>NC_138947.1:3699818-4374818 GCF_965226115.1 Aulonocara stuartgranti | reverse complement strand
AATTTTGGGGGGGGGGGGGGGGGAAACGTCACAGGTATTTTGAGGATTAATAACAACATATTTAAAATAAAAGTTTCACTGTCTCAGTTTCTGTAGCTGAAATTCTTTGTCTGACATTATTGTCCTGCAGTCAGAATGAAATATGTTTATTTATCAGCTGTTAGTTGTTCAGGCTTCTCTCGGGTCAGTTGATGTAATAAATATTTTTAATTTCCTGTTTTAAATCAGGATGTGCCATAAGCTACGGATACTACGTCATGCCAGAGTGTTGGGTAAACACTTGGCTTCATCAGCATTTTGTTCCCATTGCCATCGGAAACACGGTGTTCTGTACCAGCCTGTCCTGCTATTCCAGGTAAGAAGCTGATGTTTACATCCTCTCTGTCCTCAGGCTTGCTTAGAAAATTCAACTTTGAGCATCCTGCATCTTACAGTCGTGCACAAATCAAGGTAAATAAGCCTTGTGAGTTTAAAAACTTGGATGTCAGAGTTTGACTGAATGTAGCTCACTTCTGTGGAACAATAGATTTCCAAATAATTGTTTGCTCCTCCTGTAGCAGCCATTTTTTTTGTGTGTTGTTACCTTATGTGTGCTGCTGAGGGTCACTTTTAGTGTTTTTACAGCATGGTGTGTTTATGGGACTGTATTTAAGCTAGACACATGTACTTAGCGTCAGGTGTTGTTGGTCGGAAGGATCAAACCGTTTGTGTGATTTTATGTAAAATGACGTTGGATACTAAGTACTGTTGAACAACAAATACAAACGATGGAATCCAATAAAGTTGTTAAATGGACAAGATAAGTACAGCTGGAGTTATTGGACTGTGACTATGGCGAACACCACAGTGGCTTCAAGCGTAGGCTTGCCCTCGACACCTTCCTTGCACCAACAGTTTGCCTTAACTCCGTTTTTTTTCATGTGTAGTGTACTGGTATGTTTAAAGAAAGAGGTATTTCAGGAAATTCAGTGATCTATCCTGTGTACAGTAACAAAGCAAAATAGAAGTCGTCCATGCCTGCGGCCCAGCTAAGGAACCACCTGCAAAAGCCAAATATTTAGAATTCAGAATAGTTTATAGGACTTTTAAGGCTGGTACTCCTGCCACCTCAACAGTACGCGCTTGAAGGGAGAGCTCCCTCTTGGCCTTTCATCTTATGAGAAGAGTCTATAATGAGAATAGTTTAGTTTACTTAGGTTGTCTTCCTCTCATACTGACAAATACTGCATCTGAATGGAGTTTGCATTGGTTAAATACTACAAATATTTTAGTGAACCGTGTCCAAAACTCCTGAACTTTATCAGGACAAACTTCAGAAGGGTCACACTGAGCAAGTGACCCTCCCCCATTTTGCATCCTCAGCGCTTTGGTGTCTTTTAAGTCAAATGTAAACGGCCTGATCCTAATCTGCAACAGTATTTGATTTCTGTATTCTTTCAGTGTCGTGAACGCAGGGTGCACCAAAGCCAAGGAGTAATATGATCAGAGGGACTTACTCTTGCATAGCTGTAGGGCTTACATTAGCTTCTCGACAAGTTGGGCTGAGACGCGTTACTTTGAAAGGCAAGGAGATGACAAAGTGAAATGATCGCTGCCCTCTGCTGGCCTCCGCAGGTTCCTGGAGTTGCAGTTCCCAAAGAGAAGTAAAGCCCTTCGGACCATAGCATTTGTCGTCCCATTTATTTTTGACACCGTCCCTCTGGTTTACAGGGTAAGTCACGTTAAAGGAGACCGAAAAGTGAAGTGATGGTGCTCACACTCTCTCAGCTCACAGACCTTCACTGTTTCTGACTTTCTACAGCATTTCTGTGTTCAGATGTTTTATAAAATCAACAAATATATAGTCTTCTTTTACTCATCAGCTCAACTCGTACTCGGTTATACCATAGCACCATACACAAAGGTGATGATTCCTTTTATTAATTAATGATCGATATGAAAGGCTGGTCCTGTTCGCTCTGCTGGTCTGTGCTTTCCTCCTGTTTCATTTTTAGGCCTGGCACCAGTGAAAAAAGAGAGGGGGGGGGGGGGGGTTATATTGGAAGATTCTCATCTTTTTCATCTCGTGAAGGTTTTATTTTATTTCTTTGACACTACAAAGGAGCTGGAAATTGGAGGAAAACCACAGAGTGGGAGTTGCAGACTGTGTGATGTGTTTGTCGTTTCTGTATATATCTGGAGGCAGTAGATTCTTCTCTATATCAAGCTGCTGAGTAATTGAGTTCACAGAGTTTGCTCCGACATCTGAAAGGAAGAAAGTGGCGTATAATACACTTGCATAATTGCATTCTTCTCTTACTTAATTTGACCTTAATTTCCACTCTGAACAAGTATCTTTTTCAAAAGCCACAGCTTGTGTTGGTCTGTTTGTTTGTGTCATTACATAAACGCTGATAAGTGCCACTCTTTAATAATGTAATCGGACTTTGGCTCACTATCCCAGAATCTGATTTCCTTTGTTTATCTAATACAAATGTTTGCCATCAGTTAATTCCCCTAATCACTACACTATTCCTCATTAGTTTGTGCATTATGCAAGTCACTTTTCTGTCTGGGTCAGTAATGCTCCGACAATCAGTGTTAATCTGTGTTTAATCCAATAATAGAATCGGTTTTTTTCCCCCTGTGTTTAGATTCTTCTGTGCTGCGGTGGAAGCTGCAGTCCAACCGGCGCCTTGTCCAATCACTGTTACCACCTCCTCTTCGCCTTCCTCACTTGTTTTCTGTTTACCGCCCACCTCCCGGAGAGACTGGCCCCGGGGTGCTTCGACTACTTCGGTACGTCCTTTGGTGGCGCTCAGTACAGCTTGGAACACACTTTCGAAACTTAATGCCAGTTAAAAGACGAAGAAAAATAACCAAATGAGTCTCATTCAAATTCAAGTGCACGTACAAAAGCTTTTGAAGTTTTAGAAGCCTCTGTTTTCATTGAGTTCGCTCCAAGATATGAATACATGTAAGTTTATGAACAATAGTTTGGGAAAGGCCTTTGGGAGGGTCAGCGTTATTCTCTAAGCACCGTGTTCTTTAGTTTGGCCTCCGTGTGGGACTGCAACGCTTACATTTGCCTTCTATTGTCTTTGCTTGTTTTTGAATGTTTTCCCTGCTGGTTGCTGCACAATTGCCGCTAAATAATGGCTCGATATCAAACAGGCTTTGGAATGATGGTGTGTAAACCTGCGCAAACCTTTCTTTGCTCGGTGGATTGTTTTGTTTTCTCTGGTGAGGTTTCACACAAGTGTCATTGTTTCAAACGCCTCTGAAGGCGGACAAAAAGCTGCTGCATTTGTTAATCTTTGAAAAGAAGAGATTTTTAAAGATTTGTTTATTAGGAAATGGTGCTTAGATATTTCTGTGAAGGTTCTCAGTCATCCAGGTCATCGTAGTCAAAGGAGCTTGCAAAGAAAAGCGTCTGGACTTCTTTAAGTTGCTTGAAGACGTTTCACCTCTCATCCGAGAAGCTTCTTCAGTTCTAAGGTCAAATGGTGGAGAGTCCCAGATATAAACCTAGTGGGAGTGACCCCCCACAGAGGGCCAATGTTCACATTTTGGACAGAGAGGACAGATGGTTTGAAAGAGGAGTGAAAGAAGCCATCTATGTCCACTGTGAGCGACCATCTTTGAACAGAGGCGGGGTTTACGACACCAACTCTCTGCCATCTATAATCCAGTTTTGAGATCCCTTCCCAGACGCCTTAACGCCCACTCACATCCTGGGCCATCTGACCTCAGGCCCATGATAAGGTGGGGCCAGGTTTCACAATGAACACACCCGAAACTCTGGCTGATTGGGACCCACGCCCAGTTTCCCACCTTGGCTCAGGCGATTAGAGGATCATCAGGGGGTCCTTTTGTCCCTCTGTGGGGGGTCACTCCCACTAGGTTTATATCTGGGACTCTCCACCATTTGACCTTAGAACTGAAGAAGCTTCTCGGATGAGAGGTGAAACGTCTTCAAGCAACTTAAAGAAGTCCAGACGCTTTTCTTTGCAAGCTCCTTTGAGTGCTTAGATATTAAAAAAGGGTCTTTCCCAACTTTTCGAATACAAAAAAAAGAAATTCCAGTTATTCCAGTCCATCATTCCTTTGTTGAAAGAAATATTTCCTGTAGAGCTCTATCAGCTGAGGGTGGTGCTGAATTTACTGGTTATACACTTTTTTACTGGCAGTCTAAGAAGTTTTGTATCTCTCCTCAGCTTCATGGCACGGAAGTGTTTTAGGTACAAACTCTTAAATGTCTTAAATGATATATTCAGTGTTTTGTGTGTTAAGCGTCTCCAAAACATAAGCTCCTGATGATCCACACCATCTCCAACACTTGGAGCGTGCATCCCTTTAGGACTCAACGACGAGTGAAATAAAGTATCAAATATTTCAACAATGTTCACAGCAGAGTTATTTAAGGACTATTGAAAATTGCACATTGCCTCCCGGTCCTCAGAGGATAGCCTTATTCCTGCTTCTTCTTTTCTCTAATATGTGGAGTGTTATCATTCCCAGCTTAGGACAGTGTATCATACAGCTTTATGATGGCTTTGTTGACAGGACTGTAACCCTATGAATCACGAGATGGTTTAGTCAAAGGTTCAAACGTCAAAGGAGCTTGCAAAGAAAAGTGTCTGGACTTCTTTAAGTTACTTGAAGACGTTTCACCTCTCATCTGAGAAGCTTCTTCAGTTCTAAGGTCAAATGGTGGAGAGTTTAAATCTGGGACTCTCCACCATTTGACCTTAGAACTGAAGAAGCTTCTCAAATGAGAGGTGAAACGTCTTCAAGTAACTTAAAGAATTCCAGACGCTTTTCTTTGCAAGCTCCTTTGAGTACGATGACCTGGATGACTGAGAACCTTCACAGACACAAAGCTTCAAACCACATCAAAAACCCAGTCTAAGCAAACGAGGATTACTTTAAACTGTGAATAATTCAAAGCTGCTCTGGATAGTAGCGACGCCATAGTTTTACTGTTGGACTCGCCCATTCAGTTCGGCGACTTGACTCGACTGTTTTTGTTTCATCTTTCCTTCCCAAAGGCCACAGCCACCAGCTCTTCCACGTCAGCGCTGTGGTGGGGTCCCACTTCCAGATGGAGGGTGTGATCGCAGACATGACATCGCGGAGGACGTGGCTCCTGAACCACGGAATGATGCCATCTTTTCTTGGGACCATCGGGGCACTCGCCATCAGCCTCGCCATCAACCTCGGAATAATCGGCATTTTCAGCGCCCCGCTGCTCTGGAAACCGTGCCGCAGCCCCAACCAGCCACACTCATCCACCTGTGGGTGCAAGGAGCAGTGAGGGCGGGGCGTTTTCCGCCTCATAAAAGCTGATTCGCTTTCCAAAGGAAAGGTTCAGCGGTTTGTCTGTCTCAGCAACTACAGTTGACAGTAGTGCTTGTTTAACACCTTTAGTTTCTCACTTTATATTCCATGTCCCGGCAGCGTTGCACGTCTGACGTGTTCGTGTGTTTACGCAGAAGCTGAGGACCCAGACACGGTTATCAAAGCCTTTTTCTGGTGTTAATGGAAGTGAGGCTGAAAACACATCTACCAATGATTGTTTGTTTTTATGCTTCTCATTGCTGACTTATATGAAAAAGGCTCTGGGTTGAAGGAAGCAAGCTGTGGTAACACGACACCTAAGTGCCTGTTTGCAGTGGATCACTACAAGCTTCAAACTGGAAACAATGTCACAATTTGCAGGGATTCTTTTTTTAATTAACAGCGTCAGAAACTCTGTTTCTGTTATTCAGTGATTATTGAAATATTCTCTGTAACTGGACACATTGGTCAGTGAAGTTGTCCTGTGCGTTAAAGCAGCATGGACAACACATGTTCACCTCTTCATAACGTGATGCAGACTCTTATATATCTACCTATTGATTCCACTCTGACTGGCATTGATTTGCAGACCAGTGTGGTTCTCTTTCTGATTGCCTGCCTTTATTATGAACCCTACAATCTGCCACAGGTTACAGTGCTGCGGTGATTAAAAGACAGGTACCATTTTTATAACCATTTGGTGTTCCCATGGCAACACTATAGTGGCCTCATGCCCCCTGAAGGTCTTCAACAATTTTGTTCTGAGCAAATGGCACCATTTTACCTTTCCATCACGTCTCATAAGATCCACTCTGAACTATCAGGTAAAGCGGGGAAAAGCACTTAAAATTACAAGCAAAAAATAAATACATAAATAAAACCAGTTTGTAATATTTCGAATCTGGAGAAATTTCCAGCATGTGTGGTTTATAATAACTACTGGTTGAATTAAGAGGAATGGAGGGAGGAGAGATGTATAGTTAGCTAGCCATAGCCTGGGATGATATTAATGTGGGAGCTTTGTGTTGTTGCAGTATCTGGTGGACTTTGCAAACTATTAACCTTTCCTATACTTTAGGTATCTTGTGACCATTTACCACTCTTCTATTTATAGAATATTTATTGCTTGTTGTAGCTGCATTAACAGAAAGGAAGACAGTTTATTTTTTGTTTTGTTTTTGTATCAGATAGGTGAGCTAACAATAACACTGAAAAGAAGGCCCATCTTATCAAGTAGTTTTGACCATTATTGGGACTCTAAACTGCACTTTGCAGGACCATCTAGATTGGTTTTGTGTGAGCTTCGCAGTTTTGGAGATATCTGCTGAAAAGTTCTCTGCCTTGTCTTGATAAACTGACTTCATATTTGCCTCGTTGTGCTCAGAAATAACTCAGCTGTAATTGTCTCTTTCTAGAAATCACGCCCCTGCAAAACGTTTCACACAGGAACTATTTTCTTTCTGCTATTTTCTACATCTGGTGCTCGTTAACAGAGCTCAGCTGAGGGGTGAAGAGGTCGGTGTTTATACAGTATCACAAACGCACGCTTCCCATCATGGGTATAGCTTGTAGCTGAAAGAAAGTAGTTCTTACTGTCCTGTAAAACTGGCCACGGCCGTTATTACTGACTAAAACGAGAAAAAAAGAACATTTATTTAACGTCATTTAAGCAATATTTAGTGATTGCAAAACTAAAAAGTCTCTCATTTTAGTCTTTAACAGTGAAATTTGTCACAGGTGTTTCAGTCTTTGGTGTTGACGTGTGTGAGTCAACAAAACCAACAAAAACCAAACTGAAAGCAGATCATCTCTGAAATCTAACTGAAACTGAAATGAAGTGAATTTAAAACTACAATTTCTCTATTTATTTGATTATGATTTGTAGAAAGAGACAGTGCTGCTCAGTTTTCAAAGTATATTTTTTGTGTAATTCAAGCACAAAGCGGCGAATGCCAGTTGGTTCCAGCAGATTTAAGAGAAGCTAATATCTCCAAAACTGGGCCTGACAAATGCAAATAAATTGTATTGCGGCCCCCTTTTTTTTTCTCTTTTGTTCCCAAATAATTTTCAGCCTTTTTTTTTTTTGACAAAAGGGGGGGGGGGAAGAAATGAGCTGCAGCTGTTGTTATTGTTGTTGTTTTTTTGTTTTTTTAAAAAAGGCTATTTTGGATATTTCTCACTTGTGTAAAGAGAAATTTACTCCCAATAATGCACAAAAAAACTTGATAAGATCCATTAATCCAACAAGTCATTAATCAACATATAAGGTCGCATAATACTGTTATATAATACAGGATTGAAGCTGGGTCTTACGTTACTAAACCTCTCAGTTGTAGCACTGATGCTCGTCGTGCTTGTACTGTATTAAACCCATTGTTGAGCATTTTTATGGGACAGATTTACATCATCATTACTTCATCATCGCCGTTTACACACGCATCTTTTAACACTCGTGGTGGAGAAGTTGATCAGAGGGCAAATGTATGTGATATTATAGGACTGAGGTGTGTTACAGGTCCATGTCGGACGCTGAAGTAGAAATGTCGGCGGCGAGTGTGTAGAATCACAAAGCGCACACACACATTTATATTAGAGCACTTGTTTTTAAGATGTGTTCGAGGTCAGTGTGCAGAGTATAAAGTCACATCTTCCTTTCCATGGCAGACACTGCCATCGGTGTTCCTTTGTTTTATCTCCTCCCCTGCCAGGCGTGGATCAATTTTATTTTCTCTACAGGCGTCATCTTACAGCATTCCTCTGTTTGAGCCTCTTGATTCTTGGAATTGCATCATTACCGACTTAATGCGATTCTACTAGACTTGTCTGGAAGCCTTTACTTCTGAGCTGGTGTTTGTCTGGGGGGAATTTTCGTGTCATCTTACTCATTCGCAGCCGTTTACTGTTTGCAGACGTGCCAGAGTTCTGAAACTCAGTCATGCTCACGTCATCGTTGTTTTTTTGTTTTTTTCAATCTGCACTTATTTGACCAACGTATCAATGATTTCTCCAGACCAGATCACGGTTACCCTCAGGGCGATAACAGCCGGAAAAGTGAGCACTTGTGGCATTTTTCTAAACACTTTATGGATGGATGTTGAGTGATGAGAAGCGCAAAGACAAGAGTAGGAGGAACCATTGAATTTTAAAAAAGGGGGGCAAAGTTATTGGTGCCTTTTTTTTTTTTTTTTAATGTTTTATACAAGTTTTTCTTTTGATACAAAACACAAACTACTCTTGAAATGTATAAATCCTTATTTGTTCTTTGCCGTGTGTAATTTGTAATTTGCTGCTTTGTTCTACTAGATTTGTGTAATAAATGAAACCTTTTATAAATGGAATTATTGTATGGAGTGATATCAAAAAGCAAACTTTCTTTTCTTTTTTTTTCTTCTTTTTTTTCAGTAATCTGATTTCACTTAATGTAACAGTGGAAACTGTACACAAAAGGACTTCCCACATTACCCAGTAATCTGTTAAATATATGCAACTGGTCACTGTGTCTTTATTCACAATTTGTCTTTTCTCGATGAATGACTGCAGATCCTCACTTCAACGTTTGTTGGAACCAGAGCAGTGTGCCTGACTGGCCAGCAGAGGGCAGAACAGTACAGCAAACACATCCTGTTAAGTTTGAGGTGCTCGTGGCTGCTGAGCAGCCTTTATCTGTAAAGAAATGAACCGCAGGCTCAGAGGGAACATTTGTCTGCAGGAAAAACCAGCTGCTGGACGAGAAAATCTGCAGACTTCAAAATGTATTTTGAGTGTTGTTGTTGTTGTTGGAGTCTCAAACCCCCTCACAGAGGTGATGCGTTTGCTTTTAAAAGCCTTGAATTGAGGGTCAATAATAATAAGACCTTTTAAATGTGGGGATGTGAAATAGTTGTGCGTAGCCATTTGTAAGTGTGAATATTTTTAATCTGCAGATTATCTCACATTACTTCTTCTCAGGTTGTGCAGGTTTCTTCTGCTTTGGTTTGATTCACTAAATCATTTCTCTTCCTGTTCTCTAATCTCTCGCTGCAGGATGGACGGTAAAGCATGTTGAGTGGTTTATTATTAGCAGTAGACCAAAATGAATCGGCACCACCATTATCATGAAGAAATAATTACCATAAGAAATCAATATCCTGTATACATGCATTATATGACTAGGTGGAAGATTGAAAAGGAAAGTATCCTGCTGCAAAGCTCTAATAGGACTTCCATTTTAAAAATGGCCTCATTTCCAGCTTTTATTATACTCATATTCCACATCCAACCAAGGTGGAGCCTCGAGTGCTTATTAAAAAGGTTCATTCTGAAACCACAAATGGAGTCCTTAAGGATAACAGGGACAAGTACTACAGAGTGTACTAATCCTATCTCCCCAGAATCTGCTTGTAAGACACTACAAGAAACAATGAGCCAGACACAGGTCCAAGTGTTTTTCATCCCCCTCCCGGTACGCCAGAGGAGGTCGAGAGAAAGAAGGGGATGATAGCATTACTCACAATCCATTACCACTCCCCGGAGGCGCTCTGCATACGAAGTGATGGAGCGAGGGAGGGTGGTGGTGGTGATGAAGGAAGGGGGCAAGGCAGAGCGATGAAGAGAAAGAGAGAGTTGGGTTTTGGAGGGTGTTTGTTTGCTGGAGGGCCCGCGGTAAAGCAATATGAAACTTGATTATTCCTTTTCAATAACCGTCTGCTGAGCATCCCGTGGAGACGTCGCAGGTTGCTGATTAGTTCGTCAAAATAATAGAAGGCTCTTGAATAGCCTTGTTAAGATGTCTAACTTTAAGTACAGACAAGAGTCCAAATCATTGTTCAGTTCAGCATACGATAATGATGGATTGACTGATGCAGAGGGATGTTCCTGCGAACACTGCAGCCTCGTTTTTTTAATCAAGTTTGTTTATTTTTAAGGGCAGACAATATACAAAGTGCTGGAGTAACAATACATGAAGATATATATATATATATATTTTGTTTTAGACATTAATACAGAGTATATACACTCAGTATGTACACTTAAAGGCATCGCAGGGGTTTACACACCCGGTCTTTCACCCTCTCAATGCCCCATTTGGTGGAATGACAAATGTTACGGTGGTGGGTTCACCTCCAGTTTCACTTTCAGTGCCATCTGTCCTTCTCCTCCTGGAGTCTCGCTTTAACCCATCTGTTACCTCTCGGGGTGTCACCTCCCCACCAGCTTGCCCCCTTACCAAATTTCACTGCAGCACTTTGATTCTGAAGGTCGTTACAGTAGCATGTTAAACATGGCTGATCTGTCCAAAATCCGCTCCTGAGTGAGTCCCAATAGCGGCCGCAGGCTGAAAAGTCGCTCTTTGGAAGTTCATATTTGACAGTAATTAAATGTAAACACAGTCGTTGATATACCAGGAAACGTTTTCACTGCTAACGTCTGACATCTTGTTCTTCTTTTTTTTTCTGAAAAATATTCATATGATACACTCAATCTGACACGTGAGAAACAAAGTTTGGCTGTGACTATCTTATATACATCAATGAAAGCTTTTTTTTCTTTGTTTTCTTAATAACCCTCTATATCAAAACTTATCCAAAATCAGTGACGGTACTATACAAATGACTATCTGCTGTACTAAGATCTGTAAAACGAGTTTTTGCTTTCTAAACCAACACAAGCACGTCAGCTAAAAGTCATTTAAAATGTGTCGCAGCTCAGCTGATGAAGGGACTCCAGACACCATGTGGCAGTAGATTCCCAGCAAGAGCCTATGCAGTTATTTTAGTTCTTATCCATGCACGCTCCTCCATCAGACTGATCCCACCTCAGATAAACATTAAACACTTTGGTAAACATGTGACAGGTTTCCAGAGAAGGACGGGGCAGTAACCAGTTAAGGGGTCAAAGTCGAGCTAGAATGAGGCAAAACTGCAGCCAAAAAGGTCAAAGCAGATGTTACTGCCCACGAAGCATCACAGCTGGAAAAGCAGAATGCAGTTGAACTTAAATGAGTAACAGACTAAAGTTTTATATCTCAAATCAAAAATCCAACCTCCCCAGCCTGGTTGGCCCTCGGCCCTTCTAGCCCAGGATATCCAAGTAAACCGGGGGGTTCTTGACCAGGGCCAGCAGACGGCTGTGGATGTCCTTCATGACCATCCTCTGCTGGGGCTCTCTCTGCCAGCAGCCCTGCATCAGCAAGTAGACCTCCTTCGGGCAGGTGCGTGGCCTCTCCAGTTCCCGTCCCTGTGTGATGCATTCAATGGCCTGTGGAACAGGAGGGAAAAATACATTTTTTAATGGCCAGAATAAAAGACGCATTCTTAATCTGTTCTCAGGGCTTCTGTTCACATCGTCTTATTAATGGGCTTTCTAATGGAGTTAGAGCCTACCAGTCCTTTATATCTGAGTCTGATCTAAAAGTTTCACATCAAAAATGAGCAAAACCTTTTTCTTCAGTCATTAATGTTGAGCAGGAAGCAAAGTCTGCAAATGAGAGAAGTTTGACTGCTATAAAGCCTGAAAGTTTTTTAAATACATGCTTACTGCTGTAAAAAGGATCACCTTTTTAAAAATGAACCAAAATGCAACTTAAAATGTAAAGTTTGTTAAATTTATTTCACACACTGAGTACAAGAAACCAGCTTCTGTATGTGAAGGTTCTGTGTTGCATTCACCCATCCAACACAAAGCACAACAATGTGATTGGTCCATTTGTTGTTGTCAGAAGAACAACACAGTGACGTCGCAGCATCATCATCTTTTAGCACCAGTAATTCACTCAGTGAGGGCAGTTTTCTTGTAAATCAGCACCGTGGATCCACTGGCTGCATCGACTCGCTTCCAGCATTGAACATGAAACAAGAAAGCTAACAAAAGCAGCCTGATCAGACATTACAGATCCCATTCAGAAGAAACGTGGGGTTAGAGAATTAATGAATAACATGCTATTAGAATAGTGAGGTGGGCAGGTGGTGGATGTTTGCAAAAGTCTACAGCTGTAAAGCAGGAGGGAGAAGTTGTTTACAGCAAAGTTTAGTTGTTGTTTCTTGTTTATTAGTTTCTATTTAAAAAGAAACAAGCGGTGATGACATGTACTGAGAAGTTTTTTTATACACATAAAAAATTAACCTGTCAACATTGTGAGGAGGGCAGAAGCTATAATATCTTTTTATATTTATCTGTCCAACGCTGATGCAGCTCTGGTCTTGGTTTTTATTTGTTAAACCAAGAAAATCTTTCTCTGACAGTCACGGCTTCACCTGAATACAGCTGAGGATAACAATTATCTGTATGGTGCTAAAAGCACTAAAAACATTTTAAACTCTAGCACTAAGTGTCCTTGGTACTCCCTCCAAACCTCGAGCATGCAAGCACACATTTAGTCTCTAAATGAAATGTTTATGCTGCTCGGTTTATTGCCCAGGATGACAAAGCATCGTTCCTGGAAAGACACGCTGTTTGTTTTTTTAAGTTTAGTACTTCAAAGATGCAAGGCCCTTCTGTAGAATTACTCCGTACTAATAAAAGTTGACCAGTGAGGGTCGTCAGGAATCTCTATGTTTGAAGTTATTATCTTTGTAAGGAGCTGTTAACAATATTAAACATGGCTGTTCATTGCCAGAGTCAAGTTAAATCCTATTTTCAGACCTTTATTTGGTCAGAATGTGAAAATAAGTTCGGATGTAAAACAAACAGAATGCAGCTTTAAATCAATGAAAGCTTATATTTAATTGAAGATACAACTGAAAGTGCAACTCGTATCAACTGCATCACCTCATAGTAAGCTTTTGTGAGCTGAGGAGATCAGTTTCTGTATTTCTGAAAGTTAAATGTGTTTGCTCTCTGTAGGATTTGAGCTGAAAGGAAAGCAGCCTTAAAGGATCCGTCTTGGTGTTTTAAACTTGCATTTGTGGGTGATGTGAAAAACTGTGTTCACCCACAAAGGTTTTCAGATATTTGCCATCTGAAGGTCATTTATTCAGCCTCATCACTTGCAGAGACTTCTCTGGATTCTCTGATGCTTTAATAATAACAAAAGACAGAGGCATGTCATTGTTAGGCTGTGAAACTATTTTTCCACACACGTCATTTACACAGCACTGAAACTCCAACTGATGGAGAAAAGGAAAGATTCTCCTCTGTGAGATGTATCCTTGCATTTTATTTTTTTTAAACACGTTACTGTCATCAGATTTAAATATTTAAATATGAGCACTGAATGCTTTGTAATATATAGAGTCGGGGGTTAGATGCTTTGGTAGTCAGTGATAATAACTGGAAAATAAATAAAGTAAAAATACCACAAAGTAGAAACTTACATTTGAATATAGTGAAAGGACCATAAAGAAAAAGACTATTATTCAGTATTACAGCATGGATGTGTACCAGCATGCTGCAGTTGGTAAAACTATTTTTAATAACTGTATACACTGCCTGAAAAATACAACAGCTGATAGACTGATGTTTATAAAAGTTAGTAATAGCAAAAACATTCAAACAAAAAAACCTTTGAAGAGTGAGATAAATGTAAACCTTATAAAGCAAACCTTAAAAGAGCATGCAATAGATTCATTCACGGAGACTTTCTGAACCACCAAATATCTATGTGCTGCACCAAGGACAATATGTTTTAATAAACAGCACAATAACCTCACTATCTACAGATTCACAAATATGTGTCAATTAGCTGTGACCTCGCAGTCAAATGAGAGCCACCGAAATATGAACAACCTCCAGCTCCGACACTAATCGCTGCAATGACTGATTCAGTTCACACGCTCTTGTTGCTTAGTGGATACATCACTGTCGAGGATAAGAGAGAGGATTTCACTGTGCTCTGCGACTCTCTTCTTCATTGTTAACCTCGGCCTGATCCGGTGATCACAAGAGGCCTGTCGCTGCTCAGCCACTTTGCACCAAAATGGCCTATCAATCAGAACGCAGACTCATGCTGTCCGCCGCCGTCACAGCCTGTCACGTCAGTATTTTGGGATGAATTATTTCCACCACTGACTTATTAGGCAACATGATAATTTTACCTGTCCTTCATTGGACGAGACGGATTAGGTTAACGAGGTTACGGCTCATTAGCCAGGGGCAAAAATGAAAGCCAATGAGATTAGAATTGAGTGCAAAGGAAAAGTGATCTACCCTTCTCTTGAAAGGAGAGAGGGCTACAGACTGTAATAGCATCACTGTGGTCACAATGGAGTCCCACTTCTTGGTGCTTGAGCTGAAAAGGCTAGACTGGACCGCCCTTAATTACTATGAATTTATTGATTAGTTTAAGAGCACCGGGTAAAGTATCTGAGACTGTAGTGAAAATGTTTTGTTTTGCAAGTTTAAATTATGTGAAGGCACCAAAACATTTCAGGCTGCTATTTACAGAAGTATTTGCATTAGCGCATGTTCAAGAATGAAGTTACTTCAAGCTGACTTCATTTATTAAAAGAACAAAAGACTCAACAAATTATTTACAAACTCCACACAACAGTGAGAAAAGTTCTTTCTTATGCTCTGATTAAACTTTATATAAACATTGTCTGCCTTTTTTACATCTGCAAGTACGAACCACGACGCAAACTACAATTAGCTTGACTAGCTTGTTACCTTGTTGTTAGCTCGTTGACTAGCTTACCTCGTTTGCTTGTTTAAAAAAAGTGTAACAAAGGAAAAGTAGGCTGTCAAGTTGTGCATAAGTGAAATCTTTTTAAAGATTTCAGTTAACTATTTTTCTGTATCCTACTTAATGTTGCTTGCTAGTATATGCTATTAGCAGCACAGTCAGAATTTAAATTAAACATGTTTTCCACAACATGCCAACCACCACTCATGCAGTTTGTTTTAATTGTTTTGACATTATCTTAAGTTGCATCAAAATAAATAGTTGAAATCAAGAAATGTAAGCACAGTGTTGAACTCGAGGCTAAAAAAGTGAAATACTAAAGCCTGAACATGCAGCAAGGAAGCACTCTGCAGAAATCTGGACCTAGCAACTCTTTCTGGGCAAAGCTACATACATTTACACAAACCACATAAAAAGGATATCCAGTTTATGTCCAGCAGTCGTGCATAGTTCATAATCCTTAAAAATAAAGCAATCAGTGAATCCTTGAGGGGTAATAACTGCAGTGAGTGATTTTTCTTTCCTACAAAAACTTTCACATATCATTTTTGGAAACATTTTTAACATTTGGTAAAATTGCTCATTTGAAATCCGACGGAAAATTAGAATGGAGGAGTGATATGATGTGCATGTCTGCATATAAAACATAACGTTCAGAAAAAACCACTGTGAACTGGACGAGACTGCCCAGCATTCATAGCTGTAACTACCGGTAGCTCTAAGGTTACCAAAGTCTGGACCTCAGTAATTAAAAGTAAGTAAATACTGTATGTTGTTATAAATCATGACGTGAGATGGCTTTTATGCATGACTCAGTGAAATGATAACTGGTTGTTGTAAGTATAAGGAGTGAATCAGAGACACAGGAGAGTCAGGGCCGGTAGCCTTCTCCTTTGTGCCATTTTAATTATTTATTTATTTTTAATTTCATGGTTTTATATTGTTTATAAAACAATTGTCTCTTTTACAGAGGTCTGTAAAAGAGACAAGCTGTATAAAATCAAGTCCTCCGTGTTTAAAATTTATGGTTTTGATTGTATTGCAACTCTAGGACCTTCTAGCACAGGTGCTAACCCTAAAATATTAAACATTACAAGAAAAACAAAATGTGGACCTCTCTAATTTCTAAAGCCTGGTTACACCCATGGCCACACTGTGAATGGTTTTCCTCCTTTCTAGCCAACCAGTGGGACTAAACTAAACTAGTTATTTGCTCCAGCTTCATGTGATTTTCCAATAAATAAGTGCTGTCAGTCTTGTCATCTAAAGAAACTATCAAACCTAACATGTTTGGTCCAGACTTACTTTTCAGTCTGACATAAACTAACACTTCAAAATGTGAAACCTCTCATTGACCTGGGTCCAGACCAAACAACCAAAGTCTTGGAGGGACTTTAGTCCAGATCCAACTGAAACTTGGTTTTTACACTACTACACCAGCGGTCTCCAACCTTTTTTGCGCCACGGACCGGTTTATGCCCGACAATATTTTCACGGACCGGCCTTTAAGGTGTCGCGGATAAATACAACAAAATAAAACTAGTACTGGTACCGAAAAAAGAAGATTTATTCATAACACATGTGAAAAGACCCAGGAAAACCGAGTTAACGATAAAAACGATAACAAAATAACGCTGAAAACCGATAAAAACCCTGAAAACCATACATTTCACACCTGAGCCTCAACTCTCGCGGACCGGTACCAAACGACTCACAGACCGGGACCGGTACCAAACGACTCACGGACCGGGACCGGTACCGGTCTGAGGCACAGCTCACAGGTGTTTATGGCTGAGTGAGAGAATGCCATCATATAAAGAGGAAGGACTGGCGCTCTATGATAACCCCACAGATGGAGGTTGTCCCACCCTTGACCCCAAATGAACCAATTAATATTCATGTTGTTGCACTGCGCATTTGCACATTAGACTAGTTTTAACAGTGAAGCTGCAAAAATCTACTACTTCTTGTTAATTTAATAAATATTTATTTGGTTTATTGTATCCATAACACGAACCAATATGGAATCTGTTCAGTATTTTCAGAAATTAAGCTTTTTTGGTTATGGTATTTTAGGACACAGTCACCACACTTTCTGAAGCTTTTTCAATTAAATTTGAAGGTCATTTTTATATCCAGGTGACCAATTAAAATTCCATTCATTTAGATTAAAAACTATGTGCTGATTGAAGGCTAACTGGTGCCATCAGGCACATGCCCATCATCAGAACAGTCAGTGTGAAGTACAGAGAGCGCACAACCCATGTAGGTAGAGACAGCAGGATGAAGGTACGTTGCTTTAAGTTCTTCACTGCACTGCGGTGTGAAAGCAAAGCTAGCTGGAACAAAACTTTGATAGCACTTTCTATTAAAGCTTAGTAATAAAGTGGTAATAGTAGGGTAAAAAGGCAGAAACAAGAATGATATAATTAATAATAATTTGGTAATTTCTAAGTTATTACGACTCAATTACAAAGTAATAATCAGTTAATAGCCACAGTTATGGGCCCTTATTATCTCATTACATAATGTTAGTGGAATATTACTGTAACCACTGTTGCTACCATGATATTACTTTAATATCAACTGGTCTTACTTTGTAATTGAGGTGTAATAACTTTTACCGCATTATTACACTCTTGTTTCTGCCTTGTTACCCTGCTATTACCACATTATTACATGATTGTATGTGCCTTGTTACCACGCTATTACCACATTATTACCAAGCTGTAATAGAAAGGGCTACCGAAATTTTGCAACGCAATTTTATAATGTTTTTTTCCACTGCAACCCACCTCGCTATTGGACAGCTGATACCATGGCTGTTTCCCATAGGTGAAGATCTCCCAGAGGACCACGCCAAAGCTCCAGATGTCGCTCTCCGTCGTGAACTTCCTGTACATGATGCTCTCAGGGGGCATCCAGCGGATTGGGAGCATTGTACGTCCACCCACCTGAAGATAAAGAACCGAATACTAAGTGAACTTTAATTATGGAAACCTTAATTAGCTTTGTTGATGAGATTAAATCTTAAATAGATTTTCCTTTCCACTCATCTTGAGCTGCTTATTACAAGCTGGGAGACCAGCTTGAAATCAAAAATAGGCAGACTGTTTAAAAATTATTACAGTAGTTTCATGCAAAATAAAAAAAGGAAAAGAGATTAACCGCCACAAAAATAATATTAGACAGTCTCTTAGGTTGTACTTTTTATTGCATTTATGAGATCTCAACATGCTGTTAATGAGTAAAACCCTTTCACTGGCACGTGAAAACAGGAATGAACCTTTCTCACTTCTGAAAAAAAAAAACCCTGCTGTAACAGATTTGAGCGATTTTCAAATTCTCAAATCCCACCAAGGGGAAGCAACATGAAAAAGTCCAGTGCTATTATTCAGCCGGTTTGACTGTAGTTTTTAAAAGTACACACTCCACAGTCTCTCAAAGGTTATGCTGCGATTTACAGATCCAAAATGCACGACATACTCTGCTCCTGCAGTTTAAATCGCTTCAGGAGAAGACAAAGCACATGTGCTTCTTATCTTAGTGTATTTTTCAGAATATGTATTATGTAGCTTAATCATAATAACCCATTAGTCATTTTTAACAGAATTACAGTTGATTAGGGCATGGTTTTTCTTCTTAGACAACATCATGTTTTCACCCTCACACAAGAAAAATTGAAATATCTCTTCTTACGAGACTAGAGAAGTTCAATATTAGTATTTGATCTATAATACTTCAAAGTACAAATCCAAAACACTGAGTTCAATAAGAGAAGGAGTGGGCCTATTATACCTATTCATTCTCCTCTCTGAGTTTCAGACAGTTTTTTCTACTCCCGGTTTGTTATGATGCAGCAGAGAGCAGGTGTTCCAAATAGCGGTCATCTCATGAAAAAAGCTCTGGCCGTGAACACAGAAGCCCGAATTACCTGTTCCTGCTCAAATATTTGATTTGGGTGAAGCAGCCAAGCGAGCTCAAACAGTTGCTTTCAGGTAGTGGACGAACTGGTATAAGATAAAAAATGATTATTTTGAACTCTGAATTGTGTTAAGCTGCTTTAACAGACCCAAGGATAAATGTATGAAGATGAAAATGAGGGTAATAAAAGTCAAATAAAACAGTACAGCTGTGTTTACACATGCACTGCAGCCCTCACTTTTCAGAGAAACACAAGACAGAAAGGAAACAATCTTTAACCTGCAGCCTCACTTGTCTGCGTGATGTCAGATTGGGAATTCACAGCTTGTGAGTGGTTGCACTGTGTGTTACATGTGATAAAGGAACAGCGCACCTTGATTTGTTTCAAATACATTCACACAGCAGCAGGATAACAGCAGTCTTCAGTTGGGTTTTTAAAAATATACCTAACTATTATTTTTATTGTTTCATATACTGAATTAGAGCTTTTCACACTCACATATTTCACAAGATTATAGTCAAATACTCAGAGTGACAACAAGGGTTTTGCATCTTTAAACTTTTGGCTGGAAGAATATAAGAATATCTTTTGGCTGTATATAAATGATGGCCATGATGGCGCCCGTTGTTTCAAGTCAAGTCCTGTTTCTAACAGTTCAAGCTGAACATTTGCTCATCACCATCGAAGCTTTTGTAAATCACTCTTGATGAGTTGATTGCTAGCGCTACCATCGTTTATTGTCATTTTTCACTTTAATGGTGACCATCATCTACAAAATTAATATCCTTATATTCATTAATGGCTGAAAATAGCAACATAATAAATAAAGATATCAGGAAAATGTTCACTGAGGCCACAACGTGAGAAATAGTTTCACTTTCTCACAGACTTCTTTACAGTTTAACTTCTCTCAAATCTGCTGGCCATTAAAGAATGTAGCATTAATGAACTTCCACACTGGAACTTCCAGTTCTTGCTAACCAGTTAACAGAACTACAGTCTAACACATGCAGGTTTGTGGGGGTATGTACGAGGGAAAAAAGACCCCCAAAAACACAGATGAATTATGTATCATGTAAAATGTATCAAATGAAATCTCTGGGATTCTAAAGAAGTGGAAATCTGGTTTCACTTGTGGAACCAGAATATTATTTGCATGATGTGTCCTCCTGTTGCGACCCAGACTGCAACAAAGAGGGATTAGCCTGGAAACCAACAATGGAGTAATTGCAGTTTGATTGCATGTATTCATGATACGGTTTACATACTTCAAACTTCCTGTTGTTGAAACGTATTAGATCGGCGTCAAACAGTGTTGTTTGCAGTAAACTGAAATAGCTGAAATCTTGCTTTTAATGACAAATACGTCAGAGCAGATAAAACAGAAACAAATGGCAAGGTAGTAGTGAAGTAAAGGAGTAATATTTCTGTCTTGTTTAAATTTACAGTCCCATTAAGAATAACAGTCAAGTATTCCTTTTATGTTTCAGCTGTTTACCCGATAGTAATCTGTGCTGTAGATGTCTCTGGACATGCCGAAGTCTCCGATTTTGACCACCAGACCCTCTCCAACCAGACAGTTGCGAGTTGCCAGGTCACGGTGAACGAAGTGCAGCGATGCGAGGTAGACCATGCCTGAGGCAATCTGAGCAGCGATGTGCAGCATCTGAGGGAGAGTGAGTTCACCCAGCGGGGGCATCTTGGACTCGTCCAGGATGTGAGCGTCAGGGCCGTGAGCTCTACAGGGGGCACAAAAAGGACACACAGGACACCACATCTGTTGGTCTGAATTTATTTTAATATTTTAGCTTCATCAAAATGTAGGAAGATCGCAAGGTGAAAGTAAAAATACCACAGTTTCAAAATCTACTCAAAAGAATTAGAGGCACAGTGTACCTAATGCATCCAAAGCAAATGTTTTGGTGTGTGTTACACTGATTTATGTGGCATTATTAGACCGTTGATACAGATGCACAAGTGTATAAGCAGCAGTTTATTGTAGCTGGATGAGATAGAGGTGGATTCAGCTTCTTAGTACACAAATAATTAAGTTCTAAGATATTGGGGGTGGGTTTGAGTGCTTTTCAAAACAGTCACAGAATGAGGCTGAGCAGTCGTGAGACGATTAATGCCATCGGTTCCAAGGAAACACAAAGTTCTGCATTCACTGTGTGGACTTTTCTCTTACTTATATAAAAGATTCTGAGAAGTTTAGAGAGGAAAAGAGTGCACATCTGAAA
Source organism: Aulonocara stuartgranti (assembly GCF_965226115.1). Classification (NCBI taxonomy): domain Eukaryota; kingdom Metazoa; phylum Chordata; class Actinopteri; order Cichliformes; family Cichlidae; genus Aulonocara; species Aulonocara stuartgranti. The sequence continues at coordinate 4,353,736 of NC_138947.1, read as the reverse complement.
AGCACTACTCTTTGCAGAAGGTCACACGGAAATAGGTTGGGGGCACTGATATAATCTTTAACAATGTGCTGCACAGTTTTAAAAGTGTCTTTAATGTCAAATCTGAATCTGAAAAGTAATTACTGCTGTCAAAGTAGAGGGGAAAAGTAGAGACAATTTAGTAAAAAGAGTATGAAGTGGATTTACACAACTTGGGTATTTTCAAATAAAGAGTGTATTTCGTTATTTTCCAGACTAAGAGAACAACAGAAAAAAAGTCATATTTTTAAAAAACAAAACTGACTAAAGTTGTCAAGCAGCACAGGCACAGGATGACCCAACTTGTTTGAAGGTTGTCTAGTCTTCAAAAGACTTTATATTGAAGTAAGCAGGATAATAATATTTACATGAAGTGAAAAGGTACATTATTGATACCTTCAGACAAATTTATTCTCTGCATTTGATCTGTTTCAGCAGTAAGTCTGTGCTTTACTGTCACGTAAAGAGCGACTTCAGGTGTCATGCTGCAAATGAGACACCCTAATGAGACTCCTCTTTGTTTATAGTGTACAATACTGTAAGTCATTTCTGCTCATTAACTATTTGATGACCTATTTTCCTTTTCTCTTGAAATGAATACTTTATTAAATGCACTTTTTCTGCATTAGATGGGAACTTCTGACCACTGTGGACCGTAAACTGAATGAACTCGACATGCTGTGATATTCTTCTCTGTTGCTGGTGGCTGTGCAGGTTATCAAACACTTGAATGAGCAATTCAGGCTTTTGTATTTTTTTGCTGTAACTATGGCACCAACCTTGGGTGACCTGAAGGACGATGACCTCAGCACGTAATCTGCAGATTGAACATTTGTGACATATACGAGCTCTCTAGAACTCCCCAGACATGGTGAGCACGACCACACCATAATAAAGCCATTTAACAGTGATGCTTAATCAAAAACACAAGGCTTATAATACGCCTACAATTGATTTGCAATAATGCAATTCAGAGATGCAGAGTGCATTAACTCTTCATGGTTTTCGTGGACCATAAACACCCACTCTCACGTCCAACTCCTGCCTAAATGAGCAAATCACAGCTGATGTGTCTCCATCCATCCTAATATCTCTCCTCTCCACTTTGTCCCCTCCTTACAAAGGAAGTTGTCTATACAATCACTATTAGTTTAAAAGGCAGGTGGCAGGGTGGGAAAGCAGCTGCATTGTGGGGTCTCTCGGACATCTCACCCATGCTGTCTGCTGAAAATGCGATTTCCATCCCTTCGTGAACATATATCTCGGGAAAAGTCTGTTCGCGCGCCTCTCTGTGTGTTTTCATTTCCAATCTGCCTCCTGTGGAGGACACCTGGCAGACAGCATCAGCGCCGTCTGCTCTAATCGTAGCGTCAGATGGTTGCCCAGGTGCCAAGTGAGCGCTATTCAGCACTGACCCTTCTCCTCCAGCTCCCCCCAGAGGTTTGCAAAGGTTTTTTAAATGATTGAAAAACAGATTTTGAAGCTCTTCTGTCACCATGTTATGCAACAATTCAAGTGTTATCATTTGTTATCATTACCTAATTTGCCACATAACCCCTTCTCCAGATAAAAAAATCAGTTCATTGCACAGTTCAAGGAATCTTCTCTATTTCTATCCAAGTGCTAAAACACTTGGATAGTTGAAATTCACTCTCATTTAAGATTATTGATGCGAGGACTTCTTATAAATAATAAAAACTGACCCATGCCTTGACATGTTGTGAGTTATCCAGGAGATTCAGCTTTTACATTTCTCTCTCTTTGTCTCTCCTTCAGTGTCTTCGGTTACTTTTCTTGTGATGGTATGAATGTTTGGCTTGAGTTCTTGTATGTCTGTGTTTTTCACTCATCTGTGAGTCACTCTTTGCCTCCCTGGGTAATAATTTGCATCTCTTTATCCATACTGTAAATTTACAATGCTGTTTTTACTGGTGGGTTGCTATCACTTGTAAGGCACCAGTGGCTCACCTAAGGGCCCTGGGAATGGTTTATATACACAGTGTTTTATGTATAGTATGCAATTTTAATCAGAAAACATTTCTTCTTCTACAACACGCACAATCCCCCACCCGTCACGTACACAGTAACAATTATTTTCTTGTCAGCAGTCACTCAAATGAATTATGTGGCTCTCAGTTGTTTTTACATCACATTTGATAAAAACCACAGTGTTTTTTCACATTATTGTTCGAGCTGGTAAAAATCGAACCATGCAGCAACATCTGTGCGTGAAGAAATGAAGGCACCGCCAGAGCGGCAGAGAAACTGCAGTTCCTCTGATGGACACTTGTCATGTCCTCATGTGACATTGGTGCTTTTCAGGGCATTTTAAATGCAATGATCACACATAAGTTTGCTCACTTTGTGGTTAATTCTATTAACAGACCATCCATGAAGTCTTTGCTCTTGTTTTGGTGAGTTAAACTCGAGTACTGTATTTTCTGTGTTACGTAGAATTAATTAGGCAGGTATCCTTGTTCAAATAAGTCATACTATTTTTTTTCTTTTGCTGATAAAGCTGAAATCTTTGCTACATTCCTCTTTTATGCAGACATTTTTGGATCCAATACCAAGCTGCACATGCAGGATTTGAATGGAAAAGGCAAACAGGCTAAAAGTACTGAGCTAATTTAGTCAGTTTCCTGCCACTGAGGTAAACAGAAACCAAATTACAAGGAACCTGACTAGACAGGAGTGTATTATTGCTTTCAGTTCTTTTGGTCGGTCTGCATTTTCTGTAAAGGCTGTGAAACACTGTACGCATCAACATCAGAGAGCAGAATACAAATTTCAAACATCAGTTTTATCAGCATTGATTTGGTTTGATTCTCCTGTTTCCACCTTGCTTTCCTTTTGTATGAGTTTTCTGTTATGTTTTTTTCTTCTTTCTAACTTTTATTTGTTTCTATAATGTTGATGTAATATATTGTTTTGTTTTTAGGTTGCTTTTAAGATCTAGTTGGGGACTACAGATGAAAACTAGCCCATGGCTAACTCTGGTGCATTTACAGAAATGCTTATTGATGAGTTTTGTCCATAAATGTAAATAAATAAATAAATAAAACACCAATCTTTATCTAGCAAACCAGTGGAGGCGTTTTCTGCGGTACGCATCTAAACAATAATGTGGCTAAAATGTTATTTCAGGACTACAAAATTAGGCCATCCCCTTATTCACCCCATCCTCCCCTCCCAGGTCTCCCTGCTGGATGTGTGGACATATTTAGCTTCACAAACCTCTCAAACAACATTTACATGTGTGACTAAGGAGATGCACACCAGCTTACAAGTCTCTAGCTTCCTCCTCACAGTGCCAACTGTTAACTGCGTGAATGACATACAGGTGAAGGTTTTAGCTTGCTGACAAAGAAAATTATGACAAAGAATACAAAGCACCTTTTATATCTAATGAAATGAAAACAAGACTACAATACATCTACCTGGCATGGAAATTAACAGACTAAAATGCTTTTGGTGTAATATCTGGTTCTTGTTGTTTGTCAGCTGCTTTGGTTCGAGTGTTTTAATATGTGAATAAAGTTTGGTCAGTTTTTCTTAGAGCAGATGGGTCCAGTGTTGGTGAGTTTCAACACTGGAATGAAATGAATTTCTTCCTGTTTCAAATTCAGCAAACTGGTCCATACATTTACCGACACATTAGGTTCACAGAATCGTAAGAGGAAGGGAATGGAAGAGAAATTATGATGTAAAATAATTAATAGATGATGTTAAAGGTGAGCTGGTAATTCATGTGAAATGCTTGACTTGAAAAGAAACACACGCCAAATTTCAGAGAGATTTAAAACCACCCTGGCTATTTCTGGGTCTCCAAATCATCTAAACACCGTTCAAACAGGACCTCGGAAACCTTACAGTGTGGAGAGAGAGGAAACGCAGCCGCCTCAAAAATATCAAATATAATAGTCTGTGAAGTCGAGCACAAACACTTCCACGGCTGTCCTCATGACTCCTTGTGGCATTTCTACTTAAACACACAAAATCCACCGATACGCCGAGTGACCGGCGGAACCGCACATGCTGCACTGAGGTCAGCTGAGTGGGTTTAACTTTTAAACACACATCAAGTTTGAGTGATAAAAGCAGTGCAGCTCACAGATGGCAGCTTTTAAAGAGCTGCAGTCATTTATCTGTGTGAGCGAGTCCCATTTTCAACATCTGAAGCACATCTAAAAGCAGTATATGATCATTTAACAAATTACATATTATGATGTTGTTGTAAACAGATTCAAGTGTTGGTACTTGTGTAAGTGGAGGTTGGCGCACAAAAAGATAACGTATGACAACACTGTAAAACAGTTACATGATGTAAAATACGTCTAACTGCTAACAAAGACTCTACATTAAATTAATAAACAGGTTTAAATAGCTTTTAACTACATTTATAAAGTTCTATCTTATCTTATCTTATCTTATAGTTTAAAAAATGTGAAATGTTTGCAGAGCGCTTATAAACCAGGTGGTTCTGACCTGCAGGGGCTTAATGGATATAACCAGCAGGGGGGAAGTGAGGGCTGAGACAATGGGAAACACAGTTTTTAATTCTTTGGTCTTAAAAAGCAGGTAATGAAAAATGAAAAACACCTGAGGTCCAGACTCAAATATTTAAAACTAGGATATTCAGTACTAGAGATGGACCGATCCGATATTACGTATCGGTATCGGTCTGATACTGACATAATTACTGGATCGGATATCGGAGAGAAATTAAAAATTTAATCCGATCCATTAAATATCAAAAAAGCACCTCACAAAACTTGCAACAGGGCGTAACTCTCCTCATAACCGTAGCATGTCGGAGCCGTGTGCTCACCTGATCAGCTGTGTGTATTTGTAGCCTTGCTACCAAACCGGCATTTCATCTCCGAGAAAGTTATCCCAGAGAGAAGTAAAGCAAGTGTGTAAGTTCATCTCTGAATGTTTATAAAGCATTCCCACGTTAAGCTTAACAACCGATATATGGAGCGACTGCCTCTCTCTCCCTCCCTCTGCTGCTGCTACTTCAATCATGAAACTGATCAATGATCAGCTGATCGGCTTTTCTGTCGCGAGTCCGTGTCTCTTCTTTGTTTTTGGCCCACTTTGCACCAGAAAGAGGAAACCAGCGGCTGAACAACAGCACCACGTTTAAGCTTGATAAGCTGTTGTTAGAATTTATTTAATATTACTTTCTACACCAGGATCTTTTTCTACGTAGCTGACGGCTGGTAACTGTGCAGGGGCGGATCTAGCAAAGTTTAGCCTGGGGGGCCGATAGGGCATGAACAGGGAAAAGAGGGCACAAAGACATGCATTTCTTTCTTATTCTCATTTAAAATGTCTCGCTTTTAATAAATAATTATCTGAATCTTACACCCAAAGTTTTAATCTTATGTAAAATGTATAGAAGTCCATTACTGTATATAGTAACTATTAAGTTTAATATACCTAGTAATATCTAGTAAGCTATAGTACTTTTTCCTTTGGGAAGGTACCATCTGTGCATTCTGCAGTTCTGTTGAAGAAAGATGTTGAATCTATTTAATTATTCTTGAAAAATTATTTATTTCTGTGCATTTTTTTTCACACTGCATCAAATTAAAGTTGATCACGTCAATTAAGCATCGAGGGAGTTTGCAACCCTATTAGTTAGGTTGCTTAATATTTCTGCTAAGTACTCTTTAAAATACCAGAATAGGGAGGATGGTGTAGGTTTAAGTTTATTAAATTGATCAGTTTTGCTGAACTATGAATTATTTTGGGTGCAGTGTATTTTTTACATACAGGTATAACAGAATAGCTTTAGTGTTGTTGTTTATTTAAACTTTAGTATGAACGTATACAAAATGCAGCAAGATATTAAAAAACAGTTTTATTGATTAAAAAACACTATATGGGATTCATATCGGTATCGGCAGATATCCAAATTTATGATATCGGTATCGAACATAAAAAAGTGGTATCGTGCCATCTCTATTCAGTACATTAACAAATGTTCTTCAGAACATTTTAACTTTTCCCAACCCCCTGAGCCACAGGGCTGAGGTTTTCCCAACCACAGGGCCACAGGGCGACCGTGGCTCAGGGGGTTGGGAATCGCATCTGTAACCGGAAGGTCGCCGGTTCGATCCCTGGGCTCTCTGTCCTGGTCGTTGTGTCCTTGGGCAAGACACTTCACCTACCGCCTACTGGTGGTAGGTGAAGGGCCGATGGCGCGATATGGCAGCCTCGCTTCTGTCAGTCTGCCCCAGGGCAGCTGTGGCTACAACTGTAGCTGCCTCCACCAGTGTGTGAATGAATAGTGGCATTGTAAAGCGCTTTGGGTGCCTAGAAAAGCGCTATATAAATCCAATCCATTATTATTATTTTCCACATTTTTTATATCCTGAAAATTATAAAGTTCATTTCTTTCTTCTGAGTCTCCACATGACCATAACAGGCAGCGCCAGGTGAAAGTCGGTGTTACTACTTTGGACTCAAACACAGCATTTAGAGAAATATTCAGACGTTTTGTTATGATACTCAAAACTGAGTGTGGTGCATCCTGCTTCTATCAGTGTTCCTACTTGCACAACTTTACTCCACCTGTGCTTGACTGAATTTAATGGGCATAATTAGGAAAAGAACAGATGCTGTAAGGTTTCAAACTGCAGCCCCCAAAAAACAGGATATTCCTTAAGTGATTCTCAAATGGAGGAAGTTTGGAGGACGTTTCTCTTTTTGGAGATGGAATGAGCCAGAGTGCAGTACTCCTCTACTCCCCGCTTTATGGTAGAGATGGCCATACGGAAGCCCTTCCTCACTAAAAGACAATTGACAGTCTGCTGGGAGTTTCCTAAAAGGCACCTAAAAGACTTCCAGACCACAAAAAACAAGTCCTCCGGTCTGATCAAACAAAGACTGAACCACTTGGCCACATTTCCCATCAGCACATGCGGAGGAAGCCAAAAGCTGAGCTCAATAACACTATCCCTATAGTCAAACAGTGAAAGCAGCTTAACAGTGTTTCTGTCTGCAACAAGACCAGGATAATATAAGTATTCATACCTATTCAGCCCACACAAGATAAAGGTAAAGATGGAAAAACAGAGAGTAATCTCGAATGAAAACTCTCAGGCTGAGGGGAAGATTTACATTTCCCCAAAGCAGTCAGAAAAACACAGAAGTAGTTTTGTGTGCCGGAAGCATCTCTGCTCAAAAACTCACTGAGCTGCCTGGCAAAGCTTGGACAATTCTCCCAAAAAGGAAAGCAGGAACCTCCAAAACGTTGTGCCAAATTTGTAGAATTGTTCAAAGAAGGCTTCAGTTTTTACCGCATGTTGGGAGGGTCTCGATATATGTGAAGGCCTGAAAATAAAAAACTAGTCCCAGTGAAACCGTTGGGACAGTGATGACCTCTGCCTGCTAATGTTTCTGGGTGTTTTGGCTTTATGATGTGCAGCATCAGCACAGTGCAGACAGTGTGTACACATAAAGTCTTTCCTTATCTGGAGAGACAATGTGAGAGAGCTTACGAAACTCTGGGGGAGTAGAGTTTTCTTTGATATCAAGTGAAATTAGTAAAAAAACTAATAAATGTATCAATATTTCATACTATTCACCTCAATGATTCTTACACAAGGGCAAATCTGATCTCCTGATGAATTCAATGACAAACTGCTTTATCCAAGTACTAATGGGAGGGTATGAGTACTCTCTTAGTCTTTTATGAAGTTTAGATGAAATAATTGTAAAAGCTGAATCAAGCATCAAATGAGTCTGAAACATAGCAACATGTGAAAAAACCTACAAACCTTCCAAATGCAGTAAATCAGCCGAACAAATCAGCAAACATTCACATGTCACAGCCAGAAACAGTTTTTCTTTTAGCACTTGCTCTTTAAAAATACTTCAGCTTGTAAATGGCAGCAATTAATCAAGGATAAAACATTTACTTAATCAAATAATTGATTAATCAGCTATTCATCTTAGCTTTAGTGATGACTGAATCATATTTATCTGCTTCCGTTTGTGTTGCTGCTGTAACACTGTCACACTTTGATGGCTCGCTGAGACACTTTCTTACTGAGATTTTCGGGGCTTCTGACGAGTCTGCTGTGAAAAAAGGCAATGAGGTGTTTGTAATAACTTCTTTTGTTGCCGCCTCTGCTGCCTTTCATCCAGTACTTTTTCTGAGCCACACAGACGAGGAACATATTCAAAGGCTAATATTTGTTGGGAAAATCTACAACACACTTTATGATCACAGAAAGGATCAGCATTTTGTTCAGCAGGCATGGTCTGATGTGGAGTTTGTACTGTTACATACCGAAGAAAGCGGTTCAGGTCTCCGTGCCTCATGTATTCAAACACCATGGCCAGCGGCTCTCCGTCGGTACAGACGCCGTAGAACCGCACAATGTGCTGGTGTTGGAGCACCGTCAGCAGCTCCGCCTCCCGCTGGAAGTCCTGCCGGGTGGACTCATTTGCGTCCTTCAGAGTCTGTGAATACGTGCAGATTGTACTTTTCCAATAACACTAGAAGCTATATTGTAGTAAATTGACCAGGCACTCAGCTGCAGCTCTGGTCCTTATTTACTGCTTTTTTGGGGGGTCAAAAATGAACAACACTGTATTCAAATTCAGTCTTCTTTACTGTGATGTTACAGCTGCCTCCTTATCACACAGCTAAGGAAATAATATTAGTTACTTACTTATGTGACAAACAACTGAATGTATTCATTTGCTATGACATAATAATGAGGCTTTACTTAAATGTAATTATTATTGTTTTTATTTTTGTTTGTAAATTATTTTATAAAGACAATATGACAATACAACAACACTCTCTCGCTCTTTCCCCCCTCTCTCTCTACACATATATATGTAGAGAGAGAGAGAGAGAATATGAAGACTTAATATTTTGAAAATTTGTGAAACTGTCGTGTGATATAATTTTGGCACCATATCTCTGAAGGAAAAATGTGAAAAAAAGATGAGGATGTTCAGTCTGTCTGGCATTATAAAAATGCATTTTTAGATTTAATTTTTAACTTATTGAACTGTAATAAATATCTGAATAATACTTCTGCACATAAAGAAAAATAAGTAAATGTCGGGTTGAGAGAGTAAAACGTTAACTCATTATTTAAAATGACCCCTTTATGGTTTTCCTCATTTTTTGGTCAAACATATCAGACTTGAGGCAGTTTTTTCTGTTCTTGGCTCTGTGTGATGTCATGAGTGGATCCCTCAGACCAGCAGCTCCGGCTGTGAGCAGAGCAGCTGATCTGATATTTTGTTTGCAAGGAGCAAAAAACAAAGAAAGTAAAGTTAATGTTCCCAGACATATGTTAGTTTTGCTATTCTTGTTGGCTAAAGTCGTCTCTGCTTCTGTCATTCTGACACCTGCCACAGCCTGTCAGGGACTGCGTTTGAGCTTTTAGACAGGGGTAAAGAAAAGCATTAAAAAAGAATAAATAAATAAAAAGCAGAGTGTTGGATTTATAGCAAAACACACAAATACAAATGACTTTGAACTGTGACAGTTAGTGTCACAGTTCAAAGCTAGTGCAGGTGAAAAATAAAAATGTAAATTTTTCCTTTTAAAATTTCAAAAGTTCCAAAATCAACAGACAGTGTGGAGCATAAAAGGAGACTGTGTGGTTCATACATTTTAAAAACAGTTTCATTCTTTGTCTGGGCCTTGACTTTCCCTCCTCAGCTCATTGACGATGTGTTATAAAAGCATACGTCTGATTAATGGGATGATAAATCTGAGCTGAGCCATATAATCGCGTTTTTTAATCCGCTGCGGTTTGCATTAACCTGTTGTAACATGAGCCGCGTAGTACATCAGCTGACTGTTCTTAAACAAAAACAACTCTCTGAAACCGCAGGATGTAATTTCAGCATGTGAGTATTAACTGTAAGTGCCCTGTAGCGTCATGTTTGTTAGTGCTGAGAGCCTTAATGAGGACTTTAGGGTTTTTGTTTTTTTTAACATAGCGTAGGATAAAAAGCAGACTGACTCTCAGATATTGTCCTAAAGTCTCAAACTGCAAACCAGTGATATGAGAACAGTGAATTTTACCGTTTGCATAGAAAAAAAAAGGAACTTGATGTTTCGCTCAATTGTATTAAATAAGCTAGTCATGTGTAAAAGCACCAGGATGAGGTTTAAAAGCCAAATGCTGCAGTAATAATCTTTTTTGTGCGTTGTAGTTTTGTCAATCACTTCAACATGCTCTGCTCTGCTGCTCAGACCTCATGCTAACTGCTGACATTTTCACTACCGATGCCAATGAACAAAGCCGGATTAATGGTTAAATTACCTTTTAAAAACGGCGGAGAGGATTTTTTTTTTTTTTTGGCAGCTACTCACCTTGATGGCTACGAGCATCTTGTCGTTGTCGGGGCTGAGGTTTGCACACTCTGCCAGGTAGACTTTGCCAAACGCTCCTTCCCCCAGCTCCCACTTCAAAACAATATCCTGCCTTTTAATATGCTGGACACCTGAGATCATAAAAACACAAATGACTTAAAAGAATTCTGGGGAAAGATTATCCACCTCAAGCATATCATACAATATTTTCATAAATCCTCCTTTTTTGAGAGACAGGATGAAATTTAAATGCAATTTGTAATAATCCGAAATCCTGAAAACTTTCACAAAGACATTTTAAGTCTGAGTAAACCACAAAGCCCTTTGTTAGTCTCAACATTGTCTGACACCAAATAATCCAGCATAATCACCAGGAAAATTAAGGCTCGCTGGTGCAGCCGATGGAAGGCAGTGAAATAAATGTAGAAGGGTGAGAGTGGCAGAAACTGAAAGCAAAACAAAGTAGAGAGCATGCACTCGAAAGAGAAGTGACACTGAGTTAGATTTATTTCAGAATCTGCACAATTCTGTCAGGTGTGTTAAAATGAAAAGTGGTCCGTGTCTTTGGGTTGGTAGTGGAGGGACTCCATTAAACTATAATGCAGATAGTGTGACGTATCCACCAGCTGGTTTTTACCAAGCCTGGTCTTAACTTCAAAGTTGGCCTTTGTTAAGACTGGTCTTTAAATTGGACTTCACATAAGCCCCTCGAACAAATTTAAGCCCGGTCTGAACTACAGCCAGTCTTAGCAATGTACAATCACGTCAATGCAAAATACACATGGTGTGATTTTGGAATTTCATTTTCAAAACTGCATAAATGCACAAACAACACAAACAACTCGCCTCCTCAGACGTACACATATTTGAGATCATTGACAGAATGCAGTGGCTGCTGTCCAGACATTAAAGGGTTAAGCTTAAAGGCGAAACTGCTGTAGCTACTCATGTCGTACGTTACTGCCTTTAAGTACAAGACGTGTTTAGAGCCAAACGGTATCCAGAGAATTGTAGGTCAGGCTAAGCAATCAAACAAAAGTGGTTATCAACTCAATAGGTCAACCCAGAGTTTCCCAACATGTGAGTTCACATGAAAGGGTTGGTGTTGGAAGCATCGCACCAGTGTGACTGATGGACTGGAAGCAGAGCAGCAGATTTTAAAAAGAAAGATAAAACTATGATATTAAAAATAAACAAAGAAGAGTCATGGTGATCTTTAAGGGTCTAAAAGTAAGAATAATTACATAATTTCCTTAAGGAATGAATAAATAAAAACAGATTTAAATTTTTTTAGATATGTAATATCTATTGAACATAACCTGCTCTGGACTAAGTTATATTCAGGCCTATATATATATATATATATATATATATATATATGAGCGAGACAGATAAATATGAAGGCATGCCGGCTCGGACGTCGCCCGGATCAACAAGGTCCGCGTCAGGTGTTGAGGAACCAGGGCACCCTGACGAAAAGTGGGCTACTGGAACAAGAAGGCATTGGTGGGCAAGAGACAAAAACAGGGCATTGTTGGAATGCTACTACGCAAGTAACCCTGGCGGAAGGGGCTACATGAATAGGATGAGGGACCTATGGATTCTTCGATACCCAACATCCACAATGACGGCGAAACAACTAGTAGCTCAGTGTTCCAACATTCGAAAGAAGGGACTGCTCTCACAGCTAGAGATTGACGAGGTACAACACAAATGCTACGGCAAGGAGGAGTCAGGACGCCAGGTCAGGGGGGAGATATCATCACCCGAGATTGGGTACATAGCCCCAAGTGCGATAGGAGAAGGATCGTTGAGTGCGAGAGGAACTGACCTGAAAAATAGGATCATGGCCAAGCTTGAAACCTGGATCCCCCGTAGCCGGTTACCAAGATTACGTGAAGTACCCTCAGAAGGTCTGCTAGATGATGTTAATGCAGCACTACGGGCAATACCTACAACCACGATTACCGACACTAACAAGCTCATCTACAATACGGCAACAGTGATCAGTGAGATGCTTGGCTACAAGTTGAACAGCGACAAGGGGCAGTACCCTCCATGGAGAAGGAGGCTAGAGGGCAAGATCAAAGTAGCACGGAGGGAGGTTAGCCAACTAACGGAGTTGCAGAAAGGTGCGACAAATAAGGTGCCTAAGAAATACAGCAAGCTGTCCATACCTGAGGCCTTGGAAACTGCCAAGCAAAGACTCACAGCCTTGGCCAGCCGCTTGAGGAGGTACACCAGAGAGATAGAAGGCAGGAGAATAAACCAGCTGTTCTCCACAGAACCAGCAAAGGTGTACTCTCAGTGGCAAGGGAACAATAAGAGAACAGCACCACCAAGGCTGGAGACGGAGCAATACTGGAAGAGCATATGGGAGAAGGATGCAACCCATAACGGCAATGCTCAGTGGCTAGAGGATCTGAGGGCAGACCACAGCGACCTCCCTGAACAGGGTCCAGTAACCATCACAGTGGCAGATATCCAAGAAAGGGTCTCCAGTATGAAGAGTTGGACAGCACCAGGGCCCGACATGGTTCACGCCTACTGGCTGAAGAAGCTGACTGCACTCCACGAGCGTCTGGCAGCACAAATGAACCAGCTGCTAGTTAACGAGAGACACCCGGAATGGCTAACTGAAGGCCGGACGGTCCTGATCCCCAAGGACCCCAAGAAGGGACCGGTCCCCTCCAACTACCGACCAATAACCTGCCTCAGTACTACATGGAAGCTCCTGTCAGGCATCATATCGGCTAAGATGAACAGGCACATGGGTCAATACATGAGCGGGACACAGAAAGGAATTGGCAAGAATACCAGAGGCGCAAAACACCAGACAGAACAGTCAGCCGAGACTGCAAGACCAGACTGACCAACCTGTGCACTGCCTGGATTGATTACAAGAAGGCCTATGACTCAATGCCCCACAGCTGGATACTGGAATGCCTAGAATTGTACAAGATCAATGGGACCCTAAGAGCCTTCATCAGGAACTCAATGGGGATGTGGCGTACAACACTAGAGGCCAACTCCAAGCCCATAGCACAAGTCACCATCAAGTGCGGGATCTACCAAGGAGATGCTCTGTCCCCACTGCTGTTCTGCATAGGCCTGAACCCCCTCAGTGAGATCATTAACAAGACTGGCTATGGATACCGACTACGGAACGGAGCAGTTGTCAGCCACCTCCTGTACATGGATGACATCAAGCTGTATGCCAAGAGTGAACGAGACATCGATTCACTGATCCACACTACCAGGCTATACAGCAATGACATTGGAATGTCGTTCGGACTGGAGAAGTGTAGTCGGATGGTAACAAAGAGAGGGAAGGTAGTCAGAACTGAGGGGATTGAACTACCAGAAGGCAACATTGCAGACATAGAGGACAGTTACAAGTACTTGGGGATCCCGCAGGCGAATGGGAACCATGAAGAGGCCGCTAGAAAAGCTGCAACCACCAAGTACCTGCAGAGGGTCAGGCAAGTCCTGAGGAGTCAGCTGAATGGTAAGAACAAGATCCGGGCCATCAACACGTACGCCCTGCCCGTGATCAGGTACCCTGCTGGGGTAATAGGCTGGCCAAAGGAGGAGATAGAAGCCACTGACATAAAGACAAGAAAGCTCCTTACCATGCATGGAGGGTTTCACCCCAAATCCAGCACCCTGAGGCTGTACGCTAAGCGGAAGGAAGGGGGCCGGGGACTGGTGAGTGTCAGCACCACAGTCCAGGATGAGACAACGAACATCCAAGAATACATTGGGAAGATGGCCCCAACTGACCGAGTGCTCAGTGAATACCTCAGGCAGCAGAAACCCAAGAAAGAGGAGGGAGACGAGGAACCATCATGGAAGGACAGGCCCCTGCACGGTATGTACCACCGGCAGATAGAGGAGGTGGCTGATATCCAGAAATCCTACCAGTGGCTGGACAAAGCTGGACTGAAAGACAGCACAGAAGCACTAATCATGGCAGCACAAGAACAAGCTCTGAGCACAAGATCCATAGAGGCTGGGGTCTATCACACCAGGCAAGACCCCAGGTGCAGGCTGTGTAAAGATGCCCCAGAGACAATCCAGCACATAACAGCAGGGTGCAAGATGCTAGCAGGCAAGGCATACATGGAACGCCATAACCAAGTGGCCGGCATAGTGTACAGGAACATCTGTGCCGAGTATAACCTGGAAGTCCCGAGGTCAAAATGGGAGATGCCCCCAAGGGTGGTGGAGAATGACCGAGCTAAGATCCTGTGGGACTTCCAGATACAGACGGACAAAATGGTGGTGGCTAACCAACCGGACATAGTGGTGGTAGACAAACAGAAGAAGACGGCCGTAGTGATCGATGTAGCGGTTCCGAATGACAGCAATATCAGGAAGAAGGAACACGAGAAGCTGGAGAAATACCAAGGGCTCAGAGAAGAGCTCGAGAGGATGTGGAGGGTGAAGGTAACGGTGGTCCCCGTGGTAATCGGAGCACTAGGTGCGGTGACTCCCAAGCTAGGCGAGTGGCTCCAGCAGATCCCGGGAACAACATCGGAGATCTCTGTCCAGAAGAGCGCAGTCCTGGGAACAGCTAAGATACTGCGCAGGACCCTCAAGCTCCCAGGCCTCTGGTAGAGGACCCGAGCTTGAAGGATAAACCGCCCGCAGGGGCGTGCTGGGTGTTTTATGTATACGTATACATATATGTGTGTATATATATATGTGTGTATGGGGTGCTGGAGAATATATATACGGACATGGACAAAATGGTGGTGGCTAACCAACCACACATAGTGGTGGTAGACTAACAAAGGAAGACGGCCGTAGTGATCGACGTAGCCGTTCCCAATGACTGCAACATCATAAAGAAGGAACATGAGAAGCTCGTGCATGTATTTTTTTAGTCTTATGTTGGTTATGATGTTCTTAAAAAATATCTAATATAAAATATGATTCATCAGAAAAAAGCCTCTATGTCCTGCTCGCAGTAAAACTACACTTCAACAATTCTGTTTACTTTTCTGTGACATTCAAATAAAACATTACAGAAGTTCATCAGCAAGCACTCACACATGTCTTTGTCTTTGATTATGCTGCAGAAGTACTGTGGATTCTCTACGAAGCTAGACAAGCCAGAGTCTTCATCGGAGGAAGGCGGGCTGGTACCAAAGTTCATGAAGCGCAGTGACACGGCCAGGTCATCCTCCTTCCCCAGAACTGATGATCCTAATGAAACGGAGCAAAGCCAATAAAAATGAGAGAAATGAGACCTAATCAGTCTCCAACCATCTGTGATTGCAGCAGCCATCAAAAGAAGCAATTCAGAACCCATTTTTCCTTTCGAGGAACTGGCATTCACTATTACTAACTTGGATGCACATTTGTTGGTACCATGGTGACAGATGATGACAAGCTCTAATAATCACCATCATCAACCATGCAGCAATCAGGGCACACTGAAGTGAAAAAAATATGACCATACAGGAAGCCTGGGCGGTTAGCAACTCCCGACTATAGTGCGTATTAAAAGCCAAACAAGTGGGGTCCAAATTGTAAAACCTCACTTAGGAAGGCAAACCACAGAACCCCCAGAGTCCAACATGGTAGAAAATGGAACAACAATAAGAGAGCACAGAAGCGATGGAAGGAAGGAAAGAGGGAGCAGGGTCCACTTAGGCAATCAGGGCCACTTAGGCACTCTGAGAGTGAGAAGGGTGTGTGTGTGTGTGTGTGTGTGTGTGTGTGTGTGTGTGTGTGTGTGTGTGTGTTCCTGCATTCATCCATCCAGCCATCCATCCAGCCATCCCCTTTAATGGCCCTCACCCCGTGGCGGTGGCCAGGGGAGGTTTCTGCCGCCGTTCTTGTGCAATAATTAAGGCACTTTAGCCGACACAGTGGCTGCCTGCGAGCAAAGTTACAGCTCAGTGGAAATCCTATATTAGTCCGTCTCTCCTGTGCATTACCTTTTAAGAGACTGACAGAACCATCTGTGATTTGAAACAGTTACTTGGCAGAACATTTGACTTATTCCATATACATTCTTCAGAGGCGCGCATAGAAAAATCATGTAAAGCCTTAGATTCCGTTCACTCTAATACATCTATATTACTTTTAAAAATCTTCACAATTTTCTCCCGTTACAACTGAACAAAGTGTTTGGTTGGGGATCCAGGTGTGTTTTGATGGAAGCAATGAATGCAATCTTCATAGATGCAAATATATATATAAAACAGAGCTACTGTTGTCCATTATAGAAAAACCATGTGATTAAAGCCTGTGCTTCATGTGACCACAATCCGTTTGTGTAATGTTTGTGGTCACTTTTTCTTGATGGATGTCTGACAGCATGCCAACAAGGCATAAACCTACCTCCTTCCATAATTCATTTATTTTCTAGCACGTCAGTGTTTTCCTACCAAAGCTTTTACTTTCATTTCTCCCTTCGACTCTAAAAGTTCGAGTATGAAAACATGTTTCTGCAATAAGTAAAAAAAAAACATAATAACCTTTTAGCACATTGTTACTGAAAGAAATACAAGTCTTGCAACACATCTGGGAAAAGTTTTCAACCTTTAGAAACCAAATTATAGGTGACTGAAGTGGCAGGAAGGAGTCTAATTCTGAGCGGAAATGAATATCACTGACTTGTCATAAGGCACATGTGTAAGTCTGCTGCTAACCTCAGGCAGATGAGCGGCAGGCAGCTGCAGAGGTGCAGCTCACTCAGTCCTCTCAAACTCCTTTTAATACAAAAGTTGTCCCAGTCATATCATTTATTGACATTTGTCATTCATGCGCGATACAGTCACAATAGGTGAGAAGCCTGATATCGCTCTTATATCCTGGGGTTAGATGCCCAGTTTCTCGGGCAGGTTAGGGAATAACTAAAACCATAACTAGTCCTTTTTCACCTTTCTCCAGTCACGATGAAGCAACAGACTTAATATACAATAAGTAGTGAACATTAAAAGCCCCATTAAGTTATTTTTTTAAATCTTTTGACAGAGCTAAGATTCTTATTATGGAAATAGCCGTTAGACTAATTAGAGCTAATTACTGTCTGTGACTGCAGTTCCAATTAAAAGACGAGTGTCATCAGGCTTCTCCTTTAACTTTCGTGCCTAATTTCAAGCTTGCAGTCAAACTTAAATAACTTACTGTGAATTCCAAACTTGGAATGATGGCCACATTTGTAGACAACCAAAACCATGATGAGCAGAAGTTTGCAAGCAAACACACCGAGACCCACGGCCACATACACCTGTCAAACAAACATTGTATTTTCAGTCACTAACACTCATTAGCTGCTGCTTTTGCATTGGGATTGAGAAGCGTTGGCACAGACGCACCAAATACATCCGACTCTCCGGGTTTTCTGTGACGTCCATGTCTGATTTGTTTGTAGGACCTGCGGGGCAGGAGTGAGAGCAACAAATAAAATGACACGTAGATCTCCATTCAGTGTTCAAAGGACATGCTGAGATATTTTATAGACTCAAAATCAACTGAACACTTACTTTGACCCACGACGTCTTGCATGTGGGAAAAGCACAAAACACATTTATGAGCAAACAGCACAGAGTACCATGATGCAACATGCGCTTCTCACGGTGCATTCACTCTGTTTAGTTTGGCTATTTCTACATATCAAGCACTGAATCACAATGCAGTAAGGTCGACACCTTTCAGTTCACGACATAGAAAGAATCCCCAGAACTAGTATGACGATCAATTAGTTTTAAGTGACACTTACATTATTGTCTCTGTCAGATATCTAATGTGCTCCCTCTTCACTCCTCATCACTTTAACACTGAAGGGCAATAACACACCTTGAGCACTGCTATGAATTCCCAGCACATAACTTGGTACTATCATCGTACAGTTTATATAATTCACTCACACTTAAGTCCAGATGATACCTTTGCTCTTTATCAACACTTCATATCATTTTCTCCATTCTGTTTTCATTAAGCTCTTCATTTGTTGCATTGTTAGTTATGTATATATATATATTTTTTCTCTATCTATATAGATATAGATATAGATATAAAGACTATAAAGTCGCTTCCGCTTATCCTTTTCAGGGTCGCGGGGGCGCTGGAGCCTATCCCAGCTGTGTGGAGTTTGCATGTTCTCCCCGTGTTTGCGTGGGTTCCCTCCGGGTACTCCGGCTTCCTCCCACCGTCCAAAGACATGCAACTTGTGGGGATAGGTTAATTGGATAATCCAAATTGCCACTAGGTGTGAATGTGCGAGTGAATGTGAGTGCGAATGGTTGTCTGTCCCTATGTGTTAGCCCTGCGACAGACTGGCGACCTGTCCAGGGTGTACCCTGCCTCTCGCCCTATGACAGCTGGGAGCCGCGACCCTGAAAAGGATAAGCGGTAGCGAATGGATGGATGGTTGGATTATTTCTATTATTATTTCTTATATATTATATATTTTCATCACCCTCCTGTGAATGCAATGTTGCGTTCTCCATTTGGATTTGACGTCTCACATTCAGCGTATGAAATGCCACCGGCCTCGTGGCTGTCGCTCAACTGTGATCTTTGCAGCCGATGCTGATAATCATAGTAAAGACGTAGGTAGATGTAGATTTTTGCACATGTAAGCTTCCTGGGGCTTCCATGTGTAGTTTGTGGTGATTCTATACAGTTTTCTATGTCCCAGCGACCAACCGTCCAAATAACTGACTGAAGGCTTTTCCAGTATGGTTGCCAGTGGACTTTCCTCCAACCTTGTTGTTAAACCCCATCAACGGGCAGCCAAGACACAATATAAAAGGCATCCATCTCCCTTGCCCTCAGCAGCCACAAGAACCACAGATAATATATGTTGTATTTATTGATCACAGAGCCACAAAAGCGGGAGTTTAAATTAATGTCAGGGTAGGCCAAGGCCAAAACAATAAATTAAATGATAGCAGGTTACCTCCATGAATAACATAACTGCTCAAAATAAAAGGCATGCCCTTCTTCTTCCTTCAAACTTAAACCAAAGACACAAAGCTGCATATGTGACAGGTTGGCACCAGGAAAGAGTAGATGCCTCCTCTCTAGATGATGGTGGTCATCTTGGTTCCCTATCTAGGAATCAGGCTGGTAATCAGTGGTTTCCACTGCAGTGCACGGGCACATACGCTGTTCACTTGATTGATTTTTAAAGTGACTTATAATGCAAAGAAAACCTGGAGATGAATTAAAGATATTTATTCTACACGTGATGATTAAGATGTCTGCAAATTCTTTCATCTCTGGTAGGTAATGGATTTAATGTGATTTCCATAGGGAAACCCAGCAGCTATAGTTGATATTACAGGATGATGAACAACTTCTAATGACTTTAATTAATAACATTTAAGTGATTACAAAGATAGCAGAATTAGAACCTTTTACAATTTTGGTATAATATCAGCAAACTTTTAAAGTAGCATTTATCATTAATAAAACATATAATTCTACACATCCAGGTTTTATGTCCCGGCTCATTTGGATAAGGCCTCAAAATAACTGGCCAAATAATGTGCTCAGAGTTGGCTTTCAAGATGTTTCAAGATGGCGCCAAGTGAGACATGACTCTAGGAGATAATTAGTAATCAGTGAGTAGTTTAGTTTAGAGTAGCAAAACAGGAACTCACATGGAATTACCCCCTCAAAATTGTCAAAGGGGTTGTGCATGAAAAACCCAAGTGCGGTGGCCTCATCTCTTCCCAGTTTGTTCTCCACAATCAGAGTGTAGTTGCCATTGTTGACGTGGGTTGGCTTGTCAAGGAAGAGACATCCGTGCTTCTCCGATCCATCGCCTGAATCTACGATGGGCTGCGTGTATATGTATCTGGTCTCGTTTAATTTCTTGCCGTTGTAAAGCCAGGTGATGTTCGGTTCGGGATTGCCGTCCACGGCAAACGGAAAACACCAGTGGTGCTGCGGCACAGCATTATTCAGGAAGATTATTCTGACTGGAACTGCGAGGAGACACAGAGTTTTGAGTTGTGAAGTAGCAGAGCACAGACATAAATGAGTTTCTAAAGAAAAGATGAGCTCAAAAACTGTCTATGGTGTCCTGGTGATTTGATTTAATGTATTTTTAGATGGAAAAAATCAACTGAGAAAGTAAAAAAGGTAGTCTGGGAAATAAATCTTTGGCAAGAGTTCAATGAGAATATTGACTCAATCCTCATGTTTGTGTAGTGCAGACAGTTAGCTTAGCTCAGTTCTACTGCATCTGACTAGTTGGTTCCACCCGTTTCCAGTCTTTCAGCTAAGCACTTAATATTATATACAACATAGTCATAATATAATATAATACATCTATAAAGACTCTGTGGTTTTGCGTCTGACTTAAAACACTCAGTCATAGGCAAAACAATCAATCAGAGAAAGATTAACCAATGAAATTACCTCATTGGGAACTTCTCTGGATGAAAGTCAGGAAGTCAGATTTTGTAGGCTACAGCTCACTTAAATTATGACCCAAATTAACATTTTACTGACAAGTTTAAGGTCTCAATCATTTGTTTCAAGTCTTATTATTGCAACCAACATATCAATCAAAGTTATCAAAGCCAACCCTGACTTAAAAAATAACAAGACACTCGACCTGTGGTCATGTCCATCTTTTGTATACAGTCTATGCTTGCAACTTTGCCCATACTAAAAAAGTTCTCCCACGAAATACACATAGATACACTTACAGTCAAATAATAATTATATATGCTCAGCCCTGATTTTATGCTGAATGTGCATTTTACTCACACATAACAAAGCAGGTCAGTACTCTATAGGTTGCCTCTGAGTTTCCAAGAATCAATGCTCTCCATCTGCACTGCAAACCTGCGCTGACCTGCTATGAATAATGAAATCCTGGTCGTTGTCGTGCCCCTGACCACAAATGCTACCTGGAAGCTCTTCTGGACGTGAAGTTACAGGAAATGGCTTTGTTTAGATCGAACACAACTCTCGACTGCAGAAACCCCTGATGTGCACGAGTCATTCTGCTGCTCTTAACCCGTGACCCAACCCCAGAAAGTGCTGCGCTAAGGAGATACCAAGGCATTCGTCTCTTTACCGAGGGCTCGCTAAAGTCTGTTACACCGAGTGAAAATTAGTGCTATTTATCACATTTAACTAATCATCCATTAGCGACCTCTGCTAATCTTACACAAGCAATTTCACTGCAGGGGTGAAAAGGAAGGCTAGAATTATGTTTAATGAGCCTGCCAGTTCTCAGACATCAGATCATTGCAGAATTATACAATGAACATTGTGAAACATGGCAAACACAATAAATGATTTCTGGCCCCAGTCCAGGTAGAGTCGGTGCTAACTGGATGCTTTGCAGGCAAGACACCATCTTTTGGGACAGTAGATGTTGACAAAAATGATGATTTGCTTTCACCTTTTCAGACTTAAAGTTAAAAAAAAAGCACAATTTAGAAAAGCTCTTTTATATGAAAGGGAAGCCACACAAGTACCATGAATCAATGGCACAGAGAGCCACTCAGCAGTAAACACCCACTGTTCTGGGAGGTAATTAAGAATAATTAAAGGGCTAGCGGTTAACGAGTGTCCGTCCACCAGGGGGGCCGATGTTGATAGATTAGCTGCACTAACGCATTTACAGACTGCCAATCACTGCGGATGAAGCGGTTTTCCGGTGTAGGAGGGAAAAGTCCATTAGCACAGGCTCAAATCAGATCTTAGCACGGGTTATCAGCCTCATTTTCCTGATGCTCATTATCTGTCCCTTGATGCTTGTGCATTTGGCCTCAGCTGATTGGCGCCCCTGCTCTTTTTGGCTTTATTTTCTAATGAGTGTCACTGAGTTGGTGATATATGATATTGTTTGGGTAGTATTGTCAGTAATGTATCACTAATGCATCTGACTCTGTCTTCAGTGGGACCGCTGGGTGCTGTCATTCCTCATTGTTCAACTTCCAGATGCACTAATGCATCCGAAAGGAGAAAACAACAGTAAACCTCCAGGGTCAAGCTGCAAGTGTAATTTAAAAGTACATGAGGTGAAGGAGTTCTTTAAGAGCAAGGTGAGGTGAGTTCACTTTCTTTTGTCCTCTCATTGTATCCCTGCATTAAAAAGCAAGCCATACCCGCTGCACTTCACTTATACTATTTTAACACTACTCACCAGTCGGCAGAGTGAGTGGCAGGTGACAGAGAGCTCCATTAGAAGCATGGTGGGTACATACTCGTATTTGTAGAAGGGGCATTTAGAAGAAATCAGTGCAGTGCGTTTTTCCCTTTCTCTGGCTGTCCACCCTGCCTGCACTAGAAAATGGCCCCAGTGTGCTCTCGCCCTAACCTCCATTAAGCCCGACGATTTGTATTGAGCCTGTGAGCTTTCAAGAGCTCGGTTTTATTTTGCAGGCACTTACACTCAATGTCCAATTGCACCATCCTCTCCCCTGGCCCAGCTTGGTTCTCGGCCTCGCAAGTCAGGTTGTGTAGGTTGTCCTTGGAGGAAACGTTGGTGAGGTAAAGGACCAGCTCCAGCGCAGAGTCTCTGCTCTCCTGCAGCTACCGCCGGCACACACAGACAAGGTGTTTAACTACAAATACATCGCTTGGAGGTATACGTGTTACAACGATGAAATGAGACCCAATTTACTCTAGTATGGATCAATAGATTAGAGAGCCGCATTTGAAGGTGATTTATGTCACTTTAGGCTCAATGTAGCTGATCTAAAGAGCTTTACAGCAGATCAGAAATGGAACCACAATGTAAAAACCCTGACTACAATGATACAGCAATTACCTCAAGGTAGACCGTACAGAGAAAAACCCAACAATCAGATGACCCCCTATGAGCAAGCACTTTGGCAACAGTGGGAAGGATAAACTCCCTTTTAACAGGAAGAAACCTCTGGCAGAACCAGGCTCAGGGAGGGGCGGGGCCATCTGTCGCATCTGGTTGGGGAGAGAGACTAAATTTAAAAATTTCTTTTTAAATTTAATAAAAAAAACTAGTAGAAAGTCAATTTTCATAACACAGAGCTCTGATCTGAGCATCATCCAGTCCATCGGGGATCATAGGAAGAGGAAAAACTATGACATCTTAAAAAAACAAAGAAAAACTAATTTTGTATTTGTTGAGCACATGCTGAAAATTCTCAGCTACCTTGGTAAAAAAGTGAGAGTGGAGGGCCTCGGTCTGCCATCTCACGGTGAGAGTGGGACTTCCTTCCACCTCACATACGAATGTAAGGTTGCCTCCTTCCAGAATCTTATCCTGTGAGGCGGTAATCTTCACCTCAGGCAGGCCTGAGAGTGCAGGACAGACAGCATGAGAGTACATAGCAATAAACACAGGTTGCTGTTGTGATGGTGCAACTAAGTATAGAGTTGAACTCCTCCTCTTTTTTTTCAAAGCTCTTTAGAAAAACAGCACAGGGACAAAATCTCTCATATGTTTCCTGGCAACAAGAAGTTCCTGCTGTATGTGATTAGAGCAACAATGTTGAGCCAATTTCTTCCCCACATTTTGGTGTACCTGCTTTTTTGCAGCCTTTTATATCCTGAATAGGAACAAAAACATATTATTTTTCAAGACAATTTGAAGTAGATGCATTATTTCAAATACTGCTTACAAAACATGATTAAAAAATTATATAGCACTTTTCGGGGCCCTCAAAGCGCTGTACAATTCCACTATTCATTCACTCTCACATTCACACACTGGTGGAGGCAGCTACAGTTGTAGCCACAGCTGCCCTGGGGCAGGCTGACAGAAGCGAGGCTGTAATATCGCGCCATCGGCCCCTCTGGCCATCACCAGTAGGCGGTAGGTGAAGTGTCTTGCCCAAGGACACAACGACCGAGACTGTCCAAGCCGGGGCTCGAACCGGCAGCTTTCCGGTTACAAGATGAACTGCCAACTCTTTGAGCCATGATCGCCCCGATCTGATGAACTTTACAAAATAAATCTCCACCACATGTGGTTTAACAAATACAAATGAAACAAGTTCTTACATTTTCAACTTCTGCCCTAAAGAAAAATCCATAAGTCGTGTTACAGGCTGCGCATTTCCAGCTCTGCAACTTTTAAGGGGCTCCACTTGAGCCTCGCGTTATTCACATATTTAAAACATGCTTTTTATCTTGTGTCATTTTCACACATGAATTGTGGAGAATTTCTGAAGAATCAGGTTGGAGAAGAGTTGACCTTTCTCACATGTAGTCCACAGGAGAGACGCTCTCTAAGAAACATTCTCACTTCTCAGAAATACTGGATTAGGCAAAGGTGCTTCTTACTCGCTCTAAAAGGCTACCCTATTATACTGGCACAATGAGACAGTACACTTTTACTAGTAAGCGTGCAGTTAAAGACTGTTTTATGTGTGATCTTACTCTGTTGGCTCTCACATACAGCACATCTCGACTGGTGTTCAACCTCATAAAAAGTCCAATTTCTTCTGACTGGCTGCTCCTCGCCTGGCTTCCTCCTCATCTCACACACAGCACAAGAAGCAAAATTTGGGGCTCAAGTGCCAAGAAGTGCAGTTCCTCGAGTGGCCACTTGAGACTGGCTCCAAAATCTAGACCATAGGTGTCAAACTCTGGCCCGCGGGCCAAATTTGGCCCGCAGACTAATTACATTTGGCCCGCGAAGCCATACCAAATTACTATTAGAGCTGGCCTACTGGTATTATACAGCTAATATATATATTGTTTAGTATTAAGTTTTGCTTGTTCGATATTCAGTTTTTCAGCAAAACGTGTTTGAGTCCATAAGAAAAGATTCATTCTTATATCTGGAGGAATAAATATATTACAATAAATATTAACGTTAGCCTGCGACTTTGTTCCAGTTTTGAATTTTGGCCCACTGTGTATTTGAGTTTGACACCCCTGATCTAGACGATCACTATAGACTCCCATAGTTAGAAACCCCAAATCATAGCACTAATAAAGATTTTTAGGCAAACCACAAACAGTTATTTAAGTCTACATTTTTAATAACTGACCCATTTGACTAAGTAGAGGCTTACCTTTATCAGCCTGAGTGCTCTGATTCTCACAGGCAGTCTTATGCTCTACTTATTTATGTAATTACCAATGAATAGTGACTGGTAATAGTGATGTACAGACTATCCAATAAGATTAGGATTAAGGGTCTATATTTGTCATGGTAGTAAGGTGACTCCCAACCTCCCAACTGGGAAGGAATAAAAGTAGCTTTTTAAAAAGGATATAAAACATAAATACATGCAAGCATCTCCTTGTTTTTATGGCAGCGAGTCTGATTTTTTAAGCTTGTGTTTCAGCTTTATTGAAATAAGTCTTAATAGTTACTGTTACTTAGCAGGACTGTGTAGCTGTGCAATGTGCTCATAAAGTCTATATAACTTCATCCTCTTGTGCAAATATGGTGACTTGTGACGGCCATAAAGTTAAGTGGATGCTTCAAAATGCAGAGTTTAGAAGCCACTGGGTGACATCACTGTGGCTAAGTCCATCTTTTATTTAAAATCTATGGCAGAGCCAGAGCATACAAGGAAATCAGTGCTGAGTCGTGTGAGCTCAGGCAGAAGGACGGAGAAAAATATTGAAAATCGAACATTTACAACAATCTGAAGCCTGAGGTTCGCTTTGGCAAACAGGGTTTAACTGCGCATGAGGTGAGAACATTATTTTTTTTAAAAACAAAAACCCAAACCTTTGACCAGATCTCACGTGTGCAACCAGCACACGTGTAGCATGACTTGCCAATAAACTACTGGTAATGTCATAAAACCTGTTGGCTTGTGTTAAATCATAACAGCTGACTGGTGTCAAACCTTTTACAGCTTTCTCAACAAGAAACAATGAAACGCATACTCACTGCAGTTTTCTATCATCAAATTGAAAAGGGACATTTTCTCGCCATCGGACAAGCAAGACAACATTTGGTTATCCAGGTCACCGCGTTCTTGCCACTGCTTCAGCCAGTAGAGCTCACATGAGCAAATGAGAGGGTTGTCTCTCAAAACGCTGAAAAGAGAAACCAACAAACAATGACTTGAAATTATTAGACATGAATCAAAAACACGTTCAGTCCTCATGCAAACAGTTTTAACTCACTGTTATATACAAATACCCTCCAAGTGTTTCATTTGAAAGCTTCTAATACAAGTGCATGACAAGGAATGTATAAAATAATTGATATAAATCCTTGAAGAATTATCTTTAATTAGAAAATAACCGTACAGACAAGCTTCTATACTTTCAGGAACCTTACAAACTACATGCTGAAAGAGGACAATCAACTCAGAAAAGAAGCAGTTAACTTTACAATATCTAAATATGTTCACCTCTGAATTGAATCAACAATTAAGGACGTGTAGTTATAGATGTAGCACAAAGACTGTTTCCCAGGTTAGTTTAGTTTCATGCTGAATAACACCTCTGTCCTTGGGCTAGAAAAAGCTAACAGCAAAAGTATAACTGACCAAAGTTCTCATCAGAAACAGAAACAGCAGGAACAGCACTGGGCCATGAGGTCACTGTGGCCTGACATGCTGGTCACATGACCATATTATACTGGGCAGTTGCTAGTTCAGGAGTGACCAGCTCACTTGCAGCCCAACTTTAAGTAAAGTGGGTGAAATCCACAAATGAACTCATTTTACACCTGTATGCCCTCCAAAAATAAGAAATAATAATTTAAAGGGCTAAAACTAACACTGAAACTAAATAAAAACTAAACTAAAACTATTTTCAAATTATAAAAACTAAGTGAAATAAGAATATCTAGTCTAGAAACTAAATGAATTTAAACTAATGAGACAGAATGAAATTGTCTTGATGCAAACATGATGTGAAGAAGTCACTTGGATTAGTTATGAAACGTTTAACCCACTGAAAACTCTACGTCCAGATGAACAGAATCAACAGCCTGCAATTGGAAAAATGTTTCCAATTGCAGGCTGGTGTTGAAGAGGAACCAGCGTAGAACAGCCCCTGCATCAGCTCCAGCACTCAGTCAGTGGAAAACAGATATACGAAGGCTGGATAAAACACACATTCTGACTTCTGAAATATGAGTTTCTGGTGCAAAGTATAATCAAAACTCCAAAGATTGTGCTCTCCTTCTCTGTCTCTGCAATTGTCACACTTTCAAAGCCATCCAGCTGCAGGTTCTTGCGCCTGGTGCAGTCAAGTTTTCTTCCAAATGCACTCTATTTTTATCCAGAAAATTCAACTTGGGTAACTTAAAGCTTGTAGAGCAATTCTGTGAAGGTAATGTGACCAACTGACTGTATGCACACTGTGTGGATGGAGAGCTGAGGTCAACTATGAGGGTAACCACAAAGCTCTGTCATGTGTTGGCACTAATGGCCATATTTTTTCATGCGGTCTGCTGCTGCAGAACAGTTGCTTACCCAAGTTTTACCTTTGAAAATTATTACATTTTTATTACCACGCTAGCTAACACAAATTTAAAATGGTTTAGATGACAGAGAGTATTCTTACTCCAAATTCTAAATGGACTCACAGGTTAAGCAGAGGCAGAAAATGAAACACCTTCCAGCTGATGTGCTCCAGAGAGTTTGATGCCAAGTTTCTGTCAAACAAAAAGAGAAGACAGGTGACATTGTGAACACTTCTTAATTCTCCTTTGTTGCATTTTCCATTGATATGCAGCCATTATATCATTTAACCTTAAGCTTTTACATGTGACATCTTTGCTGTGTCTGGATTTTACCTTTCCAGCAGCACAGACAGACAATAGTTGTCTTATTGTGCTGTCTGTTCAAATGTTGCTTTGTGAAGGAGCGCGGTTCCAAAAACAAACCAAAACAAAGCTATTACGAGTCGAAATAAAGGAAAGATTCGAGTAAATATGTTATTTTTCTTTGTAGTAATCTGGTCCTGTTCTGCAGTTGAGTCACGCTGTGATTTGATTGCTCGCTTTCAGAACAATGTGTACCTGCCTTGAATTACACTCAGTGGAAAACGTTAATGCATCCAAATGGGTCCTGATCAATTACCTTGGCACGTATTTCACACCAGCCGAGAAGCCACATTCACAAGCACCCCCGGCACATCTCTCAGTGTTTGCTTAGAGTTCAGTACATTAGGTGATTAGTTCAGTTCGCAAACACTTCTGGGGCGAGGGACAGGGCCCAGCAGTAATTCTTTGGAGTCAAATACGCTAAAGAAATACATATCGAGAAAAAAAGTTTCACATGTATCGAAGAAATGTCTGAAAAATGTCTATGAAAACCGCCGAGACATCTGGGTTTTTACTGGCCAAACGGCTGTAGCAAAGGCAGCGAATGAGTCAATGAGAATGAGTCACAGACTCTTTCTTTATCTTAACTTGTATGTCTCACGTCTCTTAAACATCTGGATGAACTGCTGCTAAATTTGGAGCAGACATTTATGCTCCTTTAAATGTCATCAATTCTGCGTTTCTGATCATTTAGAAGGTCAACTGTGTTTTGAGAAAGTTTTAATAGGTTACAATTTGTTTTAAACAAACACAAAATTACTTGCATCCCTACCAGCCTTAGCTGTAACAGTGAACATGCTAATATTGTTAACATGCTAAATTAAGATGATTAAGAAAATAAAGATTACAATGACATAATCTCTCTTTTTAAATGGGACATATTTTGCTCTGATCCTTCCTTTTTTCATCCAGTGCAGCCTTTCCATTCGACAGCTGTCTTTAACAAGCCTGTCCTATTCCCTTGGAGCTATCCTCCCTTTAAGCTAACTTTCTGACTGGCTGCACCCCTGCTGTGTGGCTGAGATTTCTATATTTAGAATATCTGCTCTTACTGACATCAGACGGAGCCAAGAACAAACACAACAGTGTCAAATCAAGCATTCAGAGCAGTCTAAAGCCTTATGTGTACATGTGTTTGATGTAAAATAAAAGTATAAGAAGGCCAATTTAACTTCAGTACATCAGCAATATCATCATGAACATCTTTGCATGGGGCACACATCATTGTGCCTCACGCCGCGGAGACATCACATTGGTGTTAGCTGTCTACAGCATCATCAATATCTACTATTACCACTACAATTTAGCTCAAATTTCAATACGCCAGACCTCAAATGTAGGAACGGGAGTCTTTTTCATTTTACCTACCAACCCAAACACACTCCTTATTCTGTTTCCTTGTTAAGATTTCAAAACATTTCAAATATGGTGATGAATCAAATCATACCGTATATGCCGACTTACAATAATAACACTGTAATCGAATGCTACATATCCTTTAGTCAATCCTCTCAGGCCACTTGAATATCACCACAAATGATCCTCAGACTTCCCAGGAATCAGCCTGTAAATAAACCTCCCTCTGAAGATGACAGAAAGCCACACTGGGGAGCGTCCAAATGGAAACCAATACATAATCACTCTGACAGGACCAAGGGTTCAATTATTTGTTTTCCTTGCCCCCAAAAGTTCATGTCAGATGGGTTAGCCATTGGGGCTTATCCATTACCAGACTCGATTCTTCCCCCGGTCCACAGGGGCAGAGCAGAGGCACGAACAGCAGCTCGTTTCTCTTTTTCTCTTCAATTTATATGAGCATTTTTTACAAAATGCATTTTTGCTGTTCGTACAACAATGAGAGCAGGAAGAGAGAAAAGAGGGGTTGGAGTCGACTGAGCTTCCCTGCTCAGTGCTTAGTTTGGCTGCAATCAGTCAGCCTTAATCTCAGAAACACATCTGTCACACAGAAAGCCCTACACTCCACCCAAACCCAGCCGCCCTCTCCCTCCACAGTGAAATATTGATTAAGTGATAATGGACCCTTAGTGGAGTGTATTTATTATGCATCAGTTGTCGATAATCCGCCAAAGTGAGCGAGTAAAAGGTGACTGGTGGATGTCTTCTCCAATTTCTTGAGCTCACCCTGCCTGCCTCACCACCACCACCACCACCCCTCCATCTATGGTCCTCGAAACCCGGCTGTCTTTCAGATAAACAACACTGGACATGTTGCACACGCTCAGTAAAATGATGAGGACAAGATGGTGGCGATAAGGGT
The DNA here is from genome assembly GCF_965226115.1 of Aulonocara stuartgranti. Taxonomy (NCBI): domain Eukaryota; kingdom Metazoa; phylum Chordata; class Actinopteri; order Cichliformes; family Cichlidae; genus Aulonocara; species Aulonocara stuartgranti. The sequence goes on along the minus strand of NC_138947.1, from coordinate 4,323,361 downwards.
CGCTGGCTGATGAATAGACAGATTTGATGGTTTCGGTCGATAAGGCTTCCTGGTATTATTTATTGCTGGGAATGGACCGTGAAGCTACAATGTTTGGAAAAATAAAGACTGAAAAAATAATTTCATGCAACACAATGTAGAGGCTGTAATTAACAATGAGGCTTCTTGCTAATTAGCTTTTTGGTGGTTATAACTGGATCAAATTTTATAATTGCAGATATTTTATCAGTAATAACTGACTTTAGGACTGCAGCTATGAACCATTTTCACTATTGATCCATGTAATATTCAATTTCTTGCTAATCAATGATCATAAATCCACATAATATGGAAAGCTGAAGCTATATATTAATTGTGTTTTGCACAGGCAGACAACTGAATTAAAAGTACCATATAATATAATCAGCCATGAAAGTATAAACTAATATGTATTTAATAAAATGCAAAAAAAAAAGTCATTCATGGTTTAATGTGCATCCAAAATGATTTTCCAGATTGGAGGACACAGCTGTCTGAATCTCATGTGACATGTGCAAAGAGCCGGCTGACTGACAGCGACAAACAGGATGACCGGCCCACAGGTCAAAACACGACACGGGGAACACAATCCTTCGGTATCAACAAGGACACTTACACATACTGAAGCTTGAGGTTGTTTTGGAAGGCGTAGGCAGAGATGAACCTCAGCTTGCAAAATGTGACCGTGCTGCAGAGGATGATAAAGCACAATGAACATGAAAAATCAAGAAGCAAAAAAACACTTGGAATATAATCAAGTTTTTCTTTGTTGGAAAGAAAACAACTTTAATCCTTGTCGTTTAATCATTTTGAACACAGTGTATCTGACTTTTAGTTCATCCTTTCATTCTTAACCATTTATTCAATTTAGAGTGGCATGGTGGTGCTGGAGCCGATCCCAACTATCATTTGTTGAGAGGTGGGGTAAACATTGGAGCAGCCCATCACATTCACGCCTGCAGCCAATTTAGAATCACCAGTTAAACTAGCAAACATGTCATGCATGCAACATCATAGTCCTTTGAGTATCAGGAGAGTACCCATGCAGGCATGCAAAAATCCTCATAGAGGTCTCAGTCAGCCAGCAGATTCAAACCTATGACCTTCTTGCTAACCACTGCATCACCACACAACCTCAACGTTTGTCTATTTCTGCACAAACTCAGAAGTAAGAAGATCATTTCACTTTCAGATACACAGTCTGGGAAGTATGCGAACATACTTTTGAGGCTGGAGCTTAATTTTGTTCCCAAAAATAAGCTTTGACTGTTTTATCTTAGCTTTGAGCTTTCTTTCTGTCTCGTAATAGAGTAAACACTAAATGGAGCAAATCCTGCAAACTAGTTCAGGCACATGCCTCACTTTCTTCAGGGGTAATAAACCAATCCTGCTTTTGTGAGTCTATTTAAACTAAAAATGTCCCATCTATCCCTCTGATATGTGAGTGTTGCTGCCCTTCATCACTCCCTTTTGGTTCAACCCCTCCTCTGCCTAAGCATCCACCTGTAGGCTTTGAGCAAGATAATCATATCTGCGGGAAGTAATGTGCTCAGAGCCTAGACTCCAGTCTACCTCTATTCTCCTGCTGTAGGAAAATCATTTCAAACATCAGTTTTCTGACTGAAGTATAGTGTGAGAATAGAAAACTTGACACACACAACAATGATAAGAGGACAGATCAGTCAGTTGTATAGGTTGACAAACTCAAAATAAGTTGAGAGAAAAGAATGACTTACAGGTTTTTCAGCTCTCTGTAGAAGATAAGGTCGACTTCTGTTATGTTCTCCAGGCTGGCTTGGTTTTCTATGTAACTAGTTAATAAAGAAAGGACGACAGAAAGTGATGGAGAGAGAGTTAGATGAAGGTATTGTGTTGTGACCTTCAGTCTTTTGTTATGTAGACATTCATATACTGTAAGCTCATACTGAATAGGAAATATGCAAAAGAAAAAAAGACTAATAAAAGGATTGATTGAACTTGATTCAGACCAGAAAAGAAGTCGTTTTCTTTGGGGGAATTCCAACAGTGGAAAGATGCAGGAATAACAGCAACAAGGAGAAATAACTACATTTAAAAAAACAGGTGCTTTGTACTCAAACCCCCAAGAAACACGATGAAAAGACATAAAGTTTCTAAATTAAACAAAAAGAAGCTAAAGCAGGATTTATATTTCAGATTTGATTTTATCCTCTGATTGGTAACAATTATTTTATGCATAGTCAATATAAGATTGCAGCAACTGAACAATCAAAACAACAGTAACAAAAACATCACACGAAACATTGTCCAGAAATAAACCTGGAAGCCACTGAAGTCAGCATCATGACACTGAGGAAGAGGATCCCAGCCACCTTTGTAACTATGGCCTTTTGAAGAGCAATGGCAGCTACTTGATGTGACGTGAACAGCATCATGGAAACCAGTTTCATCCCAGTGGTTCTTCACTCGGGTCAGTATGTCAGACATGTATCAGATCTACCTCACATGAGAGTTATCTTAAACAGATATGAAAATATACTATCCGGTCAAAAGATTGGAAGTCACACATGAGCAAAAGCTAAAACACTTTTTCTGCACTCTTAGCAAACTGACCTGCAGTATGTCAACGTTATACAAATACCAGCTTCTTAGTTAAAAGGCAACAATTATACTTTAATGTTCTCTCATATGTATGCTGTTACAAAGATCAAACTAAATTTCAAGTGATGAGATCAGCTCATATCAACCAAAAGCTCAAACTTTCAGTGAGAGCAGATATTCTTAGTATGGTCACCTCAGGCGCGCACTCTGACTTTGAGCACAGAAAATAAAGTTGTCTTAATCGGAGTGGAAAGCGAGCTACAATAGGTTGTTTCAGATGTGCACAAAGGTCCAGTGTAATATAATTAAGGTTTTTTTTTAATGAAGGTTATATCAAAAAGCATCAGTAACAACAGTTTGGGACATGCAACCCTGGAACTTGAACACCCACAAAACAGACTAAGAGCAGATGACAAACCCTGGCAAGAAGTCCAGGGACGCACAAATGGCAAAGCCTAATAAAAGCGAATGTGCCACTCATGTGGGGGGAAAAATAATGCCCTAAGATGTGCCAGGCGAACGGGAAATTCTTCTCAATGAGTCACTTTCCACTTTTCCAGACAGAGCCTACCTCAGAATAACTAGTGAGCCGCAGATCGATGTAGCACTCGATGGAAGGACAGCCAGCTTTTTTCAGGAGATATCTGAATAGATGGCCCGTTTAGACCTTCCAAGGATCTCACTGGAGATCTGTCCACCTCATTCTGTGCCCTTCTCCAACTCTCCAGTCCCTGCTAGGCTCCATATAAATGTTGCTCATTTTGCTCAGGAGGACACTTACTTAATGGGCTTTTAAAAAGATGTGTAGATACAAAAATTGAAGGATTTTATTTATGTGAGTGTTTTTAGCCCTTTGTTGAATGCATTATAGTATCCTTCAGAAAGTGTAAAATGAACCAAATGGCCAGAATCAATAGAAAATATAAAAATAATGCCCTTTTCTGGAGACTGCCTTGAGGCAAGCACAATAGAGAAGAATATGAAACATAGAAAGGGAATGTTTAAACAACCACAAGTTTTTTGTTACAAATAATAAGAAAGATTTAAAGATGGGTTCTCTGCAGTATTAACGCACTTCTATCGTACATAGATGAAACAATATGCAGAAATGTAAAAAACAAACTGTCACTATGAAAAATAACAGTAACAGAATACTGAGAGCAATAACACCAGTAAACAACATTGCTTTTGCAAAACTCGCCTCACCTCTGCATTTCGAAGTTTCAATTTTAGCATTTTGGCACCCGCCATGTTGGTTATTCAAAGCCAGAGGTTTACTTTAGGCACCAGTCACACCAGCATGGAAGCCAGTCAGTGACCAACTGGCTACCACCGGTCTCGAGGAAAAATGTGCATTCTTCGACGACTTGCGAGTTGTTGCTGGCGTTGATGCTTTTTAATGCTGAGCTCTAAGGGGACTGACTTGCTTTTGACAACTTGAATAACTGCTGTTTTTGCCACTTGTGCATTGGATCCATTTTTCACCCCATGGTTCCTGTTGAGGCTATAATTGGTTTAGTTGGTCTGATGAGCACATAGTCAAGATATGATTACTGTGCTGAACACTCCATTGAAGACAATACCAGCTGACCGCTTCTTCTCTAAATAGCTCTTGCATAGTTTGGAGCTGTGCTTTGTGCCACTGTCCTGTTGGCTCAAACCAATTAACATCCATAAGATATTGCACGGTCTTGTACAATGAAGTGATTTATCCTGTACAAATGTCCCACTTTACCACCACCAACACACCCCAAAATATCATGTTCTGTGTCATTAGTGGGAACATCTTTAAACATTAGAATCTGTCCATAACACCCTTCCCCATCATCATCATCTGCCCACTGCCTGTGTTTTTTGCCCATTTCTATCTGTTCTCTTTAGTCTTTAATCTCACATGTACCTTTTTCTGCCTAGAAGCCAATATCCTGGAGTTGGCCCTTCACTGTTGAGACTGATGTTTTGAGAGTAATGAAGCTGCCAGTTGAAGACCTATGAGGCATCTGTTTCTCAGACTCTGATGTGCTCTTGCTCAGCGGTGCACTGTGGCCTCTTACTTCTCTTTCTATTCTGTTTAGAGCCGGTTTGCCCTGCTCTCTGATGGGAGTAGTACACACTGTTTTATGAAATCTTCCATTTTCGGGGGCAATTTTCCACATGGAATAGCCTTCATTTCTTAGACCAGGAATACTCTGACAAATTTCAAAAGAAAGTAATTTCTCATAAAACCCACAAAAAGCTCCAGAGGCTCGACTAGCCAAACTGCTTCCTTAATCAGCACAGGACTTTTAGGCTGTGCTAACACAACCAGAAAATGTTTTCTTTCAGTGATCAATTAGTATTTTGATACGATGAAGTTGCATTAGATAAACCTGTTGTATATCTAAATAGAAAATAAATATCTATGATCACTAGTTGGATTAATGACAGTCAGTTATGGCCTTTCTGATCAAACATTTGAGTGGTTATGTACCTATGAAACAATGCCACTGAATGATAATCAAATATCTTAACCCCTTAATGCCTAGTGTGCCATATTTGATAAGTTTTAGTGAGTTTTTGAATTCTAAATCATCAGTGTGATCTTTTTTTCTCCAACACATTTTAGGCAATAAAAAAGCAATACTTACAAAGAATAAAAACACTGAAAATATCATGTTTTCAAAATAAAATATTTTTCACTGAGGTAAAAGAGTATTTTTGATTAATGCAATTACTAAAAACATTCAGCAATGATTACGTAGCTGCAAATTATTCAGAAGAGTTCAGCTGTTGAAATTTCAATCCAAGCCGCTAAAAAAAAGATTCACAAATACAACCTTTACCTAAAATGGGAAACGATATTTTGAGAAAAGCTTCGTGCTAACTAACAAACCATTTTCCTCCAACAAAACCTGTGACATGAGCTGAAAGGGCTATGTGAGGACGTGTAGAACGACCCTGAAGGTGAGATCCTACATATGATTCAAAAGCTGATGAATGCTGTTTGCTTGAAGGGGACCTATAATGCTTTTCTTTACTTTCTGTCATGCATCCTTGTGATGGATGCTCACGCTGACGATAGCCAAAGTTTAAGCTAAGAGGACAGATTATCTACAAGCAATCCCTGAGAGCAAGGATATCGGATATCACTGCTCTAAACATCAAACAACATTTACATTTTTGCTTAATTAACTTTTCTGCTGAAATGACATTAGCTGTGACATAGACCAGCAGTCCCCAACCCCCGGGCCATGGACTGGTACTGGTCCGTGAGTCGTTCGGTACCGGGCTGTGAGAGTTGGGGCTTGGGTGTGAAATTTGTGGTTTTCAGGGTTTTTATCGTTAACTCGGTTTCCCTGGGTCTTTTCCCGTGTTGTAGTTGTTTTTGTTATTTTGAAAAAAATATCTAGGCATTACCATAGCAACCAGAGAGCATTAAGGGGCAGAGAGGAGGATGTTACTCTCAACGTTGTTGGTGCATCTCAGGAGGACGCTGCTAATAAAGTTACACAATTACACTGTGAATTCTCATTTATTATTATATTTTTAAAATACCACAGGTTTTGTCTTGGTCATATCATTTTATTTTGTTGTATTTATCTGCGACACCTAAAGGCCGGTCTGTGAAAATATTGTCTAACATTGAACTGGTCCGTGGCGAATAAAAGGGGACTGCTGCCATAGACGGTATATAAAAGATGGATGTAGGCACGGGGGTTTCTAGACTCCACAATTTGGTTTCTGCTCCACTCCAGTTTTCTTAATAAAGGTTTGATGTTGAATTTATTTGTTGGGGTTGGATTAGCTTCTCTGTTGGAAAAATTAAAGTGCCTTAAATGTGCATTTTATCTGAAACGACAATAAAACTTTGGTCCAATAAAAGTCTGACTTCACACCGGTAAACACTTTCCTGATAAGTTTTTTGGCCCAGTCACTCATTTCCGGTCACTCTAAATAAAACATAGAAGTCTACTTAGTAAATCTTGGTGATACTATGTTTCAAAACGAAAGGAAATGCTCATCTCCAGGCTTCATAATGGGATGCCAGAAACCAATAGGTGACGTCACAGTAACTACAGTCACCTTTTGATAACCCTGGACAGGTCACCAGCCTTCCCTAACTGTCAAATCCACAGAAAAAGTCAATCTAGAATCACCAGCTAACCTAACATGCATCGATGGATTGTGGGAAGAAACAGGAGAACCCGAAAAGACCCACAAAGGCAAAAGATGAGCATGCAAACACCAAATAGAAAGGTCAGCTCTCGATAATTTATGGTTATGCTACAGCTTATGATTCACAGATTTGAAAAATGTGTCATTTTGTAGCAAAAGTGGAGGTTATGCAATCAAAAAATGAATAAGAAAGAAAGAAAGAGAAGACTGGACCTATGCCATAAACATACCTGTGCTAATTTCCAGTGTTGGGAAGGTTACTTTTAAAATGTATTCCATTACAGAATACAGAATACATGCCCCAAAATGTATTCTGTAACGTATTCCGTTACGTTACTCAATGACAGTAACGTATTCTGAATACTTTGGATTACTTAATATATTGTGGCGAGTTCAGACAAGGAGACGGAGGTATCGTTTGGTCTTGCTTCCCGTGAGCTAGCCAGGGAGCACAGCCGTTTATTACATTTGCAGAAGAACACACTGCCACTAGCTAACTGCTCAGCGCGGCAACCACAACACACATAGGGCGCCCTCTGACCCCGGAAGGACACACCGTCGCAGCGAGAGGGCGTCACCCGTCACCATGGCAACATACACAAAACATAACTGTACAAGCAGAACCCCGAACAGCCCTGACCCGCTACAATATTATCATGCTTTTTACCAGAGGTGGGACCAAGTCATTGTTTTGCAAGTCTCAAGTAAGTCTCAAGTCTTTATCCTCAAGTCTCAAGTCAAGTCTCAAGTAATGTCAGGCAAGTCAGAGTCGAGTCTCAAGTCACTGGTGTAAAAGTCCGAGTCAAGTCACAAGTCTGAAACTTTGAATTTCAAGTCCTTTCGAGTCTTTAAAAAAAAAAAAACGAAAAAAGAATGTTGCTGTTATGCTAAATGTAAATATTAGACCATGTAATTTTAAAATCTGTGTTTTTCTCAACACATGACAAAATAGTGAACTTAGAAAATATACACAAATTGTGAAATTGCACCTCTTTAAAATGCAGCTCAATTAAACCTAGCTCCAAGAATAATTTTCACCGACAGTTCTGAGATAAGCTGCATGTTATTCTTGGATGCGGTTGTAGGACCAGCTTTAAAATCGCATGACAAAAATATCATACACATTAAAAAAAAAACTGTATCACCAACGTAGCCTGGACAACATTTGCTAGTTAGATGAAGTCAGCTATCTCATCTTAGCATATTTATATGCATATTTATAATCATACGGTTCTTGGAGTGAGCGCATACGATCATGAAGTTTAGTAACTTCAGGTCACTGCAACAAGCCCAGGTACAGTTTACCGACGGATGGGTAGTGGTAGTAGTGGGATGGGTAGTAGTGGAAATAATTTCTGGTACCCATCACAGAAATGTAGCAGTGACAATAATACTGTATGCTGTAATCGTACTGGGCAATTAGTGATACAAAAAACCTGTTTTATCCTGTGAATAAAAGTATGTGTTTTTGTCAATGTACCATAATAACAGAAGCGAAACACAATATTGTGTCAGGACAATTCACTATTTATGCACAATAAACACAATAAATAAAGGAGCATAGCGCGACAATTTCTGTTCAGCGCCAGACTTGCTTGTGACCTATATCACCAATTATGTTAAGAAAAATGACGCATTAACTACTAAAAAACACTGACCTTCGTGTAAATGCTTGGAGCAGACTAACCTGTGAGCTGGAGAGTTCTGGGACGTTATATTTGATCATTGAATGGCTGCAATCCAGGCCATCCGTCGCGTCTTTGTTACTTCGGAAACATGGCTCGAACAATTTCTCTTCAACGACGTAATCCGATAACAACCGATCTCTTTACCCGTCGGCTTCCCGTGGCTGTCATGCGACCGGCTATTGCAGTTAATAATACAACAGCTTCTTGACATTTTTGTGTTTCTTTATATCGCTGTATAACTGATTTTAATTGAAAGCCTGCGTGCGCTAGTACCGCTTGCCACGAGTTCCCAGAATCCTTTGCGGTTCTACCCGTGAATGACGTCACATTTTCAATCTCTATATAATATGCATGTTAAATTTTATATTTGGGGTAAAATATCAAGTCTTTTCAAGTAAACCGGTTCAAGTCCAATTCAAGTCCCAAGTCATTGGTGTAAAAGTCCAAGTCAAGTCACAAGTCTTAGAACATTTTTTCAAGTCAAGTCTAAAGTCATAAAATTAATGACTCGAGTCTGACTCGAGTCCAAGTCATGTGACTCGAGTCCACACCTCTGCTTTTTACAACAACGTGAATGTACTATTGCTGTGTGATTTATTACTATTACTGAAGGTCCGCGACTCCGAACTGTAGTAAAGGGACCTCTGACTAATGCTGGGCTCACACTGTGCGGTTTTTGGCCCATTTTGAGCCGATTTTTGAGTCGTGCGATCGTTTTGGCGATCGGCCCGATTTTGGCCTTCATCGTGCGTCGTGCATCGTGTAGTATACGTGGGGTAACGAGAAGCGATTGACACCTCACGACCAGCTCCCCGATCATCAATCGCTTGGTCGTGAGGGTGTCACCCCAGTTTGCCACACTGCGCACGCGCAAACACAAATGTCAGCGAAAAAGACGGCGTAGCACGGCAGTGCAGCGTGTGATCTGGACACAAGCGATGGAGGCACAACCTGTAGAACCATCCGAGCCCTTTCGATGTGGCCTCACAAAATTATCACGACCACAACAACCTTGAAAATAGTTGGATCGACACTGCTGCTCAATCACAGCTGCCTGACCAATGTTTTTCATTAGCAATTTAGCAAAGTTGATGGTGGTGGTGTGTCTGTGTGAGTGAAAGGAGAGGGAGAGCGAGCGACAGAATTTCTGTTATAACCTTCATTTTTATGGACGCACAGTGTGAGCACTCAGGTCGCATCAGAGCATCGGGCCGTATAGTGTGAGGCCCTGCATCGTGACCTATGAACTTCTAACCCCTGCGAGTCAATCGTACAGTTTGAGCAGGAGCTCAATCGCGCGACTGAAAAAATCGCACAGTGTAAGCCCAGCATAATATGGCGGGGTCCCTGTCGGCTGGTAGCCGAAAAATAGCTCTACTTTGTTGTGTGGGTCAACTTTTCTTGCGACAGACAGAGAGAGGCGTTGAAAGGCTGCTCCAACGGAACTTGTTGTTTTCGGAGGAAAACACGAACACAGTGTACAGTCGAGTCTTAATACCTTACTTACAACTGGGCTCGTCAGGCACTCTTCTTGGCTGCAGTGGTTATTATTATATTTACATGCTTCCAGCTCCCGTTTTTGCTCGATGACTGCTCGTACCTTTCCACTCCCCTTTTTCTCCCTCCTAGCGCTCACAGACACATAACGTGTATGGCAGTCCATTCTCCCTGCAGCACGGACTACACTGAACATGATGCTACATTCTTTAGAGCTATGCTTGTAGCATTCTGCCTGTTAGCTTAGCACAACAACAACAACGAAAAGGCGCTCTCTCACCCAGGAAACACACAGTCGCAGAGAGAGAGAGAGAGCGTCGCCCTGTAACCATGGCAACCGTAACGCTGCCGCCTGGAACAAAAGAACGTAGCTGTCAAACAAAACCCAAACAGTCCTGACCCGCGACAAAATGAAACAGGAAAGTACCCCAGTGTATTCCATTTATTTCAACAAAGTAACTGTATTCTGAATACCACCTTTTTAAACGGTAACTGTAACGGAATACAGTTACTCATATTTTGTATTCTAAATACCGTAATTGTCGGGCTATAAGCCGCTACTTTTTGCACAAGCTTTGAACCCTGCGGCTTTTAGTCAGGTGCGGCTTTTCTATAGATTGTCCATGATTTTTGTGATATCGTAAGACGATTTGTTTTGTTTGTTCCGCTGTTGTACGGCACTACGTTGCCTGGCGGAAGGATCGGGGTTCAAGAGTGGTATGTTGGTCACATGTCCATCCGCCAGGCAACATAGTGCCGTACAAGTAGCGCGAAAAACAAACTTCAAAGTAGCGCTATGCGTTCAGCTGGAGTCGTGGATGATGAGCGGCGATAAACTTGCGAAAAGCAAGTTGTGCTCAACTCTACCGGTGGATTCTGACAGCGTGGAAAAGTGTGCAAACATCCACGATCACCAACGGATTTCGAAGGGCTGGACTGCTGCATGATGAAGAGGAGGACACCGCCACGGCCCTTCAGAGGGTGTTCGACTCCGACACTGACAATGACAATGAGGATTATCTTTGGTTTTGAAAGTGACAACGAAGGAAAGAAGCTGAGAGTGGATGACGAAGCCATCCTGAGCCTGTTCGTATCCGACACTGGAGAAGAGGACTTTGGTGGTTTTAGTGCGCAGGAAGATGGTGGTGAATGACTGACTTTTCTTCTTGTTAAAGCCGTGTCACTGCACCTGAGCCTAAAAGGTAGTCTGAATCTATTTTTCTGGTGTGCTGTAGGTTACTGTTATGTACTACATTTGTTACTCATTTATGAAGCACAGCACATGTGCAAATATGTACCCATAACTTGATTTTCAAAATATTAATAAAAGGGGTGTGTCTCCAAACAGCCATCTCTTTCCTGACAATTCGCTTTGTGCATATTCTCTTACATATGATAAGTCAATATTGAAACACCTGCGGCTTTTGGTCAGGTGCGGCTAATGTATGTACAAAACAGGATTTTCCCCTGATTTTAGCTTGTGCGGCTAATATTCAGGTGCGCTTTGTAGTCCGGGAAATACGGTACGTAACGGCGGTACATGTATTCCGTTACTCCCCAACACTGCTAATTTCTAATTAATGATGGTCACTTTCAGCGTGTGCTGTTGTTTCAACTTCCCAGTTCGCTGTATGTCAGCTGCAACACACAAACCTTTTTATTCATGTCTGATTGACCCACACAGCAATAATATGATTACAGGGCAGGTGGGCCCAGGATCACCCATCGCCCTTACTTATTGGATTGAGCCAAGTGGGTTGTATATCATCTATTGTTCCCGGGTGGGGGCACTGACTGGCAATTCACAAAATTGAATTTATAACTCAGCTTATGATGAATTTCAGCCTGTGTTCCACAGTTAATGGCCCCTTGTTTGTTCCACATATCGGCTGTATTCCCTTGCACCGCCAATACAGAGAAGTGTTGTTGTTTGCTGCCATGTAGAGCACCACGCTAAACAGAAGCCCACTCGCTTATTGATTTCAGAGAGAATGTCAAGCCTCAACCTGAGCCCTACCAAGCATGTTCAGCTGCAGATACGAGGAAACACCTGGTGTGATAGAGGGGCTATAGTACAGTGGAAAAAAGAAGTGGAGTATAGGTGAATAGAAGTAGAAAGTGGCAGTGGATTGACTTTCTCCAACGAAATAGCATTTCAGAAGTTTAGTTCCTTAACAGGTGCTAATTGCTCAGATCCGGGAACTGGAACAAAGAGAGAACAGCGTGGCGGTGCGGAGAGTGACATTTAGTTTTCCATGTTGGAGCTGATGGCGGGTTGCATAATAATACAGCAGCTTTCTTTGAATCACAGGTGGTCAGTTTTCTATTTCTTTTTCAGTGCAAAGTTTTAAAAAGCCAATTTTAAATAACAGTCATCTGCTGCAGACATGCTGTCGCAGACTGAGAAATCTCAATTCATCTCAGTTATTCATGAGTTTTGTTCAAGCACATTCCCCAGGGCCTGCCTGTCAATCAGCTGGGTGATTATTTTTTTTAAAGCGTGATGTCTGGTTGTGAAGAACTAACTAACCAAAAAATAAATAAATAAAAAATCAACAGATCAGCCATCTTCCATTTCATATTTTACCAACATACTGAAGCCCACTAAAGGAAGACGTACTCGGTCAGACCAACCTTAGCGGGTCAGACAATCATTCAAGAATGGAATTTATATTAGAGCCACAAAAATTAAGAAATACTTTCTACACATGGTTTGTATAGTCTAGTATGTGTTTTTAACTATGACACATCAAGTAAATATTTTTTCCACCTAAACTTTATAATGCACCTTTACAACTTCTTTTTCCTTCCCCTAAATATAACTAACAAGAAATCATCACATAGTTTATGTGATGCGATAAATTTGTATTATTCTGAAAACTTTGCACTCAAACCTGAGATATCATCAGCAAAAAGAGGTCAAACTTTGAAACTGCCAAAAGTAGAGCGAGGAGATCCACTGAAGATCTTGAGGGACACAGACACAGACTGGCTGGAAGACATCAGTTTCCATCACTCTGTGGCAGTTACTGTCAGCTCCAGATCCAATATTGATTGCCAATAGCCAAAGTGTCTAAATTACTGACATTCTAATGCATCTCAGATAGCAGAAGCTTTATTTTACCTCAAGAGGAACCTAAATTTGGCTAGCAATGACATCATTCTCTGGAGATGAGAAATTATGGAAGATGTTGTGAGGCACAACCAGACATCACCAGCGTTGTGACAGACCACTTTACCACAGTACAAGCTGTATCTGACTTTTTAATATGAAAATAATGAAAAACTAAAGTACATGTGCATTTGAACTTCAGAAACTTATAATGCATTAGCATTAAAAGAAGAATAAAGTCAATGTGTCTTACTGAACTCTGTCTATGGGCTACTTCTGCTTCCATCTCACGCATATGCACAACCTTAGCTATGACTGTAGAGCTAAACACCCAGAGCAGACATATAAACTCTCTTAAACTGAAAAAAGCCCACAAATTATTTACAAATGTGGCCCTAATGTGAGAATTCACATCAGATGTGAAGGCTTTGGAAAATTGCCCCATTAAAACCAAAACTCTGGCACTGAAACAAGTTTTAGTGACAACATAAGGTGAACACAAACTGAGAAAATCAAGCTTGGCTGACAACCAACATCAAGGCATGTGAGCACATCTGACACACTCATGCTCATTCAGAGGAACATGCAGAGCAGGTGCACATCGTACTCACATCTCTGTCACGTTCTCGCTCTCTTGCAAAGCAAGCGGCGGGATGCTGGTTATGCCATTGGGTTCCAGGCACTGCAGCATGGCAAAAGAGCACCGGCAAGCCGATGGGCATCCGCCCAGGGTGGGAGTTGGTGCCGGGCTCAGCAGGATGAGCACCAGGGGCAGCAGAAGTGCCAGGGCCCGAGGTGCCATAGCCATCTCAAAAAAGGATTTCCTCAGCTCCACCAGTAGCCTTGGCAGTTGTAGTTAGAGTCAGTGTAATTCAGCTAATGCAGAGTGAATAAGAGTGTTGAAGAGCTTTCACACAATCCTCCTCTTGACTCTGGAAGGGTTGAGATCCCAGCTGGTCAGGGTCTGGTACTGAGCCACAGCTGTACTGAGCAGCAGGAGGGGCAGGCAGGCAAAGCAAGCAAAGGGGCCCTTGGGACATGGTAGTAGTGGGCTGCAGCCTCTTTTTCTCTCCTCCACGATGAAGGGAGGAGCAATATACCACGGGCCAGAGTCACCAGACACCTCAGAAAAGGGGGAGAGGGAGGGGTGGAGGTGAAGGGTGTGTGTTGATGATAATGAGCAGAGGAGATGGGGATATGGTCGGTGGTGAACTCATCTCCTACTCCTCCTCCTCCTCCCCCATTCCCGGGTGAGAAGTCTGCTGTCCCGCCAGCCAAGCCAAGAAGTCAGGGCTCTTGGGTGCTTGGATGTATACAGCAGCGGACTCACGCTCTCCCCACTGCAGCAACATCCGGCTGCAGTGATGGATCTCTATGCCCCGGGAGTGACAGCGCTCTGGGAGTGACTGTGTCCCAATTGCTGGCAGGTTCATGACTGTTGACACTTAGGAGGTCAGTGATGACTAAGTAGCTGTGGAGGTGCGTGTTCTATTTACAGTAAGCTGTTTTTCCAAAAACTCCCAACAGGATTCAATAATAGGAAGCAAAAGCAGAGGAATGTAGGTCTTTAGAGTTTGTTTTTCCATCAATGGATCATTTAAAGTGTCGTTAGCCCCACATCATTAGCTCACAGTCATTTTAAAAAAGTGACTTCTAGTTCATGTTGACAAATGAGTATCAACTTGATTTATATGGAGTCCATCTAAACTAGTAGCCACTGAACATTCTGCCAAATGTTATAGTACAGCCTTTATTAAGACATAACATCTGTTTAATCAGATGTTTCAAAAACTATTGCTCACTATAGACTTGAGAGTCCTTTTCCCCACAAATTGCATACAACCCAATAAAAAAATTAAATAAAATGCTACTCTCTATGAGTGGCATGATTATGTTGCATACAAGTCAGGAAAAAAAGGACTGTGCTGCCAAAGAAGCTGAAATAGAATATTAAGTAAAATAAAAGAATCCAATTAGAATTAAAGGAAGCTTATTATACAACAAAATAAGAAGCAGCCCTTATTAAACCAGGAAGGTTTAAACCAGTTTCACCTCATTAACAGCTATACTGAGAATAAACAAAGACAAGCCAATAATTCCTGAATTAATGAGAGCTTTAAAATATTCTATACACTAAATCGTAGAGCCTAGAGATCGATACGGGTGTAGGTGGGTTTGTGGATCATTCGTGTATCACAGTTATCAAAGCCTCTTGGTATCCCCATCTCCATGCTGGAAATGGATAACCCATTCTCTGCAATTCAGCCGGGGAAATGTCGTGGAGAACACGGAGAAACAAGGAGAAAATTTATAACCTACTGATAGAGGTATTTAACAACCCATTTGTGGACTCCAGACTCCCTGAATGAGTGTACAGAGCCAATATGTATAAGTATTATCCAAGATACTGGCTTTCAGGGGAGAGAAGGTTCTAACTTCAATAAAAGATGAGGTAAGATTAATTAGGGCTTGAATCCTATAACATAACAAAAGACGCCTACTCTATATCATTCATTATCTCAGCACCCATAAAAAGTTAGGTGCTGCTGTTTCCACTGAGGCTGAAAAAGTCAGTAGAACTGAATGGGAAGATATGTGTCTGCTATCTGCTCCCTTCAAAATAAAAAGAGGCACAGCTGATTAGGAGCCTTAGCATTGGCTAAATCCAGATATTCAAGAAATAACAGTGGGTAACAAACAATAACATTTTATTGTACGCCGATGACATTGTTCTGACATTAACAAATGATTCTCACTAATTAGCAGCGTTAACTGAATGTGTTGAAGAAATCAGGCTAATATGTAGGTAGAAAGTAATTTGGCAATAATTATCCTAAATAGTGGAAGAAATAATGAACCAGCCTGAATTCAGCCTTGCTGCTTGGTACCGTCGGGGTTTGTAGCATGAGCTGTTTGTAAATCTAAACATGACAACATTAGAACCACCAAAATATCGTAAAATAACGCATTCATTTTAAGATTCTGCTTCTCATTTTTAATTTTCTTCTGCACATCACCATTCCTTCCCTTCTGAGAGCCTCCTGCTCTGTTACTCCTATCATACCATCTGCTCGTCTGACCACCATGAGCTTTCAGCCGAGTAGCCCCTCATCCTTGGAACCTGAAAGAGCTCTCACACATTGTGAAAAACAACCATGTGATAACTTATGCATTATGGGCCTGGAGGAAACAAAAATATTTATAATATTCATCCTCTTTATCGTATAACAACACTGACAGATAATCTTGCAAAGTTTACACTTTGACAAAGAACTGGCATTGTTAGAATCTTTGACCTCTTTGAGAATGGGGAATTTAGGACATTTGACTCACTGGAAGCTCGATATAATATATCAAATATATTAAGACTTCTACAAATATTTATAGACCAGAACCTTTGTATACAAGAGGAACAACTCACTAGAAATTCCAGATGACTCACATCCGTTAGATACGATTTTTTCTTAAGTACAAGCAGCAGAAACACAAATTTTATTCTGACATGTTTTGCTTGAATCTGGATAAACTTTCATGACTAATGATGTCCTGGAGTATTATCACCAAATCTGTAATAGATAATGATGTGTGGGACAAATTTCTTTGAATACCTTGCAGAATTTCAATTTGCAGGTCTAAAGAATTACAATTTCATATTTTGCACCATATCTACGTACCGTAAACCACTCAATCAATCGGTTACAGATACTTCTGATTAATTGAGCTTTATTTATAGAGCTCCAAATCACAACAACCGTTGTCTCACAGTATTTTATAGTAAAGACTCTAATAGTATAAAACCCATTCCAACCTCTGCACCACCAAAAGCTGTCAAAGAACATCACTGACAACACCGTAGATCTGCATTATGTTACTTATTTCACAACCTCTGCTGTTTTTCTGCATAAACTGCAACATATTCAAACCATCTTCTACATGAAAGAGGTATGAGCTAAAAAGCAAAGTGAGACCATGCTGATAGGCGAGTTCACTGACGGTGTGATTTATCCTGCAGCTGCAAACATTAACCTGCTGCAGAGACCCGTTACTGTCCATCACTCATATATTCTTTAGATGAGTGCAGCCAATTTTCATCAGTGGGCCATGCACTGTGCCCCACCCCCATTTCTCTTGGTCACTCTGCACATGAGTAAGGTCAAAATGTCCTGACCACAGTTACTGGCCATAAGCTAAATAGCTATTTTTTGCTGCTGTCATCAGGATTATCTGGTGGCTTAATTGCACTTCCTTTTGCTTGGCCTTAGCTCAGCAAAAGCATTCATTTACACGATAAAGTGTCTGAAAGCTTAGACGTAGCAGATGAAGATGATACATTTCTTTGAGGTTTATGTAATGCAAGCAGGTTGTAATGTGTGCTCGTTTAAAAAAAATTAAAAACATATTTACATTCTTATTAAAACATTTCTATAATTTCCAAGCTCTGTTTGACACAAGGATATCCTGGTGGCAAGGTGGTTAGCACCACTGCTGCATCGCAAGAAGGCCCAGGCTCTGAATCCAGGCCGAGGCCTTTCTGTGTGGAGTCGCTTGTTCTTCCCGTATCTGCATATCTGCATAGGTGCACTTAGTTGGGGCTCTACTAAAATAGCTGTTGGAGAAACAGCTTTATAATTTTCCCTGTAGTACCAAGGGCCCAGGATTTAAAGGTAGAATAATGTCTCAGCATCTCTTTAATTGTACTTCAATGTTTCTCCTACAGGCCTCCAGATGGAGTGAGCTGCAAAATAACTGTGCAGAACCCACGAAGGGAGAAAGAGAGCAAATTGCAACAGAGAGTCAGAGAGACATACAGAGAGACATACAGAGAGACATACAGAGAGAGAGACATACAGAGAGAGAGAGAGAGAGAGAGAGAGAGAGAGAGAGAGAGAGAGAGAGAGAGAGAGAGAGAGAGAGAGAGATTCCACTGCTTTGACCAAAGTGCAGCATTATACAAGTTTCTTCTTATTTTCTTTCCCCTGAGTGTTGGTTATTGTTGTGCTGGATACAATATAATATAATATAATTCCTGATAAAACAATAACCAATCAAGCAATTTACATTTACTGCCCACACACATCATCAGCTTCCTCCAGAGTTTCTAGTTAATTTCCAAAAGTTGAAAATTACAACAAAACATCTTTTGAAATTTCCCTGCTCAAAACAAAAGAAGAATATGAGAACAATCAACTACTCTTATAATAATGAACAACAATAAATCAAAAATACTCCTCTTGTCATAACATAGTGGACATTCATTCTGCTTTTTACGTTTTAGCTGAGCAGCGATTTAGAGGAGAAAAACTTCACACATTTCCCTGATCTGTCTTTTGATTTCCAAGTGATGGAGCTGGTTTAAACGTGTATCCTGCTTATTTCTGCACCCCTCCCCACAAAAATCCACACAATTCATTTAAAAACAATCTAATTTCCCCACAAGCCGTAAGACAGTTTTTCAAACTCATGTCATTTGGAAACGGTCAACTTTTGACAGATAATAACGGCCTCATTTCTCTCTGGCTGTTTAATTAGATTACTGTTTTTATGCATTATGGTGATTGATGGTCACAGAAGGGGTTAATTGTGACACTTGGCTTTTTCAACCTCCCCCGTCATGTCAAAGACAAATACAGCAGTTAGGACACCACTCATGGGGACGAGACACAGACGTTTTTGTATCCTGTTTGAGAGACTTGACTATGTTAGCAGCCGTATCTATAACATATGTCCTGTCGCTATCTCTCTGGTGCACATGCACACACACAGAAACATGCATAATACAATCAGCAGCACTGAAAACAGCCTCAATAAATCAGTCATTACACGCAGATTTAAAGATAAGCTAAGTAACATTCTATACTTTCTTGCTGTCAACAAATCCAATGAAAAATATCTGTATTGTTCCACTGTGGAGCTCCATTGTTGCTGAAAAACTATTAAAAATGCATTAGTGAGCTACACTGCTGCGATGAGTGGCATGTTCCTTCTTTTTTGTTTTGATTTAATCTCACATGCATGTTGCATTAAGTACCCACTGGAGCTCCAAACGTGTATAAAAATCCTACCAAATGACATGTTATTCCCCTTTGAGAACTACAGCACAGAAAGGTTTTTTGCCTTTTTAGCCACAGTCGCCGTTCGACTCTGTGGATTTAGCTGCCTTTCTGTCGGCTAGTGCTCTACCACTTTGGTCCACACAAACATTTCTTAACTGTGTTTATAAAATTCTGTGTTACACATTCAGTACGTAAAGATTTTCATGGTCCCCAGAAGGCAAACATCATATTTGTGTTTTTGACATGGGGGCTGTTATTCATCAACCCAGTCTCTTGGCAACTAAGAAAACTGAGCTTTAAAATAAGTTACGCAAACCTTATCGAGCAGCTTTTATTGTCTAAACCTATCATTTGGTTGGGCAGCAATACTGCCCAACCAAATACCTTTTTCTAATTAATAACTTATTTTGAATCAATAATATATTCATACAGTATTTAAAACAATACAAAAGAAGTGTTAAAAAGAAATCTTGTCCTATTAAGAAGTGAAAAATGTCTCAAGCCAGCAGCTTCCTGTTTTTTCATCATTCAAAAGAGGACCTTATGTGTAATTATGGGAGTAAAATAAGGGTTGGAAATCCACATCTAGAAACACAGGCGCATTAAGCAAAGCAAAACAGTCAGATAAGTCAAACTTTCTTGCTTCCTCCACTTCCGTAACATTGATTCATTAATGCTAAATTCTCTCGCAGCTGCTCTATTCCCATGTTCTTGCAGTATATTAATGACTAACCTCATATTGTGGATGGATTATCCCAGTTGTTCTCCTGACTGAAGTCTGATCCCTTAACTGCATCCTGCCATGCGATCGCATTTGTCCCTAACCACCGGGAACCCTCACGGAAACTTTTATCGAGTGGAAAAAAGTTAGTGTTCATCATCCAACTTCACTGTGTTTATGTTATGCTAATATAGTTGTGTAGCACATCATTATATACCAGCTAGTACAACTTCAGTAACCCTACAAAAGTCACTGCTGTTTAGTTTTCTGTCTTCATTTATGTTGGAAGTGATAACAGAGCTGTATGTTTTCTCAGAGATTTCTCTGAGATTTCTCAGAAATCTCAGTCAGAACAAGCTGTATCATGTTTAGGTTGAAACTAGCGAGCTGACTTCCTGCTAACTTCTAACTCTATTAAATTTAATAAATTCTGTTTTCATGGATGCCTGGATGTTAAACTTAATTGTTACACCTGGTAAAGCAGCAACACTGATCATTTTATTAAAGATGAAAGAATTTAGACAGTTTGTAACTCTCAGTGATGCCGCAGTGTTTGTTTGACTTTGTGACCTGAAAGGCGGAGTTTAGGACCCAGATTATTCCACGAGGCTCCTGACTACGGCAGCCGTAATGCTCCGACAATCCATCAAGCGGGACGACTTCGTAGCTTACCAAAGTCATACTAAAACATTGTTTGACAGATGGAGTGCCATGTACCTCATAAAATCGATTCGAGGTCAGTAAGCACAACCAGCATTCATACATAAGGTGCACCGGATTATAAGCCCCACTGTCGATTTCTGAGAAAATTAAAGGATTTTAAGTGTCCCTTATAGTCCAAAAAATACGGTACTTATCTTTTTGGTCAACATATTGTACAAAAAGTAAAGCTGAAAGGAAAACATAAAGTATAGAGGTAAGTGCTAGTGGGGGATATTTGTGAATCAGGGATGTAGCAACATCAGAAAACTGAATGTGTTTGTCTTACCTATTACCGTTGTCTTAAGACAACAATTATGCTGAAGCATAGAAAATATATATACAGTGTTGGGGGTGGATTCAAAAAGTCTGGGGAATGTAGGAGAACATACCTACATCATGCAATGATTAAAAATATAATAATAATAATAATAATAATATTAATAAAGCCCATCAAAACACACTTTCTGTTTTGTGAATGTGTAATATGTCCCACACATCTGAGCGCGTGTAAGGTTAAACACATGTGGACGGGAAGAGTGAAAGAGAGGCAGCGCTTCTGCCAGAACCTTAAACAATAATCAATCTGTTTCACATTTAAGTCCAGCAATGGAGGAAGAGAGAGAGTGAAGAACGGAGAGGGAGCGTAATGAGAGAACGAGCGGGTGAGTAAAAGCTCTTTTGGATCAAGTACAAGGAAAGTCTTTTACACTTGAAGTGGTAAATGCACAAAGCAGCCATGTTTGTATGTACCCTGACGCTCACTCGCTCTGCATTGACTCGTGTATGCGAGAGTGATCCGATGGATCATGTTACCTGCTGTATGCTCGAAACAACAACCAGAAAAATCTAATTATCCAATGATTCATTGCTCCGATAAATAATTCTCCTAAACAAGATGATCACCAATCTTTTTCACATTGAAAAATAAATCAATTTTTGTCCCCCAATCCATCAAGACTATTTTTTCTCAGTTGATATTCCTGATATTATTTCATTTATTATCTTTATTTATTTATTACTGTGAA
Source organism: Aulonocara stuartgranti (assembly GCF_965226115.1). Classification (NCBI taxonomy): domain Eukaryota; kingdom Metazoa; phylum Chordata; class Actinopteri; order Cichliformes; family Cichlidae; genus Aulonocara; species Aulonocara stuartgranti. The sequence goes on along the minus strand of NC_138947.1, from coordinate 4,301,810 downwards.
ATTTGAAAAGGAGGGCTTCTTCGATTTCCCGGGAGTGTGAGCCAGCAACCTCCCAGAACCACTCACCAACCAGTTGGAGAATCGTTTCCCCTGTGGCCGGTGGTTGCTCCCCAGTCCCCAGCGCTGTGTGATTGAAGCCTTGGATGGACTCTATGGCTGTAGCAGGTAGAGGTTTTAAAATTCTCAGTGTGGCCTTGAAATGAGCTTTGATAATAATAATAATAATAATAATAATAATAATTTAAAAAAAAATCCTGATTATGTCAAGCATCCAGTATTTATAGAAACCGACACATACTAGTGATTTGATCAACTCTTTGTCACATGTGAGTCCCCCAGTTGTTTTGGAAGTAAAAACTGAATCACAGGAATACCTCTCTACTACAACCCACTTCTTGTTTTGCAAGTTTGAAAGCACGTCCCCCTTTATTCTTAGGACATGTGGAAGCCTTGGGCAATTAAACAGAAGGTTAAATTTGTCATTTCTACTAAATCGTAATATAATTCCAAACTAATGACCCTGTTTCAGATGGTATTGAAGGTTTTTCCCTTTTAAAAAAAAAGTTTTTGTTGTATTGAAGTGGTCTGCAGCCCTGCAACGGAGTACTTAATTCTGAAGATGTTCATTTTTCCTTCAAAACATTTTCATTGAATGGGCTGGGCATTTGTTTTTTATTGGAACTTCACTGGTTCATTGAAAAACGAATAAAATATTTGTTTCAGTTTGTCTTTTAAAGTTTTTAAACTTTGCAAACCACAAAGTGAAATTAACTACTTCAACTGTACATTTAATGGTATAGATCCATTCTGTATGTATACATCATTAAAAAGCACAACGCTTTTCAATTCAAAGGCTATAATCCATTTTAGTATTAGAGGAACAACAATAGTTTCTTCCTTTGTAATAAACAGCGGTTCCTGATATTAAAGGGACTTTTTAAATCGCTGTCCTGCCTTCACACTATTTTCTCAGCAAGATACTAACGAACAAAATGCTTCGACGCTTTTAGCTTTTTGGAGGTAAATGTTGAAGAGTTAATTCAACCTCTTACCTCGATTGTTATTTATGAAACCAAGGAGTTTATCAAGCACTTTCAAAAATACAATATTCAAAATTAAATTTTATTCTGAATGAGGCCTATATATATATATATATATATGTGTGTGTGTCATTTTGCTTGAGCAAGTTAAACTACAGTTAACAGAACTTCACTGCTTCACTGTTTCACACAGGACGAACAGGAACTAGCTGACGTACCCGATTGTCCACTAACACAGAGGTGGCAGGAACGGAAAACATTAAAAAGCCTGAAGCTCCAACATCACTTGTGGTATGAAGAAAAACTTTATTACCTGACCACGGCATTTTTTGAAATGTAAAGAAACAGTGAAATGTGTTAAGGTTCATTTCTGTTTGAACTTAAATGCAGACGTAAGAAAGTAAATAAATCAATAGATAAAAAGGTAAACCAATGCAAAAACATACAAAAATAACAAAGCACATGACCAGGAGTATTAAAAACTCACACACGTCAAAACTTGTAGTAACAACAGACAATCAAAGACAACCAGATTATTTATACACAGGGTTGATTGCGAAGAACGAACAAAAGGGGAATGAGGCACAGGTAAAAGTAATCAAGACAATCGACTGACAGGACATAAAACCCAATGCAGTGGTCCCTCGCTATAACGCAGTTCACCTTTTGCAGATTTTTTTGTGCAATTTTGCATGCTTTTTTGGTTTTTTTGTTTGTTTGTTTTTACAGCGCATTGTGTTCTGCATCCTGATTGGCTGTAGACCATTGTCAATTGATCCCCTCCGTGCTGTGTCTCCTGTACAGCAGCGGTCCCCAACCTTTTTTAATGCCAGACAATATTTTCACGGACTGGCCTTTAATGTGTCGCGGATAAATACAACAAAATAAAATGATACGACCCAGACAAAAACTGTGGTATTTTGTAAATATAATAATAAAACCAAATTCACAGTGTAAATGTGTAACTTTATTAGCAGCATCCTCCTGAAAATGCACCAACAACATTGAGAGTAACATCCTCCTCTCTGCCCCTTAATGCTCTCTGGTCGCTATGGTAACGTGCAAACATTTCTTTCAAAATAAGACACAACTACAACACGGGAAAAGACCCAGGAAAACAGAGTTAACGATAAAAACCCTGAAAACCATAAATTTCACACCCAAGCCTCAACTCTTGCGGCCCGGTACCAAATGACACGGACCAGTTCCGGTCCGTGGCCCAGGGGTTGGGGACCGCTGCTGTACAGTACAGATTGCGTCAAATTTACATAAATCTTCGATCGCTAGAAGTGCGACTCTGAAGTGCTGTACTGTATGTTTGTAAGTTTTCTTTCCCCCAGCAAACACAACAATGTCGACAAAACGTTTTGCACCCTCAAAGGCACCTGCGGTAGCACCCAAAAGGCAGAGGAAGATGCTAACCATCGCACAAAAAGTTGGACTTCTGGACATGCTGGGAATGTAGAAGTTACCGTATTTTTCGGACCATAAGTGCATTAACCAAAACAAAAGAGTCAGATAAGTCAAACTTTACTCACTCATTCTTCTTGCTTCCTCTGCTTCCGTACCATTGACTCATTAATGTTGCATTCTCTGGCAGCTGCTCTATTCTCATGTTCTGGACCTGAAAACAGGGTTTGATCTTTCATTTCGTTTCATTCTATAATGCTGGACTGATTTTTCAACGAAACTTTGAACTTTGAGAGTGTTTGAACAAGAGTGACAGTTCATGCCTGTCTGAGAAAAGTGTATAAAGTGTGTAGTGAGGGGTTTTACAGCCTTAAAACATCTATAAAAATTGTAAAAAATAAAGCTGGCTACTTCGCAGATTTCACCTATCGTGGGTCATTTTTAGAACGTTTCTCCCGCAATAAACGAGGGACCACTGTAAAACAGACAAAAAAAAAATTCACACTAAACATGAAGACATAAATGAGGGAACACAGAAGGATGAGCTGTCATGTTTCAAAGTAGTGATACTGAGATCTTAGCGTGATTAGATGAACCATAACCAGATCCCCAGTCCCCGTCCATAAACAACGTATACTAGGGAGCATATGTCCTCTGCGTCTTATCAGATCAGTACAAGCTGATGGAACAAGATACAGAGAGGGGACCCTTTGTAAGCAAGCATCCTATGCATAGTCTTTATCTAAAGATCTGGACATCACAGCCGCGGCCTCTCTACACACAAAATCCTCTCCTCCCCGATCAATACACCACCAAGCAAAACAACACTATTGGGTGAAGTCGTCTCAAATTCTTCATCATTTTTTTTAATGTCACCCAACCCCCTTATTTTCATCTGTGGCTGGGTCATCAACACCCAACCAGTAATGCCCAGAACAGTGTGCATGCATCTGTGTGTGTAGATCACAGGGGTAAACCCAGAATCAATGTGCTGGAGCAGGCCATGGAAGAAGGTTTATGTGTGAGTGTGTGTATGGGCTGTGTGTGGGTGCATGTGTAACCAGATAAGCCTGTCTCAGCCCCTCATTAGTAACCGGGCTATGGACACCAGAGGCCTCTGAGAGGCTCATGCAGATGAGCAGAAATCTGAGGAGCTGTGGTAGGAGCTGGGGGGGTAGGGAGTAATGAATAACAGGGTCTCTTTTCTCTTTTCATTCTTTTGCTATCTATCTACACCCATCCCTCTTCACTTTAATTTGTTCTTTAGCACCAGCTCACAACTGCTTCGTGACAGTACAGAAAAGAGGTCTCTAGCAAATCTGGAGGCCCAGCATTGGACAGTTTAAGCTTTATCAAAAAAGAAAGCTTTAGGCCTGATCTTAAAGTAGAGAGGGTCCCAGTCTCCTGAAACTAAACTGGGAGCTGGTTCATGCCTCCCATTTCACTTTTAGAAATTTTAGGAACTGCAAGTAAGTCAGACGTCTAAGAGCAGAGTGCTCTGTTGTGAGGTCTTTAACATCTCCTAATTGTTCAGGACTTTTTACACGAGGACATAAATTCAATTCTAAATTTAACAGGAAGCCAGTGAGGAAAAGACAATGGAAGAGAAAGGTCATCTCTCTTCCTATTCACAGTCTGCACTCTCACTGAATTTGGACCAATTGAATGCTTCTCAGGGAACTTTAAGGACATCCTGACAATAAGGGATTAGACTATTCCAGTAAACAAAAGGACTGGACTCGGTTTTTAGGCTTAAAGCCTTTATGCACCATGCAAAATTCAAGTCAGCAGTCTTCTCCATGATTGTGTAGCCTACAGAAGTAGACTGAGTGACCATTTAAAGGCCTTTGCAGGTGTTTTGAGTTAACTAGCTGATTAGAGTGTGGCACCAGGTCTCTTTAATATTGAACCTTTTCACAATATTCTAATTTTCTGAGATACTGAATTGGGGTTTTCATTAGTTGTCAGTTATTATCATCAAAATGAAAAGAAATCAACACTTAAAATGCATCCGTCTGTGTGGGATGAATGTATAAATTATACAAGTTTCACTTTTTGAATGGAATTAACGAAATAAATCAACTTTTTTATGATATTTTAATGATATGACCAACACCAGTCATGCTCAAGCAATTTTGAGCTGGTGAAAGAAGGAAACAGAGATTCTGGGTTCATTCAATTCTCAAGAGAAAGTAGCAGCAGGAAGCATTTCATGGTTTGATCCAGGAGCTGAAGCTTTATGACGCTCGCTTTCATTGTTTTTCTGTGAGTGAACTGATTTTCATTCATTATAAACTAACTTTGAGATACATAGAGCATGTGACTTAAGCCTTTGCTCCACTGACGAGAAATATTTGTGGTTTGGTTTCCAGTTCTTCTCCAGACTGAAGAGCTGCTGCTACCAGCTGTTTATCTCGATCTTAACATCCCCGGTGAACCCTATTGTCTTCCTTATTTTTCACATACAGCAGTCTTATATTCAGCGTTGTCTGCCTCCAGTGTCAATTACTCCTTCTCATCATAGTTTTCAATACAGGTCAAGAGCAGCAGACCTGGCAGGCAACGGCAAGAGATGCATCAACTACACAGATGAATTAGTAAAGGGGAAATCAATGAGTTTACAGCAGGCCCATAAAACAACCTGTAACATCACGTCCATAAGCAGCACACAGCACTCTCTATCTAAAATAATTTAAATTATTACTTAAATTATTTTTTAACCGTTTTACCTTTCAAGATCGATAACATGAACGAATAAAGTGACTATTTATTTCAAAAACATGCTTCTGTGAAAAAAATAAGACTGAAACCTTTATGAAAAGATTTTAAAAATATTTAGTTTCGTACTTGTTATCAGTGGGATAGTACTCACTCATATTTTATGATTGTAAACAATATCAGATAATGTCTAGACTCATGTCAAACCCGAACTTACTTTCAGACAACCCAAAACTGAAAAAATCCCTGCTTCCTGTGGTACTCTGTTACCAAATTATTCCCAGAAATATGTTTCTGTATTTGTTCCATCACATTATATTATTATGTATCACACTGGCTCTAAACAAGGTGACACATTTTTGCTTGCTACAACACAGTTTTTATATTAATAAGCATTTGGGCAGATTCATTTTTTATAAACTCTATTCCAAGGACGAGATAAATTAAAAGACAAAAATAACTTGAGAAGAATAAAAAGATGGCAGATTTCCTCTTTGTTTACCATTGCTGTCCTGCTCTGCCCCCCTCTCCCTCCCTGCAGCTCATATCCATGTTTATAAAGAGCTGCTCTCTATTATCCTAATTGAAAAATGAGGGTAAAGTGCCACTTTATTCACAATACGTGGCCATAACCCATCTATTCATCTCATTCATGAAGGTTCACCCAGGGGCAGCAACGACAAATCCCTATTACTCCAAAGCAATGACAAAGTAAATAATAAAAACTGTTTATATGTTTCCGTCTTACAAATATCACATCCATATTTATGCTTTTTAAATCATTTACAGTTTATAATATTTTACAGTTTGCTGAGAAGCAAACAACACACACACACGTACATTTATTTTTTCCAGCTCCACTCTGGCTTCTGTTTTACTTCAGAGTGCAATTTAAGATTCTTTTACCGACTAGCTCTTCACGTACAGGCACCAGGTTATATCAGAGGGCTTCTGTACCCATATGTGCCTGGATGGTCCCTGACGTCCTGTGACCAGGGCCTGCTGATGGTGCCCCAAACTAAGCTGAAAACAAAAGGAGGCTCTGTCTTCTGTTCAGTTGCCCCCAAACTCTGGAACTCCATTTGAGGTCGGTGGACTCTGTGGTCTCTGTTAAAAGCCAGTTAAAAACATATCTCTTTAAATCTGCTTTCTATTAATTTCTTTTTGATCCATTACTGGCTGTGATTTTATATCTTAAAAGGTGCTATATAAATAAAGTTTTACTTACTTATATGCACAAAAAGGCTTCCAGAAAACCTATGTAGAGCAAGAAAAACACACACACAACACAAGTACGCACAAAGTGATGATTCATCGGATGAATTATTTTTATGACTGGCCTCTCAGGACACACACAAACTTCCCAGAATCACTAGAATTGTTCATAGCATTAACTGCGAGCATATTCTGACTCATCCAGTAAAAGTAAAAGCTGTATGTCCAAAGACGCTCATGGAATGAGCTTCTGCAGCTCTTGGAAAAGTCAGTAATGTAGAAAAATACATAGCAGGGACGTTATAATCACAAACCACTCTCATTCTGTGATGCCGCCAGTTATTAGTGGAAAATAAATTACAAGTACGGCGTAACAGCCAGCACAGCGGACCCAACTGATGGAGAAAAATAACAGCCACCTGAGGTGACAGACAGCAGCTCTCCATTCTTAAACCATCATATTCTATGAAATATTTGTTTTTTCATGGACGGTATGTTCAGAATAACAAGAAAAAGCCCAGTAATCTGTGATTAGATTCATCAAGCAGTTAGTTTTAATAGATGGTTAATTTCACTGTTAGTCGCTGTTTTCATTATTCACACAGGAATGAGTTCACCAACACAAAACAAGCTTTCACAGCTCTAATTGTCGAGTCTGATTTTTCCTTCCTGATGAATCAGTTCCTTTCTACACATGCAGCCTTAGCTGAGAAGTTGAGCAGGTGACCACTTGCTGCAAAACTCGGGTTTAACTCTGACCTGAAACAAAGCCCCAAAAAGTAATTAATTCCTTTGTAAAACAAACATAATTTTCAGTTTAATGTCATTTATATCGCCTGAAGTCTCAGGAGATGCTTGAAGGCTGGTCCACTGCCAAAGTCCTCTCAGAAGACTGTGCACAGCTTTGGCAGACGATGCTGGCTTTACCTGGCGCACCTGTAGTTTTACACTGGAATTCTTTTTTTATTGTTTTGTTTGTTTTTTTAAGAGTTCCAGACAAAACTTTCTGATATATATCATCAACTTTACATGTTTGTCCTGTTTCTCCTGCACAGTAAGAATTCATATTAGAGACCTATACATGCTTTTCCACTCCAATTAGTAGTCAAGATAATGCTCCACAATGAGTGGACGCTGCATTATCTTCCATTTTTTGCATGGTCAAAGTTTTTGCTTCTTGTTTTTGGGCTAATCAGCCCAAATATTAGTCGAACCAGTTGCCCAAAAAAAAAAAATTTCCCCTCTGGTTTATTATTATTAATACTGACAACTGAATCTTGTTTTTGTGCCATTTACAAAAAAATAATGACAATATTACAAAGTGCCAGATGAAATCAAGTCTGCACAAAACAACACACATTTTGTTCATTTGTACTCAATTAAAGGAACAAATGCATCTAAGCAGATTCTCTGCATTTCATTCTGCCACATGTTGGTTGAACGTTTGTGAGAACAAGAAGCTGCTGGGAGACCACTGAGGAAGGATTGGCTGCTACTCTGTGAGCAGAATGGCAGATCAGCTGTTACAGCGCCAGGAGGAGTCAGAGCAGCTCTTTCCAAGTTGTGCAGCACCCTGCAGAGTGAAACACAAAGGACCTGTGTGTGTGTGTGTGTGTGTGTGTGTGTGTGTGTGTGTGTGTATAAGGAGGAAGAAAGGGAAATCCCTCTAATGTTGTTTAAGTTACTTGAAAAAAGTAATTAGTTACTTATTACCGATTACTTATTTTCAAAAAGTAATTATTTACTTAGTTACTTTTTATAAACATGATACCCAACCTGAATAAAGCAATAGACATTTCAGCCTAACTAAATTTTTTTCTGCATAATCCATCATATAAAATTGAATCAAATGGAAAAATCTCTTTTTAAAAATTGTTTTATTGGTTTTAATCTTTTAATTTTATGCACATTACATTAAGCAAAAAGTAAATTATATGCAGTCTTTGACTTGAAGAAATTTCTTTAACATTTAAACCTATTTTCTGCATATTCCAGCATATCAAATGAAATCATTTTTTGTGTTTACACTCACTCTTTCAAATAGATGCAAGTAAACACAACAGGGAAAAAAAAAAATCAAAGATTCAGCTGCACTAAGTCCTGTCACTCTTAAATCTATTTTCACCTGTTTAGCAGGAGTGGAGCAGTTGGAGATGTGCCCGGTGCCGCAGTGGTCATGTCAGAGGAGGGATCTAGGGGTTTCTCTGTGAACGTCACATTCCCATAGCAGCGTGCTCGGTGCTCGCTCAGATCTGAAGTTTAATTTTTCGCTGTAGAAAGAAGTTTTCTTCCCACACAGAGTGCACAGCAGACGCTAATGTTTTTGTAATGCAAGTGTACTTCCACGCTTTTAACGCTGCATCGTCATACTCATACGTCATACAGCATCATCAAGGACCACAGCCACCCAGCACATCAGCTGTTCTCCTTGTTACCATCTGGCAGACGTTACAGGAGTCTGTCTGCTCGGACTACAAGACTTAAAAACAGTTTTTACCACCAAGCCATACGACACCTCAACCACAACACTTAAACACACACAACACTGCACTCAGAAGCTACCCTGCAGCTTCACAAGTACTCTGTTTAATCTGCACTGGTCACTTCACTTTATTGTTATCGATATTTATATTTAAAAGTGCAATACTGTAATTTTCTGCTGCTCATTCCTGTGCAATATCCCATCTGCCCTCCCGTCATATTTCTTTTAAAGATTTTCTTATTTAATCACTAGTGTACATATATTTATATTTATAGATACATATATATTTAGTCATCTTTTCTCTTTTACCATGTCTCTCTAATATTTTGCTCCTTACTATTTTTCTATTTTTTTTATTATTTTATTTTATTATATTTTCTCCTACTGTATCATGCTGCTGAGTGACTGCTGCTCGTCAAACACATTTCATTGCAATGTTGACCCTGGGCTAACTTGCATATGACAAATAAAACTGAAAACTGAAACTCTCTCCTTCACTCCATATTACCCATTGTTGATCTACACACGTCTGTTGCTGCCACGGATGTCGCACACGCTTACGTCATTGTCATGAGACACTCGCACAAACAAAATCACGGTTTAGTAACACAGTGCTTACAGGAAAGCAACAGTAATCTAATTACTTTTTTGCAATAGTAATCCTTGCATTACTCATTACTTGAAAAAGTAATCGGATTACAGTATCGCTTTACTTGTAACGTTACTTGTAATGCCTCTATATCTGCATGTGTGCATCTTTTGTGGCTGAGTCTATGTCAGCATATTTCATCTGCAAGTCATTTGGAAGGTTTGAATGACTGACACAGTGGGCCATAAACAGCTGTAGGACTATATTAACTATATTACAGTGTAGCCACCTGAGCAATCACCAGTTAAAAAGTTGGGTAAGACAGTGCATCTACATTGTTGCATAAACTGACAGGTTTAGGACTGAAATTGTACCAAAGAAGGATTCTTTTATTCTTCTGATAATACAATGTGCCACGGTTCTGGGTCAGTTTGACCCAGCATTTTGAGTTGTGTTTTGGTGTGTTTTTGCATTTTGGATTCTTTTCTTATTGTGGTGCTTTTGATGACGATGATGTCCAATCCCTCCCAGCTGTGTCTCCCTCCTGTTGCCCATTCCTGATTACCACCCTGTGTAAATAAGCCCTGTGTTTTCCTGTGCTCTGTGTTGCGTCGTACCCTCAGATTATGCCTGTGTGTTTTTGGTTTCAGTGTTCAGTCTCCAATTCATGTTTTGTTTCCATGCCAGCAATAAAGCTGAGGTTTTTGGAGTTGTAAATCCGTGTCAGAGTCCTGCATTTGGATCTTCATCTCCGCCTGCCCGCACACAGAGCCTTGACACAATGCTGATGTGGATGATTATTAAAAGGTTAAAATTAATTATTGAAATTAATTTAATTACTTACATGAGCAACTAACTGAAGAGTAGTTACCGTTTCAATCAATCGAGATGTTCATTAGTTACCTGCTGCCAATACAATTTTAATGGAATTTATCAACTGAGAATCAGAAGTCTGCACACAGGTTTAGAGCAGCCCATCCAGTGCAGAGATGTTTGAGCTGTACCATCAGACTTACACTAACATTTCAAACTGGCTTCATATGTTTAAAAAAAATTGGGAAGAGGAAATCAAACTGAAAGAAAACTTGAACAACAGACTTCAGCAATAAACATTTTAAGAAAGACGGGACAACAGAGTTTTCAAAGAATTCTTATTATCGAATAATTAGTCGTAACCACACTAGGGTAAGAAGTACGACAGACCATGGCAGTATAAATGATTCAATAATGATTTCATTGTCCCGGCCAAGAACATGACCAACAACCCTTGGGCAACATATTCATTTCTCAGCCAGATGTATGTTTGCACCCTGTTCAGGCAGAGACTTGCCCCATCCCATTGGCCAACTGAAGACAGTCCTGAAAGAGGCTATAAAACTGCCATTTTGGCAGGATGGATGGGAATCAGTCACTGGCCTGTGAGAGGTGGTTCACCAGAAGTCTGGCAGTAATCACAGTCAATTGATTTTGAATAGTTTTTATGTCAAAGCTGCACAATAGCCACATAACATGAGTGTGTACGGGATCGGGTACATAGACGCATGCAGTAAAAGTACATACACTTGTCTTAAGGTGAAGGTACTGTGGATTTTGGGCTCTGAGCCAAACCATGTGAGCATCAATCAGCAAAGTGGTGCAAGGTGCTTTAGAGTGGTTTGGACTGAGGCCAACAACAAGAGTCTGCATTCAACCTGGAGTGTCCCTCTCTTATGTATGTCACACATACTGTACATTTCTACTCTCTAAAACTTTCTGTGAATCTTCTCTCATGTATGCAATGTTTTGCAGTGTATGCAGTGCATGTAAAGGTCTGAAATGTGTCAGATATTAAGTGAACAGTCAGTTTTCACAGTCAGTGTGTTGGATGAAGGAAAACTGAGCTTCAGGAAAGGTCAAGTAGTTCCCCATGGGCAAGGATTTGGTGAGATTGGGGAGAAGGAACTCCCTTTTAATATAAGGCCCTCTGGCATAACCACCTGCAGGGCTCTCTGGTGGGATGAAGAACAGACCATGTTGTGTTACGCTTATGTTGGCACAATCATAACCAGCAATTAGTTTCCAAAATTCCAGCCTCCTAGTTGGCCACTCAGTTTGTTCCTTCTACACCGGGGGTGGCTGTAGCTCAGGAGGTAGAGTGGGTCAACTTCTAATTGGAAGGTTGGTGATTTCCTTGGGCACAATACTGAACCCATAGTTGCATTTATGAGTGTAAATGTGTGTGAATGGGTAAAAGAGAGTGCTCAGTAGATATGCATGTTAGGGGAACTGGTGCCTGTAAAAGCTGGATTAGGATTCTGGCTCATGGAACTCCCCAAAACGTCCCGAAAGATGCATCATTACATCTTCAAGTTCAAGTTCAAGGTTCTTTATTTGTCACATGCATAGTTATACAAGTATAACACACAGTGAAATGTAGCCTGACACGCTCCTCGACATGTGCAAAAAAATGGGGGGGGGGGGGGGGGTGTAGAGGAAGAACATACATATATATATATATATATATATATATATATACATATATATATATATATATATATATATATATATATATATATATATATATATATATATATATATATATATATATGTAGTATATACATTGGGTGAATGTGCAGTAGTAGCAGCAAGCAGGTGAATTCTGTACATTAATATGAATAGACATCTGACTATTTTACAGGATAGACAATATAGACATATTTAAAATTAAAGGAATTACCAGTTGTTGTGTGTTCATATGGTCTCCTGACAAGATATATATGACATACTCATTGAAATCAGTCCTTAATGCTGAACTAAAAAAAACTTTAAGGATTCAGAAGGAAGACATTCCCAGGTTATCCCATCCACCTGATCCTTTTATATCCAGAGACTGCAGTATTCCCGCCTTAGAAAGAGCTGTGTCACGTCCTTTTAGAGTAATTTAACTGTATACAACCAAACCACTGGCCACGGGAACGGTCATATAATTCCCAACATTGGTGAAAATGCATGCAAACAGAGGTCACAAGCAACCTTTGAAAAAACTTAAGGCCACTGAAAAATTAGAAAAAAGTTCAACCAGGCATTCATTATACAAAGTCCACAAAACAGCAAACACTTCATGCACAGACTCTGTCATGACTTTGTTGCTTTCATCGCACACTTCTGTAGTATATAAAAGAGTTTTTAGGACACTGGGGTTAGTTGTGAATCATTTGAGCCTGAAACCTTAATTATGTCCAAACTACATAAATTGGGCTTCAAGTGGCTCTGGTCCGATCCTGTAAAAAAATTATACTGATTGGTGCTATTATCAATGCCCAAATGACAGGCGCACTAAGTTTCTTCCTGCTGTTATGCTTAAATAGAATGAAAAGATGGAAGAAATACACAAAATGTTAAAAAGAAAAAAACAAAGCAGTGAATGATGATTTCAGGGCTCCGTCCACTTCTCCTCACACTGTTGTTCTAAAATATCCCCTTTTATTGCTTTTTTTCAGTCCTACTTATGTGAATGATTAGTACAAGTAGCAATTTGCAAGACTTTTACAGTCTAAATAATTCTCAACTAGTGGCTTAATTGAAAAAAAAAAAAACAACATTGATATTTACTTTGATTTCACTGTTTATCAGCACACCCTGCATACTTGTGAGAAAAGATGAAAGAAATTATAGTATGATCGCAACATTTGAGCAAATTGTCTGTGAAGGTTCTCAGTCATCCAGGTCATCGTAGTCTAAGGAGCTTGGAAAGGAAAGCGTCTGGACTTCTTTAAGTTACTTGAAGACGTTTCACCTCTCATCCGAGAAGCTTCTTCAGTTCTAAGGTCAAATGGTGGAGAGTCCCAGATTTAAACCTAGTGGGAGTTTCCCCCCAAAGAGGGACAAAAGGACCCCCTGATGATCCTCTAATCACCTGAGCCAAGGTGTGAAACTGGGTGTGGGCCCCAATCAGCCAGAGTTTCGGGTGTGTTCATAGTGAAACCTGGCCCCACCTTATCATGCGAATTCCTGAGGTCAGATGGCCCAGGATGTGAGTGGGCGTTAAGGTGTCTGGGGAGGAAACTCAAAACTGGATTATAGATGGCAGAGAGTTGGTGTCGTAAACCCCCACCTCTGTTCAAAGATGGTCGCTCACAGTGGACATAGATGGCTTCTTTCACTCCTCTTTCAAACCATCTGTCCTCTCTGTCCAAAATGTGAACGTTGGCATCCTCGAAAGAGTGTCCTTTATCCTTAAGATGCAGATGGACTGCTGAGTCTTGTCCTGTGGAGGTGGCTCTTCTGTGTTGTGCCATGCGCTTGTGAAGTGGCTGTTTGTCTCTCCAATGTAGAGGTCTGGGCATTCCTCGCTGCACTGTACAGCATACACCACATTGTTAAGTCTGTGTTTTGAACAAATTATTATTGTATTCACAACGTTTAGCACATTTATGCATAGGGATCGCTACCGGCACCGGTTCTGACATAAACGGTAGTAACCAGACCGAAAAGCAGCGCACATTTCGGTGCTTTATTTTGGTGCTTTATTTTCCTGAGATGTCATACGCTTTGGATTCTAGCCAATCATTTTACCTTTCCAAGGATAGTAGGCGGGCCCAGGTACGTACGTTCTTTTAGAGCAGAGCTACAGATTAAAAATGCCCAAGGCGAAGCGGTCAAAAGTCTGGCTGTACTTCACAGCAAAAGATGCAAACTCAGCAGCCTGCAACAAGTGCTTTAAGGTGATACTGTGCAAAGGAGGTAACACCTCGAATCTGATGAAACACCTGGCGACGCATAGCGGGTTTTTTTTTTAAGTCGAGAAATGCACCGTATTTGATAGCTTGCTGCCGGTTCCAAACAAAGGAGGTATGTTGTATCAACAGAAAAGGCTAACTTGGTTATCATTTTGCAGGAAAAAAGAGACTGCTAAAAATAAAAACATAAGAGGTTTTTGGACAAAGTTTGTGTTCTCCATTCCTTAAGCACCGGTTCGAGCACCGTTTAAGTACCAGCACCGTTTCAAAAGTACCGGTTTGGCACCGGTATCGGATAAAACCTAAACGATACCCATCCAGAGTCACAGTCATGAGTCAGAGTTCACTGAGAAGCAACAAATGCTGAAAACTATTTTTCACTCCTAATTCTGTTTTTCTTTTGATATTATATCAGTACTGTTCAATGCATCTGTAGCCCAATAACGTGTAGCTGGTCCTTGGGTTCCCAATCTGTTATTTTTCTAAATCACCACTATCCAATCCACCTGGCTGCCTGACAGCTTTGTGGGCAGTCGGGAAATCACACTTAAGGAACAGAGATGAGATTTAGTCACTCTCCCAGGAAGTACACCAATGAGAAATTATGCTCAGCATACAGAGGAGATTATTACCTAGACCACTCCTGTAAACATTTCGTTCGGTTTATTGATCTAGAACACCAAATCAATGGGTTGATGCTGATCAGCTTTGTATAAAAAGCAGAAATTTGGCTGCCTGTAGACGCTGCGAGAAAAATTTACTTCAAAACTAAAAAGAAATGATAAAATTGCAAAAAATCCTTGAAATGGCCTCCCCATTTTCAGGCGTGCTTTGTTTCATCTGATGCATATCAACCGACCTCTGGCAGTATCGGTCAAAACTGTGACCATGACCTTTGTCGTCTTGCAGCCCTCTGAGGGTCAGAACAGAACTAGCCAAGTCCCAGGGCCTCAAACCAGATTGCTCAAATACACGATCAGGTCACCATCGATCACAGGACGAAGACAGCATGAGGAGTTATTTGTGTAAAGGCTGCATCCATGACCAGCAAATATGTCTCCATAATGTGTAAATGTGCAGCAAGTAAGGCTTTTAGTGTCCTAGTTGATGATAAGATTTGTACAGGGGTTTTGTGAGATGGACGATTAATACCAGTGAGTCAGTAGCCGCCAAAACCTCCTTTCTCACCTCTGAACAAAACCTTCTTACCGACATGTACCATTTCGGCTCAGTCTCCCGATTTTTTTCTCAAAAGAGCATGCTGTCTTTAAAAGCAAATCCATTTCTCCACCACAAAAGAAAAGTGAGGGGTATGCAACACAAACAGCTGGCACTCAAATATTGTGCTGTGAGGGTTGAGCTAATGGGACTGCCATCTACTCATTTGTGAGTCACATCAAATGAATACCATACGGCAGGGATTTCCAAAATCTGACGTGCGCCCCATTCCGCTCTCCCATAAACACCATGCAGTCGTTATCACTTCTATATCATCAACTTAACCTCAGTAAATATGCATAAATGTCTGTTATAATCATTGGTTTGGGCCTCTCCTTACCTAGAACAAAGAGCAGCTGCAGCCAGTCAAATGAAAACCCGAAAAACTCGAGGTTCATTATGTTGCCATCATTTGGTTAAGCTCCTGTAGTTTCAGGTTCTGATGTTCTTAGTGTGAGAATCTGGTTGATTTTTCTATTTCAAGCGACTGCTGCTGCTGCAAAAGCTGACCACGGGCCGAATCGGGAAAACAGAGTTCAATAGTTAACTTCCTGTTCTTTTCAAAACACTGACGCTTCCCTCTGCAGTCCAAAGTGAACCTCTTAGAACTATATTTCCTTATTTAAGTTATCTGCAGCCACGGGTTTAAGAGGGCTGAAATGATCAAGAATGGCATCCCAACACTTGTGACTTTTCAGTCACACACACGTTCATGCAGACAGTGAGAGAGCTGCGGTTGCTGAAGGGATGTGAGCAGAAGCTCAGTAACTGTTCTGAAATGTACTTCACTCTCAGACATGGATTATGACCTAACAAAGAGAGGACAAGACAGGACAGGAAGACCAGAAATCACTTTGGGAGATGAGGACTGCTGAGGTTAATGAAACGTGATTACACTTAAACCTTATTCTGTTCTAGAAAAGTTAAATTTTGTATAATTATTTTGAGATTATGATGGTCTTTATACTAACATTATAGTGGCTAGGAGTTGGAAAGGCTAATGTAACTTGATGTACACACTGCAGTGAGACTATCTGAGAATTTCTTAGTTTTACTATACAAAGCCAGAGTACATACAGTTTACAGTAAATGCAGTTTAATAAATAAAATAATCATTTAGAAAGGGGAAAAAAACTTACCAAACCGACCTGGGCTTGTGTGATGAGGTAATTGCTCCCTTTTTAAACTCCAGCTAACCACATATTTTCAAAAACAACATTACATCTCATTAATCACACCCAGGCCTGATAACTACCAGCCCAGTCAAACTTTTAAAAATCACTTAAATAGAACCTGTCAGTCGACGTGAAGTAGGATAGAAGATTCCAGAAAGCAGCACATCATGTTATGATCTAAAGAAACAGCTGAGAAACAAACTCCTTAACGTCTGGAAAGAGTTACAAAGCCATTTGGAACTCCAGTGAACCACTGGGCCAGCCATTCTACATCAATGGAAAACTTTGGGACAGTGGTGAACTGGTAGGAGTGGGCAGCCTATCAAAATTACTCCATTGACATCTCATCCAGGAGGTCACAGAAGAACCCAGAACAACATCTGACGAACCGCAGGCTCAGTTAAGGTCAGTATTCGCGACTCAACAATAAGAAAGAGTCGAGCCAAAAATGTTACCCATGAGAGATTTCAAAGGAGAAAACCACTGCTGACCAAAAGAACACAAAGGCTCGTCTCATATTCTCAAAAAACACTTTGATGATCTCCATGACTTTTGGGGAAATATTTTGTGGACTGACGACACAAAAGTTCAACCTTTTTGACATGTTTACATCCCGTTACATCTGGTATAAAACTAACACAGCATTTCATAAAAAGATGTAATTAATGCAACCTTAATTCAGCTTTTTACTACAAAATCTTCAAGCTCGGGAGCACTCGGCTTATGGCCCAGTCAAAGTCCAGACTTTAATCTGATTGAGATGCTTTGACCTTAAACAGGCCGTTCATGGTCAAAACCTCCTCAGTGTGGCTGAATTTTCATGAAAGATATTGCAAAGAAGAGCGAGCCAAAATTCCTCCACAGTGATGTGAAACATTTGCTGCCAGTTAAAACAAACGTTTGATTAGAGTTCTTGCTGCCAACGGTGGCACAACAGTTATTAGGTTTTCAGGACAATTACTCTTTCACGCAGGGCCAGGTAGGTTTGGATAACCTTTCTCCTTTAATAAATGAAATCATCACTTAACAAGTGTAATTTGTATTAACTCCGGTTATCTTTGCCTGATCTTAAAATTTGTTAATCTGATCCATGCAAGTGTGAGAAATAATTGAAAAAGCAAGATATCAGAAAACAGGAAGTGGGAAAACACTTTTTTACAGCAGAATATAAACTTTGGAGCCAAACCACACAGCCAGTCCACAAAGACAGACCTGTTGGAGCTCGCAGTATAAATCAATTTGGAAGTTATTTTAAGGGATCTCAATTTTTTTCGCCCCTTGCTGCACTGCCACACCACATTTTAAGGTTCCTGCAGCTGCCACAATCGACTTTGACCGCTGTCTACAGCCTACTGTATGGTCATAACATATCAAATCAAAGACTGTATTTTCTGAAGAGTGAAAATTCATCCCCATTTTCATCAGGGGGCATCAGACTCACTGTACTGCAGTCTACGGGAAATCAGCCCTCGGCGTTGATACTCTGTGACCTCAGTAAAAGCTCTCCTGACGAGTTCATGGTCACAGTGCCTAGTTTGAAAACAATATGATGTTTAACTTGTGAATTAAGCTCTCCATTGCAGGTAAAAATAAAAACGCAATAAATTTAACCTTACAGTACTATTCTACTTATTTCATTGTATATGTATTATGACAATAAAGGGCCAAGTAAGTAAGTAAACAGAGGAGGATTTGTTTCACTGTGTGTGTGTTTTGAGAGTTCATATAAGTGCAAACATGCTGACTAATTCTCTGAATTTACTTGGAGGACTAAAAGAGACCAAGTGTAGTAAACACCTTTAGAAACTTTGTAATCTGTGCTTTATTTAAAGTGTTGTGTGATATCTTATACATTAGCGTAGAATAATTTGGAAGGATATTAGACCCAAAAATTACAATATTTATTTCTGTGTAGCCTTTCATACACAGAAATTGACATAAAAATACACCTGCAGACAGCACCACGTTTTGAGCTTCCTTCCTGAGCCGGCACTGAACCCGATGCTATATTATTGTACAGATGACGTGCTGATAAGTGGTTTTCTGACACAGAAATGGTTGTAAAATGAAATGATCTTTTGAGATCTTGATAAATGTGGCTGCAAGTCCCTGGCCTTTCATTTTGTTGTCATGTGAGGCTCACTATGAGCTTTAGGGAGTTGTGAAGAACCACGAGTAGGAGTATGAGTATAAAGACAGAGCTGTGGGAGAGCAGAGAGCATGAGGAGATTATGATGAAGGGCATTAAGAAGAAAAGATGGGTGCTAACAAGAGAGAAGGCTGAAAAGAAAAAAGGGAACAGAGAATGGGGGACTGCGGTGTGAGTGAAAGAACAAGAGAGGGAGGAAAAAAATGGAAGAGGCAGGATAGAAAGAAAGACCAGAGTCCAACGAGAGAGACAGTGGGAGTGAGAGCATAGGAGAGATGATGATTTGTGGCTCTCTCCAGTGTGCTAGCGTTACAGGAATGGCCCTCCAGGGCAGCATGAAAAGCCTCTTGATTGTTAGGAGTGGTAACCGGAGCCCCCGGCTCCTTGCCCTGATAGATTTATTTACATTTCAGCGCCTGGACCCTGCTCAGAAAAAAATGATGCGAGGCAGCCAGGGCATCAATATTTGGTAGTAGCGATGATCCTTTTCTCTCCAGCCCCCAGCGCTTTTTGTTTCATGACGATGACTTAATACTGCTGGCGATGCTGCATGCTGGACCAGTTAGTCATCGGCTAGATGACTGGGCACAAGTGGTTTACATGCAATTAGACCCACTGTCTACATTTCCAACGATATACATCAGTGACTGAGAAAAATACTTTAATTTTTTAGCGGCCGAGCAGATTCCATCGTGAGTCCGAGAGCCGTTTTGTCTGTAATTAACTTTAACTAACACTTAATCAATTACTATTCCATGGACGTGATTGCATTAGCGCATTTGACTGAGCACACTACCGCACTTCTCTGTTGTTGTACCACTGTTGATTACTTTCAAGTCGTTCCAAATGGTGCAGCCATCACTTCATTTTGAAAAGGCTTAAAAACATTTGTGCCGACCCCCCTGCTGTGCCAAATATTAGGCCAAAAGTGCAATCTAAAATTATAAATGGCCCTCAAGGTTTTAATTTGCGCCTACTATGTAATTATTACAAATCAGCCAGCAAATGCCACATTTTCCCCTCAGCGTTTACGCGTCATCTCTGACTGCTTATTTTCTCCTTTTACACTTTAGTTTTTAGCGTTGCTTCCAGAGTTGCCTTGCCTTAAAAGAACCTACAGTAAGTGGGAAAAGATCAATGCTCACTTACTCATATTTTCCAGACAGCCAGGAGAAACTCTGCACACAGTCCCGACCTTTCAAACCTCTGACCTCCCGTCTGTATGGAGGTAAGCGGCAGGCATCGACCACGGGCTGATCGGCACGTGGAGAACGAAGAGTAAATTGACTGGTTGTCGCAACAGAACAGTCTGCAATGTAATGACAGCAACATAAATGTGAGGATTTACTGCTGTGCAATCTCAGTTTTTAGTAAAGCATTTGCTATTTAGCACACGCTCATAGCAATGGAAGAGTCTTAATTGTTTTTTGTTTTATTTTTTGTATAGTATTTAGATTTTAGTTTGGTTTGCAGTTTCAACGATTAACCAGGTGAGATTACTGTAAGTGTCTGCACAAAATATTCCAGTTTGGACCAAAACACTATATTTAAATCAGATCTATGGAATCAAATGAAGTCCAAAAACTAACAGCAAATTGTTTTCTGTGGAAAAAAGGAAACATAAAAGCCACAAATCCAGACATCCCGCTGAATTATGATGCCAAACCACTACCTGCTTATTTACTCTTTACCAATAAGAGCAGCTACTAAATGCCAGCAACTGACATTTATTATCCTGATTTTATTTTATAAACAAATAATCAGCAAGAGGTTTTAAGGTTAAAGCACATTTTTCATCCTCTGATTTTTCCTGGGTTTAACAGCACAGCGCTCTCATATATGACAGTCCATATATTCAGCTGGGCAAGATTATCCAATGGGAAGGTAGACAGGTCGCAAATTGCAGACAAGCTCTGGCATTTTGTGACATATTTAACTTCATAGCCGACGCACACTTGAGGTCCATCAAAGAGACAAATGGATAAAAATGAAAACACCAGAATTTTATTCTTGTAAACTTGAGATCTTGAAAGCATACGATCAGATCATTGATTTATGTTTTTTATCAGATTAAAATAAAAGCATTGGTAGAATACAGTAGTTACATTTCACCTGCTCCTCTCCTCCCTACACTTGTAAGACCAGGACTTTCTCCCAAACACAAACATCACTTCCAAAATGAATGAAAAAGAGTGGTTTGTTTAGCACAGCTTTTATTAAAACTGTCTCTTCTTTTCAACCAATTCAGGATGAAAACATTTGCATTTTAAAGCTGTTGAGACAACCTTCAGTAAGATGCCAAGCGAGCTACTCCAGAGGTTAGTTATAACAGCAATCACAATCACAGTGAATTTATGACTTGAAAGTGTGGCTGGACAGCTGTCACCATCAGTGGAGGGCCTGCTGCACCTCACAACCCAAGAAGCAAGTACGCAGGGAGAGTACACTCCCTCGTGAGATCTATTGGTCGGTTCTCTCATTAATGATGGAGAAGTTTCATGAGGAAGAACATAAATTCACCCTCCACAGGGAGCATTTCTGCACTGCCTGCATTATTTATTTATTTTTAAGAAGGAAAGAAATGTCTTTGCCTTTTCTAACTGGACATACTCCAAACATGTGCACAATCACAAGAAAAACTCTCCGGGAGCAGGACTGTGAATAAGTGCAACATACAGAGGGAGAGAAGTGATATTTGCAGGCGTTCAGAGGAATAAAAGGAGGAGATTGTCAGGCAGACAAAGAGAGAAAAAAGGAGACAAGAATAGATTTATCTGTGTATGATATTCAGCCAATATTAAGGTATAAATTTGAGGGATATCAAATGTGTTTATGTACACATTTATTTGAAAACTATACTGTACCTTTATTTGTAGTAGTATCTTCAATTGTTGTGATTAAGAGTAGTTAGAGTAGTTCAGGGTTCTATTGGCTCGACTAAGCACGACTCATCTGCATCTACTTGAGGCAATAAATGTGTCACCCTGATTAACAGAAGTGTATGCATTTTTCTGGTTGTTGATTAAAAAAGTATTTATTTCTAATAGTTTTTAAAACCTCAAAAAAAATTGCACAGTGCTCAGGATTTTCCTTCAGAGTAAGGTCGAATACGCTTGGGGTTTTTTCAAGTTATTGAGCCTTAATAACGTCATAAATACAGAAAACAGCTACATGAAAATTTCAGGGCTAGCAAAAAAAAAAACCCAAATCAAATCAATCTAAAGCCAAAATCATGTGAATTTGTGCATTGATGTGATGGTATATATCATAGCTTTAACAGCAAAACTGCAACAATTTCCTATTAATGATTTATAGCAACAGAAACAAAGACTCATACCAAGCATTGTTTGTTTTTTTTAAATCCACTACTTTTTAACAGAGCTTCAATGTGTTTTTGAAAATGTAATGTTTTAACTCCTGTCCTGTTCTTACGAGGGATCAAAAATCCTCAAAAACTAAGGCAAATTAAAAGGGGATCATTTTGACCAACTCAATGAATTTCAAAGGCTAGTCACTCAGAAAATCTTCAAAGCATGAAGGTAGAATACCGCATGCCTTCATTAAATATATTTTGCATGTTAAAATTAGCACATTTTGAGGGCATCATGTTGGGAACTTTTTTGATTTAAATCATTTTAAACAAAATAAACCAATCAAAAAAAGAACCACACATTCAAACGACCTCAACCGCAAGAACGCTTTTTCAAATCATTAGTATCCTGTGAGATATGAATAAAAAATTCATCTTTGTTTCTAAAGATGTGGAGTCACTCTTTGCGCCTTGAGTGATTTTCCAAAATAGGAACAAACAGAAATGGACTGCTGCAGCAGAAGCTCTGTGCAACCAGCAGATATCCACAAGCAGACGGCTTTCAGTCTTAAGTGGAAGGGCAGCAGCCTCTCTCCCATTTAGGATAGTGGGCTATTTAGCCTGACAGCCATTAAATATGAATTAAAAACCACACAGGCCTCTTTGCCTTCGAAAATGTCATTACATATCTTTATGGCAGCCGATTGTTGAATAAGCAGTTTGCAGGGCTCCCCTGGGGGCAAGGCTGGGGATGGGAGTGGAGCGAAGTGAAGTGGATGGATGGAGGGGAGAGGGAGGAAGAAACTGGGGTGGTCAGATGTGGAGTGGAGAGATAGCAGGATGGGATGGGGGGCAGATGGGTGGAGGACTAAGGAGGAATGAGAGGATGAGTTGAGGGATGGCAGCACCAAAGCAGAAAGCAGGAAGGGGTGGTGGTGGGGGGGGGTCGGATGGATGCATGTGGAGGATGGAGAGAGTAGTGGAGGAATAACGAACAGGCAGGTCTGCTAAAACGGATGAGGCCTAATAGCAGCTGAAATGGAATCTACATTACAGGTCCTAACTGAGTACTTCAGGGGCCGGGCCTCGAAAGGAGCAAATAATAGCGCTGGCTTGAAGTGGTGCTTCAGTTTCTCTCCAGTAGATGAGGGAGATGTGTGGGGGGAAATGAGATTGAGGGGGGAAGGGGAGTACGTCAGAGAGACACTGGCCTTCTTAGTATTTTCAGGGTTTTTAAAAATATCACAAAAGGTCAGCATGTGCCTGGCAACTCATTTTTATGGCATGGCCAGGAAGCCCAAAGCTCCAGGCTGTAATTATCCAAGCTGCACCTCCAAATTGTGATGCTATTGTTCACGAAATAAAGACATTACCATCAGTCTTGTTGTGTTCTTGAATAAATCCTTTGTTGCCTTAATACAGCTAATTTCACTTAAATATATTTTTAAATATGCGCCCAGACAATGTGCATTTAATGCTGTTATTTTCACTGATGCACTTCTGTTTAACCTACAGGATAATGCTTCAACAAGATCACAGAATGAGAGGGGGAAAATGTACCATAATGTATCTTTATACGTCGCATTATCATTAAATTCAAGCCAGTCAAACGCGTCCTGCCAAACTGCACTTGTCTGATTTGGCTGTGACAAAATAACAGTACAAAGTACAGTACAGTGGCAATTTTATATTCCTCAGAAGACTAATGCTGTTTTAGAGACCTCGCTGTAATTTGACTTCATTTTGCTGCTGAACTCAGGTTTTCACATGTAATTTAATGAGGAAAATCACACATTTCTGCTCCATAATCACACGTGAAGAGAAGAAAAAAAATTCTGAATTCTGCCCAAAAAGAAACAGATTTTTACATTCACCCCATGTGTGTTAGATGAAGAGTTTGGAAACTTTTAAGCTCATTTCCAGCTTTGTATTTTCAATTGTTCCTCAAGTTTGCACGATTCAAAGCTGAAAATAATCTCTACTGGTGCAGACCCCCAATTTATCCACTACCTAAATAATCTAACCAAATAATAATAATTATAGTAATAATAACCAAAAACAATCTTTTTAGCTCCCATCCACATTCTCTTAACACACCTTTCTTCTGATTGGCAGTTCCTCGTAACCGGAAGATTTGAAGTGAGGGTGGGTGGGGCCCCTGTGCTCACAGCTACAGCTGCATGTTAGAGTATTATTATGGATATCCTGTCTCAATTATTAATAATACAGAACATAGACCACCATTTTAACTGGAAATAATGTACACACACAGTCTGGATACTTTATACAGTACACCTTGCTTGTACTGGGTTGGACCCCTTGTGCCATCGGAGAAGCCTTAATTCTTAATGGCACAGATTCAAGAATGTGCTGGAAACATTTATCAGAGATTTTGATCCATAAAGCATCAAAGATTTACTGCCGATTTGTCAGCTGCACGTCCATGATGTCAATCTCCTGCTCCACAACATCCCAAAGGTGACTGCTGGATGAAGATCTGGTGACTGTGGAGGCCATTTGAGTGCAGTGAACTCATTGTTTTTTGAGAACCAGAATTGAGGTTGGTGACATGGTGGAAGCAGCCATGAGACAGCCACTGAGACTCATCAGAATCTTCACATCTTCTATTGTCCAATTCTGGCAAGCCTGTGTGAAATGTAGCCTCAGCATTTTGTTCTCAGCTGACAGATTTGCACCTGGTGTGGTCTTCTGCTGCTGTAGACCATCTCCTTCACAGTTCAGCTTGTTGTGCATTCAAAGATCCTCTTCCACATACTTTCATTATTTGCCTTACTTTTCCTTTTCTGCTAGCTCAAATCAGAAATTCTCCTGTCTTCTTGCATGAAGAAGGCATGTTCTACCAGAGAACTGCTGCTCACCACATTTTTTCTTTTTTGGACCACTCCTTAAACCCCACAGACAGGTTGTATGGGAAAAACCCCATAAGAGCCGCGGTTTTTGAAATGCTCAGACCAGGACATGTGGCACAGGAAATTATATTTTCTCCCAGGAAAATTCTGGGAAAACCTTAATAAGAATAAAGGGAAGATAATAGACGGATGGATAAAGTGAAAGTCTTCACTGTCTGTCTGTCTTCCTTCTCTCACCCAAACCGGTCGCAGCAGATGGCCCCGCCCCTCCCTGAGCCTGGTTCTGCTGGAGGTTTCTTCCTGTTAAAAGGGAGTTTTTCCTTCTCACTGTCGCCAAAGTGCTTGCTCATAGGGGTCATATGATTGTTGGGTTTTTCTCTGTATGTATTATTGTGGGTCTACCTTAGAATATAAAGCGCCTTGAGACGACTGTTGTTGTGATTTGGCGCTATGTAAAGAAAACTGAATTGAACTGAATTGAAAGTTTATACTTGGTTTGTCAGAATAATTGTTTAATATTATTGCTTTTTTTGCTAAAGGTTACCTTTAATTTGTTACTAGGTTTTTAACATTTAGCTGCTGTCCACCTAGTGTGAGTTACATTTGGAGAGGTTATTTTCCGTTGTGGAAACAGCCATCAATAGACTTTAAATACTGAAAATTGAAACAGTTTTTCCATCTTGTGTCCATGTTGATTCCACATGAATACAAAAAAGTTGGTGAAACAACTTTGCAATTCATGAATTCTAACAACCCAAGAAGCCACATGAATGCAGGGAAATTACCTCTGACTTTCTAAGATGTTTTTCCAACCTGGAGAGGCCACATTCATTTTCCCAGTGGGAAATCCATTTCTCCCATTACCTGACACCAAAAGCACAAACATCAGAAGAAATTTGTTTTTAGTAAAGTAAAAAACTTGCAGAGCTCAGACATACAAGCACAAGCATCATTCCATGTTCACCACCTGCACTCATGTATATATCATGTATATATCTATCTATCTACTTAGCACTTTTAATTCTTATTCTTATTTTTATTTTCATGTCTATTTAAGCTTAATTTATAACAGTATGTTTGCACTGAAGCACCGCAGCAATTTCCTAATGTTGTAAACCCGCTCAACATTTGGCAATGAAACCCTTTCTGATTCTGATTCTGAAGAAGCTCATGGGATAAATACAGATAACAGTAAACAGTTGTATTTATAATAAAATTAGCTTATAAAAGAATAAAACAAATACAAAAAAAGGAAGACTGTATAGACACATACTCGAGTTTCTTTGAATAAGCGGGCCCATCACTTTAGTTGAGCAAAGGTCTGAAGAAGCCTTTTGCATGAGAGTGAAAGTCTTAAAAAACAAAACAAAATATAAAGCAGTTCAGTCACCTTAGTTTTTCAGCTTCTTGAGACTGTCATCACGTCCAGACATTCAGCCGAGCACAACAGGAAACTCCCCCCCACACACACACACTAGACACACTTAGCTTGACAAATCGACCTCCAAATTCAGAAAAAGCTAATGGCTCAGTCATACGAGAATAAGCAGAAAAATAAAATATAAATATAAAAAATATAATGAAAATATAAGAAAACAAATTAATTTGCAGCTCGTCTTTATAGAAATGTTTTCAGCTGCTTTTTTAACGAGTCAATAAAGTCTGTACAGCATAAAGACACCTTGGTTCCACTGCCTGAAAAGCCCGATCCCCACAGGTTCTAAACCTAGCACGTGGGGCCAACAGCAGCCTCTGACCTGAAGACCTAAGTGCTCGGGAAGAAGCATGAAGTTTCAACAGTTCAAAGACATACTTCACCGTGTAGAGCTCTAATAGTTAAAGCTAAAATTTTTATATGAAACCTAAAATTTACTGGCAACCAATGAAGAGAAGTCAAAACTTGAGTAATATGGGATCTTCTGTTATTGCTAATAAAATCTTACTGCAGCATTCTGTACAGTCTGAATGCAATCTAAAACTGATTTGTCTGTTGCAGCAATCCAAATGAAAAGAGATAAAATCATGAATGATCATCATTTTGTCTGCTAAAAAGTGATTGCTGATGTTTGTATGAGCTTTTTTAAAATTCTAATATATTTCTTTATATTAGTAAATGGGCTTTAGTCAACAGGATGTATGAAGGGGTAATACACAGTGGCCTTGAGAGGTCAGTGCAACTTCAGAAAACATCAACCAATTGAAAATTGCTGCAAAACCACACAAAAACAACAGGGGCTGAATAAAACACAGCAGAAGTAGAAAGAAAATCTGAAAAACACAATTTAAGTATTTTGGGGGGAGACAGTAATGTGAGGAACAGCTGTGAAAATGACAGAAACCAAAACATGTGAAAGACTGTACTGAGAAACAAAGAAGCAGAGAATTATGAGTGTTGTGAGGGGAAAAGACATGAAATATAATGTGTTTTAATGATAAGTCAAATAATACTGTAGATACATTAGCTGCTTACTGTTGGCTTCTGCCACTGTCCTGTCATGTTACGGTCTCCCCAAAAAACACTTCCGCTGTGCTTTGTGACTGTTTGTGCCATTTTTTGTATTTATTGTAGATACAAAAAATATATCAGCTCTCCTTTGAAAAAGATATTCGTCTTCTACAGCCGTATTTCATATACCCTGCCTGGGGTGGGGTACCTGACTGGGCGTTTTGGTTGTGTTGCTCGTCTGCTACCTTGGAGACTGTGTTCCAGGGTGGCTTGGGCCTCTTTGTTGTGCGGTGGGGGCTCTGCCGGGTGTTGAGCGGTTCTGAGAGGTGCAAGTCCCCATCGTTGGCTCACCGTGGAGTGGAAAGCATGCAGTGGGGTCGGCTGCCCACTGCCTCTGGCCCCCTGGTACTCCCACCCTTGACTGTGGGAGCTCAGGCATCAGGACGTGTACCCTCAGATTGTGAGCTCTCCTGGGTGAGAGCTCGGTCTGCAGCAGTGGCCCAGCGTGTCTGTTTGCTTCACCCTCCTCCTTTTCTCTTTTTTGTTCTGTCCCTTTTCTTCTTCTATTCCTCTGCTTTCCTCTTCTTTTAGCCAATCTGGCCTTCACCCCCAGTCCGCTCCAGCATAATATCCCCACAGGCAATAATATGAATAATAAAATAAACTTAATAAATAAAATAGAAACATTAAGAAGAGAGAGTCTACAGAGAGTGTTGGAAAAGCAAATGTGTTTGGCACAACAAAGCATTCAGACCATGATTCTGCCTACAGGACAGGTTTAAAAAATAAAAAATAAAAGACATTTGTAACGTCACCTCCGAAACAGGTTAGTTTGTAGCATAAGTTGCCATGGTTATATACCCGGTAAAAAACTGAATCACCTTCGTCGTACTGAAAACCCGGACTTAACCCTAAAGGTACCCGGATAAGATTAAATCCTGCTTTGTAGTGTAGGCCTCTGGTAGCCTGCTACCACTCAATCAAGAACCGCGACCTTTGAACTGCAGCATCATGTGGTAATAACATCCTAATGTAAAATAATAATATAATATTCCTATCGACCTACAAATATGAGCACACTTCTTGACATTCCCGTTCAAATAAAACTGCCACTAAACAAACCTTCACTGAGGGAAAGGCACTGCTGCTGCCACTTAGCAGGTTTGATAGCTAATTAGCTACTCCGCTGCAGCACAGCTTGAAAACTCGCTGGCAAATGTCACTTCAGTCCGTTTAAAAGTTGTTGTGGCTCTTTCAAAAACCAGAAAGTCTAAACAGAAGTTTGGAGTTTCACACTTCAGCCAACTTTGCTAATATATTTTTCGCTCTTGTTTCCTTTTTCCTGCAGAGCTTTCAGCCGTCCAGCTGCTATCAGTCAAACACTGACTCTTTCGCTAAGAAGTAATGAACAAGGGCGGATGGAGATAAAACCCACCTGTATCCTGGCAAAGACTAAAAGATTGTGCGTGCATGTGTGTTTGTTTGTTTGTTTGGGGCGTGGGGACATATTTTGTTGCATATTTGAGATGTGCACATTGATAAGGTTTCAGCCTTTAGATAGTATTCTGAAGTTGTCTTGTATGCATTGATTTTATTCCTGTTTCATATTCCATTAGCTTTGGAACTAAAGCCAGGAGTGGCAGGAAAGTATGCCGTTGATGCAGGCCATGTATGAGGATAGTGAGACAGTAGTGGTGTGCAGTAGGAGTGACAGATGGGGCTGAGGTTACACCTTGCAATAGTGATTGACAGATGAGGTCAAAAAAGGGAGTCTCTGTGGACTATAATGTTCACAGACAACTTTGTGATCAGTTGTGAGATTAGAGAGCAAAACAAGTTTAAATACCTGGGGTCAAGGTACAGTGCACAAGAGAGGTGAGGAGCATGCAGGTAGGCTGGAGTGGGTGGAGACCAGTGTCAGAATGGTAGCAAGAGTCAAAGGAAAGATGTATGAGCTGGTAATGAGACTTGCTATGATGTGTGGTTTGTGGCACAAAGAAAAAGACAGCTGGAAGTGTTCTGTGGGATGGACAGAATTAGAAATGAGTATACAGGGAGACATACATACAGAGGGAGAGCTCATGTTGAACTGTTTGGAGAGAAAGTTAGAGAGGTGAGCCTGAGAAGGTTTGGACATGTGCAGAGGAGGGATCATGGATATATAAGGATGTCAAAGATGGAGCTGCTAGGCTGGGGGAAAAGCGGAAGACCACAGAGGAAACTGAGAGTGAGATACAAACACAGAATCCACTTTTTTCCCTTAAGAACCATAAATCATAAATTGTGTTTATTTTATTTTTACAATTCTTCTTTATTACAATTAAACGTCTTTTAATGAGCCATGCACTGCATTTATCAGGCAGCAGTGAACACACACTCAACCTCTTTGTAGTGCCTGTCCAAACTGCTCACACAGGACAATGTTATCGTGAATAAATACTCCAGAACAGAAAACGCCATTTCAGCACCTACAACCTTGATCTCTATAAGATCATCACATTTTTCCCCTCCATTTTTTTAAATCCTCTATTGTTTTCTTTACCTTTTTGTTATTCTGGTTATCTTTTGGAAAGTTTCCTGGTTTTAATATTTTGTTCTACTATGAGCCTGGATAAAAGATCCTTTTATATTGCTACTAGCCTGCGATACAGTGGTGTTAACCGCTGGATCTACTGAGGAACTTCCCCTGAACTGTGACAAATGATTGAGAGTAATGTCTAAATTCCCTCCTGGGGAAATCCTAATTGTTATCGTATTCTGAATCTGCATAGGTGAAGTGTTAGATATACACTATATAAGGGAGTGAGTAGCTCACAACTGTACTCAAGTACAGTACTTGAGCAAGTTTACGTTCCCTGAAGTGGTGACTATGTTCAGATTATTGATTCATTAGCTGGTTGATTGGGTGGATGTTTGATGAGAGAGGCAGCAGGTAAATGGTGATATGCAAGGACGGAGCGGTGGATAAGGAAAAATAACAGACAGATGGAGGGGCAGACAGCCTGCCAGACTGATTGTTGCTGTATTGACCATGTGATTGGTCAATACATCGCTCTGTCTGAAACATTATCTGCCACTATCGGGTTTTCCCAAGCTGTGTGCAAAAACAGAAAGACCTCTCAACTTGTGTTTTCAGTACGTGCATGTGGCACGGTTCATATATGCACAGATGTGTCCAGGACGTATCCATGGATTTGATTTCCAAATACCAACAGATTCCTGCCTGATCAACCCGGTCAGGAGCAGGTAACTGCAATATTTCGGTCGAGCGTCTATGCATAGAGGTGCACGGCTTCACTTGCACTCTCCTCCTCCCTGCATCGCTCCGTTTTGTGAGTTCGTATATATATGTGTGTGTGTGTGTGTGTGTGTGTGTGCCTTCGCTCCTGTCAGTCCACTTAAGGGCCTTTGGTTTCAGAGGAGGCCATTGTATTTCCTCCATTGCCTAGCAACCATCACCAAGGCCAGCAGTCCATTGTTGCGGAGGCTGAGCACCTGAATTGCCTGCTGCCTGTTTCTACTTTTCAAAATTGTACTGTAATTTCACAAAGTGGTGTTTCAGCATTAGAGTGAGAGAGAGAAGGAGCAAGAGAGGCAGCCTCGCTCCAAATTGGAGGGTTATGAAAATTAGGGTAAGCTTCGTTTGTTGGTTTCACATCAGGAGCTGCGTGCATTTTGCAAAAGCCCAACAAACATATTGTGCCGGCGAGGAATGAAAACAAACACTCAGTGATTTGTATAGTGTAGTGTGTTCAACCTATAGTGTGTGCGTGTGTGTGTGTGAGACAGAAAGAGAGAGAGATGGAGGCAGATAAAGAGATTGATGAAGACAGGAATGGAAAGATAAAGAGATTAGTTTAGGTTTACTGCAAGTGTTTATGGCCTCCTAGTTTGTTGAAATGCACTTTATGGACTGAGAGGCTGATAAAGCGAGAGCTAAACCCACAAAGATAGTCAGACAAAGAGCGCAGAGATGTGGAGATACAGAGAGAGAAAAATGGAGAAAATGGGAAAAAAATATGAACAGAGCAACATGTAGTGGGCGGAGCTTAAGTGCTGAAAAGGTTTATGGGCTAGATTTTTCTCAGTGACGTCACTTTTACACAGTTTCCTTGAATAGCACCTGTGTGCATGGGGGCTGTCTGTCTGTCAGTCCTGAGTAAAAACATAACCCATGCCAGCAAAAACACATCTATCAGTGTTCTCCACTGGGCAATGGAGACAGACTGTGCCTTTTTCCTCAGAGGCCAATACAGACTCTGTTGTCTTTAGATCTCACCGATTGGCCCCCTCAACGCTTCCATTTTCTCAACCGCCCGCCCCCCCAACTCAATCATTTCAGCATCTTTTCTGAGAGCCTTTGAAAAATTTTTCAATTCTCCTTTATAAAGTAAAGGTTTTTTTCACCTTCCTTCTCTTCGTGCAGTGAAATTGCTTTTTTTTTTTTTTTTTTGTGCGCCAGGAATCGACGCCCTTGTGGATGACCCCAGGTGTCTAATTCAGAAATGGTAAGTGCCACCAATTTTACCGTGAAAGAAATCCGTGTCTCATTACACTGAATATTCTTGTATTGTTTTTCTTATCTTTCGTTTGTCGCTTTTTTAAATATTTTGGGTTTTTAGCCTTTCCGTTGCAGAAATCTAGGTTTGCTTTTCCAAAGACTAATAATTTGTGACTATCTTGCCATTGTGTGTCAATGTCACCGACTTTCTCTTATTGATTTTCAATTGTGCAACTGGTCCATTCTGTGTCTGCATCCTCGCATTTGGCATCAAATTGCTGCACAGAGATGTAACATCCTGACAAATCAGGCTATTCTCACTTATTCACTATGAGAGGCGCTTAAATGCACTAATAATACTGTCTAAGACACACACACACCTAAGACTGGCATGCATCTTACACTCTGTACATGTATAACCCATACACACTCAAGCGAATCAGGTTTCATTGTATGTATACACACACATACACACACTCAGATGGTCTGGTGAGATGGCAGCGCTATTGGCTGATGTGCTCTCAAGTTTCAGTAAATACTTACTACATTCTCTGCATAAATAGTGGGATTTAAACGTACTTGGAATCAGTTTACACACTGAAATTTTACACAAATTGAAGGGGCAGAAAAAAAAAATCAAGATTTGAGCCATTTAACTGTTTTTATCAGCTTGAACTAAAGAGGATAATCTCACAGCAAACGGCTCTCTTTCCCTTGCAAGCATTTAAATATATAGGCTTTTTTCTCTAATATAACAAATAAAGTCAAAGCGATGGTCTTAAATAATACGAGCGTCTAACATGCCCATGTAATTCATTAACCGCAATGTTTCCATTGCTGTAATATGTAATACACATATTACATATGTGTAATATGTGCCTATGCAGCTAAAGCATTAACAAAATGGCAATTTGCCAATAAGAAAAGACCGTCCGCCCTCAAAAGCTGACTGCAGAGGTCCAAAATGCTCCTACTGATGTTAAATTATTGATCATTATCAATGACATTAAAAAAAAAACAAAACTTCCCTGCATCCCGCAGACTTTGTTGACTTTGTGGAACAGAGTGCAGCGTTAAATTAATGCAGTTGGTTGATTCAGGGAGATAAAGGTGTTGTTTTTCTTTCTCATGGAAAATAACACACATATTTTTCAGATTCCTAAAGTATTTAACGAAAACTGACGGAAAATGAAGAAAATCCTGTGGCGACGGATCACACAGCCTCAGTGTTTGCGTTTGTTCCTGCTTTCTTATCGATTAATCTGGAGATTATTTTCTAGTTTGGTCTAAACAATGAAAGAAAATATTGGAATATCCTGTTTTCTATGAATTGTTCATTACGTGATAAGAATAGAAGCTTCATCTGATATTTGAGCAGAGATTTGAAATTTTTTCCTTAAAAATAGACTTAAAGCAATTACCAGGCACACTGCTGCTCTCCTTCACACTGCAGCATTTTACAGTACTCTGTTGTGAAGCTGCTTTTAATCAGAAGGGATTTTTTTTCCAATTGTTGTGCTAAATGTTTCAAATCTATTCATATCATTTCAGAGGAGTCCTTACGTTCTGAAATGCCATTCATTTCTTGCAGTCACATTGCTGATGGACAGCTGAGTTTATTCATGTTGATGTTGGTACATATGAACACCACGCGACAGCTGGTTAGAGGGTGTTTTCTCTCTGTTTCAGCTTGCAGGGTGGTCAGGAGCCGCGCTGAGCCTTGGATCACATAGTTTGTACCAGGCAGATAACCCTGACGGTGACCCCGGGCGCTGCCTCAAACCTCTGTGCCTTCGTCCATCCTTTTAGCCTCGTCCTTTCTCCAGAACATCACGCTCGCAAACACTTAACCCTCCGCTAGTTCCATATTTAAAGAGAGAGAAACTGCAGGAGTAAAATTGTACTTAATAATACAAGTTAGAGTCAAAAAGGAATGAAATTCTGTATTCAAGCCAGCAGAGATGTAAGATGAAGGCTTTGTGATTCCTGCTTTCAAATACGAAAAATGGCAGATGAAAGATAACGGTCACACAGAGATAACTGCAGTAATTGAAATAATAACCCACACAATTTGTCTATTTTTTTTTTTTAACCGTGTTTCTTTTGATACTGGTTTCAAGCACTTTTACAGATGGTTTCTTGACAGGCTGCCAACTGAATCATTTAATCTCTGTGAGCACAAGGAGAAGGCCGCCAAGCACAGCCAGTTCTGCTGTGAAGCTCCGGCCTTCAACTGAGGAAACTTTGGGTTGAAGGTGGTTTCCCTGAAAGCTCCTTCAGCCCGCGCCTGTCTTCACAGGAAGATTTGGATTGTATGTTAGCTCAAGGAGGCCACCTTGAGTATGACCCAAAACTTGGCAGTGACACATCAAGACTAGAAGAACCCAACAGTGTTAACTGTGTTTCATTCAGATGTACTTAGCTGCTTAACCCTGTGATTATTTAACTGATGCTTTTTGCATCAGGAACGAAAATTATTGTATTTGAAGTTAAAGAAAGAAGCTGCGTGATGGGTGAAAGAGGTGAATCCCTTAACTGTATGGATGTGGAAGTCCACAGCAGCATGGAAGACTAGTGATTTTGTTGTTTGTTGTTTAAAAGGACAACAAATCATTGTCTCCCTCATTGCTGTGTGACACAAGCTGCAGGACTAAGTCATGTCTGTACGTTTTTTCAGGGCACGCAGATTTTCTTTTGAGACACTGCATTTTAAAAAAAGTAAAGTCCTCCAGTCTCCTCCATAGAAAGCGAAGCACTCTGATGCCTTACTATTGTGTGCAGCAGACCTATTAGAATAAAAGGAGGTTGTGTAAACCTTTATCCCAATTTAGAAATGGCATAAGTTTGGATCACAAGCTTAATTTTTATTATAACTGGGACCCATACTGTACTGTTTGCAATAAAACTCATTCGTAGCATGCAAAATACCAATGCTACTGGGAAGATGGAAAGGATATCAGCCTTTTTCTTTGCTATTGTCAAGAGTTTATATTCTATTTTGTTTCAGAATGATATCTATATTTAAATGTCTTTTGTATAAGGATTGAGTCCAGGCCCATAAATGGAGGGCGTGTGGAAGGTGATGTATTTTTCCTTCCTTTCTGTTTTGATGTGAGATGATTACAAAGAGAAAGCACACAAAATGTTGTTCACTTAAACTTATTAGAATTGCCTTTTTATCATAAACTGTAGTATTTCAATAACAAACTGCCTTAAGTGTTAAAAATCATTATTGCAGCACATCTTTACAGTGCCTTGCTTCGGAAGCTTGTTGTGAACATATTAATGAAAACATTTTTGGTATGTATTTCAATCTAAAACTGTCGACATGAAAAATAAAAACATCTGCTACCTCTTTACATGCTTGTGGAGGAGAATTTTTTCTCTAAACCTAAAGGTTGCTGTGCTTGAACAGATGAGTGCCTTTTTAATTTAATTACGGCTCTAAGGATTGGTCACTGAATCCACAGATGAGGGTTAAAGGATTATTTAAAAAATTTTAAATAGCAAATTGACTCGAATTGACTGGCTTTCAAACCTGTTAATAATGGCGTTCTCTGAGTGGATTAGGAAATACTGTTATTTCTGTAGATAAAATGGCCTCAGTTTAGGTAGCAACACACCTCAGTTTAGGTGGAGTCTAGTACATCACCTGCTGAAGGTTCTCCAGTGTGTTGAACCAGAGCTTTGACCCGATCCTGCAGCACTGCAGTGCTTTGGCCTGTGTGCTAAAGAATATTCAGTCTCTCAACCAGAGGCTGGATGCTGGACCTGCTGATTGTGAGAAATTACTTTAAAAATACGAGTCACAAGAAAGAGAGAAATAATAAGTTCAGACTACAGCGATGATGTCAAGAAATCTGACAACAGGGTGAAAAATGCAGGGTTTTTTTAAAATATATAAATAAAGATCTAGATTACGTTCATTCATTTTACAATGATTTATGGGGTTTACAAAAAGGTCTATAAAATTATAGTATAATGGTAATCCAACAACTATCAGGATTATATGATAAACCTTTTGTAACGTGGGACCCAAGAAACATACGCTGGAGCGAATATGATGACAGCAGAACTTTTATTTAATACTGTGGTTTGTTTACTGGGACACAGACACTCCCGCTCTGTCTCTGCTGTCACGTCCGCTTCCCCCCTCCGACTGTCACTGCCAACATATAAAGAGACAAAATCACTGTCAGATCCTAGCACACCTGTTCACCCTACCCCTGCGCCGCCCCGGGAGCTCACTGCATCACCCCTCCTCTGCAGCTGGCCAGAGACCACACCCACGCCACACCTTTCAAACGGTGTTTTTTCTTATAGTGAGAACCTATCATTGTAGAGACCAGTGTAATGCTGGTAAATGCAGGGGCCAGTTCTTTCATTTAAAAGGGGAATTTACAGTAATTCACACATTAATTATGTAAAAGAAAATTTGAAATGTAGACGCTGAAATATTGATTGGAAATTTTGTTTCACTTATAAACTGATTATCATATATTATGGTGGATATTTGATCTTCAACCATTTACATCATATGAACTCTGTTGTAATCAGTGGAAATATACATCTTACTATGTGTGTGGGGGGGGGGGAGTCAGTGAGGCAGTACTGAATCTAGGAGAGATTACATAAAAATGGAAGCACACTGCACAGAATCACAGCAAATGAAAATAAGAAAAACATGAAAACAGAAGAAAAAGACAGTCAGTATGTTTACTTTAACCATACAAGCAATACCATCTTTGTCTAGAGACATACAAAGAAACAGAAACAGAAGAGAAACTCTGCAAGCAGAGGAGCGGGGGACACGCCTTTGTCCTTGGTGTTCTTGCACCTATCAGTCCTGGTTAACAAGAGCTTGGTAACAGTGGGGATAAAGAACTTTTATTTTAACAGGAAGACATGTCCAACAGAACCAGCAGTTAACTGTCCATTGACAGGGATGGCAGAAGGGACAGAATACAAACAACAAGGGAGTAGACAGATGTTAATGACAGAGGTGTGGACTCGAGTCACATGACTTGGACTCGAGTCAGACTCGAGTCATTAATTTTATGACTTTAGACTTGACTTGAAAAAATGTTCTAAGACTTGTGACTTGACTTGGACTTTTACACCAATGACCTGGGACTTGAATTGGACTTGAACCGGTTTACTTGAAAAGACTTGATATTTTACCCCAAATATAAAATTTAACATGCATATTATATAGAGATTGAAAATGTGACGTCATTCACGGGTAGAACCGCAAAGGATTCTGGGAACTCGTGGCAAGCGGTACTAACGCACGCAGGCTTTCAATTAAAATCAGTTACACAGCGATAAAAAGAAACACAAAAATGTCAAGAAGCTGTTGTATCATTAACTGCAATAGCCGGTCGCATGACAGCCACGGGAAGCCGACGGGTAAAGAGATCGGTTGTTATCGGATTACGTCGTTGAAGAGAAATTGTTCAGCCATGTTTCCGAAGTAACAAAGACGCGACTGGATTGCAGCCATTCTAAGACCAAATATAACGTCCCAGAACCCTCCAGCTCACAGGTTAGTCTGCTCCAAGCATTTACACGAAGGTCAGTGTTTTTTAGTAGTTAATGCGTCATTTTCATAACATAATTGGTGATATAGGTTACAAGCAAGTCTGGCGCTGAACAGAAATTGTCGCGCTATGCTCCTTTGTTTATTGTGCATAAATAGTGAATTGTCCTGACACAATATTGCGTTTCGCTTCTGTTATTATGGTACATTGACAAAAACATATACTTTTATTCACAGGATAAAACAGGTTTTTTGTATCACTAATTGCCCAGTACGATTACAGCATACAGTATTATTGTCACTGCTACATTTCTGTGATGGGTACCAGAAATTATTTCCACTGCTAATTAATTACCGTTGAGCTCAAAGTTCCCATTAATAAACGGTTAATGAATGTGTATTTATGACGACAATTTGTGAGACTGGTAAACTTATGATACGTACGATGGTCTTTCGTTCTACACGGTGCATTTCAAGGTCCTGCACCCATCCGTCGGTAAACTGTACCTGGGCTTGTTGCAGTGACCTGAAGTTACTAAACTTCATGAGTGTATGCACTCACTCCAAGAACCGTATGATTATAAATATGCATATAAATATGCTACAATGAGATAGCTGACTTCATCTAACTAGCAAATGTTGTCCAGGCTACGTTGGTGATACAGTTTTTTTTAATGTGTATGATATTTTTGTCATGCGATTTTAAAGCCGGTCCTACAACCGCATCCAAGAATAACATGCAGCTTATCTCAGAACTGTCGGTGAAAATTATTCTTGGAGCTAGGTTTAATTGAGCTGCATTTTAAAGAGGTGCAATTTCACAATTTGTGTATATTTTCTAAGTTCACTATTTTGTCATGTGTTGAGAAAAACACAGATTTTAAAATTACATGGTCTAATATTTACATTTAGCATATAACTGCAACATTATTTTTTCGTTGTTTTTTTTTTTTTAAAGACTCAAAAGGACTTGAAATTCAAAGTTTCAGACTTGTGACTTGACTCGGACTTTTACACCAGTGACTTGAGACTCGACTCTGACTTGCCTGACATTACTTGAGACTTGACTTGAGACTTGAGGATAAAGACTTGAGACTTACTTGAGACTTGCAAAACAATGACTTGGTCCCACCTCTGGTTAATGACATGCAATAGTGCCATTTAAACCTGTGGAGACTGACAGAACTGCCCAGTACATCAATGGAAGTATCCCAGCAGTAGTAGCATAACTAAGAAAATGGTGCAGGGTCACCTGATCCAGCCCTAAATATAAACTTTATCAAAAAGGAAAGTTTGCAGCCTGATCTGAAAATAGAAAGAGCCTGATCATTCAGGACATTTTGTGTTTCAACTCCTTGTTTATACCTTCACTGCAGCATTTTAGATCAACTACATGTTACGTGCAGGCTGTGTGCAGGCAGGAATGGGGGACCCAAAGTTAGTGATGGGACGTTCTGTATCGAGGCTTCGGAGCGTGTGTCGAGTAATGGAGGGGGCGTTTCCGCGAAGCGCGTATCGAGGCTTGCTTCATTTATGGGAGGAGCTGAAAATGATGACGTCCGAAGCCTCGCTGCCCGGCTGTACCACGTGACTGGTTCATGAAGTGGTTCGAACTTTGCCGCGAGATATGACAGCGATATAAAGCCCTCAGACTTCATTCAAAATGTGGGTGTTTGATGGAGAGTTGCGGTTAGAGAGAGTTTGGAGACCGTTTGGAGGTTTATGAGAGTGAGGAGAGAAAGTCAGGAGAGAATGGAGCCAGCTAAGAAGAGGAGGATGTCCTCCCCTGTGTGGGAACATTTTGATCTTATTCCTCCCAACAAGGTATGTAAATTTCTACAGAAGATGTATTTTCATGATACTGATGGTGCAATACAATTTATGTTGAGCTGTCTTGACTTTTGTACAAGGTGAAGTGTTTGCTATGTGCCAGGGAGCTGGGATATAACAGCAACACCTCATCCATGCTTAGGCACTACAGAGCTTTGCATGAGAATAAGGGGGACACCGATTGTGGAGCAAGACCAGGTGAGCCATCAAATGCAATGATAATATAGGATGCAGTAATGTTACTAAATGATATAACAATATTATACAACTGTTATAAGTTACGTGTGTGATATTTATATTTGTGCTTTATCTTTATTGTCTTTCCTCAGGAGAACAATCTCAAATAGATGAAGACCTGGTCAGCATGGTGATTGAGGACTCCCAGCCATTTAGCATTGTGGAGGACAAAGGATTCAAAAGATTTGTTAAATCATTAAATCCTAGCTATGTTCTCCCCACTAAAAAGGTCATAAAAGCAGTGAAAATTTAGGTTTTACAGAATAAAATGTGAACAGGCAGGACTGAGGCTCAAAGCCTCAGTGTGTAGCTGTCCATACCTCAACGTTACAAAAGCACAACTACTGTCCACACCCCAACCACACCTCACCTCACAGTAAATGATCATTTCCATTTCAAGCATTTCCAAATAATCATTTCCCATACTGCCACTATAAATATACACAGTGTACTGCCATCACTACAATATACATGTTTTACACACTCCTTTTGTTGTTGACATTTACAGGCTGTGTGCAAAATGCCACACTCTTCAAATTCATGCCAGCTATTATTTTTACGTCCAGTAGGTGTCCTGCTAGAGCAAATGAAGCTTCATGAAGCTTCGCGTTGGGGTGAACCAATTGGATGAAAAGCTTCAGTGCTTCATGGGGCTTCATCTGCCCATCACTACCCAAAGCGCAGACGCTCGGAGGCACAATGTAAACTCAAAACAGCTTTAATGCTGAACTCAAAAAAGGTAACAAAACTGAGACTCCAAATAAACTCAGGCAAGCAGACAGAACACACAGCATGGAAACCGGTAGATCGCACCACAAACACAGGGCTTAAATACACAGAGGGAGCAATCAGGGAATGGGTAACAGGAGGGAAACACAGCTGGGGCAAATCAGGCCTAACGAAACAGGGGAAGCAAAACCAGATACATTAACATCAGACATGGACCTTCAAAATAAAACAGGAAACAACACAGACTGAACTAAAGACACAGACTCACACGCAGGCACTGCAACAGAGGGAACCGAGACGTAAACCATAAGACAAAACACAGACAAAGAAACCAAAGACTAGAAATGATAAATAATATAATAAACTCAAACCTCTGGGTCAACGACCCAGGCATCCTAACACTACAGGCTTCTCAGGGGGCTTTTCAAACAACCTGATAATGAGGTGTTGTAGAATAGTCCGGCCTCCAAGTAACAAATGCATGCACTTGTTTTTCAGGATTACCCTGAGGCAGATGTTACTAATTTTATCAATATTACACAGACAAAAGAAGGAAAAAGGTATTACAAATTTGTTAAATGTGCACGGTTATGAAAACATCCTGGCCAAAAATGACCCCAAGGTTCCTCATAGTAGTACTGGAGGCCAAGGCCAAGGTAATGTAAAGGTAAGTTAAAGAAAACCTTTTAAAGAATAACCTTATCCTGTCAGTCTTTGTGAACATTTGAAGTTGTATTTTTCTTTTTTCAATAATCAACATTAAACTATATATTACCGACAATATAAAAATATGCAGTTTTGATTATCTATGAATACGAGACCTGACTAACTTCATTGGTGAGATGAAGTTAGTCACATCTGTCTACTAAACCTGGGACCCCATGCAGCATCATCAGATGATGCCTAAAAGTGTTGAATCAATATTAAGCTCAGACATTTCACTTTTTTTCACATTTTATCACTAACAAAATCAAATACGTATGTTTATCCCTGTGCTATTTATCCATCTTAATTCTTATGCTGTGAGTTAGCCGATTTAAAAAAGGTACCATCTGTAGTGATATCTGTCTTTTGTAACTGGAAATATATGGAACTTGCAGTGCTCAAACACCATGAAAAATGCAGCAGCAATGTCATTTTTCCAGAAATCAAGATACTCAAATGAACAAACATAAAAATAAACATGCAGCAACCTGTGTGGCGGAAAAATGAAACATCATCAAAGTGCTAAAAACTGTAATTCTTCAAATGCCCACTCCAGGAGCTACCCAGTGTCCACAGACTCAACTTTACAGCAGGAACAGACATGCTTATAGCCCAGTAATTTTAGACATTTTAGACTTCAAATTCACCTAAATGGCAAATATAAAAGGGTTAATTTTTTTAATAACTTAATTGTTTAATTTTCATTGGGACTTACAGTTTGTTATTTGGGCTCTGGAGCTTTGACTGACAGGCGGATGTCAACACAAAGCGCTGTGCCCAACAGCTGTCTGCTGAGCTTTGAGTCATTAGTTGATGTGTGTCGCTAATTATCAGGTGTGTGTGTGTGTGTGTTTGTACCTGTTTAGACACCTTTGTGGGGACAGAAAAATTAAATGTGTCTATACTTGTGAGGAGCAACAGTCACTTGTGAGGACAAAAGTGACTGTCCTCACAAGATTGACGGCATTTTTGAGACTCAAAATGTGGTTTTAGTGTCAGAGTTACAATTAGGCTATGGTTAGGTTTAGGATGAGGGTTAGGCATTTATTTTTAATGGTTAGGGTTAGGGTAAGCAACTAGGGAAGCATTATGTCAATTAGATGTGATAATTGATATACAGTGTGTGGTTTTGGGTAGAAACTGTCATGTAACTTGTGGGTTCATTTTGGTAGAAAGTATACATTCTTACATGAAACTGCTTAACATTTTTCTATTTTTAAGTAACATATTTTTGGAAAGCGACCATACACTGGGCTTTTCAGATCAGTTTGTGGCAGTCTGACCAACACATATGGTGAGTGTCATTTCACTCTGTTATACTCACAAGAAGGCACACATCTCTGCAGACCAGTCAAAAACCAGGTAAGTCACATCAAAAGAATCAAGATGGGGATATGTAGCAACACCTGCACAAGAGAAAGGGAAAAAATACGGCTCCTTTAATCTCGCTGAATAAATCTTTGGACTGTTAAAATTATTTGTGAAGTCTTATCTTTTTCTTTAAATCCATTGTGCTCCCTTTTTCACCCTTTATTGTTACAGCAGCACGCAAGGTTGGACATACTGTGTCTGTAGTGTCACTATGGCAACCTGCATATCTGCCTGGCTTTGTACCTCCTGATATTGCACTGCACTCCTTTGAGCATAATAAAGTGATTACAAAGAAACTGTCTTTGTGATGTTTGCTTGTGTTAAGTCTGATGTGTTGTAGCGCCCAAGATGCTTTGGGTGTTATTTTTTTCTTTCAAACCACATTTGCACTGTGAGAAACTGCAACAAAGTCAGCTGAAGTCAAAATACGTGGTGATCTGGACAACTGGAACTGAACAAATGCAGCTTATCGCACAGAGGATTTGCCTTTAACCTCCTGGGACCTGGCATCCACATATGTGGAAATCACATTTACGGTCATTTATACCCAAATACTCAATTTTCCTCTACATTATACTGCAACTGTTCTATCGAAATTTTAAACAAGTATCCTAATTTGTGGCTCTCATTTTTCTTAGAAACAAAAGCTGTGTAAAAAGAAATCTGGTAATTCTTTGTTTTTACATTCATCAGGCCCCAATATGCCCAAATATCAAAGAGAAATTAAAAATGCATGCTGTGGAAGAGTTCAGGTCTTAGGAGGTTAATGTTAATACAGAGGTAGGTTGCACAAGCTCAGCATCAGAGGTCTAGAAGTTCAGTTCAGGTTTAAGTTTAGGAGGCCTAAAAACTTTGAACCTGTCATAGCCTTGGTTTGTGTTTGAGACTGGAGGTAGCCATCACTTAAGTATGCATTTATTTAAAAAAAAAAAAAAAGATTTGATCTTAAGTGGGACTTTTTTTGCAACAATGTCTATTTTTCACACTCAATTTAATGTCATTACATGTACATTAAAACTTATGGATCACAGTGAAATTATGCTTTCTTTTCAGCAATTTTCACACTTTGCAAAGCCGTCCAACAGGCCAGACCGGACCCTTTGGTAAGCCTGCGGAGCACATGTTTGACACCCCTGTTCTACACAATATTCACATTAGTGTGCTTAAACGAATCCACCATCTGGCAGATCTTACAAATGCTTTGATTCCACTCTGAGTACTACACTGGACTAGCTATAAAGACTCAAATGCCCTAAATCATATCCAAAAGGAGTTGCTCCCCG
Organism: Aulonocara stuartgranti; assembly: GCF_965226115.1. Taxonomy (NCBI): domain Eukaryota; kingdom Metazoa; phylum Chordata; class Actinopteri; order Cichliformes; family Cichlidae; genus Aulonocara; species Aulonocara stuartgranti. The sequence goes on along the minus strand of NC_138947.1, from coordinate 4,258,275 downwards.
CTGGCCCTTAGAGACAGTGCAGGTTAAAGGGACTACCACACTTTCTTTTAAATACAATATATGCTTACTATGGGGCTTTGAAGGGTGGCTGTAGCTCCGGACGTAGACCAGGTCACCTACTGATTTGGTGATTGGCAGTTTGATCTCTAGTCGTTCCAGTCTGCATGTCAACTATCCTTGGGCAAGATACATGAAAGCATAGAAAAAAGTGCTCATATGAGTGAATGAATGAGGCTTGTTGTATAAAGTGCTTTGAGTGCTGTGCGAGAATAGAAACGCACTATATAAGTGTCAGTCCATTTACTAAAGATGTTTATCAGAACTACTTTAATCGTTCTACTATTTTGCTTTTACCCTTTAACCAGATTACACATTGCTTGAAGTCATTTCTCTACCAACACTTGATTTCAGTTCACAGTAAGAATAGCTTTCAGTTTACCATAATGACACCAGAATACCAACATGAACAGCTTTTATATGAGTTTCAAACACGTGGGTCAAAAGCGCGAGTGGATCCATGACTGCCCCCTGTTGGTCTTGTAACGTTTTTTTTTTTTTTTGTTTTTTACAAAAACCAAAACTCAAACAAAGATATTCCTAGTTCCTAAAAGTAAAATTCAACAAACTCAACACATAAATCCTCAAAAAAACCCCCAACAACAACAACAACAACAAAAAAAGCCTAAAATATGGACCAAGATAAAGAACAATGCTGCTCTTTTCACCTTCGCCTTATCTTCAGCAGCAGACTGTCACATCTTATGTTGTAATTTATGACAGGGAACAGCTATTCCCTGTAAACTGGGTAAGATTACATATGATGCAGAAGTCATATTAGAGCCAGTTCACACCAGTAAGTGTAATATAAGCAGACAAAATTATTAAAATTAAAGACACACATTCATCTCCTGTCTCCAGGTCATACAGTGAAATTAGAATAGCAATTGAAAATGAGTCTGTGTATACTTATGCCAAAGCATAAGAGTAACTGAGAGATAATGGGATGTGTTATCGGAAATCACAGCATCTCTGTCATAGAGACTGAATGAGCATGGATTTTTGAAGATGTGAGTCAAAAACCTCAGGCACACTGTCTCACTATGGATTGTAAGCACAATTAGATGACAGTGTAATAAACACAGGAAATGTTTAAATTCAGGATGTGAGCACAAATAAACAACAATGTTTTCCCTCAAATGTGACGTGTTTAACAAGTCTTCAGATTACAGACGGCAAGTGAGTGAATGTTTCTAATCGTCTCACCAGAATCTAAAAGAAGACAATTTAACACTAAATACAAAGTTTTCTACAAAATCCTAATGTACTCAGCAACAAATCATTGGAAATGGCAAGAAAACCCTATGATATATGTAAAGTGTGTCTATGTCATGTCCCATTGTTTGCCTTGCTAAAATCAAAGTATTTGATTTTTTTTTTTTAAAAACATCATTTTTGTTTTACATGTACAGACTATATGTAATTATTACCTACAGTTCTCAAAGAAATTAAGTAAAAAAAATAATGAGATACTGATGATCACATTCAAAATTATATGGACAAAAATGGCTTTGTAAAGTTATTCCAAAACACGCACCTTTAAAGTATTTAATATTATTTACCACGTGTGCTGAAATATTAGCTGCAGTGTTATAGGTTTATTCTAGATAAATCATACACTCCACTTGCAATGGAAGTGAGTGGAGTCGGGTGGGGTCCTCGTAGATGAATCAGGTTTCTTCTACTATCACTGCAATTTTTGCTCATTGCCTCACAGCACATTGCTGCAGTTGTATTCGAGTCTTTGGGGCTCTGGTGGTTCCAAGAAATTAAGAAGCCTGGAGAACTTTTCCTGAAGACTATTTACACAAATGACAAGAAAGGTGCCTAAGAGAGTTCAACTAAATAAAGGTGGTTACACCAAATACTACCTTTCAAGCTTGTTAGTTGTATAAACTTGTTTTTGTGTGTGTACTGTATTTCCATGTATGTTTGCACATGTTTCAATAAACCACTGCACCAGTTTTTGTTTTTTTTTCCAAACAAAATATGGAGAAATGACAAGTTGCACAGGGCTGTAAGTGCAGGTATCTTAAAACTACACCATTATAAACCTAAATGTGCCTGTTTGTGTAAATTTATTTGAGCCTTTTTACTTTCTGTGATAAAAATGATAGTTTTTTTTTTTAATTTATAATTATTTTCATCTTTATTTAGTTATTCTGTGTATTTTAATATATTGACTTTTATTTTATACAAACTGGCAACTTCCGCCTGCCTCTCAGCGCTTTTTGCGTACGTACGTTACGTTGGTCAGACGCATACACACAGAGACATCATGGCGGACGTGCTGGATCTTCATGAAGCGGGAGGCGAGGACTTTCCTATGGATGAGGATGGTGATGGTAACACTATTATGTTCACTGTTAGTGGCAAATACTTTACTGTCCCCGCGTTCAAATGATGTGTAATTATTGAGGTCCGAATCGCAGCCGCTATGTTCGTAAACGGAACAAAAGCTAGACTGCGTGGTGGCAGGCCCGATAAATGCTAACATGCTAACGCGAGTTAGCGCCGTATAGTTGATCTATTCAGTCGCTCCGTAAAAGTTAGCGAGGCTACGGACATAGAGATGTTTAAAATTCACCTGTTTCATTTCGAAGGGGAAATTTACTTGGCCGGTGACTTAACTCTCATTGTGAGTGTTGTTAGCAGCTGCTAACACGCTAGTTCGCGGTTAGTGCAGCTAACGGGTAATTGTTTTTGCGGATCGAACTGGGGGGAGCGGGCATGTTAAACATATTCCCAGTCAGTTGAATTAAATTGGCGAATTTTGTTCGTTGTTAAACTTGTAATGAAGCGAACATTGCAGCAGCGTGCGCTGGCTCTGACTTGTTCATCTTTCATTCATTAGAGAGCATCCACAAGCTGAAAGAGAAAGCCAAGAAGCGGAAAGGACGAGGCTTCGGTTCAGGTGAGTGACCCCTGTGTGATGGCGATAGTTTACATAGCCTCTCTTACTTTAGCTATGCAGTACAGTAAGTGTTTCTTTGTCGACATTTCCAGAGGAGGGAGCCCGGTCCAGAACCAAAGAGGACTATGATACTGTGGAGCAAGATGGGGATGAGCCAGGCCCTCAGAGATGTAAGTAAAGAAACAGTTTAACAAAGGATTATGTCACGAACTTGAAACGGCAGCCTGTGGCTTTGCGGTGATATAGCAGAAAGTACCACTGGTTTTCTGGGTAGTCTTACATCATTTGCTGTTAATGTGATAATCACTGCTGGGTAGAACATGTTAGAACATATTTAAATACATGTTCTTAATTGTAATTGTCTTAATACTTAAGCACAAAATAATTTGTGTGTTTGTCCTCGTTACAATTGTGTGGTGCAATTTCTCATGATTATCAATTTATAAACCTTTCACTACAGCACCACAGGCTGTGTTACAGAGTAATGCAAAAGTAAAATGATCAAGTAACTTGTAATTAGTAAAGTAATTTGTTACTTTTCTAAAAGACAATACCTGTAATGATAAGTTTGGTCAATAGTATAAAGTCCAAGCTACATGTGTGAATAGAAATCTCAGAGTTAATCAACAGCAAAAGAAGAAGGATTACGCTGGTACCATTGAAATCCATTCAGATTTACAAAATAGCAAACTTGCTTCCAAAAAAGTGTCACTACTGTTATTTATTGACTTAATATCAAAGCAAAACTTTTTATTTTACATTAAATGCTTTATTGCAATGTAGCACCTTTGGCATCACACTATCAACAAGTAGAACTTTTTTTATTTATGACTCAAATACAGTGTTTGTTTGTTTTTTGTCTTTTTTAAGTTGATACACTTGAAAGTGCTACTTGGTAAATGTCCTGTATTTGTACAGCACTTTACTCAGTCATCCACCCATTCACACACACATTCAAACACTGGTGATGGCAAGCTACATTGTAGACACAGCTGCCCTGGGGCGCACTGACAGAGGTGACTTGATTCATCACATGCTGATTCCTTTCCTTGCTGCAGCTGTGGAGGGCTGGATCCTCTTTGTGACGGGTGTACACGAGGAGGCCACAGAGGAGGACATCCATGATAAGTTTTCAGAGTTTGGAGAAATCAAAAACCTCCATCTCAACCTCGATCGCAGAACAGGTTACCTTAAGGTAAAAAAATACAACAACAAGAACCACATGCTATTATTGTTTGGGTTTTTGTGTGTGTGTGTGTGTGTGTGTGTGTGTGTGTGTGTGTGTGTGTGTGTGTGTGTGTGTGTGTGCGTGCGTGAGCTGATAACCCTGGCTAGTACAGGGTTGCCGTCTGGTGATACCTGATTCTAGCCCGCTACTTGGAGTTGAACCTCAGTGTGGTTTGCAGCTACACTTTGAGGAATGGGAGGCGTGCGGTTGTTCCGTAGATCTTTCAGACAGGTTGATTGTACACCCCAAACAATGCTACTGTTAAATTGGCTCTTTTTGTTTTGTTTGACTGGTTTTTACATCCATTTCTGTTTGAGTGGAGAAAAAAAAATGGCTTGTTGAAAACATTGCTTCATTCTGGGGTAAAGGTGGTTTGAGCCCAGACAGATCACTGTTGCCTTCCACCTGCATACACAACACCTGGCTGCATAACATGTTTGTTTGACTCTTAACGATGACACCACGATGCCATCCATGAAGAATAAACTCAGAAGCCAGAGCCATGACCATCCACTGAGTCACACTTTAACTGATTTCATACAAAGAGAAGTGCCAGTGTCAAGTTAGTTACCAAAAAAGTAACCAACATTTCTCTGGTCTAATTATTGCGAAACAAAACCCTAAATCCAAAGATTTTTAATACTGCAGATGTCCTTAATGTGTGTAAAGGATTATGTTTTGGTCTAACAATCCCATCTCCTCTGTCTGTGTGAAAATGAAATTATTGGTAACCTGCTTGCTGGTTTTCTGATCAGATTGTTCTCATTTTTAACATGTGATATGGATCAAACTGGAAATTTTACACACAACAAATTTTTACTAAAAGCACATTTCATTGTCCTTTTAGTGTTTTGTTGTTGTGTGCCGTTTGTTTTTGTTTTTTTATCATCTCATAAGTCAGTTTAACAGTGGCTTGTGACACTTTTTTATAGTTGGGTTAACTTAACCAAATTCAAACCAGGAATATACAGATATTACACATTTGTTTGTTTATATTCCACGCAAATGGTAAAATAGAGAAAGATTGTTTATGCAGCCAAACTGAAACAACTGCATGAATGCAAAGGAACAGCTATTTGTAGAGTCCTCATCCCACCATTGTCATTGTATTTCAGCTGTGTATAACACTTATTCCATGTGGGAAAAACACTTGTGCAGAGGATGCATACCTCTTCTCTCTTTTCCAGTTGTATTTCAGGGATGCAGACATCCTTCAGTAAGGCATCCTGAAATAAAATTTATTGGGGGCACAGTCAGGTCTAACGATGGGGAACTAGATTAGGGCAAAGAGGTGCAAATTAAAACTGTTCCTTTTAAATATAGAAACACATCCTCTTTTCTACCACACGGTGGCAGCATTGTTTTTGATGTAAAGTAGGACCAAAGGGAATTCTACCCCAACCTCTGTCAGCTAAGAATGGAGAACGTGTAAAGTTTTCCTTAAAGGCGGTTTGAAGCAAAAACAGATTGTTGTACAACAAAGTCAGAATGTGTTCTACCAATAACTGAAGTATTTGATTTTACTGTGTACATAAATATGCAATAATTCACACAGTCTTCTGTCCCCAGGGTTATGCACTGGTTGAGTATGAGACGTACAAAGAGGCTCAAGCAGCCATGGAAGGGCTCAACGGTCAGGACATGATGGGCCAGCCTATCAGTGTAGACTGGTGTTTTGTCAGAGGGCCTCCCAAGAACAAGAGAAGGTGAGGGTGGTGTCTTCATCCATCTTGGAGCAGAAACAAGCTCCAGTGTTTGAAAAATCTACAGAAACATACTCTGTACATTCATTTCAGTAGGATTTTGTCATCATAAGTGATCATTTTTTTCCCCTCTTACCATGCAGCCACTACTGATGACATGACTACTCAAGTTTTGTAGATAAGATATAATTTAGTTTAAATGTCTCTGTGACAGATGACAAAACATTAAACACAGCTCAGAAATAAGTAGCGTAAAGTCGAATTGTTTTAAAAACAAACAAACATAGAAAACAATATCCAAAACACAGTGGTTCAATAAAGTTAAAAAAACAAAACCAAGAAATGAAGGGGCTCAATAATTAAAAAAGGAAAAAACCCACAAAAGTCAAATTACGTTAAAAAAAAATCTTTATAATGGCTGACTATAACACATGTAATATTTAAGTAGAATTTTATTATGTAATTGGTGATGAATTTTCCTCTTTCTACCCAGCACTTAGTCTTTGCATTCATATTTGCAGTAATGACAATATAGATGTTACATTTTCTCGTTACATTGTTACTGAAAAGTTTCTCTTCATTTATTTATTTATTTGATTAGAATTCAAATCTCTCAATGAATACAGAATAAAGATCTACCACAAAGAAAGAAAGCACGAGATAAAGCTAATCAAAAAGGTGCTGACTGGAGCAAATGCTTATAATGCCAACCCTTTTAACAAAAGATCATTTAGGAAGCAGCTCATTTACAAAAGAGTAAAACAAAACGAACAAACAAACTTTCCATCTTAGATAAGTAAGTAAATTAAATTTCACAATAATAATTCGTAATAATTCGATAATCCACGCGAAACAACCAAGACTTTCTGTATTATTATTAATATTGCTCTCTTCATTCTTGATTAATATATTTTTCTAATACTCTAGTTTGTTTTTAAACAAGAAAAATAAACTACACCTTTTTAAGTCACTGTCACAGCTATTCCACAAGTTACTATAAATATACTTTATTTATGCTGTAGTTAATGTTAAAGCAGGTAAAACATAAAACACAGCTTAATAGGGTAATAAATAAATTACAACAATATATTTTTTTATGTTACCACCCATATTGAGTTATATGTAGTTATTTAAGTGAAACTCTGATTTTTGAATTTATTAATTAATTAATTTTAAGATTTCCCTTTTTGATTTTAATGTGTGTTTTGTTTTAGGGCTGGTGGACGGAGGCGCAGCAGAAGTCCAGACAGGAGGCGGCGTTGAATGGAGGAAGTCATCACTTTGATAACCAGTTAATAGGCTTCTAATGCCTTCCTACGAAGCAACTTTTGGAGTTTTTGTACAATATTTTCAGTAAACGTTGTGTAGCTGGGCAATTGGTTCTAACAGAGAATTTGTGCTTTTACTTTCAGACAGACATGTACATGTTTATGGTTTTCATGAATCCCTCACAGTGCTTTCTGTTTGCTCATTGTAACTTGGATTTTATTTTATATAACCTAGGGAAAATTAAAAATTTTAAAATGTAAACCTATGATTTGTTTGTCTTTTTGTTTTTAAAATAACAGTTAACAGAGAAATCAGCCTACCAGCTCATTTAGCATGAAATTATAGATAGATAGATAGATAGATAGATAGATAGATAGATAGATAATATAAGCATATATAGACATCATATACCGGTACATATGAAGAATGTAGAAAAGAACATTTAGGATTTACATATATAATACTTTATGAAAGGGAAAATGATAATGTATAGGTTCTTTACTTTCGAAATAAGTAAAATTTACCTTTCATGTTAAGTGTGTAACTTAGTGTCGTGGTGTGTAAAAGTTACCTCTTAATTTCTTTATATTTATTCAAGGGTTTGGGTTTTTTGGGGGGGGCATTGGCTCCTTTTTTTTTTTTTTTATTGCCTGTCCCGTTTGGTTCTTTTGCATCAGAATTATTGTCTAAAGGCAAAGAAAGATTTACTTTACCAAATGGACCATCCCAGCCTTGCCATATTGGTCTATTTGAGTCACCTTTGCTTTTATTGTTTATTTTATTTTCATTTGCTGAACACGGGACAGACTTGACTGGGGAAAAGAAAAAGGAGAAAGAAAGGGGGAAAGAAAAAGAGCGGGGCAGAGGGACGATGATAAAGGGCAAAATCAGACACAAAATACATATATCAATCACCTGTTGAGAAAGAAAAAAGAGAAAACAAGCAAAGAAAAAGCAATATAATAAACAACATCATAGAGGGGCTTGAGCACCCGCCCCTTTCCTGATGGGTGCCCAAAGTGCCCTTTTGTTGAAGCAACTTTTTAAAAAAATATATATATATATATATTTTTTATGTGTGTGTGCGTGCGTGCGGAGTCCGGTCTGTGCCCCTCAACAATAATATTTAACTATTAATCACAGTTTTGCTAAATAAAAGGATCTGGCTTGCATCAGTCACATGATCACATTTAACCAATGATCGCCCTTGACGGCAGAACGCGCTGGTTACGAGCCGGGAACGAGCTCACAAAGAGCACGCGCATTTTTAGTGGTCCGGAGCTGTAGGAGAAACACAAGTTAACTCAGAGACACAGACTGATGCGACAAAACCAGTAAGTAGGTGTACAGCGTACACTGTCGTGTATAGCACCCAGGAGTAGCTTATTACGTACACGTTGGTAAGTTGTCTTGTGGCAACTGACGAACTGAAACAAACGAGCGTGCTGTGTGTGCAACAGCGCGACAAACATTACCTGTCCTTTTATTAACTGCACAGGTAGTGCTGGTCATAGCTGCTGGCTACCTGTGTAAGGCTGTCATGGGTCTGTAGCTCTGTCACCGTTTTAGGGAACATATTTAGTTTTAAAGTATTTAGAAACATATTTAGTTTTAAAGTATTTAGAAACATATTTAGTTTTAAAGTATTTAGAACATATTTAGTTTTAAAGTAAGTTTCCGGGCTTTTCCTGCCTTTCTGGAGGGATTATATTTCACTAAAAAACGACCTAATATGCATGTCCACATAATAATAATTATAATTATAATATATAATAATAATAATGGATTGGATTTATATAGCGCTTTTCAAGGCACCCAAAACGCTTTACAATACCACTATTCATTCACTCTCATATTCACACACTGGTGGAGGCAAGCTACGGTTGTAGCCACAGCTGCCCTGGGGCAGACTGACAGAAGCGAGGCTGCCATATCGCGCCATCGGCCCCTCTGGCCAACACCAGTAGGCAAGTAGGGTAAAGTGTCTTGCCCAAGGACACAATGACCAGGCCGAGAGGCCAAGGGCACCCCACCCCCGAAGGAGCCTGAGTAAGCTCCAGGCTCCAGGCGCCGACAAGCAGCCACCAGGAGTGAGCCGGTGGGTACCTGGACGCCCATCCCCGGACACAAAGAACCACCAATGTCTGAGGGCGTCTGCCACTGGTAGGGGAAGTGGTGGAGGGAGATAGGCCTCCATACCATGGAGGGCCTGAGATGTCCCTAGAGAGAGGTGGCGTCAAACAAACAGGCACACACAGATACAAACATCCATTCCCACCCTCATGCTCTCATTGGCTCCTTTTCTTTCACTCAGTTGCAGTGCAGTCCTTGAACCTGATTATTTTCAGAGGAAGCCACTAAACAATCCCCCATGAATCATTCAAGGGCAAGGAAGAGCTTTAAATGTCTTTTAAGAAACCTGGTGAGCTATTCCCTAAAACATCTTAACGAAACACTAAGTTTGTCTTTCATGAGTAGAAAAAGTTTGACATGTACTTCCATTTATTTTTGAAAACAACAAAAAAACGTTTTGCATGCGAAAATTGACATCAATGGTCATGAAAAGTACTGAGACCTATAAAAAACAACTCTTAAGCTGCAAGCAATATTAACCATGCTAAATGTACACGTTTTGTCACAGCTTATTAGTGTTTGTACAATTCCAGAAAAGATGGATTACGGTCAGACGTGTTCCCTGCTGCGTTTTATTTAGCATCGCTAATGACGTAGGGTTTACATCATCCTGGATGACCTCATCCCGGCCACGGTGACGCCCCAGCTATTTTGTTAACTCCAAAGCACCTGTCACTCTGGCCTGAGTGCCGCACTGTCATTGGCTGCGGACACAAAAAACCCACTGGCCTCTCATTTTCTTGCAGCCAATTGGCAGGCGGATGTTTGGCGTTCTCATTTGGTGTTTACTCTAATGGGGAACGTCACTCAAAATGTTCTAGCCCGACCATTGGTTCTGATAAACGTCAATGAAAGAAAACTCCCGCCTCTGATTGGCCGAGTCCTCTCGGGGGCCGTCTGAAACCTTTGGTTGACGTTGTTGTTGTAAGTGGTGGAGAAATTACTTTGTCGCTGGTGGTCCGGTTTGGGATTTTACGCACCGTTCTCCATATGAGGACACTAAAAAGTTAGAAGTCGTTGGTACTGGAAACGTATTTGCTACTTACAAGTTGGCACTTGCTGGAAAACTGAATGGGACGATGAAAACAACATCTGCGAGGCCGCTAAAGGTAAGCAGTAGAGGGATACTCCAGCTCCTAGCGTTAACGTAAGCTACCGTTAGCTTGCTGCTGATTAGCCAGGCTTGAAGTAGCCACTTGCTAGCCAAAGGTAACGGTTCGTTCTAATAACTGAAAAAAATGTACAGGACTTCTTTATGGTGAGCATTCATGCGCATGTCTGGCAGACTTTAAATGGACGATTATAATTACTAATGGGTGCAAATAAAGTTAGTGGGATATGTTTGAACGGTGCATGAACCTCATGCGTTTGAACGCCTCAAATGCGTTTATGTAAGCATGTTTATTGTTCCCTGATATTTCTTCTTCAAAGAATAGTTCTAGCCATTAAAAGCTGGCTCAGAGTCAGCAGTGGGGACAAGCCATCATCGTGTGTAGCGTTAGGATTCAGCGCAGAGCAGAACTGGTTTCTGAATACTGCCTCAGCTGTCAGCTAAGCAGTGTGAACACTGATATCAATTTCAGCTGATCTCTTTAGTAGTTGTGCATCTGCCTGTGGAAGTAAGTTAAGTCATCATCTCGTTTTTTCTGGGAGCTTCTAGTCACGATCCAGCTTATCGGAGTCCGCCTTTTATTTAAGGTGCATGTGTGATGTAACATTGACTTAAAAGACCAGCTCACAGGAAATTACCAGAGCCAGCTCTTCACACACCACAATTTCTAACCAAAACAACTGGGTTTATTGAGTCTGAATAAGCATCTAACTCTGTGTGAGGCTCCTGCCTGAGCTGACGGGTCACAGGGTTCACTGCTTTTTACTCATTCTGAAACTAGAACTAGGTTTATTTGGCATATTTTTCTCTACATCACCACAGCGAGAAAGTATTAGGTTGCACTCTGCCTTGAATTATTTAGGTCTTGTAGTTGTGGACTCTTTTGTTTGCAGGGACACCAGGACAGACAGCCTATATGAAAAGTAGGACAGAGGTACAAGTTCTTCAGTGTATTTGGCCTACAGCAGGGGTGTCAAAAGTAATTTTAGTGAGCAGGGTATGTACAGCTCACTTTGATCCAAAGCTTGTTTGACGTATAAAACCACTGGATAATATCCTTTATATACACAAAATGTCTTTGTGTGAAGAAGTATGGGTACTTAGGAAAAACATTTGCAAATGATAAGCAGTCAAGGATCTCTTAGGCAAAAGGAGTGCAATTAAAACCAGTATTTCCACATTTCATCACTCTATTGGTGTTACATGTATTTTAAAATATATAGTGGCTATTTAAAGGCACATGACCTTCACACATGTATTTTGGATCTCAATAACACAAGTATTTTACTTCTGTCTGTAAAAGCAGAGAGAATTGCAAGTGTCTTCTCTGAAATTTGCACGCTTTGCAAAGCCATCCAGAAGGCCAGGCTGGGTGTGCTTTGACTGCTGATTTTGATTAAAAACAAAACGCACACTGTAATAAACACACAGCAGTGAAGAGGAAGCTCGTTGAGAAGTTAGGTATGGTGTAGTAGGAAAAAGAAACACATTCAGCCCTCCACCCATACTCACTGTTTCCAGTGGCTGTGAAGGATGATGCTTGAAATGTAGGACACACAAGCAACTGCTGATCAGTACCAGTGTGGAAAGTTGAATGAAACTACCAGTGCACTTTGACTGTAATATTTGTCTTTTCGCGAGTGACTTTTGCAGCTCGATCTGATCTGATTTGATCACAGCTTTCGGTGTGTTAATTTGATCAATTTCCAAATCTTATTTTCATGTCCCTGAATTTTCAAGTCCCCATATGTACTGATTTGTGTCTATATACATAAAGTAAATATTTTTCACCTCTAAAGGGTGCAAGAAGTCTACATTTAGAGACTGGAGGGGTTGGTGGTGCTGTGAATCATTAGGATGGTTACAATTCAACAGCATTATTTTGATTATTCAAACTGCTTAATTAAAAAAAAAAACAGAATTAAACTACAGTGGTTGTCACTTCTTTTTAGCTTAGTTTTCTTGGTTGTCAGCATGACTATGCTGGACAACAAGCCGTAGACATGAATCCTTCTTCCTGTTTAAATGCGTCACTCTCAAAGCTTTGCTAACTGTCATTACGAAAGTAGCCCAATTTTTGGCCATGAACGTGGAAAAATAGATTTTCTTCTCAACAGAGATTTTTTTTTTTTTCAATTTTGTTTTTTTGTTACGTAGTTTAAAATGTAAAGAAAGAGAAAGTGTTGAAAATATAGATTATAAACTTCAAGGTGAGCATTTTAATTGTTGCCTTCTTAGTGTTTTAAAACTGGGCGTGATGTATCTGACTAAATTATGCCAAGAAGTTGTTAGATAACAACCTAAATGATCCTTTTTTTTTTTTTCTAACAATGTCTGTAATTTGAAGAAAACAACTTTGTTTTATTCAGGATGAAATCACAGGGATTCATATGTTGCTGCATTGGTCAACTAATATGAATGCAATGAAGGGAACATTTATCAACATTTTAAACATTTTTATTTTCATAGGTGCAGTCAGTGAAGTTTTTGACCGCACCTCATATTTGCACCCATTATCTCACTGTTGGTAATTAAAGTGATAAAGCTGCCCAACAGTTCATGGTGGCAACTATTTACCATGATGCTCAGTTTTTCTGAGGGTTTGTGTCAGGTTTCATTATACAAGTCCTCAACACTTGAAGGAACATATTATATTGATTCATACAGCAGCAGAGAGAGCACCTCAGGCGAGTATTTTAAGAGGGGTGTAGCATCCTTCTGACTGCAAGACAGTTTCCAAACTGGCAGGGTGTAAAAGTAAAAAAAAGAAAAAAAGAAAACTGAAAACAAAAAGTGCTCTGCTGCTTTGTAAATATGTGGATTATAGGCACAGGTATGCAGTCTATTAAATTGCCTTCTCAGTGCACTAAACAGGCAGTAGCTCAGCCTGCATCCAGTGGAACAGAACAAAACAAACATTACTGAGTTATTGCTCTTTGATTTCCCTCGAACCATTTGAATTTGGTTGATCCAAGTTTAAATATGTGGTTTGTAATCTGCAGTGCATCATATGCATCAGATCTCTTAACAGGATTCAAATGTTATGTGGTTGGGAGTTCACAGTAGCCTCGGGTCACAGTGACACTGATGGTGCCCACTCAAGAGGTTTTGTTCTCGAAGGGAAATCACCAAGACCGGGGCTAAAATGTTTTTAATTGCTTTTTTCTAAAGTTGGTTTTAGTTTGGCTAACTTTAAAATACATTTTGCTTTATCAGAAAATAACAGGACAATGCTTACATTTATATCAACCAAAGACCTTTTACCTAAACTCAGTACAAAGCAGTCGCGCTTACCTTCATATTGACAAAGGCTTTGTTTGAGCCAGCGTGCTAAACTGTATCTCACTCAAATTTAGTTTGCAAGCTCTTTTATTGTTAATGAACGATTACAAAACTGTGTGGAGTGGGACATGAGCTTTTTCACCTTCTGAAGCATTGCATGCCCTGCTGTCATCCAAAATGATGAGATGTAACTAGACACTTATATTACCTGTGTAACAGGGTTTGTCATGACTCTGGCAACATGAAGTTTTATGAGCTGATGGTCATGGGCTTATTTGCACACTGTTTTGCAGTTACATGTGGCAATAAAGACAGAGCAGCAGTGACTCTTGATTTATACTTCACATGACGGACAGCCAGTTGAACTTGTTTGACTTTCTGTATGACTTTCTTTAAGGTTTTGTGCCAGTTAGTGTGAGAGTGCTGTAAACATGTGTCACACATTTATTTTGCTGAATATCCTTTGTGGCTGTCTTGGTGAATATAATGTTATACAAGCTAACCTGTCTGTTTCAGCCATGCAGAGGGTATGAAAATTTAAATTTTCCTCTCGCTGAGTTCCCCCAAACAGCTGCTCACTGTCAGCGGTGCAGTGTCAGTTACACGGCCAGGCCCGTTTGGCCTACTCCCACAGGAAAACACGGTCAGATTAATAAGTAAGTAGATGAGGTTAGTAGGACAACCAGATGATTTTTTTCCCTGTTAAGTGTGCATGTCCCACTGGTGGTAAGGCATGAACTAAGCCTTGTTTTGTTTGGACTCTTTGCAGATTTCCAAAAAAGACTTAAAACCCACATCCATCTGTGCTCTTATATCTTATATTTAGAAACACAGGAAGGGGATAAGATAAAAGGCAAAAACAGTTTTAGTCTCTGCACTGCCACAGCGACACGAGGATCAATAGGTGGCTTGTCTCTAAGAGGTCTCCATGTCCAGACAGCAACTCATAAAACTCTTTGCAGCCCCACCCTCCCCACCATGGCTGGTTGCCTGCCAGTCTTGTGACACAGCAGTTAGCCAGTGCCCAGGGCCATTTGTGTCCAGGATGGGTAGATACTATGAACTGAGGTGCTTACCTGGGTGCCAGCAGCTGCTTTACTTTGAAAACATGCATGTTTGAGTCCAAAATTTGTCATTTTATACCGTTTCTTCGTTTGTTTATGAGTAAAATATTTTTATTTGTGTAAAGAAAAACACAAAAATCAGGCATCTGTTGACACTCATTATATACCGTAGTACACTATACTATAGTATAAACTATATTTGATTTATCCTCCAAACTGGGGAAACTCTGTAGTCTTTGACAAAATAGCTATGACCATTAGAGGAGTTTATAGTTCATAAAGGTGAAGTACACTTTATCAAAACAAATAAGACATTTCACTAAAATAAAAGCTAGTTTGAAATCAAAATAAATGTAATTTATATTTAAATAAAAATACTTAGTGGTAATATAATTTATAATTATTATTTTAAATTCACCCAGCAAAATACTAAATGTAGAAAAACAGCATAGCAACTATGAGATGACATTTCAGCCGGTATATGTAACAGTAAAGGTTTGTCTTGCATTTGAGAAAAAAAAGTTTTTATTTATTAAGTGGCCAAAATACAGTGCATACTTACAAAAACTCATTTTAAGCAGGTATTTGAACAGCATTGACATATACATATATTAAATACAAAATTGTTCTTAGGCTACAAGTGCAACTTAGGGATGTCACTGATACACAGGTTGAAACTTTTTACATATCAGATGATATAAGTTAAAAAAATATCAGTAAATAGATGCTGGCCACACAGGTCCTCACCCCATGTTCCAGGTCTCCACTCTACACCCATGTTAAGTTGTGGATAGCAGGATTATGCCCGGTCTGTGTTTAGTTAATTCATGCGGTTGACAGAATAGAGGCCAACGCAAACTAAGGTGTAACAGTTTTATTTGTTCCACCTGAAAAACTATAATCCAATACAGCATGGGCTGCCACTCCCATGAGAAAAGCTGTGGTAGTGAAAGCTTGTTGTATCACTTTGATCACTGTACCACACCAGACTCAAGAATTTATTACAGCTGTACTTGCCAGAACCTCACAGTCTTATCTGTCATCACCACAGTGCTATTTGTCTTTCACTTTTTAAGCAGTGGTTGTTTTATCTATTGTTGCAGATACAACTTTTTCCTTTATGATAGGAATAAATGTTTTCAGCCGATTGGTCTTTGAGGAAGTTTATTATGCTCATTTCTAGCTACATGGTTTTGTTCTTTGACTCTGCAAGGGTAGCTTTGCATGAGTCACAGTTTCAAAAAATCCTCAGTTGTTTTATTGTCCTGTTTTCTCTTCTTTTGGCTGTTCATGGTAAGCAAAGGGCTTTAACAGTGTGTGGGTGGGGCTTGTGTACTCGCTATAATATCATCCAAAGCCAAGTTTAGAAAAATAGTTTGAAATGACTGCCCTATTTGTACACTGTGTGCGTGTATGAAACTTCAGACATTTTAAAGTCTTCTGGATTGTTTGGACTTCTGAAGGAGCTGGTGCACTGCAGCTGATGCATGGTTAACGCAGACCAACATAGAAGTGAATTAAATACATTGGCCCGTTTTAATCTGTACCTAGAGCTGGGCGATATGAGATTTTTTCATATCACGATATGTTTTTTCATTTCAGGCGATAACGATATCTATCACGATATAAGCCAAATAACTATATTTGTAAGATTTAAATGTGCCGTTGCTCACAAGTAAAATGTGAAATAATCAGCAGCTTGTTTTTATTTAAATATTTATTTCCCATAATAAGTTCAACAGGGTAGATGTACTTAAGGAACATGAGACTTTTTCAGATAAATAAAGGCAAATATTGCAAACTATACAAAAGGCAGCCGCTAAAGCGTTTAAGTTTCAAAATAGAACAAACAAAACAGACTAAATTGTCAATTCCACTTAGAAACAAAATATTAATTCTAAAAATAAATCTTAGTTTGTTTTACAGAAGAACAGACAAAACTGACTAACTTTTGTCAATATCAAATAAACTGAGAACTAAAAGGAAATTCTCAATCTCTCCTTGTTGTATAGCTGAGCTTTTCAAACAGTTTTAACAGTTACTTTAGTCTGACAAAAGCCGAATGACGAATTAGCGCTTCCAGTCAGAGACTGAGGCTACGTCCACACGTACACGGGTATTTTTGAAAACGGAGATTTTCCGTTTACGTTTTAAAAAAATAATCCCGTCCACACGTAAAGGCAGAAATGAAGGAAAACGCTGCTATGAACATGCCAAAGCAGCAGGTGGCACTAGATTCCTAACCGTGCAGAAATGTTGGCCAATCAGAAGTCTAGAAGCCTCGGTGGGAAAAAGTAAACAAAGCTGGGGCATAGAAGCAGAACCGAGTCGTATGTGTGGACGGACAGTAACTGTGTGTATATGTAAGCATTTAAACACTGCAGAGAGTAGAATTAACAGTATTGTAGAAATTCATTTCACCGAAACAATAACGTGGCGCACAGTGTGACGCATGCACCAGTTTATTGTATTTTCAGACTTGCTTTCGGCACATTTACAGTGAGGCTACTCTATTTTTTGTCAGACTTGAAATAGCCGAAATACCTTCACACTACGGAACTTCTATGGCTCTTCCGTTCGACAATCTCTCCGGCATTGGAACCATCATCTGTTTTCTCTTCGGTCACGCTCGGTTGATTTTTCTAGTCGGCACACTCATTTCCTCCATTACCCGCTGGCTGCTTCCCAAACAAACACACGTGCGGCTTGGCACTTGTGCTGTATGTAACAAGTCACGCGACGTGACGCTGCGGCTGTGATTGGTTCGGCTCTGCGCTACTTAATTTGGATTGGCTGACCTTTTTTTTTTTTTTTTTTTTTTTTTGAGGACAAGAGCGGCGAGGTCTATCGCGATAGCTTAATTTCTCTATCGAGTAAAAGTTATATCGTTATCGTTCTATCGCCCAGCTCTGTCTGTACTATATTTATCTTTTTGAGTCATTAGTTAATTTTGGACTTTAAAGTACTGCAGAACCATGCTGGTTCATGCAGCAGTCATGTGTCCTGTATTCCACCTTAGGGCTGTTCGATATAACGATATATATCGGATGACGATATAAAAACATCTATCGTTGTATTTTACACTATCGTTTGTATCATGGTGTCGCAAAATAAACTGTTTACGGCAATATTTTTTCATGGTTTTGATGGTCACTGTAGTGGCTATATTCATTTCTTAAAGTTCTCTCTTTCTCTTATATTTAATATAACCACACGACTGACGGACAAGCGCCTCTTTTTATTCGTTGTCGTTAGCAACAACGACAGTAAAACCATCACGTGTCTGCTTATTTTCCACAAAGTTTTCACAATAAAGCTCAAGATCCTGTTGAGACTTTCCAAAATAAACTGAATCACGTGAAAGAGCATGCAGACTATTTACGGATGAGAAGCAAAAAAGAGCCGTCAGGCGCTAAAAAATAAACCTTAGACTCAAACGTTAGAACAGGCTTTTCCCCGCAGCACGCCGTGTAATAAATACTCACAAAGAAAACGGCGGCCGTTACAACTTATGTCTAAAAATGTATCGTTTCATGCATCGGTTAAAACACTCGACTCCAGGTACACGACGCCCAGCTGGAAACACTTCCTGCAAGTCGAGCTGCCCGAGATTCACAGAACTTTCAGAAAATGTAAAATTTTTGTGATTTATATCGTTATCGGGACGATAGATGTCTTAATATTGGGATATGAGATTTTAGTCATATCGCACAGCCCAATTCCACCTGGTAGTTTACATTGTTAGATCACAGAAAGGCACAGAGGCAGGTGGTGTCATAGTGATTTAGAAACAAACGTTAACTTGGGTTGCACATTATTGTATGGATACAATATGGATAATTAGTTTAACCAGCTATTATTTTTGCTGCTGACTAGTGAGAACAGAGATCATTTAGTTGACTGTTCCACAAAATCTAAAGGTTAACAGGACTCCATCAGGACCAAATGAGGACTTCTGACTGACGGATTCTGGTGTTTAGGTTGGCAGCTGTCTGAAATAGTGAAACAAACTCCTAACAAGTGAGGTGATTTCTATTAAATTCTGTCCTTCACAGCTAGAACAACACTAACTGTAAGGTGGGTGGCAGTAAAGCTGGACTCATTGATCAGCATCAGTGTCTTTAAGTGGATGTTCAGTTTGGTAAATTCGGCAGTTGTAGTAAATCACTCAACATGTTCTTTGAGATTAATGTTTATTTCAAAGCATATTATTGGGCATGTGCCTTTTCTTGTGCAGACTAGGGGACATTATCGTCTCCTGCTCTGCCTCGTTGATCCAGGACATCAGGAGTAATCCCACACACAGCCCTAATGAGGAGCCTGTTCCCCCAGGATGACATCATATGGGGTGTGACGTGAAGTCACCCTGCTGTGTATAGCGACTGGCCTGCAGCACGTGGGGATTCACATGAGCATTAGTGCTGCATGCCTGCAGAGGCTGGTGCTTGTTTAGCCGCTGGCTTTAGATCGGGCAGGGCTTGGTTGGCTTCACATTCAGCCTGATTTAGTAGATCTTCACTGTTGTAGGTATTGTACTTGCAAGTCACAGATCCATTTTGTTTCTTGTATTAAGCAGTTTCTAAGCTCTTTTATTTACAACAGTTTTTGTATTGCAGGACTGGAACGAATGTGCTTAATTTTAAAATGGCGCAGCCGAAGATCAAGTTGGAGTGTAAGAAATGTCTTGTATTCCTTGAGGGTTGATATGCAAATGAAAGCAGTAGTCATCTCACTTGCCTTTTAAATGTGAATTATGCAATACTAATTGTTTAGACATGAAGCAAAAAGGATATTTTGGCATCAGTGTCATCCCTGTAACATCAAATATTGCCAGTTTATTTTAAAATTAATGCACGGATCAAAGCAACAGAGGAGGTGATTTTAGTCATCTTTAAGATTGGTTAGGCTTGCCAAAGCAACTTTAGACTTATCACCTTTGGTCAATAATCACAGCTCAAACACTGTAGTATGTGTTATTGTGTAGAAGTGCTTGCATTCACATTCACTTCACTTGGGTAGGACCCACAGGTACAGGGTCATCTAACTATAATTGGCAACGCCCTCTTTTTTTCCCTGCTCTTCTTTTAAAGTCCAGTTGCTGCTAATCATCTACTCTGACCTTTCTCATGTCATGTTTACTGGTAAAGTCTTGGTTACTTGGTTGGGCGGTCCTCCATGTCATTCAGCTGTATCACCAAAGATGAGCTTGTGTCATGTTTGGACATGCACATGGGAATCCTGTGCTATTATTGTAATCATCTTAATTAATTTTCTAGAGGCAAAACACACTTTGTTATTTACTGTGAAAATTTCCAGCCTTTAGAATATTTAGGTAGGCAGTTTTAAGATGGATGCAGAGGCTTGTGCTTCTTCACAGAGAATACAAATCACTGAGTCCACCAAGGCCAGCTGAGGACTTTTGTAAACCGGTTTAGAGTTTAGGATGACAGCTGCAGGAAGCAATTTATCCATCAGTCTCTGTGCTGATGTCCTTCAGAGGCACAGCAGCATTTCTCGCCGGATGTTCAGCAGCACTGGACCAGCATTTGTGTGTCTGTGCACCTCTTTTGGTCTGCAGAGCACAGACTTCCATGAAGTCATGCAGGGGTCATCATTCTTAATGTCTTATTTTGGGTTTCTTTTTGTGTGCGCCTCTGAACCAGTAATGCATTGATGGCAGATTAGCTTCCACTTCCCCCTCTCACTTTGAGGATCAAATACCCTCATTACATTTTCTGCTGTTTCAGTCACCCATCGCACTGACCCCGTGCACAAAGCAGTGTGGTCTCTGTGTGGTATGTGGGAATGCCACTTATAGTCCCCTAAAGCCCTTTTCCACAGCCGCCTGCTTCATGTGGGGTTGTTAATTATCGCTCCTTGACTGGTGATTACTGAGCCTGACTGCAGAGACATGCCCCGGGCATAGCCTAGGACCCTCTGAGGTCTAGTAAACCATCATAATGGACAGGAAAGGAGGAAATAAAGATTGGCCTGCACCTGTATGTAAATGAGTAATCATAACTATCTCAGCATTAATGCTACATGTTACTATATTAATTTCATGATAACACATGTACAGGTACAGTTAAACTAATCAATTATTTTCTTGGTTAATCTATTAATTATTTGTCAAAACTTTGTCAGTTACTAAAAGTGAAAAGGTTCATCTGCTAAGGATGGCCTACTTTTTTGTTTTTGGAATATTTGAGTCAAGACGTTCTTGTGGATTTAAAGAATTAAATGATTAAACTTTTTCCTTTGTTTTCTTACTAGTTGTGTACATATTTAGTTTTCTAAATTTATGTAAAAGGACCATTCAGGCAGAATCTTAATGACCATGGATCAGAAATCACTTGCTGCTGTCAATTAAGGCATATCCTGTTAAAGAGGAAAATGTGTGCTTGTTTATTTTCATCGAGAAGTTGTTGATGCCACTGTATCCATTATATAAAAATCAGCGCTCACGTTTCTTGTTCTTGTCCACTGATATGTGAGTCGGGTGATTCATGCTGTGGCATTCAGAGCAGTATTTTAGAGGAAAGTGGACTAAGTGAAGTCAGACATCTCTCCTACATGCTCTGCTACACGATGACATCAGCTCTCAGACACTTTGATAAACACTTGTGTTCAGAAGCTAATACTGCCCATTTCAGCTGGCTGGACTTGGCTATTATTACTTTGCTCCAGTGAATATCAGCAAGAGTTTACGTATGACTGAAGAAAAAGTTGAAGCTTTCCACTGACCAGGAGACATTTTGTCCTAAACCATCACTGTACCTCAATCAGAACGCCTCTGTGTGCAGACTACATACACTACATGCACTTTGTGCTTACTTGCGTGGTGCATGTATACAGTGTTGGGAAGGTTACTTTTAAAATGTATTCCATTACAGAATACAGATTACATGCCCCAAAATGTATTCTGTAACGTATTCCGTTACGTTACTCAATGACAGTAACGGATTCTGAATACTTTGGATTACTTAATATATTATCATGCTGTTTACAACTACGTGAATGTACTATTGCTGTGTGATTTATTACTATTACTGAAGGTCCGCGACTCCGAACTGTAGTAAAGGGACCTCTGACTAATACGGTGGGTTCTGTGTCGGGCTCGTAGCCGAAAAATAGCTTTACTTTGTTGTGTGGGTCAACTTTTCTTGCGAGAGACAGAGAGAGGCGTTGAAAGACTGCTCCAACGGAACTTATTGTTTTCGGAGGAAAACACGAACATGGTGTACAGTCGAGTCTTAATAGCTTACTTACAACTGGGCTGTCAGGCACTCTTCTTGGCTGAAGTGGTTATTATTATATTTACATGCTTCCAGCTCCCGTTTTTCCTCGATGACAACTCGTACCTTTCCACTCCCCTTTTTCTCCCTCCTCGCGCTCACAGACCCATAACGTGTATGGCAGTCCATTCTCCCTGCAACACGGACTACACTGCCCATGATGCTACATTCTTTACGGTGTGTTCACACCGAACGCGAACAGCGAACACCGAAGCTATGCTTGTAGCATTCTGCCTGTTAGCTTAGCACAACAACAACGAAAAGGCGCTCTCTCACCCAGGAAACACACAGTCGCAGAGAGAGAGAGAGCGTCGCCCTCTAACCATGGCAACCGTAAAGCTGCCGCCTGGAACAACAGAACGTAGCTGTCAAACAAAACCCAAACAGTCCTGACCCGCGACAATATGAAACAGGAAAGTACCGCAGTGTAATCCATTTATTTCAACAAAGTAACTGTATTCTGAATACCACCTTTTTAAACGGTAACTGTAACGGAATACAGTTACTCATATTTTGTATTTTAAATACGTAACGGCGGTACATGTATTCCGTTACTCCCCAACACTGCATGTATATCAACAGGGTAGTGTTGCCTCAAGTCTAACACAAAAGGTCATACACTTAACTGCTTTTTGTATACATGCAACGTGTTGGTTTCTGACCAAAACTTATGCTAAAGTCTTTTAAAAGCAACAGTTTACCATGCATGAACAGCAAATAACACCAAAATGTCTGTAATCTCACTACTTTTTACCTCCTGCCTGAAATTTGGTTGCTGGTCCCTCCTCTTAAATTACTTAAATTCTGCCATTTTGACAGTTTAATAATTAACCACTAATTAGCAGATGTCAGTGTCTGTGCATTGTACCTGTACAGATTTGAAACCAAGCTAGCTGTTTGACATAAAAAATCTGAAATGAAAATCAAGTAAATACAGTCATAAAACTTGCTGTAGATATTACATTTGTAGAGGTTGTATTTAGGACCGGACCAAAATCCAAAGAAAACAGCTTTACTGTAATGTGTGGTTGAAAAAAAGGAAATGTATATTGTGGTAAGGAATATTACAGTGTATTGTTGCGTGGTTATGTTCCCATCTTGAAAGCTCTTTATAGGAAAAGGAAAAGTCCAAAAATAAGAGATCATTTTGGTATTGTTAGGCCTTTGTTAGGCCTAAAGAGGTCTTTGACAAGCATTAATTGAGACTTTTCTTTTTAAACAGGAAACTCTGAAGACATGCATTCATACAAAGGAAAGGAAACATAAGCATACTCTAGCTTATTAGGTCATCCACTCTCTAAAAACCTTGCTAATAGGGCTGGGTATCGTCACTGATTTCTAGAATCGATTCAATTCCGATTCACAAGGTCCCGAATCGATTCGATCCACGATTCGATTTAATTCGATTCGATTTAAATCTGGGAAATTTTGACAGTCAGAGATATAATTCAGATCAGGACATTTACATATTTTTGTATCTATAAAAAGGAAGCTGACACTCTCAAGACTTTATCCAAGGTGTGAGCATCACAGCAGATGCCTTTGTGTCAAAGTAGCTGAAGATAAAACACAGAAAAACATGAAGGTGGTTTTCCTGGCCTGGGATTTTATAAAAATATTCTGCAGTACATCAAAAACGAAAGAAAACCATTAATTAATCAACATTACCTCTGACGTTACAGCGGTTTTATTAGAGACACGGTTAAGCATTTTGCATTTTGAATAATTTTAAAAAGTTTCAATTTGTTCAGTATTGAACAGCAGAAATGAGGTTTTCTTTTCGGAAGAATGTAAAAGGGGAAAAAACAGCGGCCGACAGCGCTGTAAACAACGGTAGACTTGTGCATAACAAGCAAGCGAATAATGAAGAAAGCGAAACTGTTCCAGAGAGGGGGGGGAGAGGGGGAGGGAGAGAGAGAGAGCTGCGCATCGCAATGGAAGCAAAACAGTAAAAGAGTGAATTCATGACGATGTTTATGTGAAGCGTTTGGATCTTCTTTTGCTGCTGATTCGGTCAATATTGTTTGGAGAGAGATCAAACTAACAGCTTTAGAATCAGCGCATAAAGGGCGTGAACACAAAGCGCGGACCCGGATCAGCGAGCTGTCGGCTTTCAGCCCCGACTGTGAGAAAGGCGACATCTAACTGATTCTGATCCGCGGGTCGCGCTGTGTGTTTAAGTCTATGTGCAGAATCCCTGTACCTGCTCTCATTTACTGTTTGGTGGTTCTTGAAATTTTGTGAGATGTCACCAGAGATTCTGGCATTTCGGACAAAATAAATTTATATTAAAAAATCGATTCAGGATTTTAATGAATCGATTTTACGTTATCCAAGCCAGAATCGATTTTAATCGATGAATCGATTATAAAAACCCACCCCTACTTGCTAACTGGTGTTTTGTGTTTCAGTCAGCTTAAGGACCAGAGAATGATGATTCCTAAGAACAGTGCACTTTCAAAAAACATAAATGGTTTTTGTTAATGAAAATTAGCTCTGAATGATAAAGGATTTCATGCTTTCAGAAGGAGAAGATGACGTCACTGATTTGATTGTCTCTGATTGAAGCATTACACGTTCCTTGGGTTTTGTCCCTGACAGTGTTTAAATCTTAGCCATCAGCTGTTTTTGAGCTCTCGACTGTGCAGACTTTCTATGTTTAAACTGTGATTAGGAGTGGATTATTTTTAGGCTATCTGAAACAGGAGGTTGCTCTAATTCTGGCAGCTCAGATTAGATGGTAACTCTCTGTTTGCATTGGTGGTGGTGCTTACACAGTTGTTATTGCTCTGGTTTAGATGTAAAGATAGACACTCAGAACAAGTGCGCAGCTGTGTAATGGACATTCACGGACCCTGTTTTCATGAACAATGCTAATAGTTGACCTAAATGTCTGTGAATGTGTTTTTCTCCCCCTTATTACCAGTGTCGCACTATTTTTAGACCAGATAAACTGGAGGAATTTCTTGGTTCAGTCATGAAGTTTAAAACGGCTGCAGTGTGCAACCCAAATGTGAAAACTGTGATCAAATGATCTGTAAGTAAATCCTGTTTTCTTCACCTTGTTTTGCCTTGAGCACTCATCCAGGGGAAAAAACAGAGGTTCACATGGATCAGGTTTGCCTGTTTCTGAGCCAGCAAATGGGATAGGCAGGCTGTGAGAGGGACATTAGACTTTGCATATTTTTTGTTTGATGACTGGACAGCTTTTGGACTCATCCAGCTCAGGTGGCACGGCCTGGAGAGGGCGGGCATGGTGTGGAATCTCTGACATCAGCTGTGTGTGCATTCGGGATGGTGGTGTTGTCTTACGCATTACACACACAGACGCCCGCAGATGGTGGCTAAGCCAGCAGGGTTGAAATGTGTTTTTATTTTCCTTGCAGGGAGGCTCATCTCGCCTACTTTGTTTAATTTTTTAAATTCCTGACTTGTTTGTAAACATTCGTTAGACCTGACACTTCTTGCAGCGTACTCTTGCAGAGACAAGCCAAGTGGAAGAAAAATAAGTAGGAATGCAGCTATCCAGCTTTTTCAGTTCTCATACCTTGCTTTCTGATCCAATACTGATCCAGTACTAGATTTACATTAAAAAGCTGGATTCCTCACTGAATCATTCTTGTTTATGCAAATCAGCTTTTTTTTTTTCTTGGATCAAAATGGGTCTTTGGGTCGTGACTGTACATGAAAGCATGATTGGTCTGCATATAGTTAATTTGTTGAAGTGTATTCATTTAACTGTTCTTTCTGCTCATTTGATCAACTAAAAGTGTATTTTATGATTATTATATTTACCCAAATGCTGGACTCGATTTAAACATTGCTTTGCCAGTGTTGTAAAAGAAACTAACAGATAATTAAGGCAACAAGAAGCGTTGGTCTGGACCTCGCACCTTTGCACCTGTCGGGACTTTATATCGGTCTTACAGGCCTGGACTTTTGCCAAGTACTGTTGGCTGTGAAAACAACAACAACTAAAGTCTCCTAAACAGAATGAGGGGGAAATGTGGTTCGGATACTTCTTTAGTTTTAATCATTATTAGATTCTTTAGATTTACATTCAACATCATACTGCAAATTGTTATAGACCCTGAGCAGGTGCTGAAAGCTGAAGCTCTGTTGTGGTGGCACATTTTGCAGTTAAATCACAAAGTACTGCAAAGACATTACAAAAGGTTGTTGGCAAATGAGCTTGAAACTCTAAATCGTTGGTCCTCCTTGCTATTTTGGCTGTCCTTACTGCAGCCAGTGGACTAAAGATACAAAGTAGGATTGTATTGATTAGATCACCTCTGTAGATTGGTTCATTGTCATGGCATCTCATATAACTTTTTAAGGCAGTATCAGAACGTATCGACATATCAGAGTAGTGTGCCTCTAAATAAAATCAATAACCTTATTTGGAAAGACTATAACCCATCTTTCATGCAGCTACAACAGAGCTTTTGCTGTTTTTAAGACAAAAGACACTGTCTGAGTCTGATGAAGAAGCTTTTTCTTTTCTTTTTTGCTAATGGACTTGAACTGGTCCGCTAGTCCCCATAATTCATATGTCAGCAACATGCCTGTGCATTTCCCCCTGAGCTGTAGTTCAGTGGGATTATTGATTTTCCTCCAATGACCAGCTTGCTAGCATATTTCCTTTTGTCCAGGGCAATAGGCACACTCAAATTTACTCTATTGATTTCTGAGATGTAACCCAATAGCAACTGAAACCATACGTCTCTCCCTGAGAATGCAGCAGTTTAAAGTCCTAAATATTGTAATTGAATTGTGAAACTGTTTTTTTTTCTCTTCAGTGATAGTAAATTAGTTAAAAGTGCTTCATAAATGAATTAAGGGAAAATGAGAATTGATGCAGACCATGTCTGCGGCAGCCTAGCATTAGCTTGAGGCTGTTTCTGCAGTGCTTCGGCATTATACAAGCCCTTGGAAAGTGATGTGCCTACACTATTCCTATGATGCATCCATTTGCCCTTGAAGATGGGGTCAACGTAGTCGCAAAAGAAAGCATTGCCCGGCCCTATAGAAGGATATTGCAATATAATGAGAGGATTTTGCACCGCTCTGCGCTCTGTTTGCTTTGCTGTGCATTTTCTTGTCCAAGACTGTTGTCTGATAAGGCCATTCTGTTTTTTTAAGCCTTCTACTTATTATGTTGAGGAGACTGAAGCAGCACTTCCTATACACAAGCAGCAGAGCCATTGTGCTGCACCCTTCATATGAGGGCAACTTTGGAAGACCTAGGTGAAGATCTCGATTTTCCTCCATTCCTCAGCCAGGCAATGATCAGCCTCCTTCCCAGCTGTAGCTTTCTTATGTAATGAGCCAGTGTAGGCTGACTGAGCTCAGTCAGTAACCAGATTACAGCACTCCACAGATTCAGACAGCTGAAGGACAGCCATCTCACCACACCTTTGTTTTTCTTTCTGCTGGCTTCCTTCAGCAGCATGGTTGGTGTTTACTGTGATTGATTGTTCGCAGCTTATCCACCCTGTTTCTGAAGCACTTAAAAACTGGCTTCGACTCACTGAGAAGAAATCGCAAGAAAGCCATTGCTCTGCTCTGTTTATATGCATGTGGCTGTTTTTTAAGGACAGTATGCTATGCCTACGCCTTGCAGACAATTCAGAGCTTACTGTGACTGACAAGTCAGACAACAAAAGAGTGATTGAGACTTGAGCACATCAGTCATGTGGCTATACAAGTATTTCCTAAAGTATCTCTCTAAAGTCCCCTTGTTAGCTGCCAGGATAGCCTGAGTAGTATTGTGTTATTTAAGCTAATAAAGATCACTGACAGGGTTTTTCCTGGATATATCATTTATATATCAAGGTTTTAGCCTTTTAATTGTAATTTAAAAAACAAGAATATTTTTGTTGATCAAATAACCAGATGTAAAAGGAAAATTCCTAGTTTTCTAAGTGTGTGACCAGTCATGCTTACATATTGAGTCAGGACTCAATCCAAAAATAAAAATCCAGATTGATACCAGAGTTATCCACAGATACACTTCACTTGGATGAACCATGCAAGTATATTAACAACCAGGGAAGTACGTGGTTATGTGTTTTGTTTTGTTTTTGTTTTGTTGTTTGTGTGTTTTTAGTTTGGTGTCTGCTAAACACCTATTCCTGGTCTAGTCAGGTTGCTGATGATGTTGTCTTCTGTTCCATTAAGCTGCTTTCCCATAGAGCAGCGGTCCTCAACCCCCGGGCCTCGGACCGGTACCGGTCCGTGAGTCGTTTGGTACCGGGCCGCGAGAGTTGAGGCTCAGGTGTGAAATGTATGGTTTTCAGGGTTTTCAGCGTTATTTTGTTTTCGTTTTTATCATTAACTCTGTTTTCCTGGGTCTTTTCACGTGTGTTATGAATAAATCTTCTTTTTTTCGGTACCGGTACTAGTTTTATTTTGTTGTATTTATCCGCGACACCTTAAAGACCGGTCCGTGAAAATATTGTCGGGCATAAACCGGTCCGTGGCGCAAAAAAGGTTGGAGACCGCTGCCATAGAGGATCTAGTCCCAATCAGCCAGTGTTTCAGACTGCTGCTGACTGCTCTGGTGGTCTGCATATGAACGGCCGGAGAACTGGTTCATGTGCTGTTAACGATGGTGTTGTTTTTGTATTGCGAAGAGTGTTTTTCTGAGGTGCATCAGACCTAATTAGTCATTTCTGCACTTCTGCTGTAGTCACTTATTGGCAGGTGTGTACACCGAAGCAGATGGAACTGCAGTAATCTGGCCGGTTCATCAGTCTAGCTTTAGCTGCTAGTGCTCACTGCTCTGTCCAAAGACTGGAAGTTTTTTCTTTCTATCCCACCATCCCTCTGTGGTCGAGATGAAGCACTTAGTCACACTTGTCACTCCTGCTTCGACTCCCACCAGCCACATCGCCTCACCCTGTTTGTTTACCTTATGCCCTTTATCTCATTACTCATGTGGTTTTGCCAGGCGGAGAGGGTGTGTTGTGCATTTGCTGAGATCACAGGAAAGGTTTATGTGATTGAACAAAAATAGAACAGGCACATTTCTAGACACTGTGTTTTATCACATACTGACCATTAGAGGGGAACAACTCGGCCATCCTCATCTGGTGAAGTCTCAACATTATTTAGGTAAAGCATACTATCCTCATTCTTTGTGTGACAGCTTCTTTGTCTCTTAAATGTAGAGCAAAGCTTGAGTTTCACACAATCAAAGAAACCTTGCAGAGGAAAAACATGAGGCGGTGAATCTCCCCCTTCACAGGGTTTCAGTGAGAAAGAAAAAGCACAACCTGTGATGCAAATGTAAATATCAGCATTACCAAAAGTCAAAACACAGAACCTGTTCTGCCTAAAGAAGTGGCTTCACTTAACTAACAACTCACTTATTTTTTGCCTTTAACTTAATCTCAGTGCTTTACTTTGCCAGTGTCCATTCAGGCAGGAGTGGAAAACATTAGTATTTGCATCTGTACTGTAAAAATGCATCAGCTGTTATTTATTTAGCTTTTTACAGACAAACAAATTAGATGAGCGATCACAGTTGTAGAGTAGAATTACAGAAGCACGAGAATGAGGCATAGCTTTACTGAATTCTGTCACAATTGGACAGAATTGTTATGTCGATTATTTAACATATTAATTTATTGCACTTAAAGTGTCTTTCTTAAAGGTATTTTCTTAAACAGTCTTGAATGGCCTTAGGAAAGTTGCAGACTTTTGCAAGTTGCATCATTGAGCTGAAGTCAAAAGCCAGCTTTGAGAATAATCAATGCAAAGATATGTGTGCTAAGAAAAAAAAATCTTGTGAATGATGATTCAGACATCTGGAACCAGATTAGCCAGTCATATGTAGAAATCTCCTCGTTTTGTTGTAATGCTGCTTTTCCTTTTACATATCTTTTAAAAAAAAAATCATTTGACCAGTATTCATACAGCATTTCTTTCCTACAAATGATCAATTCTCTGCATGTCTGTTAGTGTAGACAGTCAGACTGCTCTGTAGTTTCAGGCCAGAGGAAAACGTGGTTCATAACTCGTGGTTTGCAAACAATGTTGCTGAGCGAGTAATAAGAAGTGAAGGCTTTTGGAGAGTGCGAGATGGAAATTTACAGCAATGAGGGCAGCTCGATGTTTTTGTTTCAGTCGTTTTTGTTTGTCTTACCATAATAGGACTCCACACCATCCCAGCTCTGCCACAGATCTGGGAGATTTTATGCTACATATATATTTTAAAAAGTGCTTTTATCTGTTTGCTTTTTTCAGAAATCAGTTTTTAGGTGTGGCAAAGCTCAGCTTTGTTTTTATTTTGAAATTAGATTTAATTTAACCTGCATTCATGGTAAATTAGTCCCAGTGAAGAATGTGGCAACCATTGTTTCTGGGTTGAGGAAATAAAGAGTAGGGAATAATTTAGCCTGCTGGAACTGGGGAACAAAAAGTGGACAGATATTAGCTGAACAGCTGGAGGGGCATGGTGTTGAGTCTTAATATGCAATCTTAATATTATTTGTTAACTTTTTTGAAAGTATTATGCAGTTATTGAACCTAAAAAAACATGCCATTTAAGATTAATTTTAATGTTAATCTATAGGGCTGGGCCATATCATACCGTTCACGGTAATACCATTATAACCTTAGGCAATGATAAGAAAATGAAATATTGTGGTAGAATATGGGTGAACCGCGCATGCGCAGTGCCTTTTTTTTTTTCATACGCACATGGCAGAAAAAGCATGGCGGCGACGGAGAATGAGAAGGGTGAAATAGTTGAATGAAACAGATGAACCAGAATTGGTTTGTGAAAATGCTGCAACTTCAGTGATGTGGAGCTGGTTTGGCTTTTGTCTGTCAGATACACACCAAAGCACAATTTTAGGTAGAGCATGTAAGCGGGCCGTCATTATTACAGTGTTTTTCTGAAAATACGTCGTGCCCCTTATAATCCGGTGCGTGATAATGGTGATAAATATTTTTGGCCATATTGCCCTTCCATATTAATCTATAATGAAAAACAAATCAATATATGAAAAAAGCATTAACACCGTCAATATCCAGTAGGGAATTTTGTAGCCCCACCACACAGTGGCCACCACAGGTCCTCCTCCTCCTCAAGAGAAGTTTATGGTTTCAGACTGTGATGAATTAAAGACGTAGGCAGCACTCAGGAAAACTACCTGGTAGTCACAGCAGGAGTAACGGAGTCAAAAGTATACCAGATGAGAAACAGTTTGAAAGCAAGACCTACTGATAAATTCTTCTACTGAAATATTTTGAGTTTTAAATATAGATCTTTTACACCAAGGGCCCCTTTCAGTCATCTTGTTTGGAGCTGAAGTAAACAGTGAGTGAGACCGAGCTTTTAGGGAAGGACAGAAACGCAGAACTTTGAAGGAAAATGCGAGTATCCAGTAGGACAGATCGAGTGGCAAATGTTTTCCTCTGGATTAAACGTTCTTTGTGATAAAGACAATATTGAAGAGAGATCAGGTGGATGGATACAAAATGTAATTAAATCCATAAAAAGCACCAAAACATGATAATTCAAAATGACAAGATATAGATGCTAGAGCTGCAGTTCTCAGAGTTTTGCCAAAATTCACGCAAAAAAAAAAACAACAACAAAGATTTTATCCCAATTATTTTGCTATCATAATCATACGAAGCCAGCATTGATTTATTACCAATTTAATATTGTAACACCATACTACTTCAGGGCTCGCAAAATCGCTAGCCCGACGTCCCAGAGCTAGCGATATCTCTGGTCAGGTGACCAAAATCTATCTCAGCCCCGCCCGTCGGGCTATATGATAACCCAACGGGTGGGGCTGAGATAGATTTTGGTCGCCTGACTGGAGATATCGCTAGCTCCGGGACGTTGGGCTAGCGATTTTGCGAGCCCTGTAACTTGTAATTTCACCATAACAAGTGGATAGTTTGTTTGTTTGTTTTTTGCTCACTTTCCACAGCCCTCGTGTAAAACCATAAAAAATGTGTCCTCCTTAAATACTGTAAAGAACAGCAAAGCAAACTTGCAGTCCCAATCCAAGCAACAAAGTGACCCCCTCAGCCCACCAACGGCTGACGCAGTGGGCTGCGGTGACCTCTCCGTCTCCCTCCGTGATCCAGGCCGTTCTCCTGCCCTCAGCTCAGCACCCACGTGTTGTCAGCAGCTCCTGTTACGTAAGCGCTCCTGCCAGACAAAAGCTCAGCCATCCCTGATACAAATCACTGGCTGGCCCATGTTGGCAGCAGCGATAGTACTGCTCAGTAATCCACGCAGGGTCTCTCTTGTTGAGAATGTTTTTTCCCTGGCTGCCAAATGGAAATTTTTGACAATGTAATAATAGATTTTGAGGGCATGAAATACAAGGTATTTGTTAGACGTCATGTTTTGTTGTTTTAAGCCCGCTATGACCTTAAAGGTGAACTCTGGCTTTGTAATTACCTTTGGGTGTCAAACTCTGGTGAAGTTTCACAGTGTGCGCCAACACCACAACAATTGATGAGCATTTGATGGATGCCATAAACTTATGGCCTCCCACACTTCCTCTTTCCCTTCAGGGTGTTCAGTGTCATAAACATTTTTATTGCGGTCTTAATGACTTTATTTTCCGCCATAATTTAATCCTGTGTTATCACTTTAGTTTTATTGTACAGCACCATTAAAAAGTTTTACAGTTAAGAAGTAACTGTGATCGAAACGGTTGATTCATGAGTGACCTGATGCGCTCAGATCTTATCCAGCACAGAATAAAAAATAAAATATGTGACTTTTATTATAGTGTAATGCGAGAAGACTTGGAGGACACAGACTGTCATTTTTACCAACTTGATCCTGGAAAAAAGTGTTTTTGAAGGAGGTGCCATTTGATGGTTTTAGTTTTACACATCAGCAGCAGCTAGGTTTCTATTAGTGTGCGAGAACATTCTGTCCACAGCCCTCTGTTTATCACCCTTCCACTTTTTTTTATATTTAATGGCTCTGAGTACTTTTTGCCTGTGCTGGGAGACTATACATCACATAATGGCACAGGATTATAAGAAAACACAGATTTCCATCGTAACTAGACGACCTCTGTCCTCTGCTAAAGCCATCATAGTTGGTAAAACGTGTTGATGCTGCTGCTAAAGCCATCACTGTTTAGCCATCAGAACTTAAGGTGCAGCCTGTACATCTACTATGCTGTGGTATTGTCATAACTTAGTAGCTTCCTGTTTGTATGTTTTAATCTGCTTTCTCCTTTTTAAACGCTTTCATTTCTGTCATTATTATACCAGAGAAAAAAAAGAATTTGCCAGAAAGCTGCGATGATAATTTGAATAGTTCAGTTTTCTTGCAGTGGGCCTCACTTCATTTACAGCATGTCCCTGTCAGTGTAGTAGTTATAGTAGTTATGCTATATCATTTTTTTTTTACTAATGCAATAAAATTGCCCTAATTTGTTTTGTTTTATAACAAAGGCTTGTTAGACAGTGACTCAAAACCTGTCGCAGTGATTCCCAGAGTGTCGGTCGTGGCTTCTGGTCGGCCACGAATGTGCTGTTGGTCAGAATACAGTCTAATCTACGTTTCTGTATCAGTTCAAATGAGATCTCCGCCTGTTTCGTTACACTGCGTGTATGTGGATCAGAAGATCTCACTTAACTGACAAACTGCAAGAATATTGGGAGGCCCTGCAGAGGAGACTGTCGAGCCGCTGACTTTGCAAAGAATGCTCTAGAAATACAGTGCTGCCTGAGAAAGTCTGTTTCTCCCCCGTGTGCCTGCGTGCCTTTAATAATGATAAAGAAACCGAGGGAGGCAGGGAAAGCGAGAGAACGGTGGAGAGGTGTAAGAAGAGTAAACTCGTGACTCATCAGGCACAATGGAAAAGAGTTCACTGAGTCAGATGAAGCAGGAACACTAGGTGGTGGATGAGCCATGAGACTGATGGGAATAGATGACTGTAGGTATTTTATTTTGGGAGTCAGCAGTCACTATAATATATTATTTTGCTCATCAAACTAGTGATTTACAGGCATATAGAGTAACATTTAAAAAACAAACTATCTATAGTTACATTTTATTTCCTTTTTGAACCACATTGATCAGAAAAAAGGGTGGATAATAAGGCTAGGCCATGACAGATCCCTGCTAGTAGTTTGTACCTAAATCACTACTTCATTCCTCCTCCTCATGCTGCTTATCAATAAAATGGAAGTAAAGTGAATAAAAACTCTGCACCACACTACAGTGGATAACAGCATAATTCCCACTTCCTCTTAGTGGTAATTTTTCTTCTTCTGTTACGCATATTCTAGATGATACTGAAATATAATTGAGTGTATTATGACTGTATTATAAGAAAATATATAAAAGAGAAATTGTTTGCCAAATGTTTGGCAAAGACGGATGGAAGCCCTCTGAAGACATAGTAAAGTGCTTACCAGCTCTGTATTTTTAATGTTGGACTAATTCTTTTTTACCTCATAGTGGCCATTCGTGCAGCCCTTCAGTTAATTGTTTGTTTGAAACTAACTGTTGTAGCTCCCCCTTTTGGAAACAAGGTCTTGACAGCAGCTGGATGGAGCTTATGTCTTCACATCCAAAGTTGTGTGGCTTAGATGACCATGTCATGGGTATCTACTCTCACCAATATCATACAGAGCCCAAGAAAAAACAAACACACAAAAAAAACCCACAGTGAAGCATCCTGAGACCTGAGCTTTTGGTGCACCGGGTTTACGTATGCACCCCTCAAACATTCACTAAGGGTGAAAGGGAAAGCATTAGAGATTTTTTTTCTCTTTATTTCGTATCTCCAACTGAATATTTTTGGTTAATTGATCACGTTGGCTACAGCACCAAAACAAAATAGAGGCCCCTTTGGTTTGATTTGGTCCCAAATTACATCCGTCAGACCAGGGCTACTTTGATTCATAGTCTTTGTCTGCTGTGCATCGATTGCCCTCTATATCCTTTATGCCAACGGCCCGTCGATCCTTACTCTGTCTTTATTTCAGTCCCGATGATGTTTCTGTATTGGTTTTAGTGCCAAACTGAAGCTTGCTCACTGTGGGTCCTTCGGCTCTGCCATTGAAATTTGAAGACTAATTGATTTCAAATGAGCGAAAGGCACGACGTGTTTCCTCATACCAAACCACTCCCTCAGGCTGTACTTGGATGTGACACGTCTTCACTTCTTTTACCTCTTGCTTTGCCAGACAGTTATTTCTTTGCTTTATCTTAAATTTATCTTAGTCTTTGCTTAATCTACACTCGATGTACAAGAGTAAATATAAAGTACAGATGTGGCAGCACTGGACTTCAGCTTGTTGGTTCCACAGATAGTATAAAAGATGGCAAATTACCAGTTGGTTAGTGAAGTCTGGTGAGACTTCAAGGTGCCTGTTTTTGTCACCATCCTGGTGTTTTGAAACTTCCTTTCTGACTCCTGATGACCATGAAGGCAATTTAAAAAAATGCCTTGGGAATTTTATTCAGTAATACCAGAAACTAGCAGTTCAGTAATCTAGTTCTTAAATGCATCGGGGAAAAATGTTTACTGAGAGCATAGTTCCAGGAAAGATGCATGCACAAGTTGTCCATTCCCATCTTTTTAATTTCTGGTTGAACAACACTTTCATAGCAACAGTTATGAATAATTTGGAAAGTCGCCATTCTCGTTTG
The DNA here is from genome assembly GCF_965226115.1 of Aulonocara stuartgranti. Taxonomy (NCBI): domain Eukaryota; kingdom Metazoa; phylum Chordata; class Actinopteri; order Cichliformes; family Cichlidae; genus Aulonocara; species Aulonocara stuartgranti. The sequence continues at coordinate 4,222,562 of NC_138947.1, read as the reverse complement.
TTGGTTAGTAGGGATTTTCTTGGTAAAAGCCATGACCTTTTCCAGTTAATGTTTTCAGAAATATTCATACAGGGTGTTGGTGTTGGTATTTCTGTGAACAAGGTTTCCCATTATTTTCTTGACTGCTTGCTGACTGGTCATTGTGGAGCAATCATAGTCATAATCATTGGACTAAACGAGTGGTATGAAGTTTTATATGTAGGTGAAGATGCTGAAATGCTGTCTGCATCAACAACAATATTTTCTGCATTTTACAGGAAATGAATAGCAGCTGACCCAGGGGCTGACAGTTACTACCAATCAAAACAAATCTTCTTTTTACATTAAATGGGAATAAAATTCTTTTGAAGAAACTTTCAGTTAAGATGGTTTAAATGTGAATAAGATGAATCTTTCACATATTTTTTGTTTTACACAACAGCACAACTAAATTAAAAAGTTGGAATAAGAAGCTCTACATGCAGATCAACTCTGTCTAGTTTGACACAATTTACATTTGATTGATTTCTTTCTTAATTGCAAACATACAACAACCCTGCTTTCTAGCAGAGATAAGTGCAGCATGCAGGATGGATATATAGATATATAAATTACAAAAAATATATAAATTCTAAAAAGTACTATATTTTTATAGATAAAGGTATCTTTTTTGATGGGCTAGTAAATATCTATAGGGCCAGTAAATTGCTCAATAGCAAAAATGCAGTCTTGGTGTATTGTAGATATGTTGCAGTTGCGCCGTAACAGAAAATGTTGAACAACGTTAAACCAAAGTAAAATTTCCACCAAGCACACCAATCAGTTGTGTGACACTCCATTCTCTCTTTAGATGAGATGCGGAGACACTTCCTCAAATAAATGTAGTTTAGTGGGAAACCATGTAGTAAATTATACTTGGTGCACACTCATTTACTCTTTCAGCAGGTCATATTTGCAGGTGTGATTGAAGCACTTGTCTTGATTCCAGATTTTACAGGGATCATGAGTCATGACTTTTAAATTTTTAACTTGTCAGCTTTAATTAAAGAGTCTTCATAAAAGCAGCTGAAACCACACAGTAAAGTTTCCCACATGACAAACATCACACCTCGCAGAGCTACTCGACTTGTCATTTGACTCCCGTTAGTTTCTGTTCAAGCAGTTAGTGAAACCTGTGCTCTTTGTGTCTCTGCTGTTTTCATGGGCGGGACAAGTGACTGTGAAAGGTGTCAAGTTCAAAAACATCCAGGCCACAACAGGTTTATATTCAAAAAGGGGTTGAATAAGGTTATTATATCACCTTTTGCACTCTTTTCATTTCTTATAAGCTGATTAATGTGGATGTTTAAACTCTGATGGGTTTTTACCTGCAGCCTTAATCTTACTTTGTCGTCTTTCCCCCCTTTTTTTCAGGTGTGGCTGACAGACTAGCTGAAGGTAGAGGCCGACTCCACCTTATCCATTCACTTTGCTGCCCTGTCGGGGAGAGCAGAGTACAGTCTTTTTTGTTTTGTTTTTTTCTTTCTCTCTCTCTCTCTTTCTTTTTAATGCCTGGATGCAACCCGCCAACTTGTGAATTCATGATCACATGACCGTGGATATGGACGCAGTCCTGTCCGACTTTGTCCGTTCCACTGGAGCTGAACCGGGATTGGCCAGAGACCTGCTAGAGGGTGAGTTACTGAGGATAGTAGAATTTCATTATTAACAATATTGTAAAGCTAAAGTGATGAATGCAACATGACGTTTCCTTTCCCCTTCCTTAATGGATGTTAGTTCAGACTGAGCCTTAATTTAAAGTATAGTTTATTGTTTAAATTAAGACTTGAACTTAAATATTAAGACTAAACAAGCAGCAGTGTTTTAATGATGTATTTCACGATGTATAAAATAGTTGGTGATAGCTGGACCCAGGCATAAAGCTTGCTTTGCTTTATATTTATGCTTCTCGCACTTGTGGTTTGATGTGATATTTATTAGCTTTTTGACTGCAAATAATTAGATTGAGATTGAATTAATGAGAGCTGCTGTTGTCACTTTTCTTTCACAGTAGTGCGGTGATTAGTGCTTGGTTTGAATCTTCTAACGTGTTGGGAGTTTCCTGTGTGGAGTTTACATGTTTCTTCTGGCCCTGTGCAGATTTCTCTGTGGGTTTTCCAGCTTCCTCCCACAGTTCAAATAAATCCTTTTTTTAAGTTGATTGGTGGTTCTAAATTGGCCAAGGATGTGAGATAAACAAAGTGTGTGATGATTATGGAATAAAGACGTGTATGAATGCGGCTAACTGTGGTCGAAGGTTCCTGGAGTTGTAAGGCTAAAAAAGCCCTATAAATGCCATTTCTGTTTCCTCCACCTGAGTTCACGCTCTCTATCTCAGCACAGCTTTGTTGCATCACCAGCGTTGCGTTCCAGCTGTGTTTTCCACATCATTAGAAAGCACCACTTTCTTCTAGTAGCTTCCTTCAATGTGAAAATACAGATGTAAAGCGAAAACTTATCAGATCTGTTTGTCTTTACACTTTGATCCCTTCTATTTTTAATCTATTAATTTCATTTCTGCTTCAAGTGAACTTAAAAAAAAAAGCAGAAGTGGGGATGTAGTTATAGGAAGTTAACTGGAGATGATGTTCCAGGCAGTGGACTCAGTAAGTGCTTTTGGCTTTTTACTGTTAATTATGCTATCAAAGTCTAATAGAACGTAGGTATTACTAGTGTCAGCAGGGCTCCTGTTGCCTAGCAGCAGCACAAGTTGCAGATAAGAATATGGGTTAAAATGTAATGCATTGCAGCAACATCAGCAAGACAGCGAGCTGGGGCGTTTATCCAATAAAGGAATGTGTCAGCGGCCTTTGGGTACAACAGAAAGCCCGTGTTGCATTGACTTGTGGTAAATATTTAAACTGATGAGGAATCAGTCATTTGCTGGCCAAAAAGATTCAGATAGTCCTGTTGGAGCAGTTAACTCAGACAGATGTTTCTGTCTCTCCCTTCCTCTCTCTTCCTAGGCAAGAACTGGGATTTCACTGCTGCCCTCAGTGACTTTGAGCAGCTGCGACAGGTGCATGCTGGGAACCTGTCGTATTCGTTCACAGAAGAGCGAACGTATCTGGCCCCTGAAAAGGAGATGGCTCGGGTAGGACGGCCTATACTCCATCGCCAAGATGAGGTGGTGCAAGGTGAGGTTCTCAGGAAGTGAGTTAGTCCAAAACATGAGTTCAGTTTGCAGTTTATTAGGTGCACCAACTTAATCTAAATGTTTTGACTACAACAAACATGCAGTGACTACATATCAGCTGATAAAGTGACAATTACAGAGGGTTTAAACCTCACAGTATTTTTGTAATCTGGTGCTCGCAATGGAGGCTTGAGGCTCGAGCGTGTGAGTTGGTGCAGTTTAGGAACCCAGATGACACAGGGATGTAACTGCAAAGGTTGGAAAAGATGAGAAGTTTAAACTTTCTGTATTACTTTTTCATGGTTAACCCCTGGAGGATCTTAGAAAAATGCATACACTATTGGTCTTAGAGCCACAAATCGACCCAAGACTCTCCAGGGGTTAAACACTGATATATTATTTTTTCTTTCTTTTTTCCTGAATAGCGACAGTGGTTTAGGAGTAGACTGCAGTAGTTTCAATATGAGTAAAAATGGTTGCAGAGCTGGGTTGATGTCACAGCTTCTGTGATGACCACGGTGTAACGCTGACAACAGCACCAAGTCAGCGAGCAGTTTTCTGATAATAAGCCCTGTTGGTGTTTCAGCTGTGATATGCAAAATTCTACGTTACAATTTACATTGGATGTTTGGGCGAAAGTTTAGTTGAGCTGTCTCTTAGTTTAGGTGAGTCCACACTTTTTAAAATGCAGGCATGTCCCCCTGCTGCCAAAAATAATGTATCATTCCCGAAAGGTTACTAATGCACAGTTTCATTCCTTATCAAATAAAAATACTAGCAATTGTCCTACCGCTTAATATTCTGGTCTACCCTGAGACTAAACATAATAACTACAAATCATAATGTGCAAATATGCACTTCGTGCAACACCTTTTTTTTCTCTCTCTCTCTGTAGCTACAGAGAAGCGTTTGTCGAGGGGTATTTCTCATGCTAGCTCTACCATCGTTTCTCTGGCCCGCTCTCACGTCTCGAGCACCGGCGGTAGCAGCAATGAGCCTCTTCTGGACACGCCCCTGTGCACTTTCCAACTGCCAGACCTCACTGTGTACCGGGACGACTTCAGGAACTTCATTGAGAGGGACCTTATTGAGCAGTCCATGATGGTGGCCTTGGAGCAAGCTGGTTAGTATAACTCTGTACCATACATGAGATTTTAGGCTTGACTTGGTTGCAGATAAAAGACAGTTCTTACCCCCCACGTGCTTTTGAAGTGACACGAGTGTTTGTTGTTTCTATTCCAAAATATATTGCCTACTCCTGCATTTATAAGACAACAGATCTACTGCTTCTGTTTTAAATATTTGGATTTAAAATCACGACATGCTGTTTTAAGTGACGTTTGTTGTGACTAGTTCATGTTAAATTACCAACAAGGGTAAAATGCTATTTTGCAGTGGTAGCTTGGCCCCTTTGAAGAACTTGTTGTGGTGTTACTTTGACCCGCCACTTCCAAATGTAAATTTTGTATCCAGAGTGTCAGCTGGTGGTTTTGTGAAATATATTTTGAGACATTTCTTGTTCGGTCCTTGCCTCTCTGTCTTCCGTCTTCTCCTTGTCGTCACCTCGCTGGGCAGGCAGCATGGACAGCTAAGTTTGTGAATGCCATAATTCGAGAATGAGTCGATGTAGGAGCTTCAAATTTATACCATAGGTGTATCTACTAAACCTCTTTGACAAGTTCGAATCTCAGTGACCTAGACTTAAAGGTCAAAGGTCAAGATCCTGAACATTTGTAAATGTGATAACTTGAAACCAAGGTCTTCTAATATGTGTCTTCTAAGACGCTGAGCGGTAACACTGTCGCCAGTATTTTTAATTTTTTTTCCCTTTCTCCAATGGCTGCCCCACCACGAGTCTAGTTGTGCTCGAAGTTTGTTAAAAGGTTCTTCGTTCCCAAACTTGCCAACTGCTACTCAGAACAGATAATCTGGTTATCGAGTAGTGCTGGGCGATATGACGATATATATCGTGTGGACGATAGAAAAGTGTATTTCGTGCCATTTGTCTTCTATTGTTTCTAACCTAATTTTATAAATTATTACATAAAATATATCATTAACCCTTTAAAACCGGTCGGAGCAGTCACACTCCGTTTTGCCTATCTATTTTTGAATCCCTGTAGAACTGGAACCACATAAGCTAGCGCAATAATTTTTTTTGTTTTGTGTATGAAACCGGAGGAGTTGTACTTACATCTTATGCCATTAGCTTTTCCTAGGTCAAGGGCAATAAAATTGAATCACAATTTGTGTTGAATTTCTTATTTTGTGCTCACCTCGTGTGTGCAGCTAGGGCAGGAAAATAGACTGTTTTCAACATCATTATATTAAATTGTGACAGTAAACGTATAACTCATTCAAACAGCTCTGACAGTTGTAGCAAAATCTGAATACCTGTAAAGGCAGAGGTGTTGTAATCACTAACTCATAATTATAGGCTATGACTTTTGAAGGTGAATTGTTTCATTCCAAAATAAGACAAAATGACACACTGCTAAGACTGCTGACACGAGAGGAAAACCTTCTCTGGAAGTCTTTTGACTTGAAAATCACATGTTGACACAAATGACTATCTTTTTGAGGACTTGCACAGCAGTTGTTTTGGATGAATACTTCACCATATTTGTCATGCAAACATGTGAGTTAAACATTTATTATTCACCTGCAGGGCGGCTGAACTGGTGGACAAAAGTGGTTTCAAACTGCCAGAGTCTGCTACCTCTGGCAACAAGCGGAGATGGAAATTGCCTGCTGCATGCAGCCTCGCTCGGTGAGTATCACGGGCCTTTCAAACAAGACCCCAATACAGTGTAGGTTCACACTCCATTAGCATTCATTAAGGGAACTCCAGTGTTAGCTTAAGCACTAATTGCATTTTACAATGTTGCCGTGCACGTTCACTTTGCCTTTACAGCCCACTTAGGACTCCTAGCTCAGAAAATTAATAATGCTCCAACTGTGCAGGCATTGTTCCAGACTTTTATAGTAGGCGTGAGTATAATATTCATGTGCTTAACTTGTTCTCATTAAAAGACAGTTAGACCCTTTAGCCATTGTAAGTTTGTAGTTTTTTTTTATTTGGGACATGACAATACAGAAAAACCCCTGAAACATCTGCACACCTATATGATTAGATGTGGTTGTACAAAAGATTCTGTTGATGTGTGTTTAACGACCTGATTTTGTTTCTGTTGCAGGTATGTGGGGCTTTCACGACCGAGACTTGATGCTGCGGAAGTCCCTGTACGCACTGATGGATCACGGGTTGGAGAGAGAGGCACTGAAGCGCAGGTGGAGGTGGCAGCAGACCCAGCAGAACAAAGAGGTCTGTCACAGAGGCTGCACATTAGTCTTGACTATCTTTGTTATTCCCATGACTGTATTAGGGCGGTGCACAGAGAAGTTACTAGGCAAGTTGAGGCTTTTCACATGCCTTGCATGCCAGATAAGTCAGCCTGCATAACATTTGATATTTAACGAGTAGCATGCAGTTCAGAAGATGAAGGGGCAGCGCTAGTGCACAGAATAAGATAAACAAGATGTAGTTTGAATTCTGAATCATTAGAATTTAGTTTTCGTTTTTATTTAGTTTCCTCCACTACTGCTACATTTTTAACTGTAAATACTTTAGCTATGGACAAGACTGTCTTCCTCACTCGAGTTTTGAAAATTCAGTTAACTTTGATTTACAATAATTAGTAAAACAAGATATGGGGTTGCACCAGGAAGGGCATCTGTGGTAAAACTGAGAAAGCCTGTGGTGTGGGAGCAGCTGAAAGGAGTAAAACAGGTACTTTCGATAAATTGTCTTTTGGCCTTCATTTTCATCAAAAGAAAACTTTTTTTTTTTAAATATATTTTTGTAAACCCCTTACCTTCCTGAATTCACTCTGTTCCTGGTTGTGTTATGTTTAGTTTAGTTATTTAAGTTATTCTTTGTTTTTTCAGTTAAATTATAATTAAAGTACAAAGAAATGGAAACTTGTAAATCTATTTTCCCGCATTTTTGACCAGTATTTAGGATTTATTATTTTATTTTTTAAATTTATTTTTAATTGTGCAGCAGTACTCTGGATTAAATTCAAACATTTTTAGCAGCGCTGTTGTATTTAAAAAAAAAAAAAAAAAAAAAAGTGGCACTTGCAGGTTTACATATCAAACCAAATTCCCATGTAACTCATTATTGGTTAACTAACTTTTGAAAATTGTTGTTTTTACCATGAAAAGTCACCTTTGTCCTTTTTTTGCAGCCATAGCAACATGACTGACGGCCATATCAAATGCAAACATTGATTCTGAGATGTAACTCTAAGCACAAGTATCTCCACTTTTTTTCTTAGTTGCGTGCTGATAACGCTTTTTCGCAATGTGTCAAAAACAGGATTTTAGAGCCTGTTTTACAAAACACAACTTTTATCCTCATGAAAGCTTAAAATTGTAGCACAGCAAGTATGTTTTTTTTTTTTTTTAAAAGTGGATGCAGACAGCATGCACATACCCACAGTAAGAGGAAACCACATGAATGACTGCATAATGTTCACAGCAGAATATCTGAGGCATCCTCAAGCAAATCACTTAAACCAAACACGCTCTAGTGGAGCTGCTCCGTGGGCAGTGCTCGGGCCTGTGGCTGCTCTGTGTGAATTTAGGTCATTGATTTTATTTGGTGGCTGTCAAAACTGGCCAAAAATCAAGTTTGACCATTCATTTAAACAAAACATTTGAATATCGTACTTTGTGCATTAATTCCTCACGAGTACAAAACCAGAGTGAGATATAACTGCTTCTATAGCTTCTATATTTATTTCAACATAGAGATGTCCTTTATAAGCTCTATGTAGCATTAACAAATACAGTTATTGGGTTAAGCTATAGAAGAATGGCCGGTTGATACGCTGAGTAAGCTCTGCTGTGACAAACATGGAATAATCTTTTCCTCAACATAAAATTCAAACCTCCAGGGACCTGCAGCGCTTGAAGTTTTTATCACTCATCTATTCATTACTCAGTAAGAAGAGTTAATGTTCCACTATGCTAAGTTTGTAATGTTTACAGACAGGGCTCTGAGTGTTAATCACTCTGTGTTTAGCAGTGTTGGGTTGTGAACTATTTACCATCATTATCACACAGTTGTTATTGTTACTTCCTGTAAGTGTGGCAGTGACAGAGACATTAACATCTGTAATAGGTCTCTTTAATTTTCTATAATAATAATTTTAATATGCAGCATAAACACGTGTCGTTGTTAAGCAACAAGGTAATACCTCTGTGAAACAAAATGTAATATGCTCTAATTACCTCTGGCTTGCTCAGTTTGCTAATGTGATAGCTTGTCTGCTGTCAGTGTAGACCTTTGTGTTTTTCTTGCTTTGCTCATAGTTGGTTCTGAAGTCTTCTCTCCTTCCTGCATTTTGTTAAAGTGGAAGCAGGAAGGAGAAGAATTTAAAATTATTAACTCCAAGTTTGAAATGAAAGCTCACTTTTACTTGTGATGGCAGAGCAATGCAGACGCACCAGCACAGGTCTATATGCAAACGGCAATGTTGACCACTTATAGCAGGAATTAAACACAGTACTATAAATTTAACCTTTGAGATCAGCAGCTTGGACAGAGTTAAGTTCACATCTATCCCTTACATCTGAATTGTACTTCTGGGTCAGAGCCATGTTATAACCAGAACAGCTTTTTAACCCTGCACCGCAATATTCAACGTAACCTGACGTGCACCTCCCAAGAAATGGAACTACAAATCGGGTCAACGCATACCCCGACGTCTTGAATGGCGTGGAAGGTTGCAGTGTAGGGACAAAAGGAGTTTCCGGTTACTACTCAAGATTTAAAGTCTAAATCAAGCTTCAAGTTTGCATCTAAAGGTCATATGGAGCTTTAACCTATTTGGCATCCCTATCATTTAACATACTCTGGACGAGTTTGCCTTGAGTTGTTCAGCTGATATTTGTCCTCTTATGTTTCCTAATTGTCAGTTTAACTGCACACTCGATCACTGCTCTCTTCTCATGCCAGCAGCAGTGCAGCTTTTCCAGATTTTCCACAGATGATTATTGATTCTCGCAAACCAATGGCAGTTTAATTTAATAAAATTTAGAATATGTGTTGACAGCTCTGCTCTGTCGCTACTGTACGAGCGACAGTATGTTTCTAAAGGCTCTAGGCTCAATTGTCTGCATGTAACCTTGAGGTGAGACGCCATAACGTCAGTACATGCTTTTGTGACATTTGACACGGCCTCTCTAAATGGCAGTTGTGTTTGTGTGTGTGTGTGCCCTTCTTTTCTCCTCAGTCTGGGCTGGTGTACACGGAGGAGGAGTGGCAGAAAGAGTGGAATGAACTGTTGAAGCTCGCCTCCAGCGAACCGAGAATACACTACAGCACCAACGGCACCAACGGGTAAGGCCTGGCCCGGACAATGCAGTGACTGTTAACCCAGCACACTTAGTCACAGTCATGTTTTTATTCATGAACAGACAAGCACACTCACAGTCACAACTGAGTGATCGGCCCTCATTAGTCCATCTGCTTTTTTACTGTGGCAAAAAAAAGTCCACTGGGTCGAATGCAGTGACTGTAAAGCTATAAAAACCAAAGCCACACTAACACAATGTGGTTTTTAAGTTTTACTGTTAGCCAAAGTTTCAAGTTGGTAGTAATAAACTGTTATCTTTAGTGTAAACAATCATCTCTGATAAACAAGAAACTGTTGCTGTCGTTGTTTCCAGAGTGGAGTCTTCAGACGAGCCGGTTTATGAGAGTTTGGAGGAGTTTCACGTCTTTGTCTTGGCTCATGTCCTTAGAAGGCCCATCGTGGTGGTCGCTGACACCATGCTGAGGGACTCGGGAGGAGAGGGTAAATAAGCCTGAAAAGACTTTTCATTATTTCACTTTCAGTTTAGTTTTATTGTTTTTCAATGTTCCATTTTCATTAGTTTCCATTTTTAACCTGCAGCCATGAAAGTCTGATGAGGGATTGTTGTCAGCCCTCCAGGCGTGCGGCGTGAACACCCAACTTTCTGAGCACTCTAAGCCGAGATCGAGGGGACGTAGGATTTTCAAATTAATGCCTTAGCTACATTTACTAAAACTCTTCGATGTTTGAATAAACCTTTACCTCAAGGTCAGAGGTCAGGTTTTTGGAAAATCTCGTGAACACAATGAGTTAAAAAAAGATGTCACTGTAGATTTTTAGGTTTTTATTAGATGCAAGTTGTAAGTAGTTCAGAATACTTATTACAATACACATGTAAAGATGTCACAGTAAATATACACTCAACTGCCACCTTATTAGTTACAGCAGAAATTAACTAAGTCTGACAACATTTACTGGCTGTCAGGAGTGGCACACAGTGTGGTCCTCTGCTGCTGTAGCCCGTCTTCTGTTTTTTTTTTTTTTTTTTTTTTTTTTTTTTTTTTTTGGACCATCATCTGTAAAAACCTTAGAGCTGCTCGTGTGGGTCATCTTCACTATCAGTGGGTGGGATTGTTGATTTGACCAAACTGACAAAAACTACGGTACAACTAAAGGTGTTTCCTGTATTTATTTATTTTTTTTTATTCCCAATGACCCACTGAAGCCGTGGTCTGCACATCGACAGTCTTTCTGTGCACATGCTGCAGCTTCAAGCTAACAGGCTAGCTGAGACAGAAAGCGATGAAAGCTGTTGATGGAAGACACAAAAGTGGTGTTGCCGGCCTCCTTACACAAATGTAGCAGGGCCTGTTTATTTTCTGTCCACTTATACCCAGAAAATGTATTTTTCCCCTTCAAAGATCATAATCTGTCTTCATTTGGATCCTCGAATCTCCAGCTTATGAAAGATATGAAGTCACAGACCAGAAATGGGCTTTTCATAAAGTCACAGAACCAGAAAACATTAGCAGCTGCAGCACAACAATCTCAAAGTGATGTAAAGGCTAGTTTTATTTGTATGAGCAGCCAGTTTATGAAAAACTGTGTTTTCCAGCGTTAGTGGAAATTAGTTGGGTACATTCACGTGGGATTAAGATTCCAGATGAGCTCAGCTTTTTTTAAGACTATTTTTCTGTGAACAGGAGTGTAGATGTTTGTCATTTACAGATTACAAAACTGAGGCCAAACAAAAGCTTTGAACCAGATAATCCATGATTCATGATTGCAGTATTTCAAATGAACTCTGCCCTTCTGATATCTTAAAGTTAAAACAAACAGTATGAACTCCTGGCAGCCTTTTATGTTTTCCCCGTGCTTCAGAGGGTTTCTCTGGTTACAGCTGGGCTGTGACGGCTTGCCTGTCTCGTCCCAGGATAGGTCTCACAAAAGACTCATCTTAATAACATTAGAGTTTCACTTCCTTGTGGAATAAGGTTAAATAAATATATTGGAGCACTTTGTTTGGAAAAACAAATGTGAAACCAGCATTCTTGGGAATAAACTGAAGCATGAACAGTTTGCTATCTTTTAGTAGCTGTTGTTGTTTTTTGATAATGATCTTTTCCATTTCAAGTAGATTAAAAATCTTCCAACAAGTGAGGTATTGTCCTTGTATATCTTTATTGTTTACTCGTATGTTTCTGTTGTGCTTTACTGACTGAGAAACAGAGCTGAGGTCCCGTTTCGCAGATGTTTAATGTGCTTATTACTCACCCTCCAGCTTTTGCTCCCATCCCATTCGGAGGCATCTACCTACCGCTGGAAGTGCCATCTGCCAAGTGCCATCGCTCTCCGCTGGTCCTGGCATACGATCAGGCGCACTTCTCTGCTCTGGTCTCCATGGAACAGAAGGACAGCTCGAAAGAGCAAGGTGATGCTCTCCATCGTCCTTTAAAATGATCGCATAAATATTGATTCCTTTTTCAAGGGCTGGTAGTAAGCAGCTGATATCTTAAAGCCATAAAGGCGAGTACATCAATCAGGGGAATGCTTATACAAATATTCCCCCAGAGAAGTTGATGAGTTTCTAGTAAGCACTAGGGGTTTCTTTCTTACTTTACAGCTTGGTGCCGCTGCTTGATGGGGAAGTCCTTTTTGCGTATTGTTCTTGATGATTTATTTGGGAATGATGACTAAAGAGAACTGGGCTTCCATGATCCATGGAGCTCAGCTCCAGGTTGGGCTAAAAATACAAGATGAAAGATGTTATCAGGGGTCCAGTAATGATGCTAACTGGGATATTTTTAAAATGTGTTTTTGTGTTGTTGTTGTTTTTAAACAACTGGAAAAAAAAGATATTATTAACATTAGAGCACCAGCACACTCATGTGTAGATTGGTTTTCCATTTAGTCACAGCTCTCTTCTCTTTTTGTAAGTACTGCACTCTCGCCTGAACTTGGCTAAACTACGGTGAATGCCTCTGACAGTATTTGCACACTAAAAAACTGCCCACAAAAAAACCCCAGTGACCCCAGGAATCCAAGGCTGTGCTTCTGGCTCGGACGTGGCTGGTCTGCTCCTTCACTTTGTGACTTCTTTGGCATGCAGTGAATCTTGGGATAGGTCGAGTCACATTTGTGGGGAGCCTTGTTTATACTACTCCTGATGCAGCCTTGGAAGGATTTGCAATCAAATAAGGACGCAGCCATAGTCTGAATTCCCATGCTAATGTCAATAGCATGGGAATTCAGACCATGCAGTGATTTAATGTTTTCCGATTGCAAGAGTGGAGTCTAAATCCTGATTTTATGCACAGTTCTATACTTGAAATTCACTGCACAGAAAACTCAAAACCATCCAAAGCCAACTGCTAAATATTAAATAGGAGATGAAAGATGCTGTTTGCCCACAGTCCTCACTTATGTAGGTGTATTTTTTTATTGTTTTCTGATGTTTATTCTTGTTTCCACCAGCAGTTGTGATCCCTCTCACTGACTCAGAGCACAAAATGCTGCCACTGCACTTTGCTGTGGATCCAGGGAAGGACTGGGAGTGGGGGAAAGATGACACAGACAACGTGATGCTAGCAAGGTACAAAAAGATTTTACTTTTTTAAATCCAGCTTTGGTTGTCTGTTCTGTTTGGTTTGTCACTTACAAAGGACACGGTTAACAACTAGAGTGGCACATGCTCACTTGTGCGTGCTTGCCCTTATTGACAGCTGTCTCTTTAACACGAGTCTCAGTGTGTAGGGATTGACTGCTGACTCCAGATTAGTGACAATTAGATTAGCTCAGACGCTTCTCTATGAATGAACCAGAGGAACGAGCACTAAAATAGCCGCTCTGCAAAAAAAAAAAAACCTTCCACCCTATTTACGTCAGTGAGTGACACCAGAGGTCTTATTCAGATGAAACGGCGGGCTGAGATGATGTTATGTGAGTGGCTGTTAACATTGTTTGAAAAGGTCATTGACTTAAAAGGCCATAGCACAACAAGAGTATACGACAATGAGATGCTTTTAGTGATTTTGCCATTTACTCCACCATTTAGATCCATGTGAGTCTTTACTTACTTTATTTTAACTTTACCTTTAAAGAGCACGTATTCTCATTATTTCCAGCTCAGTCTTTGTACTCGGGGACTCTGACAGAGCAGCTTTCTATGAGTCACTGTTTGGATTAATTCCTTATTTTGTACAGGAGCTTATTTTAAAGTGACTTTTGGTCACACTTTATAATACCCATCATTAATTGTGAGTTGATAGGCAGTGAGAAAGATGGCTTATCTGAGTGAAAGGGCAGGTTTACAAGATGGTAATAAGACCTGCTATGATGGGTGGTTTGGTCATGGTGGCACTAAAAAGAAAAAGAAAAAAAAGAGGAGGCAGAGCCGAGCCAAGGATGTTAAGATTTTTACTTGGAGTGAACAGGAATGACAGGATTAGAAGTCAGTGCATCAGAGGGACGGCTCAGGTCGAGCGAGGCAAGGCTGAGATTGTTTGGACATGTGCAGAGGAGGGACAGTGGATATATTAGACAGATGATGTACATGGAGCTGCCTGGTAGGAGGAGAAAAGAACACCTCAGATAAGATTCATGGATACAGTGACGGAGGACATGCAGACTGTTGGCGTGACAGAGGAGGATGCTAGGGGCAGGGTGAGATGGAGGCGAGTCTTCGAGGCAGATTTTGATGACATGCACACACGGTTGTATATGTCACGTACTTGAAGCTATTTGCTTGTTTACGATTGTAAAACATGGGGGAAAAAGACATCTGTCTTTTTAATATTTGTAAAACAAGTAATAGTAATATAAATTTCAGTTTTTTAAAAGCCAACCACAATTATATTTATAGATGCACTGCAGTGTTTAGCTGTCCTCAGTCTGTTGTTATGCTGTTATATAATAGAAATGGAAATAATAGAAATATCCTTTATTATCCTCATTAAGGAAATTCATGTGTTCCAGCAGGAAAGTGAAAAATGGAGTATGCAGATTCACACACAAGTAAAGAATAAAATAGAAGAAATAAGACAAGAAATAAGTATTTCCTTTACTTGTTCGAATAATGGTGCAATTAATCAGCATCTCCTCAACATTACACAGGGCAAATTTACAACAAAAGAAAAAAAATACAGTGAATGTTACATTAAATGGCAAAATTTACTTGTTACTGTTTATTTATGAGCAATTAAAAGTATTGCCCAGCTTTCTTATGCTTAACGACAATGCTGCGTATCCGAGGTGACCATATTAGAGACATTGTTGCTTAATGACATCATTCAGAACCAAAAATGAAAAAAAAAAAAAACCCCATCAGAAATTGAACATTTACAGCAGCCTGAACTTTAGGCTCACCAGGGATTACTTATACGTATGCCAACCTCCTTATTTGATAGATATAGCTGTAGATGTAGGTTCACTCTAAGAAGGCAACTGACTGGCATTTATCACATGAAACAACTTATGTTCTGTTTTTATGCTTTCACATCTTGTTCTCACTGTAAGACCTAAATCTCTCTTCACCGCTGTGTTTTTGTTGTTGACTTCCCTTTGCAGCTTGTTTTGTATCTATTTTTCTGCCCGTTATTATGATGCTTTAGAATCCAGCTCATGACTGTTGTCTGTGTAATGACAAAAACGCTGTTACATTATAAAAATAACGTGATCGGCTACCCAAACAACAACAGTAATTACTTTTCCATTAGCACAGGAAGCCCTGGCAGAAAGTTCCCTCTCACTGAACTTTACCTTGTTTTTCTCTCTCTCTCCCTTTCCTTCCCCCTTCGACCCAGTGTGGCTCTTTCTTTGGAGGCCAAGCTCCAGATGTTGCACAGCTACATGACGGTCACCTGGCTGCCCCTGCCATGCGAGGTAAGGATTTTTAATCCAGCACTTCTTGTGAAATGGCTGACAAGTTAGCTGAGGAAGATGGCTCAGAATTGAAGACTTCTTTAATACTTTGCCAGACAAATCTGGTTTTGGGTTATTAGAAAAGGAACTAAATCCTGATGTAATCAGATAAATGCTTCAGGGGTTGGTGATGAATGTTAATTCCTTCAATTATTACAAACAAGAGCAGAATTTCTTTCCTTTTCCTTTGGGCCAGCTCTCCCTCTGACTGCTGTATATGTGAAAACAAACAACAGTGGCCCGTTCAGGTCAAAAAGTCACGCCATGTAAACACTATCACAAAGCTCCTCTTGTGTCCCATGTGGTAACGTCAGGAAGCTCGGACGAGCAAGTTCATAGCAGTTTCATGGTTATGCTACAAGGAATGGCAGCTTACATGAAGCCCTGTGTTGTTAGAGGGAGTTTTTCTGTTTCCACAGGATAGCCACGTGATGGCTTAGTTTCTGAAAAATGGTGCATTTATCTGATTTCGGTCACTGCATCACTGCAGGTCGTGTTTGTAGAAGTTAAATGACATCTGGACATGTTTTTTTTTTTTTTCAGCATTTGGGAGCAAAAAAGAGCTTCTTGAATCACTTTTTTCACTTTCTTCATACCTTTCTTCTGCCATAAATGTGGTGGACCTTGGTTATATAGTTGTATAATTTTCTCCTACTTGTCTGCAATTTTTTTCACTAGAACTTGTTCTGCTTTGTTTGTTGCAGCAAGCCCCGCTGGCCCAGCCGGAGTCTCCTACGGCATCAGCTGGAGAAGATGCCCGGTCGCCTCCTGACTCCGGAGAATCGGACAAGGAGTCTGTCAGCAGCAGCTCCAATGGCAACGGAGACACAACCACAGGATCAACAGTCAATGGAGGGGGATCTTTGGCCAAGAACAGCTCCTCCTCTTCATCTAGTTCATCCAGCAGTGGATCAGCAGGGAAGGACAAAACCAAGAAGGAGAAGGACAAGGATAAAGACAAGAAGAGGGCAGACTCTGTGGCCAATAAGCTTGGCAGTTTTGGAAAGAGCCTGGGCAGCAAGTTTAAGAAAAACGTGGGTGGGCTGATGCCAGGAAAAAATGTTGGAGCTGGAGGTGCCAAGCAAGAGGGTGGGGAGAAGAAGAAAGGCTCATTTAGAGGGAGGAAGGGCAGCAAGGATAGCTCGCCTTCTGCCCACGCCTCTGAGGATTCTGGGAAAGGCTCTCCCTCCTCGGGCAGCGAGCGTCTCAATGGAGCCGGGAGCAGCATGAGCAGCAGTGGTGGGAGCAGCACTGAGAGCGAGCCCTACAAGTACAGCGCCGATGTGAAGGTCAGCCTCGGCATCCTGCGGGCCGCCATGCAGGGGGAGAGGAAGTTCATCTTTGCCAGCCTCCTCACCACCAGCAACAGGCAGCCCTTCCAGGAGGAGATGATCCAGCGTTACCTCGCCGATGCAGAGGAGCGCTTCCGGGCTGAGCAGGAACAACAGCGCCGCGAGGCAGAGAGGAAAAGCATCGCTAACAGCCTCCAACCCCCCAAGAAGGAGGTGGTTGGTTGTTCAGAGCTAAGTTACCGGCCTTACGAGCCCAAAGAGGAGCTATCGGAGAACTCGTCGCCTGCCTTCAACACGCTTAAGCTGTCTCCTTTGAGTCCCTCTATGTACTCGGCTGTTGTGCCCATCCCCAGGCCCTCCTTCATTGACCAGCCTCTTCCTGCAGCCCCCCTGACCCAGCATCTTCACATGCATAGCTACGTTGATAATCGACGCCAGCTAGCTGGTGGCTCCTCGGCAATCTCTTACCCTGGCCTCCCCTCGTATGCAACCCTCCCCCGGCACGGCCCCACTGCACAGCCTCCCTCCCATCCCCAGTACAATAACTCGCAAGGCCCCTCCTCCCTCAGTCCTTCCCGCCTCGCACCCTCATATCCCCCCGAATTCGACCCACCGGACTACCCCGGGGCTGAACTCACCACTGGGAACTACACCAACGGCTTCCGGGACATGAGCTCCAATCTAGACTGTCGGAACGGGCAGCCCCCTGTCAGACACTACTCGTTGGGCAGTGCTAGCGGATTGGCCGGCCTGCAGTCCAGCCGCTGTCGGACACCCAACTGCAACTACTACGGACACCCCGAGACGGGCAACTACTGCTCCTACTGTTACCGGGAAGAGCTGAAGAAGAGGGAGACAGAACCGGCCATCCACAGGTTCTGAGCAGACCCCGTTGTGGCTTGAATTTGACGAGTGGCCTTTTTCACGACTGGAGCGGATCAGCCTGTGGATGGACGAGGGACAGGGCAACCACCTCCCTCATCTTTTATTCTTAGCCGTGTCATTACCTGTTGAAAGTACCAAGTGAGGCTACATAACTACAGGATACACAAGGTGGTCTTTGACTGCCAGGGTCACGTTAGACCGTAGAGTAAACTGCACTTCTGTTACATTTTGCTGTGGCTCTTATGCAGGCGTTGTGTACGAGTGTGTGTGTCTGTGTGTGCGCGCGTGAGAGAGAGAACTGCAAACTCTCCTCAAGTCTTGGAGTTGGAACGCCTTGCTACTATCTCCTCCTAGTGGAGCGAATGTATATGGCAGGCATCATACATGACACTCATCAATACATGTACAGAACACACATCCACACTAAGTAATACTTACACTACAACATAAACAGAGATGCAAGCACAAACGGAAAAGGCGTGAGTGTCTCTGCTCCATTTCTATTCTGTGATGATTGGATTGGTTCATTAAGGGATGTTTGAAGTCACGTCTGGTTATAAGGTGATTTCAGTGTTACAGATACAGATATTAACACTATTATCATTAGATGCTTGTACCTCGGGAAACAGCACAATTAATCCTCGTCGAGTTGCTTTTTTTCCTCTTTTGTCGCATAAAATGCACACTGAAACTGTCGTGTGATGCTCATGATAAGCGTTCTGTAGGCTGCTGCGGTGCTAATGTTACAGAACGCGTTTAAGACGACTGCTCTGCACTGCACTCATTCGGGCAAAGTAACTATCACTTAAAAAAAATCTGCATTTTTGTCCAATGCTGTAAATTGGATTATGAAGATGTCAGCCCCCCTCCCCCCCCCCTTTTTTTTTTTTTCTTTAATATTAAGAGCTATTGACCAGGTCACATGATTGACCGGGCATCATAGATCAAAGACAAGATAGAAACATAGTACGATGGTAAGGTACTGTCCCGGTCCAGAGTATTTCTTCTGTTTGTTGGAATGTTTTTCTTTTTGTACTCGGGTCTTCCTGTTTCCTGTTACAATGGTTGATGTTTGTGTGGCCTCGAGATGCAATAATATGTGAAATGTGAGATGAAACTTAACGTTCAGAACAGCAGATTTTTGGAGACAACAGTCAATAACTTAATTTAGTTGAACATTAGTAAGCACATTTTGGGATTTTTTTAGGAGAAAATTTATGGCTTTGTTACCAAACATGTTGCGTTAATCAGTGGCGATTTCTCTCTCCATGACGCAAACTGACACAAACACTCGCCTGGATGTGAGAAACTGACATGGTATTAACAAATTCTGGGGGTTTTTTTGTTGTTTTTTTTTTTAAATATTAATTTTATAATATTTTCCCTCTGTTCTCTCTGAAGGTTTAGAAATGTAAAACATGTTTTATGTGGTCTCCCCTGAAATTTTAATTAATAAGGTGTTCTGATTAATTAGCTGCTTATTGGTTTGGCTATTTACTGCAAATTTAGAGGTTCTGCTGAAGTTTTTTTTGTTTTTTATTTTTGCATTCGGTCTGTCAAAGTTGGTTGTTTTTGCACAAATTTGAGCACTTTTCCTGATGTCTGTGAACTCAGAGCTTTACTGGTTTTTAGTTGGTGCAGACACTGCCACCTCTGGTTCTGGGAAGTCGGAGACCACGGGTCAGACGATTTTTTGTTGCAGGACGCAGAAGATGGTGTCACCATCTCGCTCAGTGTCCCAGTTGCCTTTTTTCAGCATTTGCAAACCAAGAGGCCGACTTCAAGTATCCACTGCTTGCCTGCGGTTTTCACAAATTCTGTACCCAAAACTCAGCAAATTATTTCATGAGTCTGATGAAGTGTTCAGTTTGATTTTTTTCTTCTTCTTTTTTTCTTTAAGACTGTTTTAGTTGTTGACAAATTAATTTCTAATATTTATTATTTCCCCCTGTAATTAAGCTATGGTGATTAACTTTGACAGAGCAACTCTGGTTGTTGTACTCTTGTCCTTTTCAGACGTGAGATACTTGACATCATGCTGTTATTGCTTTCTAACACTGGCGACACTGATGGAGAGATCCACTGTGTACATCCATATGTGCAAAATACTTTACGTCAGCTCGAGAAGTCTGACTGTGTTTAATTCGCAGTCTGAACCGCCACATCAGATTCAGAAAAAGAGGTCTGTCTCTTCTGGACTGAGTAAAGAAAGAAGTATCAAATAAGTAACACAGTCAGAGATGTCGTGACATGGCTGTAATTTGTGTTTCTGGTTTTCTCTGATGAGCTGAGCTAGTGTCAGTCAATGTTTTCATTTTAGTACAATTCCCACATTACTTACTAAACCTAAAATAATACAGTAATCCTCACCTGCAGCTGGAGCACAGCTGGCTCCCGCGTGACCGGCCTCAAAAGAAAGCATACCTAAACCTAAACCTCAACTGGCAGTTGGCCTCGTAGATTTGCTGTTGTGACCTTTTACAGAAAAGGATCAGGGTGTCTGCAAAGGGCTTTAGAGAAGCACAATTCAGTCTGCAATACACTGCCTCTTCCAAACGAGGGCGCCCTTCTTTCGTTTTTCTTGGTTTGTACTTTTCTCTCCTGCAAACCTGCAAACACACAAAAACCAAATGTTTCTGACTAATTTCTTCAGGCTTAATTTCACTCTGTGTAACACAGTATTTTCTCTAATGCTGGTCAAAGGACCAGAATTTCTTCAGCTTTTTTCTTTTTGCTGTGCTTTATAGCTTTAACAACATTAAAACACTGACGTTTTGCTCTTTCCCCAAAAGGCATTTGCTGTGTTTGTGTGTCATCATGTGTTCATGAAAGTGGATTTGTTTTCATTGAGATGAGACCCGACTGGCAAGCGTTTCTCTGAGTGCTGATGCCTGTTTTGTTTTTTGTTTTTTTAAATTTAATTATTTTTTTATGTGTATGTGTGCATACCCTTTCCTTCCCTCCATAGTAATAATTAGCTTACAAACCTTTTTTCAATTTAATTTTTTTGCAATGACATGGATGCCTCAGAAACATGTAAAACATCAGACTTTACAGGCTACGAACACTTTTTTTGTATTGAAGAAAAAAAAAAAACAGTGAGAGGATGTATAAATATGTTCGGAGTTATTTTTGTAAGCCCAAAGTTTTACAGTGTTTTTAAAGGGTAAGAATGTATATTGTTGGACATGAAAACAGGTCGGGATTGTAAGAGGCTGTATTTGGGGTATAACTGGCGTTAGGAATAAAGACATTTTGGCTGTTGAAGGTGACCCCGCAGACGAGCCTTTTCATACTCGAGGCTCTCTCATTGCAAACTAATTTCCTCAATGCTGACCTAATAATTCGAGAATATATATTTATAGTGAGATTTTTTTTTTTTAAATAGGGTTCCTTGTGGAATGTTTAGTTGAAATGATTTTAGGATGTTCTTTCTCACATGGCTAATTGTCTAGCAGTCTGGCTTTTATTTTATTGCCCTTTTTTTTTCTTCTTCTTTAATTTGTAAATGAGGTTTTATTTGCTGCAGCAACCATTTCCTGTGCCAGGTGATATTGACCCAGCTCATTTCCTCCAAACCAGAAGAGAAATGGCTCAGAATTAGTTTGGTGACAAAACCGATCCGATTATATTTTTCTATATCGTTGACACTGTCGTTTCTGTGAGAGCAGAAGATTCCTCCTCAGAAACATTAACATGGAATACTTTTGAGTTGCATGGGACTGAAAATGTTGCATGTAAATGGCAAAACATTCTACCAAATTTGTGCATTATCTGAGCTTAATTTCAGCTGTCCTGGTATTTTAGTTGGTTTTATTTTATTTATTTTATTTTTATCGAATAAATATTTTTCTTTTTTCCTTTTAGTTTTGAGAGGAGAGCTCTAAGGCTGTGTGACAGTGCAATCTGGACAGAAAGAACATCAGATTTTATGTTAGGTTGTTATTATTATTATAATTAATTTTTTTGCACCGTTTGAATAAATTCTCATTGTATTAAAGAAAGCTTTGTTTTCTCTTTCATGTGCTTTTCATAAGCAAAGTTTCTTTTGTAAAAAATCTCCAAATTCTTTAGTTGTAAAAGGTAAAGCCACAAAGTTTGTGCTATGAAATGAATCCATAATGTTGAAGAGCTACTGCAGAATTGAGTCCATACACCTTAAACCTAAATTGGGGGACCAAGCACAGAACAGTCATCAACAAGTCATTCTCACCTCACCAAAGAGGCGTCCATCCCACTCAGATTCATGAACCACATTAACTGTACAACTGACTCAAAGGGGCAGAGGGTCGTTAAGGATGGTCCCAAACACCTTTAAAGCAATAGAAGTTTCTGGCACAAACCTACTTAAGGTACATAAAGAAGGAAAAATAAGCCAAAACTCTGCAACACTTACATAAAACAACTTATTCTTAGACTGCCCTTTTTTAGCTCGTGGCTTTCATCAGCATGATCAGAAATCATTATTAAAATCAATATTTCTTCTGAGTCTTAGTCAGAAAAAAAGTGCATTTTTAACATTATTGCGTCACTTTACTGATTGAGCTAAAATCTGGCATATTGTACTCTTAATTGATCATGATTGCAATCACAGAAATTTCTTCTTTTGTATTCTGTCATTAACCTAAGTTCATACAGTCGGGGTTTACGGTTTTCCTATAACTGGGCAGCTCCCAGAAAACATCCTCCAAAAGCAGGGCACCAAATCCCTCCCACCCCTGAGTGCAAGTACAAAAGACCCACGCAGTTTCAGACCACTCACTTTATCAGGAGTTTATTAAAGTAGTTTAGAAGAAACACAAAGAGATTTCACTGAAACAGAATAAACTCAGCAGTTTTCATTGTGTTAATACTTGTGTGTTTCATCTTAACCTTGCTGCATTATACATCGCTGAATAACTCCAGCTCAGATGATGCACGGTCCTGTGTCTGGGACTGTTTTATATATCAGAGAAATCGGAGACCCTTATGTAATATTGAACAGTTTCCCATGTGGTAAAAAATCCAGACCTCTCTCTATTATAGTTCACAGGGACACGTTCTCCCCACCTGTTGAGCAGGGCTCAGTGTCGCTCTACACTATTCAGACTTTCCCTGTTCTCGCTGGAAAGGAATTTCCTCTAAATAGGTTTTCTGTTTGTCTGAAAGAGAGACTGACGCTTTATTTGCTCAGGTTTGGATGAGAGAGAAGAGGACTCTGCAACAGGATCAGAAAAGGAAACAAAAAGAAGGTAAACTAGCAGGATTGTTCTCTTCTTTTTTCTGGTTTCTAACAGCAGAGAGATTAATTTCTATTTTTTTTTTTTTTAAATAGATGTTGGCTCAGTGGCTCTGCTACAGTTTCCAGACCAAAGAACTTGACAAATGTGATTCATTCATTGTTTTCTTGGAAACATTTAAGGCCAAACTAGTCGAATTTTCTTCATATGAACTTAAAACAGTTTTCATCTGTATGAAAATAAACACACACAGAGGTCAGCTTTGGCACTACTGTGCACAAACACAAACCCTAATAAGAAGTTTGCAATACTGATGTATTTTCTTCTTTTCTTAAAATAACTATTTCTTGCAAAATTACACATATTTAAAGAACAGCTGGTACATTTATAACATGTGTCTCATGGACATACTCCACTGACATGTGTAAACATACACAGTATATAGGCCAAAACTAGGCAGATTTTTTTGTAATTTCTTTAGGTTTTTTTTTTTTTTTTTTTTTTTTTTCCCCACTTACTGAATACGGGACAGACTTGACTGGGGGAAAGAAGGGGAGAAAGAAAGAGGGAAAGAGAAACAGCTGAGAAGAGGGACGGGGGAGAAGGGCAAAAGACAAAAACCAACAGAACGGGCAGAGAAAAAAAATGCATATATCAATCACCTGGGTCACCTGCTGAGAAAGAAAAAAGAAAGCAAGCAGAAGAGAACAAGAGTAATAGAATAAACAACATCACAATGATATATGGGAATATGACAGTAAATACTAAATGTTAAACATTATTGTGCAGCACAACAGAACACAGTGTGCTTTGAGGTAGGAGCCAAAAAGGGTGTAGTTTGTGGGTGTGATCACCCGTGTGTACACCTGTGAGCATGGACGCGCTTGTTTTTTGTTTTTTAAAAGGTTCCTTCATGTAATAATCTGCTAGAGGGTGTGGGGGGGCCACAGCCCCGTCCTCCAGGGCGTGAAGCAGGTGTGGAGGAGATCAAAACTCCAGACATCCAGAGGCCCCCAGAACACAAGAGACCAAGGAAGACCAACAGAGGGGCAGCTGCGCCACTGTCCCAGAAAGAGCTGAGGAGAGTCCCAGATGAGGGCTCACTCAGCAGCCGCGGAGCAGAAGCCAGGGGGAGTTGCAGTGACGCGCCCGTGAGCTCCGCCGGCAGCCAGCTGCGCCTGAGTGACCGAGCCCCAGGCCGAGAGGCCGGGGGCACCCCACTTCCGAAGTGGCCCGAGCGAGCCCCAGGCTCCAGGCCCCGATAAGCGGCCGCCAAGGAGTGAGCCGGTGTGTACCTGGACGCCCATCCCCGGACACAAAGAACCACCAACGCACCGACGTCTGAGGGAGTCCGCCACTGGCAGGGGAAGTGGTGGTGGGGGGAGATAGGCCTCCAAACCTTGGAGGGCCTGAGATGTCCCCAGAGAGGTGGCGCCTGACACCCAACCTGACATATAGACACAGACATACAGGCACACACATATACAAACATCCATTCCCACCCTCATGCTCTCATATGCACTTACTCCACACTCAACCAACCTGGAGACAGACATAAAGAGACGTTGTACACACGATCACACTCCCCAAGCGTACTCTACAAACCGGGTCTAGGTGCCCCCGCCCCTGGAGGGGGGAACTGCACCCAGACCCAGGTGGTGTTTCCCTTTTCCCTGCGGTGGGGAGAGGCAGACCGCCCCGACTCCGCAGCAGCAGGAAGGCTCCACACTCCAGACTGCAGTCGGACGGCCAACTCCTCCTCCTAGCCCCCCTGCTCCAGCAGGTCGCAGAGAATGGGGGTGAGAGAAGACTCCAAACCTCCCTCCACCCGCTCATTGTAGTGTTGATGCATGTGTGTTTTAGGGTGCATTTAAAACCCAGGAGGGCTTGGAGCTACCTGCCAGAGAGCAGCAGGTAAGCGCATGGTCCCTCCTGCTAGCCCTCAATGTCTATGTGTATTTAAAATTGAGAGGTGGGCAACGATGCCAGGGGTGGGGTGTACACCCTGATGGTACTTTGGACTCCGTGTATCGTGCCCACCCCCAAGATCCTATATGTATGTGTAATGAGAGTGTGAGTAATGTGAATGTCTAAGTTGTGGGATAAAATTGAGGCAGAGGCAGCCAGAAGGGGACGGGGGGGGGGGGGGGGGGGGGGGGGTAGCCTCCTCTGCACCCTGGTGACATACCCCTACTCCAAGGCCCTGCATGTGTGGGTGGTTGTGGTGGAGCGGGAAGAGGGAGGCAGCTGGAGATGGGGAGGGAAGGAAGGGAGGGGCAAGTGACCCCTTTGTTCTTCTTTGGATGTTGGCTGCCTTTTTGTTGTAGCCCTTGTCATGATGACCCCACACTGCTTCCATAATGTTGAAGTGTGGACTCTGGAAAGGTCAATCTGTGGCTGATAATTTCCCATTGTGTATGTGTGTGTGTTTTTTATTCACTGTACTTGCAGTGTGTTTGGGATCATTGTCAAGTTGTAAAACAAATCCGTTGCCAATCAGATCTTTTCTGGGTGGTATTTCATGGCGCACCAAGACCTGTCACTTCTTTTGTCTTCCACTTGCTCAGCTTCCTCAAAATTGACTTTACCATGGTGAGATTAAGCCTTCAGTTATTAGCTTTCTGGGAATCGCCTTGTTGTGGCAAAATATTTTATGTCGGTCTTTGGTATTTTTTCTGCAGATTAAAATAAAGAAATATAAAACAAATTTTGTGCTTTGCCACAAGGTGCTAGTGACAAAATAACTAAAGATACATTTAAAAATTGGTTCTTTCTTAAGTTTACTTTTATGGGTAAACACAAAACTGGGAGTTAGCACACGGTGGTACTGTACACTGGATTTAAAGTAGTCTGGGTACAGCAGAGCTAAAGATAGAATCACATTTTGTGATGTTAGAACAGAGGCCTGATACCATGCTTAGAGTCCTGATTATCATAAAGTATTATAGATACTGTAGCAGTAATGTAATTTATCCCAATGTTTCATTTTTAACAGATATTTTTAGGTCAGTACAGATTATTTTTCCCGCTTTACATTTGCGCATTGCATTTAATTCATTTTAACTTACATAATGCCAGTTCACAAGAACAGATATTAATGAGTTTACAACTTTACAATATTAGAGAAAGAGTCCCAATGATCAAATGTTTCTCTATGAGAAAACACTTGATGGCAGTGGGGAGGAAGAACCCCTTTTTAACCTGAAAAATACCATGGGCCTCGACTGGTTAAGGTAAGAAGTGAAAGAGAAGAGAGAAAAGACGAAAGTATATTAAAATATGATTAAAGTAGTCTGTGAGTCATGAAAAACGAAGTTAAGCGTGTTACTTGTCATCACTTTACTCCAGTTTTCACATTTCTACCGCTATATCTCTGTGTTGAGTTCAAGGGGTTAAGTGAAAGTAGGTAAAACGGTTGTTCAAAGGAATATGACAAAACTTCCTGTCACAGTCTTTCTTCCCTCCCTTATTAACTTTCCATTTGGCAGTAAAGATGTCCTGTGCCTTTAAGAAGCTCCACACCGCTGCTGCGCTTGGCTTTTCTGTTTTTTCCACCGGTGTGTTTCACTATGGCGAAGGCATAAACAAATAGAGCGCTACGCAATGGGCAGCAAAGCCCCAGTTAACGGTGAACACATCTCTCCGTCACGCCACTTCATAAGAGAGTCCTCACGGTCTTAGTTCAGTAGGTTGTGCTTTCGCTTTTTTTTTTTTTTAATATTTGGTGTGGTCATAGTCTCAGATGCTGTCAGTGACAACAGCGATGAAAATAGTTTGCGTGTCCACAGTGAACACCTCAGTTGTAGCAGCAGCCGGTGATACAGGCTAGCCGAGCGTAGCTGCTCGCCCCCGGACGTTTCTTTCGCGTTTTAACGACTGAACATGGGAAGAGGAGAGCGCTAACGTCGCGACCGTCAGCTCATAACAACACAGATTTTTTTGATCCACTCTGCGAGCTTTAGTCCGCTCCTGCTCTTCAGTTCAGTGCGAGTTGAGCCGTCGTGAAAAATGTTGACAGGATCTAAAACCACGTTCAAAGTGAGACAAATGCTCCCAGACATCAAGGTAAGGTCACAACGCTCCGGCACGGCTTTGTTATTCACTGATACAGGCTTTGGTTTTTTGATCCTTTCATTTGTGACCGCTCGTTTTCCTTCTTCTGTCTTTCTCACACTCACCACGGAGCTTTTCTACACTTGTTTTGGGCTCGCTCCTGCAGCATGTAGCTTCAGTATGAATGGTGCACGCAATTATCGCCTTGATTTATGATTTTTTTAGAGCAGGTTTGACCTCTTTAAATTGATCTCGCAGTGCTATAACTCATCAGCACTCCTTGCGTGATTAAACACCTCACAGGCCACAGAGCAGGCAGTGTCATCATGCAGGAAACACTGACCGTCATTCACCAAACTGAGCTATAAATGTACAGTCATGTAGTCAGGTTGCAACCAAAAATCTGCAGTCCCTGCTCAGAGGTTCTTCAGGAGTGTTCACCACTCAGAGCTGGAGCTTTGCAGGGGGGAAACGAGCAAAGGCTGCCTCTGCTTCCCTCTGTGGGGATAACAAGGAGATTTATAATTACAGTAAGGGTACATCGTGTCACCATCGTTGGCTGCACACCTAATTAAAGGCCAGTGAAAGGATGGGGAATCTTAATCACCTCTGGGATTCTGGTGTGGGGATTAAATTGTAGCACATAAAGACAAACGGTGCAGATGGTCTTCATCATTAACGTCAGAGAGCTGTGCGGTGAGCGTTTCAGCCTGCTTTTGTTTACTATTAAAGGTCACCTACAGGGGTGTGTCCACAGATTGGGACATGAGGTGGCCACAGGTCCACCCTGAAATATGAATGTGCCAAAAGTGCTGTAGATACGGGCTTTACAGAGGGTTTTATATATAGAAAAAAAGAAATTACCTTTTTTCTATCTATATGACTACATTATTATACTTACCTTATTATGAATCCAGTCCTGTCGGGGCTGTAAAGGGTCTATTTGTTGCAGTTTCTGTTTTAATCCGTTTTCAAAAAACACTTTTTACCTGGATTAATAAAGGACATATAAAAGTCCCTTTGCCCAAAGCTGATTGCAGCTTCTGGCTTGAGATGTGTTTGGGATATGCTAGAATAGGTTATTTCAAATTCTGTATTATGCAGCTTTTTACTTCTACTCCAGTGTGCTTTGGACATAAATAGTGCATTTTGTACTCAGTACCTTTTATTTGAAAGTTTAAGGAAGTTATTATTTTGCAGATTTTTAAAAATATCAATTTACTAGTATATCATTAATTATAGGTAGCTAAAACGACATTAAAGTACTGTACAGATCAGTAATTATGATCCAATGATGTAATTTAGATCATTCTGAATAATGAGTACTTTTACTTTAGGTAATGCATGTTGATCCTGCAGCCTTGAATCACTTTCTTAAAAATACCAGACTTTTACTTGAATAACTCAAGTACAGAGTCCAAATATGTGTTTATCTGCTTTACAAAACATGTTGTGTGTCCACTTTGTGGTGAGAACAGCCATTAATTGTGCAGGGTGTTGCTATATCTCGTGTACAACCAACATGCAAAATGTCATGTAGCCCATAAGCATGTTGTTTATCACAGAATGCTTATTTCCTGTTGCAGTATGACTGTGACTCAAAATTAGCATGTAAACACCTCCAGGTCCGCACTCTTATCAAGCGTTTGAAGCTTGGGGCAGATTAGAGAATGAATGAGTCAGTTTCTTTACGTCATGGTGCTGGAAATATGCTCTTCAATGAAAACTCAAAGGCTTTGCAGTTTAGCATCGTTGGGCTGATGGAGCTGATTAAAGGTTGATCTGATTAAATCTCTAGAATGAGCTTGTTAACATATAATGCCTGGAAATGGCAGAAATGGCAGCAGAATTGCACGTTAAATGGCAGACTTCCTGTTGTGTTCAGATGATGGCTATGTCTTGGAATTTTACTTTTGCACACATGTATGCAAAATACAGCTCTGGGGCTACTTTGTTGAAATTTTGTTGGGGTGCATGAACTATGTAAATTTCCAGCACTTCTGATGCGTGTGCAAAATTTGTGTTTAGGAACTCAAAAATGGGATTTCTTTCTCTCTTTTTTTTTTTTTTTTTGTTACATGCATAAATAATAAAAAAAACAGAGCAATTCCATCATAATTTATGACTGTCACAAAATCAAAAGCCGCCTCATTTGGGAACCGTTGGTTTTAGTCAACTAGGTCAATTCTCTCCACTGTATTTAGTTCTGGCGAAATATTTTGGCTTCCTGTGGCCCCCTTCCTCCTTCTTTGGTCTCTGTTGATAATTTCCTGGTCACGTGATGTTGTAATGAACGGCTTTGACACAGTAAAGGTGAATTTTTTTGATGCTGTCCCCATTTAGGAGCTCCTGAGGGGGTGGGGATTTGAAGAGGCCGTTGGTTTGATGTGCAGCACAAAGCTGTGCGTACACACAGGCAGTATGAATGCGTCAGGATCCGCCTTTTTCCTTCGGGAACAGACTCTTGGCTGTGTCTTTGTGTTGCCTGTCTCTCCTCGGTTATTTTCAGCAGCCGCAGGGGGAAATGGTAACAGATGCCTGTACTCTGCCCTCAAGCGAGGCTTGCATGTGGAGTCGGGTGGGGAGGTGATGTGCGCTGCACAACATCTGGCTGTCACCATGGAGACAGTGGTTTTGCGGTTCAAGACATTTGAATTTGATTACCTCAGAACGAGACTTTCAGGAATCATCACATCCCCCCCGCCTGAACCCCATGTGCCTGAGATTTAGGAAATTAACGTATCTTAACTTCAGCTTCAATGCTTTTATTCATTTCATACCCTCAGCTCACTACTACTCTGAGTTACTGTAATGTAGAGGCTGTGCAGAGGCCACCCACACACTCTTATGTTTCAGTGCCATGAGCATGTGTTAAGATTGGTTTTAAAAAACTGAATCCAGCCTGGGCTCATCTCGGACCAGATGGCTTTGCCGTTTGGACGTTTAATCTTCTTGAATCCTGGTGTGTTGCAAAAGGCAAACAAACCGTAATCACACATGGATTTTCATCAGAATTGAGATTATAAATACTTAACACAACAGTGTGACTTTTGAAACATAATGAATTTAACGTTTAAGAAAAATGAATTAAAACCAAAGTGCTTCCAGAGCACTGAATTAAATATTAATGTCGGTTTTCTTGACTTGTGAGGAGTGAGGTTCGGTTTTAGAGGATAAAAGAGCATCTCTGTGACAAAAATGAACAAAAAAAGACAGATGATAAATAATTGTTTGTTTGTTTTTTCCCCAATTATTTTTTATCTTTTCAATTATCAGCTGCTCCCTTATTTCTGAGGGGTCACCATCGTGGATAGATTTGCATATTCAATTTGGTACTGATTTATCAACATGCACTGGGAGTGCACAGGGCTGGCTTTGTGTCTCCTACTGCAGTCTAAGTGGGATCTTTTGCTTGGGAGGAAAATGTGTTAACCAAAGGGAGTTTGTGACGTCCTAATTTATCAACTAGTGCTGGCGATCTCTGGTATGAAGCTGCACTCAGAAACTGTGCTAATTAGTGCAAATATTAAATTTAAAAGTTGAACCAAGAAGATTGAAAGATGAAAGTCAAGGTCAACTTTATATTTCCAGCACATGTAAAACCAGCGTTAACAAAGATCTCCTGTAATTATTAGTGCAGTTTTTAAGTGCAGCTTCCTGTCTAAGGTTTAATTTGACTTAAAGGCTGAAGAGTAAAAATTAATCTTGAGCAAAGACTTAAATGTAGGAGTAGTTTGTGAATTTCTAAAGTGAATTTAATCATTCCACAGATTTGAAAAAGCTCCCTCACCTCTAGTTTAAAGTCTCAGTTTCAGCTCAGTGAAACAGAAAACAACAGCAGCACTTAAATGCTACAAGGATGCGCAGGCCTGCATCTTGACAGAATAACAGGCATATTCAAGCTTGTTTTGGCTGCGCATTCCCCCTGAGTTCACTCTATCTGCATCTCCCAGCCAGCTTTGAAGCAGTCAGCATGAAAGGCACACACCACAAAGCTCCACAGAATCAAAAATGCCAGAGGACGGATCATCTGAGCGCTATTCAGAGTGGCTTAAGATCTCAGCCCCGATAGAAGTGGGCCAAAGCAGTACAGTCACCCACACCCGCTCCCACGGGGCCCCGGCAACACATTCATCACTAGCCTCTGTGCTGCAGATGCTCCCACGGCTTAAACAGAGCGTAACAATGGGTTCCTCTTAACCCCACAGCAGATTTATGGTCCGGTTAGAAGGGGTATTGATCTGGCATTGGGTGATAATTAACTAGCGGCACCATTCGCTAACGGAGAGGCTTGGCTTGTAGAGGCTCGGTCGTTTGTCTCTTTGACTGTATGGAGTGACTGTGATAATGTCACACACGGGTGGTGAACTGTCACACTTGGATAATGTTCAAGTCCAGCGCTGGTATTTCATTTAAGCCATTTGAGACATTAATCTGCTAGAGAGAGACGAGAGAGTGCTGCAGAGACCAGGCGGAGGACGTGGTGCTGCTGATGGGCACGCTGGCCGCTGCGCATCAGACTTATAACCTTTAAGTCACCGAGTCATCTGTCTAGTGGCCATGCAGCCCTCCCCTCCCTTAAATGAAGAGTGTTGTCAGGGATCCTCTGACAGGAAGTGTAGCGACTGATGACATTTGCTGTCAGATTTCATTCAGAGCTTGTGACAGGGCTGCTTCTGTCGTTTGTTCATGTTTGTCTGGTTTCTATAAACAGATATCTGCACAGAGAGATGTTTTTGGTACTGGAGGCTTTCTGGCTTTGCTTTTAGTCCATGTATTGATTGATCAGTCCATTTGGGTGGGTTTTGCTTGCGTGCAGATAATCCTTCAGTGTGATGAGCCCATGACAAACGTGTTTGCAGAGATTCAGTCATGTAACTAAGAGCTATTGTCTGAGTCATTTTTCCTCTTCTCAGTTATTAATCCATTAGTGTGGATTGATTAATTGATCATTTTTAATTAAAGGTGTGAATGTGAGTGCGAATGGTTGTCTGTCTCTCTTCATTAGCCCAGCTGTTGCTAACATAGGTAACTTGTCCCTGTCCTGTGGTAGCTGGGATAGGCTCCAACAACTCTGAAGTGGATAAGCGGGAGAAAATAGATGGATGGATTATTTTCTCGTACTTCATTCAAACCTATGACTGAAGCATGGAACAGGAAGTGTATCTGCTGACTCCACAGAAGGATCCTATGATTGCTGTGCTCAGAGGTTGAGTCGTCAGAAGTTACCTGGTATCTGATCATTGCCAAGTTAGTGGCATACGGGTGATGGTGACTTAAGAGGTGAATCTTATTGATCTGGTAAAATGTCAAGGACTATCAGTGTTTGTCTAAAGTTGGCATTTAATCTCACAAATCTGTTGACTGCTCTGCTCTCCCATCATAACCAAAGCACTGTTTTCATTTCGTGTGACCTTTGAGCCTCACCGTACCGATCTGACAGTGTGTCATTGTCTGACAGTCTACCACAGCCAGACGGGAATAATGTAGAGGCAGATATAATGAAAGACCATCTGTGTTCTTTTTCTTTTTTATTCAAGCTGAGGGTCAAAGTTCAAGACACATTACAAATCGTAGTGGAGACACAATGGTTTGTTTAAACCAATTACCAACCCGCAGTTCTTTCCAAAGTACAACCGATAGCTGGAAACATTTAACATTAACCTTTGATCGAAGCTCCAGAGTTCACCGCAGTGTCAGGGCATATCTGCACATGATCTTAGTAAAGATGTGTAATCATCGTTTTCTTGGCTAACTGTATCCGTTGTGTAAATTAGCGTTACATTTTGAAGTGCACCGGACATCAGGGCTGGACATCAGCCACAAGTCCAGCGTCAAACATTTTTTAGTCACCGTCCCATTAATGGTAAAAGAAAAAAGTCCTGTGACCGTTGAAATTGAAGTTGTTGGTCTTTCTTGGGCTGCTCAGTTACATCAAAAACCATAATCTCAGTTTAAATGTAGCTGATATTGGAGACAGTCAGAGGCAGCTGCTGCCTTAATGATCCTGATCACAGGTTAATCAATGAAACGTTTCTTGGAATTTACTTGTTCTGTGGAAAGATCGTCTTTCCAGCCCGAGCTCTACTAAACTGTGAGTGAGTCTGAGCTGTTATGGAAAGATGGAGGCGTTGCTGTGAAGGAAGGAGTTGGTTTGATTCAAAAGACAAGAGCTTCATATTCATGAGTGCAGAAAAGGAACAAATTTATCCTGATTTCATAATGATTTCGAACAAAAGTCACAATTTGAATAAAAATTAAAATTGGTTGGCCCAGCTCAGTAAGTGGGCCTCGGACTTGGTGAAGCAAAACAACGACTGAATTGTGAGATTTGCTTGTGGGAGGACTTTGACAGTGCGTCCAATTGTATGCATATGGTTTGTTATGGTACTTGCTTTGTGGGGGCTGCTGTTTGATGTAGGAAATGCATTCCTGGTGCAGGGACACCATAAACACATCGTTATTATCAGTGTTTTTATGTCTACACTGACAGTGTTTTTATATATATAACAAAGTCTTGTTAGCAGACAGTCATGATAAAAGATTTAGAATGATTGCTTCAAGGTTTTCTACAGAAATGGGTTAAACTGGATGTTCACTATAGGCCGACGCATCAATTTCCACATTAAATATTAAATATTAACCACTAGAATGCCCAGCTCATTAAAGATTGATAAATATTGATGTATAATTTAATATATTTAATAAACAGTTTCTCTAATTTCTGTGTTTCCTTTTATTAAGATCAAATGGAGCTTTGGCTGAAATTCTGCTGTTTGTCAGCATTTAGTAAAGGCTTGGTGCATTTCCACAGAGGTTGGTTGCCCTTCAGGTTTTTCCTTTTGAGTGCGATTCTATCAGATCTTTTGCTTCTGTGGTATCATCTACAGTAAAATATCACAGGTCTAGCTCTAAAGCAAATCCAACGTTCTGTTTTATGTCTGCCGAGAAAAACACTTCAAAGTGGTCCCTGTTTAGCAAAACTGCATCACGTCCTGATTTTTCCTTCCGAGTCACAATGCCATGTGACTTCCCTCATTCATGTAAGGAAATGAAAAGCACAATATAAATAAACAGGCTGTGGGAGAATGGTGGCTAAAAGCTAATGTGCGTGTGCTATAAGCCAGGCATTACACAGTGGGGGTAGCTTTCAAAATAGACCCAGGATTGTTCATATTAACAATAGAGTCCAAATTTTAACTGTATGTTTTGGTAAAAGACTGCAAATAAAATTCCTTCTCCACCAACTGAGGATATTTAACTTCAACATCATTGTTTTTGGACTGGTTAGATCGCCATTCAAGACTTTTGGTGAAGCAGAGACTCCTCAGAGTGATGCAAATTAAAATAATTTTTAAGATGCGGTAAGCAGTTTAAATATAGGGAATGAAAATGGAACATGATGAGATGTAAGTCTACCAAAAAATAAGTTTGTTCCCTCGTGATTTTGGCCACGTGTTTGGGGAAAGAAGTTTGTTCCCGACCCAGGAACAAGGCACGCTTACTGCAGAAGTCTGGCTGCAGTAGCAAAGGGAAGCCATGAGCAATGGAAACTGCAATAAGCCCTGGCCACAGTCCCCGAGGGTAAGAGGGAGGGAGTTTGAGGAGGGCAAAAGTGGGGCAGAGAGGGAGACGGGTGGGGGTGGGCAATGAAAGTGATATAGTAGGGTATTCAAAAGCCACACAATGAAAGCAAAAGTGACATGTCAGCAGAAACACGGCCCTGGAAATGTGGTTTTTAAGTGACACGTGAGTCCGAGATTTAAGGGCGGCCTTACTGTGGTCAAAGTATGTTTAAGTTAAAGTAGACATTATCTCAGTTTTCCTTATCTCTTCCTGATTTGCCTTGGTTGTGCAAAACTTGCTTGTGAAGGTTAAATTCTCTGCATTTCACATGTTCTAAAAGTGGGAATCATTCATTCCTCTCCTCTCGTATCACAGCCGGCGCTTCACCTTGTGTTTTGCTGTGTTATTAAAGTGAGTTTACTCGCCTTTCGCGGTGAGGACATGTAGACTTGAGAAATAAATGAATATCTTTGATGTATTTAAAGGGGAATGTGGGTTTTCTGTGGGTGTTGATGGAGAGACAGAAAGAATGTGCAGACATTTTAAAGCCAGATGGGAAAAAAAAATGAACAATGCTCTGGCACAAACGAAGGCTTGTAAAAAAAACTTTAGTGTCCTAACTTTTGTTTTTCTCTAGCGAGGTCTCGTAGCAGACAGTTTTATTCATTTTAGTTTAGCTCGTAAAATGGCTGAAAATAATCATATTTATGATCTTTTGGAAAATATTTGCAGGGAGAACTGCAATTAGCTGATTCCTGTTGTTTTATTAGAGATTTAAGAGTCTGGATTTTGATTTCAAAGCAAGAAATTTTCCAACTTGACATTATTAAGTGCTCGTAGTATTTTATTGTTCTGTTTTCAAAACGTCACCAAAACTTTGAGTTAACAGCTACAGTACACGTGCACACGCAGGAGTTTTTCCTGCTGAAGAAATGTCAAAAGGTTTCGGGTTTCCTGAGGAAAAACACCACAGCTGTGATCAAAATATTTACCTTTTTGTAAATAATAGGAACATGCATGTTAATCAAAATAATACCGATAATAAATACTCTTTGACTTGATTATATGGAAAACAGTTGCGCTTACACGCACAGCAACTCCCCGAGCACTCAGTTTGAGCCAGGAAAAGCCTGGCAATAAGACAAGCAACAGGTTTCATTTACTCACCTTAAAAAGTAGTGAACTGATAACACGAAAACGAAAAACCATGTGAGGCTTCATTAGCTGAGGTATAAATTTAATATTTTTTATTAAATGACCAGAAATAACAGGAAAAGGGTAAAACGGATAAATGGGCCTCCCAAAGGCCGATTTTGAATCAGGCAGTGATGACTCTGGTATATACACAATACATCTTAGTGTTCACCAAAAGAGGCTCTGGTCTGCCCCAGGACTGGGTTTTAATTTAATTGAAGCCTTATAATAAACTGTTGTTGGTGAAATGGCCAAAAATAACAGGGAAAGGCAAAGATTTCTGTGAAGTAAGCAAAGTTTATCCCCACAAAGTCAAATCACCAGCATTGTAATAAAAATACTTCTAACCAGTTTTTCCACAATATGTTTCTGTTAACGCAGTAAATCTGTGTAAGTTCACAGATTTACTGCCTCGATTAAAAACACAATATGTCGCGTAAGCGCTCGTAGCCACACCCCCAAAGGCTAACATGGAGCCGTGCACACATGTTACATACGCATGGATTTAAAAGCATCGGTACCAAGCAGCACAATTTGTGGGTTTTTTACTACAGAGACAGCCAGACGCTCTCACAGAAAGACAGAAAAGTCAGAGCCATGATGTGTGATTTTACAACCTTCACAGGGAGCAAAGGTCCTCTTTGTCAAGCGCTCCCAGTTTCTTCTTTTCATCAAGGCCCACAAAGCTTACAGCGTCAGGTTTTCACGAGCAGGCCGCTAAAACAGAATTCACCACGCTGCAAAATTGTTAGCATAACACAGGCGACTGAGTGGATTCATTGTTATTGTTCGCGCCTCCTTGCTGACTCGGAGTCTTTTCACGATAAAGCCGGTGCATTAAACGGTGATTAATAGTTTCACTGTGCGCCAAACGCAGCCAGAAGTGTTTGGAGAGAAATCTGAGGCTCTGCAATGTAAATTTGGGCCTTTCCTCTGTTCTGTACTATTTTAAAGCTTTCTTTGCCACCTGTATAATCATACCATCCTCTCACATTGCAGACCTCGGCTTATTATGGGCTCTTAAGGCGATAAATGTAAATGGCCTTCACAAAGGGGGGTTAGTAGCAAAGTTAAGTGGAAGCATGTGTGCTAGTAAGCTCACGGCCTGATTATAGAAACCTCAGTGGCTCTGTGGGCTTGGATTCTGCTCCCAGTCCTGCTCAAGTACGTGAGACCAGAGAAAGCAGGAACAAACAGAAAAGCAACATGGAAATTAAGAATCATGGGACTTTGTGCGGTTGGCTTCGTTTCTTTGTCTTTGAAAACAAGTCCACTGAGACTGAGAGTCAGACTTTAATGAGGGCGTCGGCCAGAGCCATGGTTTAAATGTAATCAAGGCCGGAGGTGACGCGATGCTCCCACCAGGAGTCGACTCGCTGTTGTTTTGTCTGCATTTGGATTTCTCGTGTAAACAGTTTGTGGTCGAGGTCAGAAATAGATTATTCATTTCAAAAGTAGAAAACTTTCATTGCCAGTGTGGTGTTTAGGGTCTCTGTAAAGTGTTGGTGAGGAGGGTTATTTGCTTATCTGATTTGATGAACTCTGTGGGCTGAGGAGCTGGTTGGTTATCTGAGCAAATATGGGACAAAGGTTCATTTCAACTAATGAAGGGGTTAAATATAAAATGAGCCTCGTACGTGCAGGTATATTTTTACGTTTGTACAGAGCTTGTTTGGCTATTAAATGATGTTTATGTCTGCTGTCTTTGCCTTCAGGAGAGGATGCTGAGTCAGACCGGGGTAAACGCGAGGAGTCGAGATCTGTTTGGGCTCCGATGCCTACCAGGTAAGATTATGCTTTTACAAACTGATTTTGTAGTTATGTCTAAAGACATCATTGAAATAGTCACTACTGTGGATGGCAAAGTAATCTGATTTGACTTCCAATTAGGATTTTTGCTTTTTTACAAAAACAAACATTGCATTAATTTTCCCTGTTTGGTTTTGTTTTATAAAGCAGATGCTCTGTTTTCCTTTGCAAATGTGTTTGGAAGTTGGATAAAACACGGGGGGACCCCTGTGTTTAAATTTTGGATCCAGTCACTAGTTTCAGATTATTTTGGATAAAATATAAAGTTCACTTTTGAAGTTTTGCTAATTTTTAGAGTCACAAAATTGAATGTGTCAGTTTGATGCTACATAATGCAAACATCACTGTGATGCCTTCCATCTTTTACATACAGGCTCTTTCCTGGACTTGTTTTGTTTCTATGATTTGGAAAAAAAAAAAAAAGAAACAGCTGCAACATTAAGCCTAAATCCGAACCACATGTTTCCCTCCCCGTGTTCTCCTCTGTTTATTCATTTATGTTTTTCACCTCAAATCTGCTGAATACTCGTATTACAACGTCATTTGCTCTTGTCTTGCTTTGGACTGATTAAAATCTCTGTCAATTTAGTCAGCACAAACTCCACAATGATTTTCCCCGTAGCTTCAAGGTCAGTAAAAATATCTCCACATAAAGCTGCTGCTGCTGCTTTCATTGTTCTCTTCGGGTTAAAATTTCCATATTACACTTGTAGCCCCGCCGGATGGAGGAATGCCACAGCAGGTGCTTTGCCTTTGATGTAGGAAAACATCTGCAGTGGAAAAGCTTGAAACACACATGAGAGAAATCTGTAAACCTCTATGAAGAATAATACAATACATTAGATAAAATCAGAAAGTCAGGTGGCTTTATTGTCGAATGAAACGTGGTCAGACGGAAGCAGGAAGTGCGTTAGTTTCGCACATGTAAATCAGTTCCTGATGAAGATAAAGCCCCTCGTCCTTAAAGCTGCTGTGATGTCAGTGATTTGGGAGCAGTGATGGTGCCTGTGAGTTTCAGCTCATGCTGAGCAGTGTAGAGAGTTTTGTGTCATATGGGTTTCAGCAGCAGGGACTGATCTATGGTGCACTTACACAGGAATTTAATCCTTTCACAAAACAAGTGTTGCATATTACACTTCTTCTTCTTTTTTTTATATATATATCAGATGTTTTTTGGAGATATAACCTTACATGTGTCAGCCTGAAATCACTTTCTTGTGCCTTCCTCGGCTGGTAAAACTCCTGCTGTGGAGAGAATTTAGCCTTCTAGGTTTACCAGGGGTCAAGCCTCTTCCCGAGGGATAATCTGCTGACCAGTGCAGGACTGCCGGTATACAGTGTGGGTTATTCGCTGAGCCAAGGCCTGCTCATATTCTTGTGTCAGCACTGGAGGTTTCCACAAGAATGGCAGCAGACCACAGTTCCTTGATCTGACGCAGGCTAATCTTTAACGCTGCGTATCAGCAGCTTCTCCCAGCTCAGCATCCCAGAGCAGACTGAGTAGAAATGTGTTTGCATGTGTGAGCTGTTTGGGAGTTTATGAGGTCAGGAATCCTATTTGACCCTTTTCAGGTTCAGTGTGTGTGGAATGTTTTGTCCAATTCTTCTCGGTTTTTGTCATTTTGCTCCTTTTATTTTTCAAAGGCGCGATAACAAAGCTGCTAAAGCTAACAGCAGCAATTGCCCTACAGAGCGCATTGACCTGAACCACAGGTCTAATAAACTTAAACCCCTATCAAGTACTTTTTAACCTATGTGTAACTGCTAGTATAAAAGTATATTTATCCTGAGTATAAACACATATTAAATACTGCACCAACCCTATTTTCTCTTTTATTGTTTCCTGTATATGTGTGTCACTGTGACCAAGTGGGGCCTTGGGAACAGCTGATGAGGTGGAAGTGACCATGAAACTGGTGTGTAAATGAGGTCAGTGTAAAGGTTGCAGTTGAATATAGGTGTGGTTTGACAACTCATTTGTGCTGGTCTGATAGCAGTGAAAGGTTTTATATAAGTCTTCTTTTAGTCTTGTGTGTGTGCATGCATCACTGTGGAAAATGAGGACCTGCTGAGGTTCAAACTGAACGTCAGAATGAGGAATATAGGTGATTTAAGAGACTTTAAACGTGGTGTGGTTGCTGGTGCCAGAGGGGCAGGTCTGAGTATTTCAGAAACTGCTGAACTACTGGGATTTTCCCAGACAACCATCTTGTTTACAGAGGATAGTCAGAAGAAGAGAAAATGGTCGGTGAGCGGCAGTTCTCTAATCACTTATTGATGCCAGAGGTCAAAAGTGGATATCAAGACTGCTTTCAGCTGATAGGAAGGTAACAGTAACTCAAACAATCACTTCTTATAAAAGTATGGAGAAGAGCATCTCTGAATACGGCGGACAGGCTACAGTAGCAGAAGACCAGTCCTGCCAGCTAAGAACAGGAAACTGAGGCTACCACTAAGATGGTAAAACGTGGACTGATCTGATGAGTCTCAATTTGTGCTGCGACATTCAGATGATGAAAGCATGGATCCATCCGGGTATCAGTGGTTCAGGCTGCTGCTGGTGGTGTCTGGGATATTTTCATGGCACACTTTGGGCCCGTTATTACCATTTAAGCATAATTTAAACAAGACAGCCTAATAGCTGCATCTAGGAGGTAAAGTGCCATGTCACGAAGCTCGGACCATCTCAAAATGGTTCATTGAACATGCCAGTAAGTTCACTGTGCTCAAATGGCCTCCCCAGTCACTGGATCTCAGTCCAACAGAGCACCTTTGGGATGGAACATGAGATTCACATCACGGATGTGCAGCCAGCAAATCTGCAGCAACTGTGTGATGCTGTCACGCCAACATGGAGCAAAACCTCTGATAAATATTTCCAGAACGTTGTTGAATCAGTGCCACGAGAACTAAAGTAGCTGTGAAGGTAAAAGGGGGTCCAACCCTGCACTAGCCAGGTGTTCCTGATGGTGTCCGGTGACTTTGTGCGCTTCCACTGACTGACCTTACACACAAACACAACGCATTGTTTTATCTTTTTTTTTTAAAGACACACACTTCCTTAATTTATCTAGCCAGCATAATTTGTTTTCCAGCAGTGAGTGTGTTTTCAGCAAACACTCACCGGACACTGCAAATGGTTGACGGCACACATGTGCACGCACGCACGCGCACACAAGTGCAAAGTCTATTCTTAGCCGTTAGCATTTCACTGTGAAATGTCGAAAGTCTCTCCTGCACATTTTTTCCCCTGCTGGCTTTAAACTTCATCTCCTTCTCCAACAGCATCTTACTGTTCTCTGAAGTCTTTCTTCTCCTTCTCCACCTTCATTCCAGCCAGATTAGGAACACAGCTGTCCACAAGAACCTGCCTTATATTAATAGACAGAAGTCAGATGTGTATTTGGAGCCTTGTCATGATTTTTTTTCTTTTTCTGTTGAGATCTAAATTTTCTGTCCTAAAACTACAGACTTGGATTTCAGGCAGGGGAATTTATCCTCTGTAGAGAAAGTGTTGAGGCAATTTGTGAGAACAAGTTGACTTTCAGACACAAAGAAATCACGAGTTAGTGTTACCGATCTGAGTGAAGGGGCTCACGTTGCACCCGTCGACTCGCTCTTTCTCTCTCCCTGCTTGAATGCATACATGCAGACACTCTTCAGAAGAATGGCTAATTTGTCAACCCTCCTCATGTTAAAACCGTCTCATTGGGTCTCATGCCACCAGCACAGTGATGTTTTTGTTACTTTGTAGCCCGTCTCAAGCTGTGATTAAAAAGGGTCTTAAATATGTGTCCTCTCAAGCCAGACGCATTGATGAGCTGAAAAAGCAGTTTGTGGAATCCAAAATATATTTGCAGACATTGTCTTGTTCTGTCAGTAGTTAAAGGGCAGCATGAGACATCGATGGTGTTCTCATGTGACACCAGGACACAGGACCTCAGAAACCGAGCCGGCCTGCAGGAGGCCTAAACGGGTCAGGACAGCTCAGCAGCCATAGGTAGATCATGTACCGCTTCAATGCTGTGACTGGGGAAGGGGGGAGATACTGTCCATTCACACACAAAGCCAAGAGGCCAGGACCCCCTTCAGAGCATCTTCACAATCCCCTCTTTCCAGAGTCTAATGTTACTGTGGGATTTAAAGGCTGTCAACCAGCTTTACAGCTTGTTGATTGATGGACAAGAGACCTCAGCATCGATATTTGCATACTTGGGTTTCGATCTCGATGTTGAGAAAGGTATTAAATTTTCTTTGTGTTCGTTGCTTTAGATGGATGTCTCAGTAAAACAGTTAAAAAAATAAAAGGATTTTTCACCTTGATAGACACGATCACTATCACATTATCACATGGAACAGGAAGTTTTCTGACACTGGGAGGCTGAGGATTGCTTCTGTGTCCAGTATTTTCTTTGTCAGTACGGATACCACTGTTTCCAAACCTGAGCTTATCCTCCCTGTTGGTTCAAGAGGACAGAAACCTTTCACTCTGCATGCGTCTAGCTGAAAATGAGAAACAAATGTGCATGGAAACAAATAAAACACACATGGTTCACATGCATCTCAGCTGTATTTTCTCATCCTCCACGTCGTTCTCTCTCATCTAAACTGAAGTTAGCGTGAAGGAAAGCCCCGTATGCTGCTAAAGTAACACATCCTGTACTCAGTCAACAATGTGAGAAATCCTGACAGTCAAAAACTGTTTCCTGTTTGGACTGAATGTTTTTCTGCTCTGAGAATAGTCTGAGTTATTGAATATGTACTGGCCTTGAGCGTCCAAACTCCAACCCAACATTTTGTTTTGGTGAGCTCTTCCTCCTGTAATGTTTTCAAAGACTAATTCACCTGGAATGTGTTTTAATGATATTTGTCTGTTACATGACGCACAGCTGGCCTGACACCTGGCAGAGTTTCAACTCTTTATAGTCTGTTTCCATCTCTGTCTGACTTTCTTTCTGGGAATTTCAATTTTACGAAACCAGTTGATGGAGGAAAAAAAAAAGAAAAAAGGGTGGAGCGGAGTGGCAAAAGATGCTGCCTCAGGCGGAGGAGTTTTATGTATCCGAGGATCTCATTCATTCATTTGGGATGCCAAGGTGAAAAGTGAGCTGGACTGGCATGTTTGTGCTGAACCTTCATTTTGAAGATCGACTTGAGCCAGAATGCGAAGCTTTTGTTCCACCGTCAGCAACAATAATGAGATATTGCTATCGAAGGAATCGGGTTGCAGGTAGAAGCATATGAAATTAGTTTCCCCTCCTAGTTTTCTAGTTTTTGCTCTCAGTCTTGGAGACATCACGAGGAGCCCAGGATGGATTTTTAAGTCTTAGCACTGAAAGGATCCAGCTCAGGCCTCACTCAGTAAACTGGGTGAATACAACAGATTAGTGCTAAGAGACTAATACAATACTATAATTTCATCAATACCTACACTAACCAAACTTTTCCATTTAAAAAAATATCCTGCTTTCATAGGCACTACTATCATGGAAAATGCAGAGGTCGAGTTGGGGGACTCTAATTAGTGGAGATGAGACCTAACAGACAGTAATGAGCTACAGCTTTCTGTGTGTTAGGGAGAAACTATCCATAGAAGTGAAAACAGTTTTTCTTTTTTAACCTGCTGTAAACCTGACTTTTAATGCTAAAGTTGGACATTTTAACAGTTGAGTCTGTGGTACTTACTTTACGGCACTACTGTAGCATAATTTTCAGTTCTGGGAGGATTGATGGATGCATGGATGCATGGATGCATGACCACCATGACACCGCACTAGTTTTGCAAGTATTTTTTGCCTTTCCTTTCAGTAGTTATGCATCACTCACTCACAGACAACTTGACAACTGTCCATTGCACTAACAGGATACTCATTAATTGTCGCTGCCAGCTTGTTGAATTATGTTTTTATGTCTTCAGTTTTATGTGATTAGACTTCAAGCTGGTTAAGTCGAAGGTCTGAACCCAGGTTTAACTGTTCTTTTACGACATTTGTTACTTACATCGACTCTTTCCTTGGCTTGTATAAACTGTTACAGACTGAATGAAAGTTTTCAGCAAACCACACAAAATCCCCTAAGTATCCAATACCGATAATAATGATTTGTAATTTTTAATGTAAATTGATGAATTTTGTACTTCTAAAAAACGTAAAAGTTGCTACAAGTTGTTACAGCAGTTGTAAAACTGTACCTGGAGCTATTCAGGAAGAGCATAAAAGACTACTGGATTAAACTGTCTCATAAACACCTTCCCTTGTCTAGCTGACTCATGCTGGGATGAATCACCTGCTTACACAAACTTTTTAAATCTCAATAGAGAATGCAAATTCTTCTCCTTTCTCTGCAGGCGTCTCAAATCTGCCAGCTACACGAATGTTTTCGGCTCTGCTGCTCCCCGGAGTGATATTAAAAAGAGGCATGCAAAACCCCAGATTGTCTCTTTTAAAGACTCGTGTTCACTGCCCAAAGAATCCTAAATCTCTGTAGCTGGGTCATGTGTGGTTGGGTTTAATTGATAAGCCCAGCCTAGAGGGTTTTTAATGGATGCTTTTAAAGGCTAAAGGGCATAAGCATAATCACAGGGCATACTCAAAGATTTAAGCTCCTCTTGCGCAATCAGCAAATTATGGCTTGTCTTCTTTTTCTTTCTCTCGCGGCA
Source organism: Aulonocara stuartgranti (assembly GCF_965226115.1). NCBI lineage: Eukaryota > Metazoa > Chordata > Actinopteri > Cichliformes > Cichlidae > Aulonocara > Aulonocara stuartgranti. The sequence goes on along the minus strand of NC_138947.1, from coordinate 4,178,448 downwards.
TAAATGAGGGTTTTATGTGCAAGGGAAAAGAAATGTCCATTTCCTGTTTGTGCTTTGGTATGCTCCAAAACATTCATTAAACACAGCCAACATCTCCGCTGTCATTTTTCATATCAGGGCCGTGTTATTGCAGTTCTTTCATTATCCTGAGAAGGAATTCAGTGTTTCCTCAGCACGTTTTTCTTTTTTCAGTTTGGTCTTCCCCCATCTTTTTTTTTTTTTTTAAATTGTCTTTTGAATGAAATGAAAACATTTGCTTTGTCATGGACAAAAAGGCCATTTTCTCCACGTCTACCCAAGCCCAGACCCTGTTGCTATGGAAACCCACAGTCTAACTGGCAGAGGCTTTGTGTTCCTGTGGTAGACTGTTACCTCACTGCTCTGTGTGTGTGTGTGTGTGTGTGTGTGTGTGTGTAATGGTTTTCCTTTGTTCTTCTTTTGTGTTCTCTTAGTGTTTCTGCACATCTGTGTTTGTGTGTGAAAGACTTTTGTGGGTGAAAAGTTTTGTTTTTGGAACTTTGTCCTGGAATTTCAGACGCTTCTTTTCTTTCTTTCCATTTACCCAGAGACATTCTTAACAGGATTACTAGCACACATAAGTACGCTGTTTAGGATGTTATGTGTTATCAAAGCTGGAAAAACGTTCTTTCCTGGGATGATTCCTGCAGACTTTTTGTCTGTGTTGCACTGAACGACTTGTCCAGTGATGCAGTAAAAATGCAGAAGGTTTTCTGATGTAGTTCAAGCTTCTCGTCCTGATCGTGTAAAGGACAAAATGGCTACAACGATCAGAGTTCTGAAGTCAAGTCAAACATGTTTAAGTACTTTGGCTTAGTTCAAGCAACCAGTGAAGTTCAATCATGTGACCATAGCCAACAGCCAAAACATGCACCGCCCCATCTTTGTATTCGCTTTTTCTTTTGGGCTGAGAAAATCGCTGCACACACTTGTTTCAGCTCTATTGTTCATCATCTTGTTCTTGAAAGTTTCACAAAGCAAAGAAGAAAATGGATGGAAAACCATTTTGAAATGAATCTCATTGTTGTTGTGAAAGAATTCAAGTGTTTGTGAAATATTGTAGTGACTCAGAGCTCTGACTCTACTGTTATTTTCAGATAATCGAGTGAAAGTTCCAGACTTTCCGTGTGTGTGTGTGTGTGTGTGTGTGTGTGTGTGTGCATGGAAGCCAACAGTTAGTCTACACATACAGAGATTTAGGCTGCCACTAAAGATTCCCTCAAATTGTAGATCTGAGTTTTAAACATTTTTGACACACTGCTATTTCAGGATGCACCTATATTCATATCTGTTTAAATAAAAATAAAAAAAGCCCCTGTGGTGTCTTCTTTTGATCGTACTGTCAGGTGAAGGCAGTTTTGTAGGCTTTGCAGGTCTTTTCTTTTCTTTTCTAAAACTTGTGGTCATCACATTATCTTAGACATTTGCAGTCTAGCAAAAAATCTTGCTGCTTCTGTTTGGATGCACTACCCTTTGAAGCAGGTCGTGTTTCTTTCAGATTTTCATACAAAACCTAAATGCCCCAAAATCACATTAACAGCCTCTATAATTGCATTTCACAGCATCAGATAAATATAGCAGCTCATCGTACTGCACACAGTAACAAATGTTGGAGGCAACCTGTTCAAAACAGCAACTTGACAGTAACTTACTGTACCGCGGCCATGTTGGAAAACAGTTTGAGCTGAGTACACACAGACACACACAGGTATCTACGTTATCACACACAATTAAAATGTTAAATTGTGAGTGTGTGTAATTTGTCTTCTTTAAAGGGAATAAAGGTATCCACAGCACACACTTGCAGTTGTATATTGTGGTAATAATAGTACTGTTTACTTGGATTTGCTTGACCTGTCGATGATATTCAAACACCATCACTTCCTGTGCTCCCAAGCGCTTTCTCTTGCAGGTCATCTGCAAATAACCTTTGCAGATGACCTCTGGACAATTGTTTTGTGTTATTTGAGCAGAAATAGATTTTTAAAGAAAATTGCTTTGGTAATGCCGGGCCATACCTGTGGTTAAAATGATTGTTTATGTGCTTGGAAAAAAAAATCTGCCTCATTTTTTCCCACTTTTTTTTTTTAACTAATAAATTGAACCAAAATCTCAGATGTACCAAAAGCGATACAACTTAAAACTCATATATGCAAATTCATATTTCATTTCTTTTCTTTTTTTGATTTGTCAGAATGTTCAATAAACACTTTGGTTTAAAAAAAAAAGTGGCTATTTCATGGTTCAGGCTTTGCAGGGTTCAGTACAGCGTCACTGCATTCGTTGCTCTTCTCTGTCCATCCAGTCAAGGACTTGCAACAATTCAAGGACGTAACTTGTGGTTTAAGGATGTTGTTACACCCACTCCCTGCAGCCCACTCTCTTTCATACTTCTTGTTTATCTTTTGTATACTTCCTGTTATGTGCAGGAGAGGACACAGTCATGGTTAGACATGTGCAATATTGAAACTTCTGCCTGATGTGTATCGTCGATGAATTCTTATAACACTTGTGCCACATGTCCTCTTTAGGCGAGTGTGTACTTCAGAGAGCTGTTATGGTGAGGAAGAAGTTGACTGCCAGGGAAGGAAGAGGCTGGCTGTCTGGGACCCTCTTCTGTACTCACTTCAGAGTGGCCTTTGTGCCCCAGGACAGTCCCAAACCTGACGTGAGTCCCTACGCTGCACTGAATAAACACTAAAACATACAGATGTTTGTGTTAACAGTGTGTTTCTATCTTCTGTTTTAAAAGAATGACCCTTGAAAATGTATAAAGTGCATCTGACATCATGGGAACTTTATTTCTTTGAATGATATTTATGACGCAGGACAATGCAGACCCAGTGCTACTAGGAGACCACGATGTGGCTTTGGCATCTATAGAGAAAGTTGTTGTTGGTGAGTAAAACTTCCTTTTTACTCATGGCTTCCAAAAGCATTTCCATTCATGCTATTGATTGATGTTTACTTGGTAAATTATTGCCTTTGTACGACTTCCAGTCACCGGATAGATAAATTGTCTATCATGTCACTTACTGTGAACACGATGACGCAAAGGTTACTAAAAATAAGTTCAAAGAACAGTCTGATAATGTGCAGATTGTTAACTGAGATATTTCTTTGTATCAGTATCGCTGTCAGGAAGTTCACAAAAAAATTGTCTTTGATTCAAAAGGGGACTGATGATGCTCATTTCCAGGTTCATGCTTTCATCCTGGTACACAAAGTCTTTGCGTGTATCGCAACTCACAATAATCCTTATTTATCATTCACTGAGCCTTGCTGCAGCCCCTCAGTTCATGCTCTGTCTCAAACAAGCAGCATTTGTTCCTCTCCCTTCAAACAGAGCCCCCTCTGTTTAAGTCAGCTGATTGGCTGCCCCTCACAAAGCCTAGCCTGGAATAGAAGGTGGGGAGGACTGTTGTGCTCACAGCCACACAGCTATGTACCTGACATAACTGTATAAGGGCTCACAGGGATTATATGTAGAGTATTGGACACGTTTTATATTTTTGATTTATCATCAGTGGATAATCCACTCTTATTTTGAAAGTTGAGTTGCCTGGCGATTCTGGTGCTCTCATACTGGTGCAGTCTGATGGACTACCATCACTACCACTGTTTTAATAAAGTGAGACATCTTTTCACATACCTTGCTTCTCAAATAATATTTAAAGTTTTATTTCAGTTTGCAGGCTGATTTAAAACTCTGTACTCCAGGACTCCGCTGGGCTCTGGAGTCGTCTATGAATCTAAAATGTAACTTTGCTCTTGTGTTTCAGTGGGCCCAAACAGGACCAAGCTGGTGACACCAAACTCCTCGCTGAAGTTCACTCCGGAGGAGCTGGTGCTTTACTGCAGGGACATGCGAGTCGTCTGCTTCCTTTTTGACCGCCTCACTCCTGAGTCACAAGTCCAAGAGGTGTCTCCTTAGCCTAAGCATGTATCCCTAGAGAAGCTGATCTATGCCACAGCCCAGTGATCAGACACTGTGGTGAAAGCTGACGACCTTTGTCATGTTGATGCACTCACTGTGGTTTCCCTCCTCAGATGACCTACAGCATCGCTAAGACCTACCAGCCTCCCAAACCAGGGTCTGTGTTATCTTTCCAGAACGCCGCCCTCGGCAGTGTAGGTGAGTAGATTAAAGTATACAGCTGGCCACTCCTTTCCTGGCACAGAGACGGTATCTTATCTCCACCATTGCAGCCTGTCTGTCATTCTGTTAACCGTTGGCTCTCCCAGGAGCCGTTTAATAACACTCGTGCTTTTGAGCTTACCTTGTTTTGTTTTCGTCCGTATGGATGCAGCCACAGAAATGCTTCTTGGGGCACTGCTGCCTCATGTGTGCCTGCTGGGATGGTAATGATATTAAAATGACTGCGAGTCAATGATCTAAAGTATTTATTACAATCTGTCTATCATTCTGTGCATATTTTAGCTCTAATGAATATTCATAGGAACAACAGCTCAGTTAAAGTGAGAATCACATGCTGTCGTGAATCAGAAACCCTGCAGGAATGTGTTAGGACACACTTGTACAGATTTAAAGCACAGCACATGACTAAGTGTGGTTCTCACCCATTCCAGCTCCCGAAACAGAATGTACTTAAGCTGTGATCACACTTTATCATTTCCCTCCTGTGACTTCAGCTCATTATCATTTTTTTTTTAATTTTTTGCTCCTGTCGATTTCCATCATCCGAATGTGATGTTGCAGATCCTAAAAGTGGGACGAAAATGAACCCAGAACCTTAATGGTTTCTGTTCAGACCATAATGACACATAACACTCACATCCTCTGTGGCTGGCGAGATTAAAAACACTCCCCTCTGTGATGCCACAGTAAAAATACTCTCTCTGAAAACATATGTGAGGCAATCTTTCATCGGATTCAGCAGAAGTTTATGTTAACAATGATTTAAAGTGTGGCTGTGGGAAAGATTAAACCTTGTTTTATGTTCTTTCCCCTTTTTTTTTCTTAATTAAGCTTCTCAGCTTCAAATGCAAACGAGCCACAATTCACATGTCGTTAATAAAGGCCTGCTCTAAACACCCGCCCTCCATATAGGGACATTTGAGCCTGTCTCTGCAGTATAGTATGCTTAGTGTGCTACATTCAAGCTACGCTAGGCTGGCCAGGCTGAGGATGAATGCCAGTTCTTGGATAAATAATGCAAGCCCCCCTCTGAAACAAGTCATTAGATGACCTACAGTTCACCTCCGCCCTATGGGTCAAGTGTGTCCAGTGTGTGGTCAGTTCTTTGTGTTTTGAATAATACAAGAAGAGCTTCACCTCTGCCAGCGTCCACGCTCTGTTTGACACCAACATGAAACGGTCGCTCTCTTTGCCCATGCGCCGTGTCTCCACCAAGCTTTATGATATTATTCAGCTTCGTACAGAGAAATGTGTCCCAGGCATCCCAAGTTTTTTCCCACGGCTGACCCAGAGAAATAGTTTCTCCTGTCCTCCAAAAAGAGTTTTGTTGGAAAAGGATGCAAAAGCTCAGAATAGATTTCTTAAGAAGCCGTGCCTGCTTGCTGAGCAGCCAGTGCTTTTTAAAATTCTGTTTCTGCCCGGTCTTTATATCACGATAAAAAAGGCAAAAACTTATACCAGAGAAGCTAAACAGTAAAATTATAATTAGCTTCACTGCTGGACTCCCATTAAGATTAGGTTTAAATCCTGCCTTTAAAATGAATAGTGTTGTGTTTGTATAAAATACGATTCAAAGCAGTCACAGTATTATCACACTGCACCTGATCTTGCACCTTTAAAGTGCCGCGAGCATCAAAACGAGTGTTTCAATCACTTCCCGCCTACAGAAATGAAGCAGTTTCTAAGCAACCGTCGCCGAGACGCCCACATGAACTGGTTTGAATCTGCCTCGGACTGGGAGCAGGAGCTGGAACGCTGTGGAGCCACTAGCTGGAGGGTCAGCTCAGTCAATGACCGCTTTGAAATGTCAACCAGGTAAATTCACAAGTGTAACCACACATAACACTAACCAGGTATGCAATGTAATAAAACACATAGAATGTCTGTCAGTGTTATATCAGATTTAACACCAATCCCCTCTTTAGTATGCAAAGCAGCACATTTCAGGAATGTTGCTCGTCCTCGATAAGAGAAAGATTCCACGGCACTAACGCCTTAAAAGATGGTGCTCTAAGTTTTTTACATTTTTTTTTATATGCAGTGACTCATACATCTTCCACTGCTGTTGTAAATTTGCTATTTATATCTCGTCAATAAAACTGAGCACTTTTTTTCTGCTTCCTGTCAGCCTGCCTCGCTTCATCGTGGTCCCACAGAAGGTTTTAGACACCGAGCTGAAGAAAAGCTTCGCCCACTTCAATGAAGGACGCATCCCTGTGAGTGTTCTGGAGTCATGTTTTGTTTTAAATTAACACTTTGCCATTTGTGATTCACCAATTTCTAGGAAGTGTTTGGAAGTATATGCTTCAGAAAATATTCAGCTGGATTTTTTGCAAACACATGCAGAGCTGGGCTGTGGGGATGCTGTTACAATATTCCACAGTTGTGTCCAAGAACTCAAGAAAGCACCCAGAAGCACTATTTTCACAGATATCTTCCTGCCTTGAGAAACATTTAAAACTTTTCTTGCAACTCAAATGAAAAAAACAGAAGTTCCTCAGACTTGGTGCCTGTTTCCCAAGTGTCTTTAATATATTATGTCAGAATGATCTCTGAGCTGCAATCATGTGTCTGTATTCGCTGCTTATTATCATTCCAGCGAGACTAATTATAAGATGAATGCTGCAGTAAGAGCGTGTTATTAAAGAGGGTGAAACTGTTTTGTGTCACAGCGCTGGTGTTGGCGACATCCCAGAGGCAGTGATCTACTGCGAATGGCCAGCTTCCAGAATAACATCTACCATGAGAAAGATGACATCAGGTGTGTGTGTGTTCAATGCTTTGCAAATGGATTCTAGTGCATCAACATTTGACCACCCGCACTTGAGTCTGAGCTGTAGGGTGCAACTTTCACACAGCAAAGTACAGGTTACAGTAAAGTAATAACAGGTCGTCTGCTGGACTCCAGATCCTAAGCTTTAGTCCAGAATGAAGATGCAGACTAAGAAGACTTGGTTCACAGACTTATGAAAGTGTCTGCACATGGCTTGTTAGATACATTTACATTTGAAGATGCTCAGATTCATAATTTTAAAACCTTCTTCTGCTTTAACTCACCTGTGTGCATTTATTTCTATCACCCGAGAAAATCTATCGATGAACACAAAGAACGAATGAGAGAAACAGAACACTTTGAGGTGAATATTGCAAATCGTGAAAGAAGCACGAGGCTGCAGTTTAACGTGTGAGGTCAGAATATGTTGCAGAATCATTTTACACCAACTGTCATTTTTCAGTATTAACTGCGAAGCTTTTGGCAAAATCAGTACAACTTTTCCCTCCAAGCTGAAACGACATTTGAACCAGTTCCTTCTTTCTGGGGAAATAATAGTCTGCTTTGCACCTTTGCTTCCCAAAGGGCCATTTCATAGATTTATATCCATATGTTATGTTGTGGGTTTGAATTCCACGGCACAGAAAATTACACGGTGTCATGTAGGATTCGGGGAATGAATTGGCATGCATCACTGGTCAGTTTCATTATTTTGCGTGTATTATTTCAGTTTTCTGCCTCCTTGATTATTCAGCTGATAGACATTTGTTTTTATGCATGAATGAAGCGCCATGGACACCTTATTAAATGCTCAACAGCTTTAGTACAACGTACCAGTGTGGACACCCCCATCACTGTGTCAGACAAATATCTGAGCTAACTGCTCTCCCGTAGGCCTAAGAGAACTTATGAGATTTTAAGATTTTAATAACTATTTTTAAAGCCCCTTGAGTCCTCAGTCTCTGACCTGTGAGCTCTGTATGTTCCAGTATGTAGAAGCCTTTTGTCCCAGCGGCCTGCTGCTGAAAGAGGGGATAGCTGAAACCATGAAGTAACTGCAAGATTTTTCGCACTTTCTGAAAAAATATCTGCATATAGATTTGCATAAAAGAGTTTGAATTAGTATCGTTTTGCTATATTTTTGGTTACTTTATTGCTCAGAAATGATTCATTCAGTTTTTTTTTTTTTTTTGGGAAAAAGTGAATCTCATCAATGATGTAAAGCGATATCAGCTTGCTTACAAATGTTACACTGCCAGTGACAAATGTTTCACAAAGTACGGCAGGCTCGTTGCCATTCGTTAACAGCTGGATGTGCTCTTGTGTAGAAACCTGGAGATGATCCTGTTTGGTTGCCAGTCCTCTTTGTGTGTGGTGGTGGAGCTGGGCGAGGAGCTGCCCTCGCCTGCCGACATCCAGCTGGCACACAGCCGCCTGCGCGCCCTTTGTCTGGGAGGTAAGGACAGAAACGCACACGTCCACACCTGAATGTGTGTTTACACACAGCACAGAGAGGAGAAAGGAGGCATCACAACTGCCGTTATTGATAATCCGCTGCTCATATAAACCTCTGTCAGGACAGGTGTGTGGTCTGAAGGGTCAAAAAAGGGACAATATTTAGCACAGTGGAACAGTGGTTAGCACTGTTGCCTCACAGCAAGAAGGTCCTGAGTTCAATTCCTCCATCTGGCGTGCTTGTTCCCCCCTTGTTTGTGTGGGTTCTTTCTGGGTACTCTGGCTTCCTCCCACAGTCTAAAGACATGCAGTTAGTGAGGATAGGAATGTAAGTGAGAATGGTTGTTTGTGCATATGTGTTAGCCCTGCCACACACTGATGACCTGTCCAGGATGTACCCGCCAGCAACCCTGAAAAGGATAAGCAGAAGAGGATGGATTGTATAGAAGTCTGGGAGTCACTTCTTTTGTGACTTCAGTAACTAATTTTCTAAAGAGTTCTCAGTTGCTGCTTTAACCTCCTAAGACTTTTGGTCTAAATCAGCGGTCCCCAACCTTTTTTGTGCCACGGACCGGTTTATGCCCGACAATATTTTCATGGACCGGCCTTTAAGGTGTCGCGGATAAATACAACAAAATAAAACTAGTACCGGTACCGAAAAAAAGAAGATTTATTCATAACACACGTGAAAAGACCCAGGAAAACCGAGTTAATGATAAAAACTATAACAAAATAACGCTGAAAACCGATAAAAACCCTGAAAACCAGACATTTCACACCTGAGCCTCAACTCTCACAGCCCGGTACCAAACGACTCACGGACCGGTACCGGTCCGAGGCCCGGGGGTTGGGGACCGCTGGTCCAAATAACCCAAAATGTGATGTCCACATATGTGGACGCCAGGTCCTAGGAGGTTAAAGACTTATTTGATACGTGATTATCATTTCATAAATTATGGCCCCATTTTGAAGCAGATTGGAGATGAAGCTTTATTCACCTTGAATTTAACAAGTCATGTCTCGGTGAGTTCTTGTTTGTCACTTCTGATTCAGAGCAGAAAATGCTTCATCTATCTTTTCTAAGCAGTCTATGGAATTTCTGTGTTAAGCTTCTGCATTTCTCCTACTTCCTGAACAGTCTTTTGATTTAAATCACACCCTGACGTGATCTGCTTTAGTTTAGTTAAAGTCATGTGTTTCCAGATCATTCTCTCCTGTTTTAAATAGTTGTTCGGGGCATTCCTGCTCAGATCACAACACTCTTTGTGAGACGGCTCTTACTGGTGCTTTTGTCATATGAGCACAGGCAGCACATTCCACTTAAGAGCAGAGAGGCCAGAGGCCACAGTGGTCTCAAACTACTGGAAATGCTGAGCCATCTTTCTAACTGTCTCTCTGTCTGACTCACACACACTCACAAACACACACACACACACACACACACACACACACACACACACACACACACACACAGGAACAGTGTGTAAAGGTCACAGTACTACACACGTTTGTCACCTCAGTGTTTTGTCTCGTTGTGTGCGAGTGTTTCACAGTCCAGAGGATTATTCTGTAGAAATGAAAACTCTGGTACATCTTCACCACAACTAGATTAGAAAATTAGTCTGAACTGAGGATCGTCTTAGCCGGCCGTTCATTTGCATTTATGTGCGTTTTACACTTTTAGGGAGAAAATTGTTATTCTGTCTAATACGTTGATCGTGGCTTTGGCAGTAATAACCACACAGCAGTATTAAAACACCCAGTAGGTGCCACATTTACTGATTTTCAACAAATGAGACATTCGATCGTGGCTCAAGAGTTGGGAGTTTGCCTTGTAATCGGAAGGTTGCTGGTTCAAGCCCCGGCTTGGACAGTCTCGGTCATTGTGTCCTTGGGCAAGACACTTCACCCGTTGCCTACTGGTGGTGGTCAGAGGGCCCGGTGGCGCCAGTGTCCGGCAGCCTCGCCTCTGTCAGTGCGCCCCAGGGTGGCTGTGGCTACAATGTAGCTGCCATCATCAGTGTGTGAATGGGTGGATGACTGGATATGTAAAGCGCTTTGGGGTCCTTAGGGACTAGTAAAGCGCTATATAAATACAGGCCATTTACCATTCGTGAGACATTGATGAGAATACATAATATTTTAAAGGTATTTAAAGCTTCAGTCTCCAAACTGCAGAAATTGATTTCTTCTTTCATGCATTTGTATTTATGATGCTGCCTGAATATGATCTGGTGCTCTTTTTCTGTTTTGACTTGTAGATATCTCCACATCTATGTCGGTGCCTGATGACAAATGGTTATCTACCCTGGAAAGCACCCACTGGCTAGACTACACAAGGTAACGGCTCTGATTGGCCAGACTGGCAGTGCATATCATCCCTAACAGAAGACACAAGTCTAACAAAACGAAGCCTTTTTGACAGTTTGCTGGCTAAAGAATTCAAAAACTGCGTTCAGGGTCCTGTAAAAACGAACATTTTGCAGACAAATCGAAGCCATGAAAGTTTGCAAGCCTCATTTAACAGCATTTAAAAATTGAATTTTATGTTTATAACTTTATAGCTAACACTAATATACAATATGCAAATTGTGTTTGTTAGGTATTGTAACTGTATTTCTTATGTGCCGATTCTGGTGCATGTCACGAACCTGCCTCTGCCTCCAGGTCCTGTTTGAGGAAGGCTTCAGAGGTAGCCTGCTTGCTTCGTGGTGGTCACCTGACTGTGGCACTTCAAGGTGAGTCACGTGACTCCAGAGCCTGTCTCATATTATTCAGTTCATTCATTATTCACAGCACTTCCCTCTCATTAATGCCACATTAGGGCTTACCTTGGAGTAGACATATACCACGGACAATCACACTCCGCTGAGCCTACATGCACACTGTCAATAAGCCCCCATGCAACATGCTTTTAAGGACACAGTTACACCTGCTTGCAACTGTTGTTTCACATGAGGTCAGACAGCAGAAAAGCAATTGGCCTTCTAAGTTAATTATAGCGTTTAATTAATGAGTTCAAGGAAAATATTCTGTGTCTGACGTTGTATTTTGGTGGACTTTTGAATCTCTTTTTTGGTTTAAACTTCTGTTGTTGGCACATGGATCCATTAAGGCTATTTATAGGTGTGATGCGGTGTTATTGACACTTTGTTCTATTCAGGTGCCAGATGACTCTGCAAGGTTTTCCCTGCGTAAAGAAACGTTTGAGGTTTTGGTCACCCCACCAAGGATAATGCCGTTCCCCCTTCCACTGTTACACAATCATGGTTTGGCTTGCAGCTGAAGGACATTCTGTTAAATAAGCTGAAAGACTCATTGTCTTTAGTGTGCGTGGATCGATCAATCTTACAGGCATGTGCAATCGGGCCCTGCTGTGGTGGGAAAGAAGACCTCTGCACACCAAGCTCCTGGATGGATGCTGGGCTAATGTTGCTTTATGTGGCAGGAGGTGCAGAGGGGGTGCGTCTCTGTGTTGCGTCTCTGTGTTGCAAAGAGGAACGTGCTGACTTTTGTTTGTTTGGACCCGAGCTGTCAACTGATCACCGCTCAGCAGCGAGGCGTTTCAGGTGACGAGGAAACGCTACTAGGCAGGCCGGGTAAACCCAAGCATGCTGCGAGGGTGACCTCAGCGTGCCTGACTGGGACTCTGCTTCACAGAGACAGGCTCTGGCCAACAGATGACATGGTTTTCTTCCACAGAGGAATTTTCAGTGCCCAGCAAAGCAGTTGTAGGGTTATTATTTACTTAAATGTAACAGATGTTTTTATCAGATGCTTAGAAAAACATGAAATCTAAACTATTTCTGTCAAATAAGGTAACACAGACCAGTCTCGCATACTTTATCCAGACCAGTCATGTTTACTTGCACATTAACTGCCTAAAAGGCCCACTTTGAGTGGGATGGAAAATCACTGGATGATTGTGTTGTTGTTGTTCTGACTCCTGACGTTCTCATTGTTTAGTCTCCCACTGACGTTAAACTTTTGTTGGCCTGTGGCCACGCTGTGCATGAACGTGAAGTAAACAAATCAAACAAAGGGGCATGTCAGAAGATGATCATTTGTAATATTCCTTTAGATTTCATTTTGACTCATTTTACAGACATTTGGCGGATTTCTGACCATCTGGTCTGGCTTCCTGTTGCACGCTCAGTGTAACACTACATTGCTCAGACAATGGCCGTTTTCAGCTGAGGATGTTTACTGCTTGCTGCTGATCTTTCACTTTCTCTACCAGCTAGGCTGAAAGGACGACAGAGCCATGCTCAGTTTGGGTCTGCTAACGTTTTCCTGCACTCTGAGTTGAGCATTAAGAGCAGAATTGATGAATCACTTGCTGGATTGTTTGGTTTTTGCTGTTGCTCAGTGACTGAGTGAGCTACTCGAATAGAAGGCGCGGCATTCAGCATGTGCTCTTCCTGTTCTGACGTCACAGAGGTGGAGGACCGGGACATGAGTTGCGTGGTCTCCAGCCTGGTGCAGGTGATGTGTGACCCCCACTGTCGGACAATGTATGGTTTCCAGGGTCTGGTGCAGAAGGAGTGGGTGATGGGCGCGCACCGCTTCTACAGCCGCATTAACTACCACCGTGACAACGACAAGGAGGAGGTGAGCGGCCATTTTTGAACCCATTTATTTTTCCTCCTAACAAACACAGCCACAAGTTTCCAAAGCTCTTGGTTTCTAACCCTAGTCCCACCCTCACCCTTATTTTGCTTCTGTTTCCTCCTCCTTCACCTTCTGTCTCTCACTTCCATCATTCATTCATCTCTTCCTGTTTGTGCTCTAACTTTATTTACTATGCTCTCTCACTTGATCTTTCCTTCAAGGCTCCAGTCTTCCTGCTCTTCCTGGACTGCGTTTGGCAGCTGTGGTCCCAGTATCCCTCTCGCTTCCAGCTGACAGAAGACTTCCTGTTGGCACTGCATGACAGCGTCCACCTGCCACTCTTCTCCACCTTCCTGTCAAACTGCCAGCGAGAGAGATGCAAACGCTCCCAGGTACTGAACGCCCCCCTATATAATGATTAGTTCAAATAGTGGTGAAGTAATTGATTAACATGCAGTTGCTCGTCATTAGTTAGAACAGCAAATGCTGACTCTGATTCTCCAGATGATTGTAATGATGATGATGATGAGTAGGAAGATGTAGACTGCAGAAAACAGACATTTTCATAATAAATGACACCTCCTACCTCCGCTATACTCAGAATCTCGGGCAGTGCTACACGCCCGTCAACGGCTGGAGAGATGTGCTGCATCCAGATTCTTCCACAGATCCGTCTGACCCTCCACTGCCCCCGGTGTGGGACTGGTCCCTGCAGTACAGCAAGCCGAGACAAAGCCGTTTCACGCAGCCCGTGCCCCCGACTCCTCCGCTCCAACCGCTGCTCAACGGCAACCTCAACACCAACCCCGACAAACACAGGGTGAGGCTGGCTCGTCTACTGCATGGTGCAACACGTCCCCCTAGTGGCCGTGTTTAGAGTCTAGTCTGTGTTAAAGTATATCAGCAGAAATGGGTGTGGGATATTTTTGCTTTTGGTTGGACAGCGACACTTAAGACTTCAGATTGGATTCTACCTAAGCAGCAATTTGTAAACACACAAGTTTAACTTCAGGGCAGAAGAGAAGAAGAGCAGACCACCAGTGTGAGGGTGCAAGAAGAGCTGTTGCAGAGGTTTTCGCATGCATATTTTTAGTAGACTGATATCTTAAGAACTTGGATGTTTGCGTCATACCACTGCTCCTGCTTATGGTACTCGTTAAAGATGCAGCCACTTCAAACTCACTTGTCTTGATTGTCCATAATGGCCTTTAAACTATCTTCTCAGTTTACAGATGTATTATTTTACTTTTATCTAGATAAATGCAAATCAGTGGAATTAACCAGGAAAAGTAGAACCTGCAGGCTCCCAGAGAAAATGTCTTGCGACTGGAAGTTAAACCGCCAAATGTTTTCAGTTCAAATGTACGATTACTGTTGTAGGTGTGTTACAGTTTGCCTGATTCTGACCTCTGACATCTGCCCACCAGCTGACCGACGCCGTCCCGGGCTCAGTGTTTCTGCTCTCGCGGGGCACCTTCTCCTGTCCAACTAACCTGCTTCCGTGGCGCAACAGCAGCAGCAGCAGTTCAGGTGTTTACAAAAAGAGCCACCGGAGGGCGCTGTCCTCTGAGAATGTGCCTGGCCTGGAGAGACTGCTGAAAGCTTGGGCTCTAGTTGAGTTTCCCCAGGCCCTCACATCTACGTCTGGACCTCAAGGACCACTTGACCCCTATGAGCCCTTACTGCCCCTTCTTATGGGCCCCTGCATGGGCCTGTGGAGGGAGTGCTACCTGCGCGGGGCGCTCCATGCGCAGGTATGTCAACAGTCTGATGCAGGCATATAGAAATTATTCATTAAGAATGAGCGGGTATTGTTAGTGAAGCTTCATATGCAGTTTCTCTGTGCATTCGAATGAAGACCACAAAGAGTCCTGAATGTGATGATGTCTTCTGCTTAACACTTAAAGTTTCCAGCTATATTAAACAGAATATTATTAATAATGTAAATATAAACTAAAAGGTCAGTTTAGGAAAGAAAATGTATAAAACACTCAGTTTGAGCTGCACTATTCTAGTTCAAATATGGAGGACTGAAACTGCCAAATTTTAAATGCATCTCAGAGTGACTCAATTACATGTTAATATCTTACAAAATATAAATATAAAATGATTATTGGAATTAATAAATAAATAATTAATTCTGTTTCTATATGTTTATGCATTGACTTATCCATTTTCTTTATTTACAGTCTATTTATTTTTTAAATAATATATTGTTTCTGTTATTTTTACCTTTTAGTCATTTTTACTTTAATAAATTATTTTATTATTTTTTACATTGTTTGCATCTTGCTTGTATGTATATTTATTTATTTATTTATTTATGCTTCATGCAGTTGATGAGCGTTCATTCAAATGATCTCATGAGGTAAACTTTGCACTTGTTTGTTCATTGATGCCAAACTCAAAACAACTGGAACACATCTGAAGGTGATCAGCTGAATAAATGCAGCCAGTCAGGTGTGGCTGTTGTTTTTCTTTTCAAGCGCTGGTGACATTTAAAAAGTTGTAATCTACGTATACACAAAAATAACTGATTTATAAAATGAAATAACTAAATGAAATAAATTACCAGCTCAGTCAACCAGTAGGTGAAAAGCTTACTCCATGACAGCCTCGCTCATTTGCATAATGAAGCAGAAATTTTGGAAAAAAACAGAAAGAATAGGAGTAAATTTGTCAAACAAAAATAAATAATGTAAACCAAATACAAATATAAATACACACATAAATATTAAATGAAAGTTAATAATGGTAAAAGGAAATTAAAAAATAAAATAAAATGATCTTACCATCTTTTTTATAACTCCTAATTTTATTATTTAAATATTTATATAATTATATGATTTATTTTCTATTACTGTACTATTATTATTATTGAAATCTTGGCATATTTTAGGGCATATATGCATAACTTTTTGATGCCAGTAGTTTCAGTCCTCTGTATAATTATTATACTGTATCAAAGTTAAGTGTGTAAACCCGGACGTGGGTACCCGTGAACCTTCCTGAAGCCCCCGTCGCGAGCGCTGCACTCCTGTGTCCCGTGTTACATCCTCTCACTTCCATTCCGCTCCTTCAGTAGATGACGTCCTCTTTGATGCGAAGATTAGTCAGAGCAGTTATGAGCAACTCCAAATATGGACATGGTTCAGCCTTTGTGATGTCTGTACATCAGCGCGTCTATCAGCGTCCCCATGGTGATGTTAAGAATAGTTGAGCACCGTGTGGGTGGGTGGGTGCCTGCAGCTATTTTAAAAGCACTGTGGAGAAATTCTGTCAGGCTGCTGAAAAACCATTTCAGGTTTCAGAGACAGTTTTGTTTCACACACTGCTGAATGTTCCCTTCAGGAACACGAGTTCCTCTTCTTTCTTTTGTTAGAAGCATGGATTCATTCAGGCATTACTCAGTGTTTGTGGTCTGCATAGTTCACGTATTAAACAAACACCTGTTAGTCTCTGTGTTTTTTAATAATAATAATAATGATAATGCATTTTATTTAAAAAAATAGCGCCTTTCAAAGCACCCAAGGACTGTTTTTATCTGAAGAACACACACTTCAGGATAATTAAAAAAACACTTACTACAAAATTCAGACTGACTAGAAAACCACTCTAACTGGGTCAGTATCTATAGGTAGGGGGAAGCATTCGTTCCTAGGCTTTAGGGCTCATGAGGTCTTACCTTGAAGCGTTCCTTCACCATAGACTGCATATTCAATGCAAAGTACTGCTGATATACTTTACGTGTTTTTGTGACAAAAACATACAAAACCAACAACGCATCCGTCACTCGAAACTTTGCGGCATCTTTAGAGGCCTTTGTGCTGGACACACCTTTGTCCTGAGGCCTGGACCCTGACCTCGCTGGACAGGAAGAACAGGCAACACTCCGCTCCTCCCAGTTTAGCAGCATAGTTATTGTACAACAGCAGGTAGCAGCTCTGTGGCAGGTTTTTCCTACAGTAGGATGCAGATGTTGAACAAGTTTATTCTGGATTTTATTTGGAACCAGCTGCTAATGCTGGTATGTTTTCACTCCTACTAGTAGTGTGTTCATACATACCGTCCCAATTTCTTGTTTTTGCATATTTGTCACATTTATATGTTTCAGTTCATTGAACAAAGATACGCAAAGTCACACAAAGATAAACGGAGTAAATACAAAATGCACTTTTTAAATGATGATTGTAAAAAATGAGGTTTTTCAAACCTACTGGGCCTGTGTGGAAAAAAGTAGTTGCCCCCTAAACTTAACTGGTTGAACAAACCTTAACAGCAACAACTACAATCAAGTGTTTCTAAAAACTGACAGCGAGTCTTTTCGCTGTGGATCAACGGTGGCTCAGTCTTCTTTGCAGAATTGTTTCAGCCACATTGGAGGGTTTTTCAGCACGAACATCCTGTTTACGAACTATCTCAGTCACATTTATGTCCTGACTTTAACAAGGCCACTTCAAAACCTTCATTTTATTTATTTTTTTCCATTCAGATTAGACTTGCTGGTGTGTTTTGGATCATTGTCCTGCTGCACAATCCGAGTACTTTTGTGCTTCAGAGCATGAACTGATACCTGGACAATGTCCTTCATCAACATGTTTTTTAGCCTTTTTTTGAGGTTTTTTGGACAGCGGTGGTTTTCTCCTTGAACCCTCCCCTGGAGGCCATTTTCACCCAGTCTCTCTCTTATTGTTGAATCATAACCTCTGACTTTAACTGAGGCAAGTGAGGCCTACAGTTTTTTAGATTTCATTCTGGGTTCTTCTGTGTCCTCGTGGATGAGTTTGAATGCGCTCTTGGTGTACTTATGGTAGGCTGGTTACTCCTGGGAAGGTTCACCACTGTTCCAAGTTTTCTATTTGTGTATGACAACGGGATTCAATGGAGTCCCAAAGCCTTAGAAATGGCTTTTTGACCCTTTCCAGACTGACAGATATCAGGGACTTTTTTTCTGCACTGATGTTGTTTCTTTAGGTTGTAAAACTGAACTCAGCTTTCCAAAGAAATGTGATTAATCGGTTATGTCATGATTTTAAATGGGGTTTTGATCTGAAACTGTATGACAAATATGCAAAAAATAAGATGTTAGAAAGGGGACGACTACTTTTTCACAGCACTATGATGTGGTCACAATGTTCTGATGTCTTACAACTGCAGCTTGAAATACTGATACATAAATATTTTCTCCACTCATCTTTTCAGTAAGAGTTTCCTCTGGACAAGTTAGTGTCATTAATGGAAAGCAACAATGAAGGTCACTTTTAAAAAGCAGTTTTTAATACCTTATCATTGCTTTCATGCTTTTTAGTTTGTAGTTTTGGTCCCAGAAAAATGCAGGATGAGAAACCTTCAGATTGAGATGAGGTTGGATTAAAGTTGCTGAGCAGTCCCGTAAGTAAAACTTTCTTCTGCTTTCTATTCTCAGGCGTTCTCTCACCCCCTCTCTGCCAACCACCTCCACCCTGTGGAGAGGCTAGCGCAGGAGGTGCAGCAGCTCAAAGACAAGCTAGAACAAGTCTCCACCAGCACGGATCCTACCCCGCCCGCCGTGACAGCCGAGCCCCGGAGAGCCGACACCAACCTGAACCAGAACACCAACAACGGCACCTTCCTCTTCCCGGCGTCGAGGCCTCAGAGCGCAGGCGCTCTCAGAGCAGCACCCCTCCCTACCTCGGCCAACCAACACACCTCCAGGGGCGCTCCCGCCGCCTCTGCTCCACAATCCAGGCCTGCTCACAAAGACACGGGTGGCAGCAGCAAGCACACATTCCTGTTTGGGCACTCGTCTGTGATTGATGCACATCCTGACCAGCGATACTACTCGGCGTCCAGTAACGCCAAGCTGCCTAAGAGTAACGGACCCTCGCTAGCTTCCTGAGATCTGACCGTTTTCCACCCCGTGACCGGGTACTCTAACCAAATGACACAGACATGTCCCTCAGTGGTGCCACGAACTGAGAGGAGCAGACGTGTAATAACGTGTCCATAAGGCGATTAGAAACAGAGACATTGTGACGGACCACATTGAACTGAAGCTGTATGAAATGATCAGTGCAAGAGCTCTTTCCTCTGCTACTTATCACGTGTACTGTATCAAATAATGTGACAAGTCTTTTGTATATTTGAATAAATATTCCTTTAATTAAATTGCAAAGAAAAAAAGTCATGCCTGAAGGTGCTGAATGCTGGAAGTACACCTCACAGTATGCAGAAACCGTCGCCGAGACTATTTCTTTGTAAACTTCCTGATGTCACCCTTTAAGAAAGAGACAGAAAGCTTGTCGTTTCTATTTTTACCTTCTTATCCACGGGGGGGTTGCACTGACAGGGCGGAGTGGAGATAAATGTGTTAAGCGATGGGTCCTACAGGCACTTTTCAGGACGTGATCTAGAATGGACACACTTGAGCGTTTCAATGGATTTAACCTCTGACCTGTGTGCCCTTAAGGCTCCATGCCTCCAGAAGACTTTTTTTTTTTTTTTAAGTTGGTAACGCTTAATGATTTTTTCTTTGTTGCTGTTTGTCAACGTCAAATAGAAGATTAAATTATTGTTTGGAAAATAATAATTTCCAAAAACCGTCATTTTCTAACTCCAGGCGCTGCGACCAGTTGAATTTAGGGCATGAGCGCTATTTTGGTACCGCTGTGCTCTCATATCTCTCCGCTCACATGCACGCTGCTCGGGAGCAGCGAGAGGCCTATATTCAGTTTATGGTGTTATGTCAGCCTGGAGTTTTCTGGATGTTTCTGCAGTTCCTGCATGATGAAGATCATTTCAGGGCTTTAGTATGATATGTGTTTGTATTGATCGCTAATGGACATGTGGATACGTGTGATTATTTTCAACCAAAGTTGGTATTATTTGAAAATGTTTCCATCATTTTTATGGTGGTGAAAAAAAACAAACATAATTGTGCTCTTTTGGACTTCTGTACCTTGAGAAGGTAGCAGTGTTTGAAGTAAAGGGAGGCTCCGTTCCTCCTGTGTTTACCTTCTATTTGATCTCCTCACGTCCTGCCTGCTGCCGTATTAGTATGCAGTCAGCATTTAGGTCAAGGATTTGTCTGAAAAGCACAGAGGGAAGTATTTGGTCCTGCACCTTTAAATCCAAACAGTTTGCATGATGTGGGTGTCGAGTAGATGCACTGGCGTCATTCCCACGGATGAATGAATTTGCACCATTGCTAAAAGGGATGTTTAAAGTATCCATTATCATTATTCTTTCTTTTTAAACGCAGGATAACAGTTGTCAGATGTCCGTCTGATACCGGCCTTCTCTCATGTCAAAAGGTACCTCACTTGATAGCACTATGAATTATTCAATTGCTGTAAATATTCATTATGTCAATATTAAGGCATTGACTTCAGCTACAGTTTCAGAGCTTTCCAGGTGTGATGCCAATGGATTTGCTGGTCTTCTGCGGAAAAAAAGTCATCGTTGTCCCGTTGCATGGAAGATCTAATTTGATCTTCAGCTCACACCTGCTGCTGTGTCTTTGTATCATTTCATGTTTTTGGTACTTACATTTGCCAGATGTACATATTTTTCTTTTTTTGTACTCGCATGTTTTGATCCCTGATAAATAAAAAGAGAAGTGTTACCAGCTCTGATTGTAATGACATGGCGTGCTCGTACACTGTTCACACAACCTTTTTATTTTTTAACAAAATAAATATTTACAATATGATCTGGAACACCTAAAAGTAGCACGGCACTGTACAGTGAAGTCGAGATTTCAAACCCAGCTGCATCAAACATATAGTCAGTGTGAAACAGCTTGAGAATCATGTGCAAAATGATCAGTACTTTCACAGGAAATGTTCAGAGTAACAGCGTCTTCTGACAGGAAATGTTAAATATACAAAATATCTACTCTGGTTCGCTTGTGTTCATCTCGGGTTTGGGTTATTTCTGTTTTTCAGAGCTCAGTAGAAAACCTGATAGGATAGGAAACCTCTCCATGATGTCGTGAAGTCTATGGAGATGCATTTGGGCACTTAAATCTATGCATGTTAATGTCATGCATTCTCAGACGTTTCACCTGATTAGCACAAACAACAGAGCAAGATGAAATAAAGTAGGATGACCACGACTCCAAAGTCAACAGGTGGCTTTCATGGCAATGAATTTAAAAATCAATCAGGTCACAGCTTAAGAAGTCCAGAGAGTCGGCATCACCCCCGTGAAGCGGCTTCACGTTTATCCCCACTGGCTGCCGTGCTCCTTCCCTGTGTATTGCTCCTGCAGGATGCTGTAGGGTCCATTGAAGTACCCGGAGGAAGATGGACCCAGGCCTCCCAGCTGCCGGATGGACTTGCACATGGGGCAGGGGTAGTCCGACAGACCCTCAATGTCCTCGAAGGCCAGGTTGACGATCTGATCGCAGCAGGGATCGCAGTAAAGATGCCCGCAGGAGAGGCGCTTGAGGCGGGCCTCGTAGGAGATGCAACACTGGCAGTGCGGCAGGTCGGGGCCCAGCGACAGGGAGCTGGTCAGGGAGCTGCTCTCCAGGCTGCCGGCTTGGCTGGAGCTCAACTTAGTGGGAGACCTGAGAGGGAGAGGGAACAGGACGTGAAGACAGCCTGAAAACTACACATTGCATCAAGCTGTTCAAAATAAAATATGATTGTTTAAATCGCAGGTGTAGATTTCAGAGGGATGAGATTTAGACCCCACGTTTGTCCCCTCAGAATAAAAAACACAAAGGCTGCAAAGACCTTACTTAGAAATTCCCCAAATATGGAGGTTTCCTAACTGGTGCTTGATTTGGTGCTTTTCTTTGCACAACAATTCCCCCATGTACTGGTAAAAAAATAAAGTTACAAAATTTGTTTTAAATTAAGAAAAGTAAGCTTTGATTCTCCTGGGGGAGGACATCCCATCTATTATATTTGATACTATTATACTCAACAACAAAGTGGCTTAAATTCTGTACTTTTTCAAGCCAAAGAACTAATATTTGCTGGTTCCAGCTTCTCAAATGGAGCCTGTCTAATTATGTGTTTTTCTTGAGATAAATAAAGACATTTCCATCATAAATGCAAAAAATGTTCCCGTTTTATGATTCCCATTTCTAATATTAGCTTTGTTTGCAGGGTAGAATGAAACATTTGAAGAAGTGACTCAGGATTGCGCTGGTTTCTGAGTCATGTTAATTCATTTTATAGAAATAATAAATCATTAAATACAATGCAACCCTAATACAATAAATGCATGTAAATTCACAAAGCAATGTGTCATTTTCATGGTTCTTCAATGGCTCTTTACTAGTAAAAATCTCCAACTCAGAATTTTTTTTCCAAATTTGCAATGAATCCATCTCTTATACAGAACAAACCAAATAAAACAAGCATATATATTAGACTACACATACCAGAAATACTGAAAAACTACGACAAAAAAACATTTTAATGAAATATATATAATGTAAAGCCAGGTTGTTTTCCTTTGATTCCAAGCGTCCCAGCTGTGGCCTCACACACAACATCATCTCGTTGACCATCTTAATAGAAGGATTCATGTTAAAATAACAAACACGACAACCAATCAAGTTTTTATGAAAGATAAGGGCTGTAGATATAAGTAAATGGTGCTTTGATGACAAACCTAATTTCTTTGGGACTTGGCAAAACAAAAACAGGACAAATAAGTAGATATTTTGGCTGCTGGTTTATTTAAACCAAGACAGTCTGGGGGTGACAACTATTACTAGTCAAAGCCATGAAAACAGGACACGGCAGGTGTGATGGGATCAGGTTTTTCTGGTGCACGCTGAACACAGATGGTGTTGCTGTGCACACATTTGTTCCTTGGAAAAAACCAATAACTGGTAAAACAAGACTTGGTCACAGTTAGGGTGGAGTTAAGAGGATTGTGCAAGAACTTCAGTGTGTGCTGATACAAATGCGTCTGAGCCTCATTCCCAGCCTGAGTGGACAGCTACCTGTTAACCTCAGGTTCTCAGATTAGGACTTCTTCTCACTGCAGAGTGTGGAAATGCAAGCAGAAAAACAGGGTTTCATTTGAAATGTCGCTGGCAGGATTTCCGAGTTGTGTAACATGAACTGGCTTTCAGGAGGCAAAGCTGGAGCGATTCTGGAAACCTGTTGTCATAACAACTGTGAAGGACGGTATATAAAAACCCCACTCTGATGTGATTTATCATCACAGCCTGATTTTAAAACGCCCTCTACGAGAAAACATTGTGCACCAGTGACCCTGTGTGGGGAGTAGTACACGATTAAGGATTAGACAGAGTGCTGAAATTCAGATTGAATAAGCGGACAGATTCGACTCAAACATCGGGCTGTGTTGCAAAAGCACGTCATAAAACCCCGAAACACGAACAGCGAGTGCGGCATTCTGTGGATTTGAGGCTGTGTCCTGTAAACCTGATGAAATTCAGGCTGATCAATCACCGCTCACCTTGACGACGCTGAATCTTTGAAGCAGTCGAAGCTGAAGGCTGCAAGGATCCTCCAGAGCAGATCCATGCCGGTTCCTCTCATGGTAAAATCCAAATTTCATCGACCTGCTTTCTGCCCAGCTTCATGTTTTTCCTTAAAAGCGGAGTCTCTTTAAATTGAGATAGAAACAGTCTTGCGCCACCCCCTTCTCCCTCCACGCGATTTTACACAGACGAATGAAAACGAGGCGCGTTCGTCCTCATCACCATTATCATCATCATGGCCATCCGCGGGCGTCTGAAAGGACGTAAACAACGCGCAGCTTTCATTCCAAGCTGCTGTGCGCGCTGCTTTCTGCTCTCGCTTTTCCTCCTCCTCCGCAGAAAGAGGTGCTTCATTTGCATCAATCAGAGGCACACACACGCGCGCCTGACCCGATCTCACCAATGAGCTCAAAGTGGAGCAGGACACTGAAATGGCCTCAAAATACCTCGGGCTATAAAACAAACGGGTAATCTGGCACTTGCTGCTAAATCTGAACAAAACACATTCTCAGATCAAATCTGCAAACAGCCCCACGTGCCTGCAAGTGCTGCGTTTATTATGTTTATTATGCATTATAAAAATGTTTATACATTTTTGTCCGTATTGAGCTTGTTGTGCAGTACATTAAAAGTGTGCACATTCACAGGAACAGTGTATTTGAAAGCTTCAAATAATTTTTATCTGTTAACTCAGATATTTTATCCATTTATCTTAAACAAAAGATCACATCTGTAGTTTTTTAATTAAAAATAGGTTTTTCTTTGAATTTAGCATTTTATTTAGTGGTGCAATGACACTGCCGGTTTAGTTCATGTAGGTATTCATTGTTTGGGTTCTTTTAGACATTTTCAGCAGGTTTTTGCATTTTTTCAGATTTCTTAACAATGAATACCATCTCCCTTTTCCAGAAATACTCCAGCAGTTCTTTCACTTAAACAAAACTACATTTTAACTGTAATGTTTTGCAGGATTTGGCCACCAGATGGCGACAAATATTTATTCTTAACCTATATGAGTCATACTTTAGTTACTGGTTGTTTCATATTTCATATTTGAGGCAGGCTTGGGGGGAGAACCTCTCCAGGATGCGACAAAGACAGAACATGAAGCGGAGGTCTATAAAAACCTATATAATTCCTTTTCAATATTACAACACATGCATTAAAATAAAATCACGACTGAACTGTGGTTTCACTTGAAACGTTTGCTGGTTGCAGATTCTGAAATAAAAAGGAATTATTTAAGAAAACAGGTGCCTGAATTTATTTTGTCTTTACACAAATAAAAACATCTCCCTCAGAAACTGATGCAGAGTTGCAAGTTGGTGCAGGCTCAGAAAATTAAGAGTCTGCTGATTAACATTTCCTTCTCAGAGCCACCAAATAATTTTGCTCATAGTTTTAAATGTATCAGTTTTCAGGCAACAATATAAAATAATCCAATAACAATTGTCCTGCTTACTTTTAACTAGAGCACCACACTTGTTCTCTAGTTCTACTGAAAGAAAGAAAACCCTTAAATTCTTTGTGACAGTTTGAGTCATTCTGTGGTTAATGAAGGGTTTCAAAAATAGACACAAGGTCCAATATATTCACACAGATGAGGGCTGCAGTCTTACCCAGGCCGCTCATCATAAGTCCCAGTGCAAGCTTGCATAAAGTCTGTGTTTCCTCCTGGAGTGATTCATACAGCTTTTAGTGTAATGAATTGCAGATAAGTGCTGCCAGAAGCACAACATTAAACTGGCCCTGACTGAGTTACTGTGTGCAGGAAATTTGATCCTGTTCAGTAATTAAATCGCACATGAACTGGCATTTTGTTACAGCAGGCAAAGAAGATGGAACTGAACACAGTTAGATTCATCAGCTGCAGACAGACACGGACATGCACATGCTCTAGAGCTGCAGCCATCTGCCTTGACTGGTTTGTTCTGTATAAGTGATGGATTCATTGCAAAAAATGGGGGAGAAGACAAAAGAGCAATTTGAGCTTTGGTTCAAAGGCTGGCCTTCATGTTTGAGTATCCACCATTGTGACAGTATGGTCATGTTCCCTGATGTTTGTGTTCCCTGTCTCTGACTGCGTGCTAGTTTTTCTAATATATGTCCAATTCTGTTTCTTTTTTCTACCTTTTCTCTCCTTCCGATTGTCTGCCCCTCTGTGTATATGTAGTCCTGTCTTTCCCTCTGTGTGTCCTCCTTCCATCTGTTGTCTGTGTCCCACATTTCATCGCCTGCGCCACCTTCTTGGCTTTTTTTGTTACTTTGTTTGGACTGTGATGATCGACTTTGTTAATAAAGCTCGTCTTTTATTTTGTCAGTCCGTAATCATTTCTGTCCAACACAATTATTAGGAGAACCTGGTAAATTTCCTAAAGGCTCCCTGAGAGCTCCATTTTCTCATAGATGCACTTCTCTTCATTGCCTTCGTATTATATTCAGAAGTGCAGTCTGCAGGCTTAACTGTGACTTCTAGAGTTTCCCAAAGCTGAATGGTAGGCAGAGCCTTCAGCCACCAGGTTGCTGAGAAACCAGCTTCCAGTCTGGATTCAGGAGAGAGAGAGAAACCCTCTCTAAGACCAGGAGATTAAGTACCTCCTAGCTCCTTAAAATCTCACTGACCTCAAGGGAAGGCAGGTAGGAGAATTCATAAGGATTTAGGAAAGACATAAAACGGTGCACTGAGAAACCGGACAACATTATGCTACGCTCCCTAACACCATGATGCCAGATGTGTACTGTTTTGAAACTACACTGTGCAGAAAATGGGCTACAAAATGCCCATTTTACTCACTGCAATGTCCTCTTAAGATATGAAAATACATCTTTTAACCTAAAAAGCTGCTGTATTTTGTAAAAGCGCACAGTGTCACTGAAAGTTGAGCACAGACGTATTTCTGTGGCCGGTCTTATGTCCTATGAAAGAGGAGAATATTTAAACGAATCTTCTTGTGGTGCAAATTTTTGTTTGCACCACAAGAAACACATCTGAAGCCTGACGTTGTTGTGATAATGACTTCTAGGGTTGTTTATCATTTGCCAAGGTGAGAACATCTTATGAGTAATGAGTGTGTAATTGTCACTTTTGGATGGGTGATTCATGGATTTGAGTGCAGTGTTAAAACTTTGGCACTGTCCTAAAACTCTTCCTCTCTCAGTTCTCATGCTGAGGGTTTACAGCCAAGCACCACTGAGTTCTGTTCCTCTGTTGTACTTTTGCTTTCTCTCTAATCCTTCCTCTCATTGATCTGGGCTGCTTTGCTGTTTTTAGAGAGAAAAACATTCCTAAAACCTGAGCTTACACTGGATTATTTTGTTTAGTAGGCCTACATCAGTCTCTTCCTCATCAGGTCTGATGGTGTTTGAGCCTCTAATTTGTTCTGCTTTTAGCAGAATGCTGGTTATTACTGAAGTGGACTTGCGGGGTCTTTGTATATCAAGTAGTAGTGCACTGTTACTAGATCACCCTGCGACTGCAGCATCACAATAATTTACACTGCTTGGTAAATCTGTCCCATATCTGCTGGATAGTAAGCCAGTGCAACTTTTCCTTCTCATTGTTTGGGATTTCTGTCCAAAATGCCATCTAACCCACCATCCATCTCTTATCCCAGGTAACCTTAAAAGTTGCCGTACAACAAGGGACCTTAATAATTCAAACCAAATTATACAAAACCTTGAATTCACTTTGATATCAGTTAATAGTTCACTAGATTTAGAGAGCTGATATAAATCTACATTGTTCATTCAGCCACATTCAGAGTTTGTTCTTGAAATTTACAAATATTTTAGCAGCTTTAGGGATGAAATTAAAAATTCAATTATTTATTTTATTATTATTATTTTTTTATTGAGCAAAAAAAAATTCAATTATAATTAACATTTAGGTGATGAGCGCCACTTTGTCAGCGTTCACTGTTTTCACAAATGGTTGGATGGGCCGTCACTATGAATTATGGGATGGCATTTGCTCCTCATAAAGGACGATCCCAGTGTATCCTCTGCTAAAGAAGGTATAAAAGGAAGCACTGAAGAATAAAGTCAGGTGAGCTGCTACAGGCTCTCAGACAGCTAGGGGACTTCCCATGATGCACTTAGCACTTCTCGTCCACTCCCATTCGTTCACACTGCATGTGTTCAGAGGCCAGTACCGTGTGTCATTAACTTTTGCCTTCTCTCTCCTGCAGTTGCTAGTTTGTCCTGTTTGCTGTTGATGGTCTCTCTGCTCCTCTTTTCCTCTCTCTCTTCTTCCTCATTACCCAGCCTGTCGTGGCAGATGGCTGCTCCTCCCTGAGCCTAATTCTGCCAGAGGTTTTTTTTTTTTGAGGGAGCTCTCCTTGTACAAAGTGCTGTTCATGAGTGATAATAAGATGGGATTCTTTTTCTAATATTGTAAGGCTTCGCACAGTTTCATCACCCTCTACTATCAGCATTAGCAGGAGGAGGAGGGACTGGTGCTGGCAGATAGCAGCTCTTTATTCCAATCTGATCAATAGATGACCCAAACAGACAACAGCAGCTGAAAGCCTGAAGCCAAATGAAAGGCCACATCTGATCTGAATGCTCCTGATGACAATCAGACCACAGCTGCAGCGTCAGTGAAAATCTGACAGGAAGTCAGAAGCACTGAAGGCACAGTGGGGGTGTTACGCACAGAGAGAGCAGGTATGATTTTAGACCAATCAGAGTCAAGGTGATAGTATCCTAAGCTGGGGTGTTTCCAGGATTTTTTAAAAATGGGGTGGTACAAGAACATTCCAAGAACCAGTCGGGAGGGGGGTCATGGGAAATTCTATCAAAAATAAACACCATATCAAACGGACCATAATTCATTAGGTGTGCTTCATTAGTTACACCTGTTCAACGGCTCATTAATGCAAATATATGATCAGCCAATCACATGGTTGTAATGCAATAGATGCATTCACGTAGAATGGTTAAGATGACACATTAAAGTTCAAGCTGAGCATCAGAATGAGAAAGAAAAGTGATTTCAGTGACTTTTAAGGTAGCATGTTTATTGGTCTGGTGTGCGTGGATTTTCCCACACATACATCTCTAGTTTACAGCGTGTCAGTCCTCTGGGTGTAAATGCCAGATGTCAGAGAAGAACGGCCAAATCAGGGTATGCAGAAGAGCATCTAGCACCTTGAAGCAGAAGAACTACAGCAGCAGAAGACCACACACACGACAAGAGAGACAACCATTCACAACTGTGGCCGATTTAGAATCACCAGTTAACCTACAGTAACATGGCTTTGGACTGCTGGAGTGTCCGGAGAGAACCCACAGCCAGGCACACTGAGAATATTTAAACTCCACACAGTAAGGACCCGGCTGCCAATAAATAACATAAAAACACTAATATAAAAATATACTATCTCCAGTAATAACCTGATTTTTTTACAGCTACAAATGTGCAGTATATTCCTGCATTGAACGGTCTGCAGTTTCCAAAACTGGGATTCTGAATTCCTTTGAGATTCCTTGTAAAAATGTATCACATCCTCACAATATTAAAACCAAAAGGTTTCCTATTGACGCATCCTTGTCATCACCCACACTTTTTTAACACAGCCAATTACAGGCACGAGCCCGAACACGTGCAAGGAGAGGCTCGTCTTGCACACTTCATTGCACCAACCATTTGGGGCATATGGACCAAATGACAGTCTGAGCGAGCTCCACTGATCACGAGCGACAAGAGCGCGTTTTCTACCTGAATGTGCGCGTCCAGAGTGACTTCACAGTATTCAAACTCACCAACGGTTGAATCACAGGGCAGAAAAATGAATCACCTTCACTTCACTTCCTCATGTACAAACCAGCGACCCCCCTCTGGTTCGTCAGAGGAATGGTGCCTGCTGTAAGAGAGATGGGAGCACAGGGAGCAGGAGGGGGAGGAAGCAGAGGGGGCGGTGTCTCCATCTAAGAAGGATGCTGTGTAGTAAGTGAAGGGGCTGGAGGAGGGGAGGAGGAGAGTGCAGCTCTTTGCTACTACGTCAGCGTACATCACAGGATCGCACAGGACCTTTTTTTGCTTCCAATAGTCGGGGTGACTTCCTTGCGCTGAAAATCCCGGTCACCCTAAAACCTCCCAGTAAGGTAAGAAAATGAATAATCTGCTCTGATCAGATCATTTTGTCTTTGCGTCACTTCTTTAATTTTCATAACTGCGTTGTTCCCAAAGGCGAATGACATTCGGGAATATCCGTGTATTTCTGACACAAATCGAGATCTATTTTCCACTAAAACACGAGTTTATAGGCCTGCGCTGCGCAATGCGTTGACCCCTACACATGCATCCAAAGACAGTCAATATTACGCAGAGAATTAATAAGAAACATTACAGCTGGAGAGAAATTAAGGCTAATTTGGGAGTAAAAGGCGCCGTCCGCTCTTGTTCCTGCGGGCAGGTCTTGTGCGCTAAGAGCCATTCTCGTCTTCATCCGTCCCGGCGCACAGATTTCAGACATGAAGAGAAGGATAGGAGCAGATATGAGGTTATATTTTATTACCTTTGAACAGTAAAGAAGACCAGCTTCAAATCACTGCTCCAGTCTAATTAGCGGTGTTGTTGGCACCAATGCCCTTGCCCTTCCTGCCTCTCCTGTTCCGCCTTCCGCTACCACTACACGGTCACAAATGTGCCACCTTAAACCAGCTGCACTCTTCTCTCACTATTTAGAAAGTTTCCGAGCTTGAGTTACGTTTAATTTGTGCGATCAGCTCAAAGGTGCCCGTGTGGCCGGGGTTTCGTGCGCTGCGTCGTGCACCAGAATGACCTTGTAGAAACCCAGCGGGAAGAACGTGACGGAGAAAGAGTGATGAACATTTTTTTTCTGCTTTCCTCTGTGGTTTTGCTTTGCGGTGGTTTGTGTCAGCGGTGCTGAGAGGACTCTTCTCTGAGAGGATGCTGTTTGGTGTTCATGGCCACAAAATGCTGTAAACTGCGTTTTGAAGGCGGAATATTGCAGTTAATGGATGCGGGAAAACAAATTAGTGATTTGTTTATCGTAGATGATGCATTTTACAACTTTGCATGTGTGATGTCTTGTCCCTGCGGCAGCCATCACTGCAGCTCAGTCAGCCTCTGAGCTATTTATGCATCCAGCCAACAGGAGGGGTTGCAGATACTGTTTCAAACATACAGGATTACTGACAGCACTTAAAAAATGTAAATATTTATCCCCCTATTTAGGCTCGAAACACAGCGCTTGTTACAGGATCTATAATTTGTCTTTCATGTATCTGACATCCAATGACGACCAGTTTATTCTTCAGGAAATGTGTCTTCTGTGTGCAGTTTTCATCCAGTGCAGCTTGTTCTGCATGCAGATGCTTTGGACCTGCAGGTATGGGTGTTTCCACTGAAGCACCAGGAGGGGATGAACCATGCTTACATTTCTAGGCAGAGAGGCCCAATCCAACTACTGCAGTCAAATCCAAAGTCAAATTCAATTCAGTTTTAATTATATAGCACCAAATCACAAAAACAGTCACCTCGAGGTGCT
The DNA here is from genome assembly GCF_965226115.1 of Aulonocara stuartgranti. NCBI lineage: Eukaryota > Metazoa > Chordata > Actinopteri > Cichliformes > Cichlidae > Aulonocara > Aulonocara stuartgranti. Next base: position 4,147,465 of record NC_138947.1, on the reverse strand, counting down.
TTATATTGTAATTTTAAGACCTAGAATAATATATACTCCCTCAAACAACCTGGCTGTTGTTGCAGATATGCAACAGAAAATGATTGCTTCAAACATTATTAGATGATTTTGGTAGGCACCAGGAATCAAATACATAAGATAACACTTGCTTCCTTTATTTATGGTGTAAGATTACATTCTGACATTTTCCAAACAAAAGACTGATTAAAAAAATGTCAGAATGTAAACAATCTTAATCTCTAAATGGGTAATTTGGCTGTTTTCTGAATTTTTCAAAAGATTTGACAGAATTTATAAAAGCCTATCAAGATTTTGTATAGTTTATACACCGAAGCATCACTCAAGGCTCTATAAAAACAGGCTGAGGTGCAGGTGAAGGTGTTTGCTAAGCTTGATCCAAAGGAGCAAAGGGAGCTGCTCTGTTTGGTGTTCTCATTTTGTGCCTGCTACCCCTGCTGATTGGGCCGTGCTCCGGTGTGTCCGCTGAGATTAGCCTCATCACAAGTTACAACTCGCCTCTCCCTGCAGCTGGGGGTGGTGGTGCCGGATATATTTGCATAATGGCTGAAAAAATGCATTAAATAAGTAGGTATGACTGTCTGCGGCAGTGTGGAACACAACTACACACCTGTCAACTTCTCCATCCGGGTGTTGTAAAGTTCAGCAATTAGCACAGCTGTTCCACCACTTCAGTGAAACGCTTCATGGCTTCTCCAGACAGATCAGCTCTTGGCTCGTGATGCTGCTGCTGCTGAGACACTACTCCCTGCTGAAGATTTACTGCAAGGGTGAAAGATAATCGATGGCCTTTTCCCTCATCTCCACATGGTGGTGGGGGGAGTTCAAGCAGCAATTAATGTCAAGCACATAACTCTCCATTAACAACTGAAAGTGCATTTGTTTGTTATCGGCCAGAACCAATATTGTCTCTTCTGCTTTTAATTAGCCTTCAGAAGCTCTTTTATTTTTTCATTTTTGATATACAGTATGGAGTTATGTAATAAATGATTGGTGGTAATAAATCTTAGAGTAAAAGTTCCAAACCTTCCATCATAAAAATTATTTCACAGGTTGAATTTATTCATACCTGTCTCTGGAAAGACTGAGCGACTCAATAGTAATAAATCAGACTAATTATTACATGATTTTACAGACGTGACTGCATATTTTAGAATGAAATATTTCTGTCACTGAAATTCTACTAGCTTTTTCTATTACCTCAAACCTGCTGGTTTATTTCTATAAATTTCGGATAAAAAAACCAATTTTTAAAAGAAGCGCTCTTTTAGTCATTCCTGTGTTTTGTTCTCAGACAGAAAGGGAAGCACAGAGTAGAAATATGATATACTTTATTGGTCTTTGTGGGAATTTAATCCATTACAATCATTAGAGGCTGTGGGAAGCCAGTGTACAGTACCCAGGGACGCCAGTGACTTGGTCAAGGTCACAATGACTGAGCATGTTTTCATTGTGGCAGAAACCAGAAGTGCTGGAGGAAACACACAAAAGCACAGCGAGTAGTGGAGATAAACCTGTGTTCTTTATAATCCCAGCAGGGGGGCAAGTCATCATGTTGTATGGAAATTTACAGGAAAATGGGTCTCAGTTCCCTTATGTTCTGACCTCCACATACAGTAAGGGATCTGCAAAATAATAAAGAAAGACCAGAAAGATTAGAGGATAAGAGAGGGAATCCTCATTAGCTAATGACTTTTCAGTTTCAAGTCTAGTTTCAAAACAGCAACATGGCAATGGGGAAAGCCATCAGCTCGAGGATTCACAGGGCTTCACCAACCAATAAGAGACGTCGTGGTGACTACATGCGTCTGTTATAAACGGTCTCTGGTTTGATCCCAGGATCGTGTCCTTTGAGGCAACAGTGCTGATCCTCATAAACACAGCCTGGTATTATTACCTTGTGAGTGTGGATTAAGCAGATATACTGAGAATTAGCAAGCTTTACCGGTGCTGCGTATATTTTGAAGCAATAAAAATAATCCTGGAGGAAATTCTCAGCTAACTAATCATCTTCTGCCTCCAGGTAAATATATAGTTATTGTTATGTACCAGTACTGACCATAACTGTAATAATTAAAAAAATAACTTTTGGTTCCTCACAAAATATTGATATGAATATTTTGTGTTTCTTCATTTAGTTTTGATTTATTTGCCTTTGTATCACTGAAAGTGTTAGTTCAGATCTTCTCCACTGTAATATTTGACTTATTGGAATACATGGAAGGATTATGAAGCAGATTATGAAGAAACCATGGACGCTGTAATTTAGCACCTCTTCTTCTTTCCTCTTGCTACTATAAATACTGTGTCCAGTAGAATAAAACATGCTCTGTTATGAGATGAAACTGTTTGCTGCTCCAGTTTTACACAAATACCTTTCATGTGCAGGGACCCAAGAGCAAAGCTTGTAGTGGCAACAATCTAATTCACACAAGCATGAAAAAACATTGCACCCATTGTTCACTGGGAGAGAAGAGCTACAGCAGAGTATCTGCAAAGTGCACTGCTAATGATATCTACATGCTGAGTTTGGCCTACAGCAGCTTTATAGCCTCCTTGTGTAATCCCTGCAGCATATTCTTGGGTGTTGGGAAGACTTTAGCTCCAGCCACGGTACGGCATCCTGCTGGAGCAGAACTCCACAATGCACACCTTCACAAGGATGATGCAGAGTTCTTGTCACTGGATTCTAAAGCGTAAGCATGCAAACGTCTAGACCCCAGGGGCCACGGACTCCAGAGGTGTCATTTTTCTTCTTTCTAAGATCATCACTGATGTAATGATCATCTAACAAATATTCTCTTTTGAAGGTCACTTGCTATTACGACATGTGCTTTTGGTTGTCATGGTTGCATCCTGTTCCCAAATATTTACTTTTCTGTGACCTCTGATTATACCTTCATACTTACTTCTTTATAACTGCTTGTTCTCACACTGCCTTCCAGCCTAAATTATCTTCAGCACAGCCACATGTTCCCCAGCTATAGGGCTGGATATTATGACCCTTATTTAAATAGCATTGGGTAAATGAAACCTTAGGAACCCCAACTTTTTACCACCCCCTTGCAGAGCTTCCTAAGTGATGGTGTAACGTTGAGTGCACTTAGTTTTCATTCACCTGTTCCAAGGATGTTTTCATCCTTCTCGAAAAGAATTCCATCTTATCATATTTTATCATTTCAATTTCTTCAAGACTGCCTGCTCAGAGGCTCATCATGGTCATATTGTGAAACAAACCCCCCACCCCACCTCACCCTACGGACAGTGGCTCTTCCAGTTCCTCTTGGTATGATGCAGTGGGACTCAAACCTTCCAAAACCTCATCTTTGGATATTTTCCAAGATGTTTTTTGGCAAATGTGAGACAAGCCTTTGTGTTTTTTTTGGTCAGTAGTGGTTTTCTTCTTGAACTCTTCCATGGAGGTCATTTTTGCCCGGTCTCTTTCTTATGTTGAATAATGAGCTCTGACCTTAACTGAGACATGTGAAGTCTGTGGTTCTTTTTTGACCTCTTGGATGAGTCGTCGCTGCAGTCCTCGGTCACTCCTCAGAAGCTTCACCACTGTTCTAAGTTTTCTCAGCTTGTGGCTCTCACCCTGGTTAAGTGGAGTCCCAAAGCCTCAAAAATGGCTCTGTTACCCTTCCCAGACTGATAGATTTCAGCGGCTTTGTTTCTCAAGTGTTTCTTTAGATTGTGGCTCGATGTGTTGCTGTTTGAGATATTTTAGCCCGCTTTACTTTATCAGACAGGTTCTAGTTAAGTGATTTCTCAAGTGATTCCAACAGGTCTGCCAGTAATCAGGCCCGAGTGTATTTATGGAAACTGAACAAAAAAATGTGGTCAATCACAGTTAATTCACCATTTAACAAGAGGTGCAATTACTTTTTCACACAGGACCAGGTAGGTTTGGTTACTCAGGTTATCTTTGTCTAATATTAAAATTTGTTTGAAACATGTGAGTGTGACAAATATGTAAAATGCTGGGAAATCAGGAAGGAGGCAAACACTTTTTCACACCACTGCATCAAATCAATGACTGTGATATTTGCACCTCCAGTGCAGTTTTCATCCCTCCTTGCACCGCTTACAATCACGCTGGCAAATGGGGCATTTAATGTGCAGTAGGTCTCTTATTTTGAAAACCGAGCAGGTTCTTTATTCTGTTTCCTGTCCTTTTCATCTGCTCTGTGTAGCTGGATGTGATTGTGATGTGTCTGACTGAGTTGCACCAGCTGTATATCCAGGATTAAATATCTCAGTTATTACCCACAGAGGATAAATCTCACAACTTTCCACCCAGCACTTTATAAATAAGTCCAATAAGTGAACATATCATTCGTTCTTCAAGGCCATCAAGTTAAACCCTACCACATTTCACTTTATCCCCCCAAATCAGGGGTGCTGATACTCCTCTACTCATTCAACTGGAAGATCTTATATAGAGTACATCTGTAACCCGCGCTCACCCCAGCTCGCACTTCCATGCAGTTTGTGTCTGAATCCCGCTTGTGTTTATTGTGATAATAGCGGCTCTGTTCTGTTCTGTGCTGCTTTCCCTGCATCAGAGTTTCCACATATGGAAAGTCGTTGAAGTTTGAAAGCAGACACATGCTGACAGATATACTGCAGATGGAAATCTGCTTTTGACTCTGGCAGTATAATACTGCAGTGTGTCTTTGTAACCCCCCACCGAGCTGTCGTTATGGTTGTAGACTTCTAGCTTATCATGTCATTAATGCTTAATTCGCTGTAACTGACACATATTTGTACATATTTGTCAGTTTCTAACAAACACACATTCAGCTGCACTGAAACTGCAGTGGACTTGTGGAGACGGTGCACCAGTGCTGAATACTAATGAACTAAAATGACATTAAAGTGAGCTGCTGTAATATGTTCATGTTGTCCACACAGCTTTTTCAGGAATTGAGCTGAACCTCTGCAGCTGCCCTGGGTCTGACTCCTCTTCAGTCCATTTTGCAGCGTGGAAAGCCAAAATGGATGCAGAGAGCTGACGTCACAGTGTTTGACACGGTGTTGCTAGCCACTTTGGTGCCACCAGGGTGACGGTGCACACTGAGCAGGGAGCAGTGATGTGAGTCATGTTAGTTGGGCTGCAGATTCTCCCAGAGGGGAATTGTGCATGCACAACCTAGCTTTGGGATGGGGGTGCAATCTAGTCAGTCTATACCAACCAAACATCGCACCCTCCTCTTATGGCTTTACCCTGGATGGGCCCGAGGCCATGCAGGAACGTGGTGCAGCTGAATAGCTGTCACTTCCTGTGTGACCCTGTGCAGATGTCTCAGTGCGGCTGGTGCGGATGAAAAAGCAGGAACTGGACAGAGATGGTGAGAAGTGGTTTATCGCACCAATACATCACTCCTGAGGGACGAGCCGAATCAGGCACCTCTGTCCTTGTGGCCAGAAAACAAGACATGAATAATTGATGGAATATTCACATGGTCTCAGCTGGAGTTCCCTGGATGCTTAGACTAGGCTAGCTGATAGAAAAATGATGAATGAGGAAGGATGAAAAATGCCGGGTGAAGCTGCCTGAGGAAGATTGGCTGGAGCAGGCTGATGAGTAAAAGCCAGTGTGTTTGTGTGCAACACCTTCAAAACAATGCAGATTGTTCCAGCTCACCCTGCTTAAGACTACAGGGCATTTCAGTGACTTTTACAAGCAGGGGACAAAAACACATACATGAGGATTATTATTAGTGGCAGATATTAATGTTGATGATATCAGACCCGTAGAATGAATAAAAAATTAGCCAATATAAATCACTTTAAACAAAAAACGAGTCAGTTTAATGAGGAGCTTTATATCATTTGTAGTAAGATCTTATTTATGAGTGATGATTAAATGGAGTTGGTGGGTCAGGGCAGTTACAGTTGTCATTATCTCTGGGTAACTGTACCAATACAGCTTACAGATTTAACACATTATTGTTCTGGGAAAAGTGTTTTACCTTTAAGGCAAGCTTCTTTATTTAAATCTAGAAGATTCAGATTAAGCAGCAACCTTTGATGCTGAAAAAAAAGTGACAGCTCTTAAAAATGGCAGCTCATCAAAAGTGTGCCAGTTTGCAGGTTGATTGGCTAATTGGACTCAGGTGAGACACATTCAAACAGGGGAAACTCGTAAGTGCGGGGCAGGTGATTACAAGGAGGGAAAACCTCCAAAGCAAAGCAAACAGAGACACAGAAAGAGAGCTGGTGCCAAAACGGAAACAGGAAGTATGGTGAATATCAGAGACACAGACAAAGAAACACAAGCGACATGGACAAGGTGAACAATGGGGAAACACAATAAAAACAAAATAACTTGGATAAAAAGGCAACATTAGACTATCAGCGCCATCCCCACTTATTTTTCCCATAAACTGTCTTTAGATTTTCATAACTGCTCTGTTTGTACAGCCTCCCACAGCCAGTGAAACACATACAGTATATAGACAGTCAGCTGGCACGTCTCGCTTTTCCACTTTAGTGAGCTGATATGAAATGAACCCGTGGCTGAATGTAATCTCCTCCTGTGGTCTGAGCTCATAATGGCAGCGGAGACCGTGCTTTATTATGAGCATTGGTGGTTGTTGACTGAGTATTTGGGAGGGGGTGGGTGGACCTTACTGACCCCACCCAGAATGCAATGCTCCCGATGCACTCAAGAGAGCAGAAAAGACTGTATGTATCTGAGATATCAGTAGGCTGAGAATGAACACACAGATGTCTGTGTGCTCGGGAGGATTTTATGTGCATCTTAATGGGCTGTGAATAATTAGTTAGATTAGACCTGTTTCCCCTTATTTTCCAGTGTTGATTATAAAGAAAAAGTGTCCAGCAAATGATGGAAGGGCACAGGAAACTGGACTGAAAGCTGGGTGTGAGAAAGTTATAACGCCTGAGTCGCCTTGATGAAAGGCCTTGGCTTTAGTTCTACTTGTGTTGACTTCAGAGGGGATTGTGACAGCAACTTACCTGGCATCATGATGATTGCAGTGCTTGTTGTTGCCAAGAAACTGAAAGGTTTGTCCTAAAATACCTTGGTACCAATGAATTTGACACCACAACCTCAGACACCCCCTCAGTCTATTAACACCACGGATTGAGAATGTGATGTGTAATTTGAAGGCCAGCCCGTGAAAGGTACACAATATTGTGAAATACACTGAAAATTATATTAATTTTAAGCCGATTTAATGTCTTTTTGATTCTGGAATGAATCTTTTTCTATCTATCAGCATGTCATCTTGATCAAGATGTGCTGAGCCACAGGGACAATCAGAGGAGAATATTCACTACGTGCGTCACAGCATGAAATCAAAGATGTCAGGAGGAATGAATTCAGTGCATGACATTACCAGCCATCTGCAGCTTGCAGGAATTACCACTGGGCCGTCTTTGGCTTTTTCACACTGCTTTTTTTTAATCACTCTGACTCTGCTCGTAACTGACATTAACTTGGATGTGGGGGGCGATCTGATCCCACCTGGATCACTCACTTAAGGTCAGGTGTGGAAAAGGCTTTCAGCTCTCTAAGGCTCACCTCTACGTACAAACATTTGCAGCGATTCACAGAGAAGCTCTCATCACTCAGGCTCGTCTCTGTCACGCTTGCTAATTACTGCGTCTGTGCTGTCAAATGCGCAACAAAATTCAGTGTGTCAATAAGAGCTTGGGTAATAATTATGAATATTTACTGGGTTCATGTTGGTTAGCTTTTTATAATAAGTTGCAAAAATCGTTGCAAGTTATCTTTTAATGTAATGACTGTTATATTTTGCATGGATTGCCATATTGTGCATTGTGCAAGCTGTGCAACAAGTAACATAAATGCTGGTGAGGGTAGTTTTTTTTTTTAAAGAAGTTTTGATCTTCAGTAATAACTCTGCAATCATTTCACCACTCAAGTGGAGAGATGATGGGACAGCTAACCTTTCAGGTTATAGGATTGTCGTGTTTTAGAAGCAGGACAGAGAGGTGTGGTGAGTGCAGGTGAAGGTTTACGTGTTGATGACGACAGGTAATTAACAATGTGCAGTGAAGGGTGGGGGGTGTTACGTTATGTGACTCTGGAAAACACACGGCTTTGCAGTGAGTGTTGCATGTGCTTCATTGTCTAAATTGCACTGCACTTGTCCCACTGAGTTTTATGACCTCTTGTTGTCTTTCACTTTATCCTATAAACTCACTTATTCATGTAAATTCTGGTGCCAATAATCAGTTTGCATTGGCAGTGCACAACCTAATTGGGGGCTTGATATATGAATCCTTCTCAGGTCACTAACGAACACAGTGCAGAGCCTAAAAAGCCCAGTCCTGTCTGGGTGGAGAGGACGATCAGGTGGTTTATTGTATCAGGTTGAAGAGTATGACAACACTTGTCATAAACAGCTGCTGATTGATGAGAACAAACCAACCAGTGAAGCTGTGGTTCAGGAAACCAAAACAAACTGTTGCAAAGATGCTCTCCAAAGAGCCGAGGGCAACTCACTGCAGTAGGCTGCAGCTGCGATCACATTGTGAGATGGACATCAATAACTTTCTGACATGGTCTGAACTTTGTCCCACACCAGTCTTTGGTTTATAATGGCCAATTTTCAGCCTCTATCTGGGTGGTTCTGAGATCAACGCTTAATAGCAGTGATCTGTGTGCTCAATATTCTTTTTCACTTGTGTAACATGTGTGTCAAGTGTGATGGGATCTGATCGAAGCCAGTCTGTTCAGATGATGTTTTCAGTGTTGTTTTATAAAGTGGTTTAAGGGTGATGCTGCTGCGCGATGAACTCTGCATTGGTTTCTTCTACCTCATCCATCTCCTCTCAGCACACCACTGCTTATCTTTTTCTGGGCCGAAACCTGTCTGCTGCTAAGTGGGTCTTGGATTTCCACAAAATAAAATGTCTCATTCTTATCAGTGCGTGCCACAGCCTGGTGTCAATGACAACATCCATTTTATTAGCTCAGTTTAACAGATGCTTTGGATTTTTTTTCTCTGTATGAAAGAGTAACTGTTGAAAGCTCAGGGCCATCAGCGAGCGTTATGAATGGTGGTTATACGCTGCTGTCGATAGAAGTGCCTCATCATTTAGACTAATTTAGTGGCAGATGGGAATCTCCAGTGCTCTTTGAAAGGAATATCAGTGAGGCTTACAGTTTAAAATACCACCGGTTATATGGATAGCTGCAACAAAACAGATTAATGATCACATTATCTTGTCTTAACGAGGGGAAACCCCAAAGTCTGGTTTTAAAAGGTCAATTCTCACAGATACAAACAACATTATGCTTCTTCCATTATCCCTGTAGTGGTTTTTATTTGGAGCAGGTTTAAAGGTGCGCTCAGAATTTAAGGGCTGATGTACTTTGTCTGAGATTCATTACTTAAGTAATTTTTGGTCACAATATATTAACACATGAACACTTTATTCTAACCTGCGAATCTGTTAAGTGAAGCAAATAAAGTCACAAAGATTGCAGTTCCTCAAATGGCCACTTGGGGCTTACTTCAAATGGATGTCAAGCTGCATAGGCTTGTTTGTAAAATGCCAACACATTCTTGGTCCCATAACATATTACGCTATGTGACAAGTTGTCAGAAAATGCCTGACTTTAGAACAAAGATAAACAATGCTGATTTTCTCCTACATAACAACAAAAGAAGGTGAATTTTCATAAAATGCAGATTTAAGGTTTAAAGGTATGCATCATTATAACACTCTGCCTTGACTGACGTGTATTTCCGCTAGCTGTCTGCACTCTTCCACCTTAGTTTATTTCAGTCACTGAACTCTTGACTTTGTGGTGTTGTAACTGTTTGGACAAGTTTACCAGCAGAGACCTTTTAGGCAGGCGGCCTGGTTGGTAATGTGCGCGATGTAGTTGTGCTGTTGCGGGAAATGAGAGACCACACCTCACTGCTTGGTCAAAGAGTGAGAGTAGCAAGACTGTGTGAGAGACTATGGCAGCCAAAAATGTGTCTAGATAGCTTAATTTGAGGTAAGACAGTTATCAACCTGCTGCATGCTGTGTTTGATGCCTTTGGAAAAGGTCAAGTTTGCTGCAGGTTTGCATCGATGACTCTGCTCGTCTCGCCATTTCTTCAAATTTGTCTGTGATTATGAGCCTCGGGTCCACTGAGGTATCGATGTTTGTGTCAAAATGTGGGGACCTGTCCATAAATACACAAACCATGTGCGATGTAAGGCTACATCCATCTATTGTATTCTTTCTGTGATTCATACACATTTAGGAACCACAAGTAACAACAGTATTTATGGATTCATGTTTTTGACCACATGCCAACCGTACGTCCAATATCACAGCTCCTTTTAGCTCTCTTTGTCTCCACCAGCTCCTGAATTACGTACTCATTTACCAGTTCTGCAGCTGGTGGTAAAAGAATGAGCTGTTAATGGTGAAAATGTATTGGCCTTGAATGCAAATATGGCTTTCACCATAAGTAGCCTACTGGCATATTCATTTATTAGAACTAAGATCCTCATGTGTTAAGTTGTTTAAGCAGATGTTTTTCTATTTTCTGAAGCAGTTCCTCCACCCGAGTGTGTGACTTGTAACTGTGTGACTTGTGCAGTCTAGACTGCAGTGTAGCTCCAAGACAGCATCATTTATTTAACTCCCATATTTTTTGTTTTGTTAGCATGCTTTTAGGCTGCCGCATTTTATGTTGCATGTGTGGCTGTGTGTAAGGCAGTGCTTCCCAACCCTCTGGCATTGTCTCTGCTCACTGGAAGAAAATAGGATTACATAATTAAGTCTTTCATCAGCAGCCAACGACAGGCGGAGTATTTGCTCGGTTCCCCATTTGACTGTTAATTTATTATCATTTTACACGTCTTCGGAGATGACAGAGCAGTTTGGGAAAATGCTTTGTTTCACAATAATTCTTTGCACGGCACAACTCAGCCAGCCATTTCTGTAAAACTCCCAAAGGCCAGCAAAAGTGTATATTTATTGAAAATCTGTGAACAGGGAGATATTTTCAGTGCTGAGGAAGCAGCCACAGCTGCACACTAACCCTACAAATGCACTCCACCAAACTGTTTGTTATTCATAGGCAGCGAGTCAAGCAGAACACACTCTCATCTCAGCGTCTCCGGCTTGTGAAAGGCTTATCATAAGGTGATGGGATACTTCGTTATATTCAGATGGGCCTCAAGAGTCCCCTGGTACAAAGGTTGTGACCATGGTGATGAAAGAGGATCAGTTATTCGGTTGGCTTCTTAAAGAGTGGTTGATAATAGATTGAGCCATATGCAAACATGGATGTAGAACATTGTGGCTCTATAATGGCTAAAAATAGAGAAACAGACAAACAAATTTGTCATCTGACATGTGACGTAGCTAAGGTGATGCAGGATCAAAAGGTCAGAAATAAGTTAAGAGTTAATGTTACCAACAGTGATAGTAACAGCCTAACACAGTGGTAAGACCCGCCTCCATGTCCTTTTTTGTCACAAGTCATAAAGGTAGAGAGTGGACTGGTTGTTTTGACTGGCTGCTGTCATTTCAAATGACTTCTTCTACTGCAAAGCATTTTCGGTGTTTAGGCAGCTCACTTCATTAGGATGAGTCAGCATTTAAACACTTGAATGCACTGTACTCCAGTCCATTTAAGAGTGTATATTTTCCCTTTCAGATCATCTCTTTGATCCTTTCTAATTTGTGCTGCAGTCTTTACGCTACAGAACACAGACAAAGTGTCTTCCTGCTCTGTCGCACAGTGATTCAGACAGGATGGTGGATAAAAGCTGGAGTCTCAGGTTTATCACTTCTCTCTTTGCAGCCGTGAAATTCATCTTTTTCTGCAGCAGCAAGCACAGCCATCACGGCTGACGTGTTTCTTAATGTGTTCTTGGTAGAATCGCTCTCAAAATTGCTTCTAAAACACAGATCAGAGGAAGTTAAAGCTTTAGACTCAAAGGGGGAAAACCATATACACTTTATACGCCCATCTCTGGCAGTTATCTTCATTATATGAATTCATCCAACACCATCAGGTTGGTGCTAAATTCTAAATTTTATTAATAACGTGTGTTAATTAGGTAACACTTACAAACAGGTTCTGATATTGATGTCGGACAATATGAGACCAAATGGCATTATTTACTTTTTTAATCTTTTGCATATTGTAAGTTCCAATCATATTAAAAATTATACACTAATCAGCCAATTTACTATAGCCAAACCTTGCTAGTACTGGTTTAGACCCACTTTTACCTTCAAAACTGACTTTTGGTTGACTCAACTAGCCAGTTAAGATGCAGGTCATATCCATATTTGTCAGATTGTTATATACAAAAGAGTCTGTAGAATTTAATAAAAGGTCTGTTTAACTGTTTTATGCTTGGTTGTTAAATCTGATAAGCAGTCACTGCTTTCAAATACGAATCTGCAAAGATGTGTAGATTCTTCACACACATCTTCAACCCAGTGACAGAGAAGACCCCCGTTTTAAAGTGTCAGTGTAAAATATGATCTCCACCCTGGCGTCCGGTGCTGCGTTCTGGGGTGGAATAATGGCTAAAAGGATTATTGAATATTATGTCACAGTAAAGCCAATCTTTGACCCTTTAAATGTAAAATGTTATCATGGCATTATTTCCTCCCATTACACATTTGTGTGGACTAACTTCTGAGTTTCTCAGTTTCTTCTGCTTCAACATTTCTAACCTTCTTATTCGTGGGACTGCTGACCAGGCAACAGATTGATTAGCAGCAGGTGAACATGTGAGTCCAAGCTGAGCAACCAAAACAAAGCAGTTTGTTAATATGTCTGTACTGCCTTTATCCTCCGTATGTTTCTGATTTTCTATCTGCCTGCTGTATCTCTATAGAAACGACATTGATGCTTGTTTTGCTTGTTAATAACACATGTTTGAATCTCCTGGCTGGAGCTCCATGAATTGGTCATTCACTTAACACAAACATGCAAGTGAAGACTAATAATGAGCAATGAGCAGGATGAGATCCAGGCTGATGACCAAGCACCAAATGCCTTTCACAGCATTTGCTCGTGCTGTGATGCTGCGCTTCACAGTGTGAATGTGTGGAAAACAAAGATCTCCAGTCTGTTTAAGATAACCTCAGTGCGAATGATGATGGATAGGTGGACCAATAAGTGATGTTGGATGAACTATAAGAATAATTAAATCTGTGCAGCAACCTGAATAGTTTCTGTCAAAATCCATCCAGAGTCTGCGACCTGAGGGACTCACTGTAAGCCAAAAAATCCAAAGCAATAACTCAGCTCCAAATATTTGCTTTTCTCTCACTTGATTTGAGCAGAACTGTTAAGTGAGAAATTTAGTGACCCTGCACCGTACCTCTGAGGCCCAACTAACTTATGTACACAAGAAATCGATGTAACCTCGACTGCTTGTCGCTGCAGTTCAATCTGAAGTGTTTGTGTTTTTGACCCCTGTGTGTTTGTGACTGATGCAGTTCAGCAGTCATTAATCCTTAGTTCTCTGCCTGTATAAAGTACAGTGGTGGGAAAAATACTGGAAGAATCAGCTTCTTCACACTGGAAGAAGCTGAACTAGAACAGATACCTGAATTCAAGCTCCTTAGAAAAGATAGCTCAAGCTATAGATTAGTACAAAGAAGTCATCCTAATTGGGCTTTCATCAGCACAGAAAAGAAGATCAGACACCAACTAGGGAGGATCAGAAAGACAAACGCAACAACACTGTCATCCCCTCTGTATCGGAAAAACTCAGGAGAGTCTTCTCCAAGCACGACATCCCAGTGTACTTCAGGCCCAGCCGCACACTCAGACAAACACTGGTTCATCCCAAAGACAAAACTCCTAAACACAAGCTTAACAATTAGAGTATGCTATACAGTGTAGCAAGGAATGCTCAGACCTCTACATTGGAGAGACCAAACAGCCACTTCACAAACGCATGGCACAACATAGAAGAGCCACCTCCACGGGTGTCCACCTGCATCTAAAGGACAAAGGTCACTCTTTCGAAGATGCCAGTGTTCACATTTTGGACGGAGAAGACAGTTTGAAAAAGGGGTGAAAGAAGCCATCTATAGCCACTGTGAGCGACCATCTTTGAACAGAGGTGAAGAGGCGAAGGTAGACATTTGGTGGTCTGCCATCTATAATCCAGTTCTGAGATCCCTTCCCACACGCCTTAATGCCCACTCACATCCTGGTCCATCCGGGGGGACACTCCCACTGGGCTTAAATCTGGGACTCTCCACCATTTGACCCTAAAACTAAAGAAGCTTCTTGAATGAGAGGTGAAACATCTTCAAGCAACTTAAAGAAGTCCAGATGCTTTTCTTTCCAAGCTCCTTAGACAGCTTTAAGGATCCTTTGACTTTTCCTTTAGCGCTGGCATAATATCGGCATTTGTTCTTTTTTGTGTGATGTGTCTACACTGTTGGATGCATAGGGCCTTTTCATGTTAGCATGTAGCTCAGAGCACTGCTCTGTCTCACTGTTGCGTCCTTGTGGGAAGATCTTGGTTTAACTTTATTTTTGACATTTTTCACCTTTCATTCTGAGAGGTACAGAGCATAGACAGGAAAGCAGGGAGAAGGTGGATTTACATGCAGGTGATACAGGTGCCATTTAAGTAGATTTGTATTCTGTAACCTCTGCATTTATTTTGCTGTTCTCTTCTAATCCTGACAGCCAGAGTGAAAGAGGATCTCACTGATGCAGTTTTCTCTCGTCTCCTTGGGTTTTGCTTTCAGCTGGCTCTCACTGAGCTTGTTCTTAGACACTCAGTTGTCCCAGCAGACCTCTGGGTCGTGTGATGTTGGCTCGGCAGTCTGTCTGTTCATCACCCCCGAGGCTACACAGGAAGTTTTCAGGGATTCCCTCCCTCCTACCTTCCCAGTATTTAACATCCTGCCCCCTGTTTTGCATCTGTAATTTTCTTGCTATAATAATATCATTGTGCACTTGTTAACACTTTTACAAATGGGCCAGTGTTATTTATAATGAGCAGGAACAATGATAATGAGGTTAGCTTGGCACTTACCCAGTGTTGTTTAATACTGCCCATCTGTAGTGCCTGACATGTTTCTCTAATTACACTGTCCACTGATTTATTGATCCGAGCTCTCTCTGCACATCTGATCACTCCCTGAACATTCGGGCAACATAGTACACTTTTTATGAAGTCCAATATTTCCCCCCAACAGGAGAGAAGGTTTTCCAGGGCCTTTTAATGTCACAAAATGACAACTTTAAAGAATCATTTGAACCTTTTTATTTTGTTATTACTGGTGCCAGCTTCTTGACTACTAAGAGTAACTTCCGTGTTAGAGCCATGAAATAGATCGTAAAATAATTACACACATAATTTCTTTTTATTTTGTACCAATAATATTTTTAAATATTTTTTTGTGAAAGACAATAACAGGGGACTAAGCGAGGAAGAGAATACTTTATACTTTTTTGAGAACACTTCAGGTTAGTGTTCATAATTAGTGAGTAACTATTACAATTCAGTAAAACAAGATTGTAAGAATTTCAACTGTTGATCATTTTTACCTTTGTGACCTGAATATTTCACACTACTGAATATTTACATCATGGTGTGCTTGTACTGATCATATTCACTCTAAGCAGGCAGATAGCGCTGTTCTTTTGACCTGCTGCAGAACATTCAGCCAGCGTTTGTAGTCGTGACGCTCGGAGCTGCTTGATCCCTCAGGCTGAACGTTGTCTTTCTCTCTCCCACTGAGCTGCTGCTGCTGCTGCTGCAGTTCTCTTTAAAGAGACTGTGGAAAGCTACTAAAATTACTTCAGTGCCTGCTACAGCTGCAGTCGACCCTCAGAGACTTTCTCTCCAAGGACACGTCATCTCTGCCTGTTCTCCTGAGCACATACATGTCGAAGATTTGTCATCGCTGCAGGCAAACAGTAAACAATCTTGGAGAAATTCTGCATGGCGGGCAGATGTCACGGCTTTATTAGCTTCCATGTTTGCTTGTGATTTCTTAAGATGAAGCAATGGGATGGAGAGATTTTGTGTCTCAGAATTATTTGATTTACAACCCTGTTAAACTTTACACCATCACTAATGGGTGTCATTGGGTGCAGCCTTTTAATTAGTAACCACGGCAAAGACTGACACCACAGGAAATTGGAATAAATGACCTCACTTCAGTAAGATGACTAGTTAAATCCACTGGACACTAAATAATTTACAGGGTTAATAACCTGCTCACTAAATACATATTATTATTCTTAGACTATACTAGAGTAGCTTTGCATGATTTACATGAATAGTTCATAACAATACTTGTTTGTCTTACGCTAGGCCTCAGTACAGCCCCTCTAAAACAAGCTTTTTATCAATATTTAAGCAAACTTCTTGACTGCCCCTCATAAACAAAAGACTTGCTATAGTTCATGTGAGCATCCACCATTATAAGAATGGATGTGTGATAGAAAATAAGAAACAGTGAAATAGATCCCATTTGAGGATTTCTAAGGACTCAAAGAGGCGAATGTGTCCAGTATTTAACACAATATAAATTGAGACACATTTTATCTCCTTCTTAATGTGGTGAATCATCACATTAATCCTTCCAGTCGGGAACTGTTCGTAGGATGCCAAATTGATCATACAGTAAATGCTCAGTTTATTATGTCTATTTGTTGAGCTTACAGCCTTTTCCTTTGGCACAGCATGCTCCTGTCAGTAAGACAAAACAGAGCAGCTTCACAGAGACAGAGGTGCCATGAAAAAGAGCAGGCAGTCCTGCTGATACAATCAGGATTGCTAATTATGACTCAATGAGGAAAGACAAGTTCTTTTCTGTACAAACTAAATATTTTATAAATACCTAATGATGTCTTGAAAAGGGAATCCTCTATGTGGGAATGACTCTTCAGACCATTTTGAAGTAGTATTATATTCTGACTGTGATATCATGGGATTGCCTGACTGTTTCCAGTATTCAGTGTCTGGATTTAAAAACAGTACATGGATTATAATCACAAGTGTTCTTGGGGTAAACTTGAATTTAACCCCCACCACGGCGGTACTTTCTGTATATGCTGACCTTTGCTGCAGCTCTTTGCTTGTTAATTGCACAGACCTGTGTCACAGCATGGACCATTATATGTTCGGTAGCTCTGTGGTGCACCGCTGTAAATGCCACAGAGTGATTTGGGCTGTAGAGAGAGCTGTGAGATAACTATTAATATAGGCCACTGAGCTCTAGACTCAGTTGTCAGCTTCTTAAAGCTGTCATGTCCTTTTTTTTTCTCCAACCATTAGTGCTGAGCCAGATAATATGTCCTGCAAATGTCAATGCGATGTGAATGCCTGTGGTCCTGTGCATTTCAGTATTAATTACCTTGAACCTAGACTGTTTAAAAATGTGTCTCTGCCTGACAGGTATTGTATGACTCATGCTAACTCTACTCTTTTCTTTGCTTTTCCACAGGATTTATTGTGTCTGAGCCGACTCTGTCCAGCAGCAGCAGCAGTGCAGTGGAGCTGGGAGCTGTCCTCAGTGCTGAATTTATCAGCTCACATAAATACCCATTGCACACTCATGTGCCTGGGCTGCTCCTGATACTTCCTATTCCTTGCAGCAACTGACCAACACCACCTCTACATATCCAAGATGGACGATGACGGTCGCTACAGAGACAGCCGCTCAGACTTCGTCCGTGGCGCCAAGGACATTGCCAAAGTTGCTAAGAAGCAGGTCGGTAAGAAGGTGGGGCGTGGCATGGACAAAATGACAGATGAGTACACCAAACGCTCTTATAAACGATTTGAAGAGGAAGATGACGACGACGATTATGCTGGCGTGCCGAGCAATGATGGCGGATATTATCGCAACGACAGCCGTGCCAATGATGAAGAAGGCCACAGCGACTCCACTGAAGGACACGATGAGGATGACGAGATCTATGAGGGCGAGTACCAGGGCATCCCGAGAGCTGAATCGGGGAAGGCTGGCAGCATGGATGGCGTGACAGCCGCACAGGCACAGCAGTTCAGGGATCTTTCGGCCTATGAGGGCGAGAGGAGAAAAGATCAGGAGGAGTTGGCACAGCAGTATGAGGCCATCCTGCAGGAGTGTGGCCACGGGAAGTTCCAGTGGACGCTCTACTTTGTCCTGGGCCTGGCACTAATGGCAGATGGTGTGGAGATCTTTGTTGTTGGCTTCGTGTTGCCCAGTGCTCAAATAGACATGTGTCTCTCCGAGCCCAACAAAGGCATGCTGGGTAAGACATCCAGATTTCACTCTCTTGCTTGCCCTGAGCTCGCTTGTCAACACTCAGGAGGGGGGATTACATAAGAGCCAATGTGCAACTTTTCTTTCAACTAGTCTACTCTGTATTGTCTCTCTCTCTTTATTTTTTATCTGTGTGCCTCCTTTGGCAGCGTAGGCCACCACTTCACATTTTATCTCTGCCTCATCTTAGCCATTACCTTTGCAGCTTATTCCCTGGTAATTGGTTTTCGACGGCCTCGTTGGCAGTGGAACTACAGCTATTTAAGATTCAACTGCCCATGCAGCTCCTGAACAGCAGCAGCAGAATTTAAAATCGAACGCTCAGCCAGTCCAAACATAGTGTTCTCTGCTTCACTTCAGCTGTTTTTAGCTGGATACAATGTGTGTATTTATGTGTATGCATGTGTGTGTGTGTGTGTGTGTGTGTGTGTGTGTTCACACTCAGAAAATGAGGCACCTTCTTGGAGTCCAACCGCTTGTTTCTGTGCTGGTACCCTCTAAAGCAGGGGTCCCCAATCCCAGTCCACGAGGGCCGGTGTCCCTGCAGGTTTCAGATGTGTCCTTGATCCATCACAGCTGATTTAAATGGATAAATTACCTTCTCAGCATGTCTTGAAGTTCTCCAGAGGCCTGGTAATGAACTAATCATGTGATTCAGGTGTGTTGACCCAGGGTGAGATCTAAAACCTGCAGGGACACCGGCCCTCGTGGACTGGGATTGGGGACCCCTGCTCTAAAGTAATGATGTAGTACCATGGACAGGGCACACCAGTCTTGAACTTCCTGTAAAATGTATATTTTAATGTATATTCGAATGCACATTTTCTTTGTTTTTTTTCTTTGCACCTTTAAATTTAGAGTAGATAGTTTAAATATTTACCTTTGTAAACCCAGAATATCTGGTCAGGCTCCGAATCCTACCACGCCATCTGTCATTGGCTGTACACCAAAGGCCTGAGTAAGTGAGGGTGAGTATCTGAGGGTGGTGCTGGACGTGTATGGGTACCTCAACACAGTGAGGAGGTGTGTGGTAGCAGTAACAGATGGGTTCAAGGTGGGGTTAGGATTACATCAGCTCTGATGCCCGTATTGTTTTCAGTGGCTGACAGATGAGATCAGGCAGGAATGTTTGTGGACCACAATGTTTGCAGACGATATTGTGATCTGTGGTGAGAACCTGGAGAGGTGTAGGTTTGTTCTGGAGAGAAGAAGAATGAAAATCAGTAGAAGTATGGTGTGAAGATGGTGGAGTTTTAATTGGGAGTGACCAGGATGGACATGACTAGAAATCATTACATTTTTAATCTCATGATGAGCAGTTTGGAGACAAATTGAGAAAGATGTGCAGAAGAAGGATAGTAGATCAGGTAGGAGGAAAACAGGAAGACCTCAGGGACGATTCATAGCTGTAGTGAAGGAGGACCTGCAGAGTGGTGGTGTGACAGGGAAGGATATTAGGGATAGGGTGAGATACAGGCAGATGATGTGCTATGGTCGCCCCGAAAGGCAGGAAGAAGAAGAAGAAGAAGAAAAAGGAGAAGTAAATACACTTCAGTGAAAGTGACGCATGATTTTGATTGAAGCACTGCTGAATCCATTAACAGATCCCTGTTAGAGCTCTGCCTGGACTCTGTGTTGTTGGTTTTATTTACTGTAATGTTGATGAGTTGGATGCGTTCTGATTACATAATTTCCTCTCAGAGGGGTGTTGACTGTTCAACTGTATGCTGCTCGATGCACATCGTCGCAGCAGATGTGGATGTTGAATATCTGTGGTGTTTAAAGTGAACATCATGGGTTCATAAAAGTGTCCTCTGTACAAACATTACCTGTTAATTCTGATTGACAGTTCAAGTGCTCAAAGTTTGTTTCAGTATGAAACTTTCATTTCAGATTAATTTGAACTTTTGGTGATGATAGACATTCTGATTAAGTGCAGGATGTTTTTATCAACAGTATTATATGATTGATTAACTGGGCTATGCATAAATCAATGGAAACAGCCCAAACAGGCTTATGAGACACAAATAAATAAAAAGAAATCAGGGCCATGAAGTGAAAATAAGACAAAAAGCATGATGCCACCTGAGAAGGGCTAATTTACCCATATCCCCAAAAGAACATTTCATTCTGTCGCCCTCAGTGCACCAAAACATTGAATTTTAAAGATTTGGATATTCTTGCATCTTAATCAGGACAGAACGTCTTCTAATTTACATAACTCACACAGTCCGTTATCCTCCTGGATGTTTTTAAATCTGCCAGCTTCAAGGACAAGAGGAAGGGTTCCCCATAATGTCTTTGATTCCTCAGTGATTTTGCAGTATAAGGTTCAGAATCACAGTTAAGCTTCATTTCAATATTTTTTTGTAGTTTTGGCTTCAACAAAATGTCTTTTTCAAATCTAGTAAACATCTTTGTTCTGATTTCATGTTGGTCATATTAAATTATTCAACATGAAATTCTATATCGCTCATGGAGAGCTGTGTGAAACCTTGTTATTGAGTCGATCTTCTGCCAAATTAAGCAAATTCATCATTTTACATTTTTGCTTTCTGATCCAGGAATCCATGTCAGAAAAGTCAATGTACAAAAGAAATTATGAACATACAGCTAAAGCTGGTCTGTACAGAGTCTGCTGCAGTTTATTATAAATGATTAGTGCCACATTTATGCAAGATTATCACTCAGTATGGTAACACCCAGAGCATGAGTTACTGTATATGTGTAATACATGAAAATACATGCTCAATTGTCCAGATACAGAGGTCCACAAGATCACTTTTGTTCATCTGGGAAGACCTTACCAGAAACGTTCATCAAGATGTATGCTTACGACAGCCAATGGTATTCATGAATGTAGCCTGTATATAAAAGATGGAAATGGTCACAGTGACATCACCCATTGGTTCTGGACTTTGTTGCCACAAATAATCATACTTCTCAGTTAACAACAGCAAGTTCTTACCACCGATAAGACAGAGAGGTCCAACTCAGTGATGACGACGAAAAGGAAAGATGGAAGAAACAGGAAAGAGGCGGAAGGGCAAATTATTAAAGAAAGCCAATGAAATAACTACTTGTATATAATTTTTCAAAATATTAAAAATTATTACATTTTTCAAAACATTTTCCCTCCAGCTCTCAGACAAACACATTAGCCAGTGCATATGATGGATCATTCTAAAAGGAAGTGGAGCAAAATTAGAAAACTTGCGACTTGAATTGCTGCCTAGTCTGGCTGCCATCTATACCTCCTTTCCCCTTCTTTCTCCCTCTGGGTTTGTGTCATGCTGGGGGAGGGGCAGGGAGACACGACTGGCCTCCATTCCCTCCCCTCTTCCTGTTACGCAACATTCCTGACTCATGCGAGAGAGCCTCTTGTGCTCGTACCTCTCTGCATGCAGTCTCCTCTTCCGACCCCCATCCTCAGGCTCCATCTCAGCCTATCCTGCTAGCTGCTCTTACCCCACGCAGTGTTCTGGATCATCTGTTTTGTGTGTGCATTAGTATGTGCATGTAATGGGTGACTGCAACAATGTCGACATCATCACGGATCCGTCGTTTGACATTTCAGCAACACAAAAACTAGAATTAAATAAGGATCAAACACAGGAAATGATGACAGCTCGAGCGGTCTAAATAAAACCCTGGTGCAGCGTTTCTGCTCGACGAGCTCGACGAAACACATCGACACAGCAGTGAAACAGTGAAGTGGTTGTCATTGATTTGCCCTTGTTGTGAAGCTGCAATGGACTGTAGCTTTTTTGTCATATAGGAGACGGGAGTATGTTCCATGCAGGATATGTGCAGGATCAGCGCATCCTCAGCCTTTTGGTGTTAAGAAGTTTTCTCACTGCTCAGCATTCAGTGTATTTCCAGCCACAGTTCTGTTAAATATAGTCTTGAGAAGGTTTTTTAAATCTGTAACCTTTGCTACAATATGTTCACTGCCTCCTCTAATTATTGCAGTTGCATGGCTGCATTTTGAGACAGCGACTGCACAGTTCTCCTCAGGCTAAAAGGAACCTTTGTGTAATATAATGTATCCTCAGCCTTTTCATGGACATGGAATAAGTAACTGAAATCAAGGATGAAGGGATAAAATGGGTGAAAACAGTCAATCGGTCCTGGGGATGATCTGTCAGAGAAAACTGTAGGCAAAAAGATTTGGATATTGTAGCCTGCTGTACATGTATGAGCATCAGAAAGATGTTAAGTTTGCATATCAGTACTTCTCCAATACTAGAAAATTAATATTGAAGCTCCTGGGTTACATATTCATTTGAAAAACACTGAGCTTTGTTATCAAAATGAGCTTTTTCTTAAATTTCATTTGTATTTTTATAAACCACTAAAAGTAATATTTCCAGTCAGTACAGAAACAGCAGTCGTAAATTATCTTTACTACACGCAACACACAAATAAGCCTTATAACAAATGATTCAGAATACCAGAAAAAACACCTGACTTTGTTTACAAAATTGGAAGCAGCGTAAACAGTGCGGAGGATTTGATGAGTGCTGCCAAACAGAGCTGCAGGTAACCGAGCAAACAGCTTATTCAGGAGATATTTCCCCTCTTTTTGAAGGCATTTTAATCAGCTGCTGCAGTGTTTGTTTGGACCAAACACCCTTATTCACACTACCATCACAAAGTGAGACCACTGCAAAGCACTTATAGCATTTATTACTTCAGCTTTCAGTGGTAGCAGTGGATATTTGCTGGCTGACTTTCAGTCACCACAAGAAACTGCAGCTGTATTCTCCTCCTGCGCTACTTTTTATTTAGTTGTTCAATAAAAACAAAGCAGGGGAAGCACCACAAAGGAGAACCATGCTAATTTTTGCAGGTGATATGAAGGAAAACTAGAAGTTTACAGAAGACATCTCAGCTCACTGTGCTTCACAAGCAAATCGAAAAGTCATAAAATCCACAAACAACAAACCACTGGATGAAAAGTGAATTATTTAAATCACACAGGAAAATGAAATAAATAGACTAATATATAATAAGTAGGGTATAGAGGATGCATATGCTTTTTACTGAAAGACTGACCTTAAATGAACTCCTTTTGAGACATTTTAAATGCTTTTCATTTAACTTATATAAATCTTAAAACCTAAGTGAAAAGATAATCGTTTGCTCAACAGTTGAACACTGACTGTCTACTGATATTAATATCTAGAAGACATGTACATGTACCTTTTGCTTCCTGTGAACATATTGTGTCTTTAAAGGAACCCATAATTACCTTGAACCCTAATAATGAACCCTGAGGGGCACATTTGTGTAGATTGTACCTGTAGGAATACAATTTGGCTTTACTGTACCCTGTTTCTGAGACTTGTAAGTTCATGAGAGAAGAACACTGCAGTGTAAGCCATCTATAAATGATCAGTTCTGCTCTACAAGAGCTGCTAACATGTCTCCCTCACTGGATCCTTAAACAAGCCCCGTGTACTCTGCTAGTTGGGGAAAACCTGCTATTAATAGAAGCCTCCTGCCCTGCCCCCTCTTCATGCACATAGACACACAGTCTCGCACACTTTTGTCCATTTCCACACACATGCATATACACTACCCTGGAGCCCTTGGGAGTTCTGTCACAGCGCTGACTGGCCATCGTGCTCCCCCCTTTCTCACCCCCCCCCTCCTCCCCTCCCCCTCATTCAGAGTGCAAAGGTGCTCAGCTGTCTGGAGATTTCTGCTTCTCTCCTTTCTCTTCATTTTGCACCTCGTCCTGCTCACCTCTCTCCTTTTGTCTCTCTTTCTGTCTTCACCACATTTTGTTTCAGCTTTCTCTGAAAAACAAAACGCAAAACACGTTTCATGAATGATTAAAATGTAGACGAATAGAAAGCAGTGGTTGTTTTGATGTTACTGAGCATCTGCAGCTTACTGCAGCATCAGATTCACTGGAATTCAATGAAGTGTGTTACTAGTGGTTTGAAAATCATGAAAACGTCACCAATAGGAACATTATTTAATTGAATGCAATTCTAGATTCAAGAGTTTGTTGGGAAAACTGTCAAATAAAAAAAAATCACAAAGAAATAGTCGGGATCTCATTACTGCTGAAGGATTTCAAATACAAAAGCCGTTGGCAGCAGAACTGTTTTTGATAGGATGCTTCACCTCCACACTGTAGGCTGTAATGGCTTTTCTGTCTCCTTCTCCTTTTATTTAACTGGAATGAGGCTCAAGCTGTAGACTGTGCAGAGTGAATGCAGCCATGAATGTAGCATCTTCTCCAGCTTGGTGTTGTGAACCCAGGCATGATGAAACAGAGGAATTAAATCATATATTGCTTTATTTTCTGGTTTCTTTTCACTGAATCATACTATAGTTTACAAAAGAAATGGCATGCTATATTGAACTAGTGCTTCAGGCTATTAACCTAATCAGGTAAGGTCATTTCCTCATAGAATTCTCTGTGAATGAACTTCTTTGCAGGTCAGTTTTGCCCTTAAAACATCATTTGTTCACTATAAAATCCATATGCTGCCTTTTTGCCATTTCTACCCCATTTCCATACAGTTTACATCATATGGTTCATGTTCTGCTGTAGTCCCTGTTGGTGGTGACCCCATTTAATCCCATAAGGGTGTAGCCAGAACAACCTGCACAAGCATCAATCACAGCATCCCATCAGGCACCACTACTGCTAAGAACTGGGTCATTGCAGTGGTTATGTTTTTTATTTTTTTTTTTGCACTATGATGCTTCCTTATTTAACAGTTTAAAACAAAAGCACAGTGTTGTCTCTTTGGCCATTAAATAATAAACTTTTTTCATTAGCTTTTTGGAAACATTTCTGTTTTCTGCTGATTGGTTTGCAGCTTTTCCCTGTAAAGAGCTCCCTGCTGTGGCCAAAACCAGCTCCACGAGTGTAAAAGTCCACAGGCTGTAAAAAAAAAAGAAATACCTGAAAGAAGCCACCTGTTCATCCACTGGGAATATAGTAGTATTGATTGGTCTTTCGACTGTTATGTGCATCTTTAGGAATTTGGTGAAAAATATTGTTTTTACTGCCAGAATGTATTTTACCTTTAATATTTTAGTTGGTTTCTGCCGTATTTGTCCATTTAAAAGTACATAAAAGCAACAACTTGGGCTTAAATCAAACTCTTCCCTAAGATAATGTTATTTTATTAGTCAAACTAAATATTGATGACATTGTGGTTTAGCTTTAAGGCGAGCTTTGTTAGCCTCTTAATTAATTATTTTACCCCTCAGATATAGAAGAGCGATAAATTGGGACACAATTCATCCTCAAGCCAAAAGCAGCTGCTAATGCATTCTAGCCACATAGACAAGCAAATGTGATGACAGGGGAAATGATAATGACGTGGTTACTGGTCACGACAGCAATCAGGCTTCCAGCTCCCAGCTGGATATGGTGGTTTAGAAAGAAATATTTACCATTTGATCCATCCTACTCACTATGGCTGTCTGTCTGTTTGTTTACTTTGATGCTGCTGCAATGCGGCGACATTTATCATCACCATCACTTGCTAGTTGTTGCTGCTGCTATGAAGGATATTTCCAGGAGAAGTAGCTCACAGCGGTACCGCTGCTTTGGAACACACACAGCTTTATGATTCCTTATCTTCAGCGGACTTTCTGCTGTACTTCTTAATCTCCTGAAGATTTAACCTAATTCTATAGGATGTTAGCAGTGAGTGAAAAGGAAATAAAGCATAAAACAAGTCACCAGATATGATTGGGTGACCATTAATAACACACACACTTGTTCAATGAAGGGAATGAAAGTCACCTTGCTCCTCATTTCACAGCTGCAAAAGTTTACACTGAAATATACAACCAAAGGACAGACAGCAGGAATGAAACATGTGCAGCCAGAAACAAATACACACTTCAATAATTTCATTTAAAGGTCTTTTCATTTAAAAAGAAAAAGGACGCCCACCGTCACATTATTCTAGTTCAGGACATCCATCCTCTGTGTTAACCTGGCTTTTCAACCAGCTTCATCATCCCAGCACTTTGCACCTCTGTCAGACTGTTTAATAACGGATCGTATTACCAGATGCGTTTAAAACCTGTGTAGAATTATTTTTCCCTGCCTAATTCAGTATTTTTTCTGGATGTCTTACACCAGCGGTCCCCAACCTTTTTTGTGCCACGGACCGGTTTATGCCCGACAATATTTTCACGGACCGGCCTTTAAGGTGTCGCGGATAAATACAACAAAATAAAACTAGTACTGGTACCGAAAAAAAGAAAATTTATTCATAACACACGTGAAAACCGAGTAAACGATAAAAACGATAACAAAACAACGCTGAAAACTGTTAAAAACCCTGAAAACTATACATTTCACATCTGAGCCTCAACTCTCGCGGCCCGGTACCAAACGACTCACGGACCGGTACCGGTCCGAGGCCCGGGGGTTGGGGACCGCTGTCTTACCCACTAGCAGTTGGCAGGACTGTGTTGTTTTTGTTATGCAAGAAACAATATTAAATGTAACAATGTGATTCCCATGGCATTGAGTATAGTTTGTGCCTTGATTACTGGTACTTGTCCTCAGGTTAATGACCGTTTCAGATTTTCCCCATGAATTCTACCTTGAAATAGCAGTCAGCCTTTTCGGTCAGAAACTGAAAAATCTTGTCATGATAAAACAATGTCATCTCAAGGTTCACTGATACACTTATACCAGGACCTGTGTAGCAATAAATCTATTATAGCCCAGCAGTCCTTAATGAATCTGTTCCTTGGCATTGACACTACATGCACAGCTCATGTTCATGAACTGTGTGCTGAATGTTTCTCAGTAAACCACTCTGCTGAATGGATGGTGTGTCTCTGGCTCTTCACCTTTACTGTTTGCACCTTACCTGAAGGATAAAGCTCACAGGGTGACATTAAAGGATCAGTGTCTGAGCCATGCTGCTTCACAGCAGGAATTCGACAAGACTACGTCTTGGGCCTTGTTCTGTCTTACACATACACTCTGCTTCTTGTACCACTGTGGTGTTGAATTCAGTTAGAAGTTCACAATTCAGTAGAAGAAGTAATTGTCACCTGTCTGGTTGATGTCTCAGAGTTTAAGTCAAACCTGGACAAAATGGTGCTACTGTTCCTCTGGGACAAAATATCTCAGTGAGACCGGATCTGTCCTTCATCACTTTGCTGGTTCTAGTCATAGACTGTACATAAAAGATGGACACAGCCACTATGACATCACCCAGTGGTTTGCATTCTTTAGCTTCCTGGTTGTATTATTTATCAGGTCATTCCATTATAATTACCCCAGTACACAACAACATCAAAAATTATGTTTGAGAACTTCATTTCAATAAGGTGACGCTAACACTGTTATTTGAAGAGACCACGCCCCTATCATTAACAAAATCCAGAAGTACTGTTGTTATGAAGAGCAAACTCAGCAACAAAGGTCAAAGTGGACTGGGATATAAATGCATATTCAACCTCTGAAGTTGGGAATTTTCACAGTGAATGGAGTTTTTAGGGATTAACATTGTCATTATCATTTATCTGCCATAACAATGACACTCATTTCATGTGCACGTGCAGTAGTGGTGCAGCAACGGATCAAAAATCTCACTGTTCAGATCAGATCACGGTTTTAAGTCACGGATCGGATCAATTTTTGGATCAGCAAAAAAAGAAAAAAGACAAAAATGTAACATTTACTTAATGAAGTATTTTTTGCCTGTTAAAAACATTCAACTCAAGACTCATTCCACGCAATTATTAAAAAAAAAAAAATGATACAATATAGGGCAGTGTAGGGCTTTGTATCTACCACTCAATTCAATTCAATTTTATTTATAAAGCGCCAAATCACAACAACAGTCACCTCAAGGCGCTTTATATTGTAAGGTAGACCCTACAATAATACATACCGCTCATTATATCGCACTCCGCTGTGATATAATGAGCTGTCACGGTCACGTAGCTTTCCGTTGCCCTGGAGGTCCACCCGTTTGTAGTAGTTAGAGCAACAGAAGATGCCTGGGACAGTTCAGCCATAACTTTAAACTTTTCCTGCTCATACATGCTTGGAACAATCTTGCCACTAAAGCGGACGCGCAACGGGATATCATCAAGCACGTTCATCATAGTTTAAACCCCTTGTTTTGCACAACGGAATATGGCCTCCTGTCTGCAGCTAAACACCCCAATAGCTTCTGTAATAGCTTCAGCCCGGTCGGACTGGGCTGCTTAAATGCCGCAGACCGCTAGCGCTGGCCATAACTATCGCTTGACAGACCCACCACGCGCACCATACACATACTTTTTTTCCTTCTTTTTCGAATCTTCAGATCACGTGTGTACCGAACCGTGGAGTGGGATCGGTTCGGATTACGGATCAACCGTGATCCGTTGCACCACTAATGTGCAGATACTGTGGAAAGCATAAAGGGTCCCCAAAAACGTGACTCAGTCTAATGGGTTTTTGCAATAGTCAGTAATCAGCAACCTGTGGAGCTCTAGGCATTGCATTATTCTATGCATTTTAACACTTTTTCAAAATTTCAGCATCACAGTTAATTGAGACATTTTCTACTCAATCTTTTGAAATGTCAGATAAAACAGTCAGAACAGAACTGTGACCCTGTGCTCTTAGAGTAATGAGCCTTAAAAATACTCCACAAAATTTTACTAAATCTTTCACCTCCAGGGGGTAGTATTTCACAAAAGGGTGATTTAAAATGATTTTGGATCTGGTTCGATGTTCTTTTTACTTTTTAGCACTTTGACTGTTTTATCAACTGTCTTTGCCACTTAAATTAATCCTTAATCAATAAAATTGACTGAGAAATTTGACTCTAATGCACTAGAAAAAATACATTGTGCTTATTCTCCAATCCAATTGAATATTTTGAGAGCTTTGGGGTTAATTCTTGCCAAAAAATAGTATACAAATGCATGATTACTACCTTTTCACATACAAAAAAGTGATAATGAGAATTTAAATATAGATGTCACAATCAGACACAGTATGGTGAAAAGTTTCTCCTTAAATATTCAGAGTGATCTCACCAATAACTTGTCTCACTGAACACCCTCAGAGTGCGAACACTGTTGACAGGATGTCAATAAGGTGCTGATTGCAGGAGAACAACTGGTGTATGTGTGGTGTGGGAGCATCATCAGTTTTGCAGAGAGAGAAAAGGTTTGACAGACAGAGTGTGGGATATGAGTCATGTTGGCACCTTAAATCACAAGTCGGGTTGACAAAGGTGCTGCTTGTTTCTGTTAACGGCATCTCCTCCCTGGTGGCAACTTCCTGATGCAGAAGAGAATAAAGCAGTTTTATCCACGGGTTTCAGTTTATACTGTTTGGCTGTATAGAGAATTTCATTTGGGTAGAAACACCAGGAAGCAGCCACTAAAGGGATTGTATTGAAGTTGTAAAAGAATAAAATCTTTAGGGGCAGCGAGTGATGAAAAGGTTTCTTCAGATTCAAACAGAGGTGTCATTTATAGGAAAGCAACACAACATGTATACTTATTTTAAGGCTGCAGCAGTTTGTTCCTGTTCTCTGGTTCCAGCCTTTGTCTAAGATTTTTTTATCAGCACTTTCATGTTTTGGAAGATTGTCACCTTTTTGGTGACATCATTATTAAGCCCAGGTCTTTAATGCATGCTAGCTCATTCAACTTAGCCAGTGTCTCAGATGAGTATATATCCATGTATGTCACTAAAACTATTCAGTGTAATTATATAAACCTTATAGTTTCCAAAACACTAATATTTCATATTATGAATGTAATAAAGCTCTAGTTAAAGCTAATAATCATTTACCAACACCTCTAAAGTTCATTTATTTGATCTGATTACAGATTATACCATATTTGAGCTTGAATATAAGCTCAGCATGGCCCATTTCCTAGGTTTGTGCTAACATCAGCTAATTGCCACCTGCATTTTGCTCCATGCTCCAGTTTTAGAGATTCATCTTTTGCCTGCTCACACTTTCTGAAATACACATCTGAAATATTGCAACAAGGAAACAAGGAAACAAGGAAAAAAATGCTTAACTGTCTTTTGTGTGAAACCCAGCTCTCAGTTACAACCTGATTATACTATAATACTATAATACGTGTGTATTGTACTATAATACACATGGTCTTGATTAAATTTGAGAACCCCTTGAAACCACCTCCCTGTTTAAGTCTCCTGTCTCTTCTCGGTCACTTACTGTTACTCAAACTAGTATTGTCCAGTAATCAGTCTCTCTGGTTCCTTTACTTTGCTGCTTTTTAAAAGAAAAATACATTTATACAATTTAGGGATAGATCAGTGTTTCTTTTTTATTATACACATAGTGAAGGATGATATTTTGCATATTTCACAAAATCTGTTGTGAATAAGATGTACGCCACGACCCTCTCTGCTATGAAATATATGGTTTGGATGATTATATTGCATTAACTTGCTGTTTCATGCTTAATGCAAAATGCTTGAGTCCAGTGAGGCAGTCAGATGAGCTAATTTACTGGGCAGTGGAAGTTTAATGAAAGTGCAAGTGGAGGCTGGAAGTAATATCAATGAGTTTACTGATGAATAATAACTCATTATCTTGCCCTTTGTCTCTCTCCGTCTCATTATCTCTTCCCATGACGTTCTCTTCCATTACTCTTCCCTCTTAATCCCCCCTCCCTCCAGGTCTGATTGTGTACCTGGGGATGATGGTTGGGGCGTTTTTGTGGGGCGGCCTGGCCGACCGAATCGGGCGACGGCAGACCCTCCTCATCTCCCTCTCCATCAACAGTGTGTTTGCCTTCTTCTCGTCCTTCGTCCAGGGCTACAGCTCCTTCCTGTTGTGCCGCCTGATCTCTGGTGTGGGGTAAGGGGATAGATGAGTCACTCAGACACAGCTGCCAGAGCTGGAGATGAGGCAGTCACGACCCACTGTAGTACATCAGTCAAACTGATAAGCAGAGCAATGTCACGTGGCACAGAGCAGATTAAATATGAAGTGGCTATATTTCATTAAAAGAAAAAAAAATAGTGTGCCCTTAGATACTGGTTGTATTTGGTGTTTGCTGTATCTCAGGTGAAGTGTTGAAAGGTACTTTTGGGCCTCCCATTTCCTCAGGTTTGGGCTTAGAAACGTCAACAGCTTCCATAACATGGTCCAAAGTCATTGACTAACAATGTGAACACTGACCTACTGCAACAAGCCAACCTGTCTGTAGTTTTACTTGCATGCAGCATCTTAAGGCTGTTGTAAAAGGATTTTAGTCAAAGCATTTTGTGCTCATTGCTGGTGGTTATAGCAGAATGCCAGCAGAATGACAGCCTGCATGAAATCATGCCCTTTCAGCTGGTTGTAAGAAATAATTCATAAATATTTTTCTGTTTTCATTTTTGGTGAAATCCATTAAAATGATTTGCTGTACATGCTATAGTTGAAAGACACAAACAGAATTAATATCTATATTACAAATCTTTAGAAATATTTCATTTAATATTAGCACACATGCAAGAAAGTATGTATATAATACCAAGATGGACAGTTCAATGAATTCTCAGTCATTCACTGATAAATAAAAAAAATCACAAATGACTGAATCTTTTGTTATGGGAACAGATGCTACCTTTTCTAATTCGGTTACCTTCCGTTTTAACTCCACAGCATTGGTGGCTCCATCCCAATTGTGTTTTCTTATTACTCTGAGTTCCTCGCCCAAGAGAAGCGAGGAGAGCATCTGTCCTGGCTCTGCATGTTCTGGATGATTGGTGGCATCTACGCATCTGCTATGGCTTGGGCCATCATCCCACACTATGGTAAGAAAATGTACAGTATTTAAATATGAACATTCTAAGCTTCGAGATTGTTTCCTCACGCACCAGTAGGCCAGTATCCATTCTAAGCTATGTAAATGCTAATTTTGTCTTTACATTTCTCTACAGTTTTTATTGCAAATGACAAATGCTGCAGTTCTGTCTCACGTCTCTTCTTGCTTCCTTTCCTCATGTAGGCTGGAGTTTCCAGATGGGCTCAGCCTACCAGTTCCATAGCTGGCGTGTCTTTGTGTTGGTGTGTGCCTTCCCCTCTGTGGCGGCCATCTCTGCCCTCACCACCATGCCTGAGAGCCCCCGCTTTTACCTTGAGGTCAGCCTGACAGCTCATACCCCACTTAGACCTTGTGGAAATATATTTTTGAATACATTTTGAATGCTTGAAAGCATAAACAGCCTTAAAGACAAAGTGCTGCTTATGCACTTTTCCAAAACATTTTGAATAACTTAATATGTACATATTTATCGTCCAGGAGAAATCTGAACATTGGAGATTCTGAAATATACATCATAGATTCTGAATTCAGTTCAGTATGTTTTAAACACTGACACAGAAAAAAAAACTGATTTTTATTTAAAAATGCCCAATATATAAAAAAAATCAGGCATGTTGTCAGTATTTTAGTACTAAACCACTTTTAGCTAATCATGTTAGCTGCTGGTTTATACCACCAGATGTTCTCACTTCTTGTATCTCCTTGTTTCTACATATTTACTTATTTATTTTATTTTACACCTGCACTCACGTCCCACGCACTTTCATTCACATCAGAATATCTCAGTTTAGTAAATGAAGCTGCAGCTGGTGGCAGACAAAGATAAAACACTGTAGAATCAACAACCTCTCATTTGGCATTTTGAAACATTTCCACGTGTACTGTGTGTGGTTTAGTCTCGATTTGGACTGAAATGTAGTCAGGCTTTCACATAAACATAACTGCAGCACTTACTGAAATTTAACGAAGAATAAGAATCAAATGGAGGGCAAGATTACAGGCAGAGAAATAAATGCAGAGGCAGCAGACTGAGGTAAAATCCAAAGCAAAATGAAAAGGTCATAAAATACAAAACAAGACGCTGGGTGAGGAACATGAACTGACAACTGAAGACTCTGCACTATATATAACCTGCACGTTCTTAATCATCCAGGTCATGGTATTCTGAAGGCTAGAAATAAAAGCAAGTGGATTTCTTTTTGATTCATGAAAATATTCAGTTTCTAATCCAAGAGGCCAGCTATGTCCACTGTGAAAGATCATCACTGAACAGAGGTGGTGGCTCACGACACCAGCTATCAGCTGCCCATAACGCAGTCTCGAGATTCTTTGCGAGCCAATTGTGACCAGCGTAACTTTAATAGCTCAAAGGATGTTGAAGTATGGCTGTGTTTCAGAAAGTAGCCACACCCCTGGCTCGCGTGAATCTCAGAACCACCTCCAAGGGCACGAAGGTTACATCTTTATCTGTTTAAGAAAAACAAAAACGTAATTTATCTAAGTGTGCACATTGTTTAATAGTTGTATAAATATGGATTTATCTGAATGTGACTCTAAGTACTGCACAAGATTTCCTATATGCCCAGACCTAGTTTACAAACGGTAAATGAAAGATCTTGTCTTTATCTAGGATTTTAAGTACTGAAGAAACCAAAAAGACGTCCAGTTGCCTTCAGTTCAAATGGTTAGGAATAAACTAAGTTAAGATAACTTGAAAACGAGTGTCACATTAAAATTAAAAATCTATTCATAATAAAACAAACAATGAACTAAAAACAAACAAAACAAAAAACCCAAAACAAATAATCATCCATGATGGAAAGACAACAACACCAAATGAAAACGAATATAATAAATAAATAATAAAATATAAGCTGCGTTAATTTAACTGAAAATGGAAATGAAAGATCTGCTAAACATCTTTTTTTGTGCCCCTCCTAAAAGAATGGCAAACATGACGAGGCGTGGATGATTCTGAAGCAAGTTCACGACACCAACATGAGGGCCAAGGGTTACCCCGAGAGGGTCTTCTCTGTAAGTAACACTCAAGAATGTTAAGCTTCTTTCATGCTAACACTTTTGCATTAATGCAGAAAATAACATCATCATAATAGTTTGCAGTTTGTGGGCTTATAGAGTGCAGCAGGTTTAGAGCTCTGTGCTGCATATTTTTGCATATTAATGAGTTAAAACAGATGCTCTTTAAACTTCTGTAATCTCTTTATGCCTCAGGCTGTACAGTTCATATTAATAATTTAAATGAAAAATGGTGATTCAAAGATGTTTTATAATCTTTTCTTTGAGTAAAATTATTAAAACAACTTTCTGTTTTACAGATTGTGGTGTTACTGGTCAGCTGTTAGCCTCATAACATGGATACATTGTAATACTAACTGAACTTTAATGGAAAAATACATCATTTTATATGAAGTTGTGTGATTATTCTATGAAACTTTTTTAACAAAGAGATTTGTAAAGCACTCTCAAGAGGAGCACGATTAACAATCGTTAAACAGAACAATTAAATCATACCTCCCAGGTGACCACCATCAAAACAGTGAAGCAGATGGATGAGCTGGTAAACCTGGGCGATGGTGCTGCCTGGCACGAGAAATGGAGGATAAAGCTCACCACGCTCTTCCATCAGGTAAGAAAAAACCCTGATTATTCTTTTTTAAAATCAATTTCTTACTTGATACATATTTAAATGAAAAAGAACGAGAATGAAAAGGAGAAAGGATTCAAACTACTTGTGGCTCAGGAGGTTGTCCATTAATTAGAAGGTCTGTTTTGATCCGTGGCTACTCCAGAACCAGGTGTAATGGATAAAGTGCCTGAAATGAATAGAATAAATAACTGAATGTTTCTGTAAATGGTCTCATGTGGTTTGTAGTGTAAAGTGTTCTGAGCAGTCAACAACACTAGAAAAGCAAAACACAATTCATTAACCTTGTTGCTGCAAATGGACAAGAAAATGTGCACAGCAAATTTGTGATATCAGCGATACATTTACATACAGCTACTTTAACTTGAAAACAATCAGTGGATTTGAAAAATGTATACAGTCTTTTGATAACACTTTTTGTTGCTTTACTTAGTCCTACGTCTGTGGAAACATAGACTGTGTATTAACCTCCTAGGACCTGCCGTTCACATATGTGGACATCACATTTTTTACATTCATCGGGCCCCAATATGTCCAAATATCAAAGAGAAATTAAAATGCATGCCGTGGAAGAGTTCGGGTCTTAGGAGGTTAAAGATGGATCTAGTCTCCCACTGGTTTGTGTTGTCCTGGTCTGGAGGCTCAAACGGAACATTTTTTGCCATCGTTGCTTTGATCTTTTAAAACTGGGACGACTGAAGGTTGTGTCTGAGAAGCCAAGAGCCACAGAATCAAATGGCAGCATCTTGTTTTCTGTGACGATCAGAACTCCACTGACAGGCTTTGAGTTGGCTTCACTTGTTAAAATGGACCTGGTCTTGATCTGAAGGAATTGTAACTAAAAAGAAGGTATATTAAAAATCTCACCAAGGCTCTGTTTATCTTGTTAGATCTTATTGTGTGTTTAGTGATTCTGTGTGTTTGTGTTCTCCCTTTTCGGTCTTTGTTTACACTAAAACTGGAAAGGGATTCTGGGAGATGCTTTTTATTTCTCACAGTTGGTGAAAAGAACCCTGTTTTCAGAAATGTCTGAAGTCTATTGACTTTTTAGCTGAGTGTACTTTACATTTATTACTTTCTCTTTGCACATCTCTTGTGTCTGTCTGTGTGTTTCTTCAGGTTTGGAGTAATTTCCAGACCATTTTCTCTCCCGAGTACCGGCGCACCACCTACATGATGATGGCTGTGTGGTTCTCTATGTCCTTCAGGTAGGATCAGGTGTATTAACTAATGCAGGATTTTCTGTGTTGCATAGTGAAATCTGTTTATTTGTCTAAACTAAAAAGAGCAGATGGCTGTTGATCACAGCGGCTTTGTGTTTGTTTATCAGGAGTCAGTTGGCTGTTGGTGATTTAAATGTAAAGGCCAACATTATCTCCTGGTCTAGCTGGCCACGGCAGGTTCATAATTATAATAGTTGGTGAAAGCAGGAATTTATCAGTGAGTATAAAACAAAAAGGGGCTTGAAGCAGGATCTGCGAATGGATGCGATCACTTTCATGTCATTTAGTGTCAGCAGTGCTGCTGAATCACTCAAATGGCTCTTTTTGTAGCTGAGAATGAAAAAGCAGAATCAAATAGAGATTCACCCTGAACCCATGACCCCTCCCACAGGGTTATGCTGTTTTGTTGGCATGAGCACTACAAATCAATACGAACAAAGTCTTGGGCGATCACGTTTATTCTGTGATCATCATTTCTATCCTGATGGGATCTGTTCCAGGATGACAGCACTGCTTTCTGCAGGGTCCAAAGAGTTATTCATGGTGTCTCTCTCATGGCCATCTTGGTGTTCATCATGTTACTGTTGCTCCACAGTCATCGTTACATCTGAAGAATCATGCGGCTGTGATGCCATTGCAGCCTGGCCACTATACCAAAGCACAGCTTGCCCTATTTCACAGAAATATTCATGTATTAAATAATCTTTAACACATATCCTAAAAATGTGATTGTCCTCAGGCACCACTTACCACGTTGCGGAAGGTGCAATAAAATATTATGCCTTATTTAAAATAATGTGAATCATGTGCTGCAATCTTTATAACGATCCACAAAATAATGAATTGATGTGAATTTATTTTAACGTTCAAAGGCATGCAAGACAATAAATTTTCACCAGTGAACCTTTACTAAGCCTGGTAAACAGGTTCAGTTTGATACAGTAGTTTGCTAAAGCAAAACATAACATTACTTGGATTTATCTAACATTTATTTCAGTTAGTGCCAATATATTATGTATATAACTAATAACGAAAATCCATAAAGCCATAGTGCACTGAAATATTAATTTACTCAGTAACGCTCGTCTTCCAACATCCTTCTAGAAGCCAGTCACTAATCAAATTTCCCTGGACGTTATATTCTATTGTTCCTGAGCAAAAGTACACAACATTATGTTTAATTAAAGGCTTAATCGAAGGCTTAATTACCTCGAGCTCTCTCCAACAGAGCGCTGAACAAACGGCTTGCAAATTCATATTATGTAGATGGTAAAAAAGAAATGACACTTATGTATAACCATAAAGCGTCTCTGGCTCTTTTTTCCCTTTTCTCTTAGAGGTAAATTGATCTTTTCTGTGAGAGAATTTTTCTTTGTCTTCCAGCTACTATGGTTTGACGGTGTGGTTCCCCGACATGATCAAATACCTGCAGAAGCAGGAGTACTCCTCGCGCACCAAGGTTTTTGTCAAGGAGAAGGTAGAACACGTCACCTTTAACTTCACCCTGGAAAACCAGGTTCACCGTCAAGGAGAGTACTTTAACGACAAGTGAGTTGTCTTTTACTCCTCATTAGTGTTTGCGTTTTGAATGACAGCGAATCCTTTGGAATTGGGCTTCATGTCAGTCAGATGCCTTTTGGTCCAACGCTTAATGAATGAATTCATTCAGACAGAACTAGCTTGTGGTGGACGGCAACAAATGAGATGCAAATATAAATGAGGCTCCGAAATGTTTTATTCTAAACACTGGTTTGATTGCATGAAAGCCCTGGGGACTTTTTCATGTTCAACTAGCCTGTCTTTGATGTTTCCTTTGACCTTGCCTTTTCAGCCTGAACTCTGCATGTGATTTCAGATGTTACAAATTTACAGCATTATGCTAATGCCATATCTGACACTCTTGTGATAAATCACTTGTTTCTCTGTCTCTTTGCATCTTCCTTTGTCTCTGTCTGCTCTCCACCTCCGTGCTGCACCCGTTCATTTTCTCCATGCCTCCATTCCTTAATTCCACTGTTCCTCCATGTGTTCGCTTGCAGGTTTATGAACCTGAAAATGAAGTCTATGGTTTTTGAGGATTCCCTCTTTGAGGAGTGTTACTTTGAGGACATCACCTCCACCAACACCTTCTTCAAGAACTGCACCTTCATTGCCACCCTTTTCTACAACACTGGTAGGGAACACACATACAAACACTCGCAGGTGTTTTATAATAGGAAAATATGGTCTTGTATAAGTAAAACCTTTAAATTAGAAGCTTTTATGTGTGTTTCAGCAGGCCCTGAAAAAATGCAGAATAAATTATATATGGACATTTATGGTAAAAATGTAATGTTGCTGTTGCTCTGTGCCCCTGTTCTTTCTTTGCTATTTATAGACCTTTCAGAGGTCTCTTTATAAATAACTTCCTTGCAAGTAGTTCTACTGGCTCAGTTTCACTCCTGTGTTTTCTGTTGAAAAGTGACAGTTTGTTGCTACTGTCTAGTAAATACATAGTTACCGGTGAGTTCTGTGCGCTCTGTGTGTTCTCTGAGCAGTTTGGCTGTTTGTCAGACTGCTAAATTGCTTCCTTATTCACCTTCACAGAATGACTGGATCTATACTGAACTGAGTATTCTGGAGCTGCAAAATCCCCTTACACACCGGGGGATTGTTATATTAATGTTATTCTTTCTTCACTGAAAAAGACAAATGATACCACATGTGGAAATCTATATCACACAGTTTCAGATTCAGCAGCTGTGTCCACACATGCAAACACCGCCCTGGTCTCGCTTTGTTGGTTATTTGCAGTCTTTACACAAGTCAAGCGATCACTCAGCTGTGCTATCACTGCTGGCCAGGAGTTCCTTGTTATAATGGAAATTAGAAACTTGTTTGCTTATTAAGGATTAAGGTCTCTTTGGGTTTTCTATGCAGAACTTGAGACTTTAGTGCTAGTTGCCATGGTGCACCTTATTTTTACACTGCAGAATGACGAGGAAATAACACATGAAAAATGCAGCTGGGCTGTACCTCATTTTAGTCTTTGAATGTACAGATCTACAGGTTTAAAAAAGGCTCAACTTTGCACACTTTCATTTTCTAAGGTCTGACATATCAGGAAATCTTTTTAGAATAATAATTGTAACATATGGCTGCATGTACCGTATCTGCGTGAGTCAATCTGAATGAAGCTTAGCATAAATATCGTCACATTTTCAGAGATGATTAACATCTTTATATTTTAAAAAACATCTAATACAATCCCAGTTCTTTTGCACCCAGGTGTTTCATATTCATCTTACATTCTCCATTTGCATTTGTGTCGCATGTCATGTTCAATGTACGTTGCCTATCATCAAAATTTGGATACGCAACAGAAGTTTGTTTGATTCACCTCTAAATACAGACTGAAGAATTGGAAAAGGCACCACAGGTCTGGTAATAAAAAAAATCATCTAATCCTGAGTAAAAATGTCATGAATGTTTAACTTTCACAGTGTTTGACTGTGCCCATAAAAATTAAGTGGGGTCGACATTAAATGGAGAAAAGTCCATAACAATCAGCTCTCAGTTTTCTTCTTTTAGGTTTATTTGGGCTCAGCGTCATGCTTCAGTATGGCTGCATGTGTCCAGCTCCAGGGTAGCAAAATACCCCCAGAATGTGGATTTGAGCTACTGTAGTTTAATTTTCTCTCTCCTTTTCATTTCCTCACATTCATCCTTCGGTTGCTTCCATTATTCTCCACTTGGCAGTGAATGATAGATGATTTTCTCTTCTGGGAAATATTTTGGAATTGCTGCTCATCCTATAGGTTCATTACTAGAGAGCTTAATTTTGACAGGACCTGCTCATTGTAATCTTGTGTTCTTTATTTCGTAAATTCAGCACCAAAGCAGCTTTTTTATGCTGCTTAGTGAATACAACTTGTGTGAATTTTCTGATCGACAGATTTTCTGTGACCCCTCTGTGGTCCAAGAGTAATATTTGATCTTGCAAATGTTGTCCTCTTAGTATCATTCACTGAGTGTTAATAAAGTGTCTTGCTTTGTCCACCTGACAGCAGTTTACTGACCAGTTCTTTGAACCTCTTACTCTTTCTGTCTCCTCTCCTGCTATCCTGAACATCGCTCCTTATCCCTTCTTTCTCCTCACAGATCTTTTCAAGTACAGGTTGATCAACTGTAAGCTCATCAACAGCACTTTCCTGCACAACAAAGAGGGCTGCCTGCTCAGTGACATAAGCGATGAAAATAATGCCTACATGGTCTACTTTGTCAGTTTCCTGGGTACCTTGGCTGTGTTGCCAGGCAACATCGTCTCTGCGCTGCTCATGGACAAGATCGGACGGTTGAGGATGCTTGGTATGGGCCATGTTACTCAGTGGTGCTTGAATCAGAAGTTAGGCCTGCTTTGATCCAATTCATTTTTAAATATAAATACAGCACACGTTTAAATATAACTCCCTCTGCACTGTAAATCACTTGTTTTAAAGAACTTTTATCAGCTGCTGCCTGAGGGCATGAAAAGACAACTTTCCTGTGGAAGATTACTTCTTTTGCCGTGTGGTGCTAAAAGAGCCAACAAGCAGCACAGTCCAGATTGTGAAAAAAGAAATCCACAAACCTTATTATGTGTAGTTTTCCTACATTAACCTGCTCATGATAAGATTTCTGGATGCCATCTAGTTCTGTTCAAGGGCAACTCATCCAAAAGCAATATAGATGGAACAATGGAACAATTTTGTTTGGTCTGGAAACGTATCCTATTGGTCAGAATGAGAAATTATAGCTATAGATTTAGATAAGAAAAAGAAAAATAGAGGGAGATAAAGAGAGATCATTTTATTTTATCTGTTTAATAAGTGTTCTGTGGAATAGAGATTTATGTGCAAAGGTGCAAAATGATTTGATCCTCAGTCATTTTCAGCTGAGTTATGCAGGAATCCCATCAGTTCTTCTGACATCATTCTTTCCCCCTCTTTATCCACAGCGGGCTCAAGCGTGATATCTTGCATCAGCTGTTTCTTCCTTTCTTTTGGCAACAGCGAATCAGCTATGATTGCCCTGCTCTGCCTGTTTGGAGGAATTAGCATCGCCTCCTGGAATTCCCTGGACGTGCTGACCGTCGAGCTCTATCCCTCTGACAAGAGGTAGGTAATCCAGGCAAGCCCAGAAATCTCCCTGACACCATAAAGGCTGTGACGTGTTAAGTTATGTCATAACAGATGCCCCTTTATGATTGGTTGGCTTGCAGGGATGGATGACATTGTGGGATTCTGGGTTTTCTTGATTCCAAATAATGGTTTTAAAAGGAGCTTCTCTGGGTTCCACTTTATATTTATAACTTGTAGTATAATATATATATATTGAAAGTAATATAAAGTAAGAGCACCTGTGTTGTCAGACTCATCAAAGAGGAGCACTACCTTTAGTAGCGTGCCAAACGCTGTTGATTTTTAGGAGCTCTAGCACCACCCTGTGGTAACTCAAGCAACTGTTTTCTCTGCTGGTTTACTTTAAACATGCTCAGGCACCGAAGTGACTCTGTGCTTCTTATCTTTCTTTTCTCAGAACCACAGCATTTGGCTTCCTCAACGCCCTCTGTAAATTAGCGGCGGTGTTAGGCATAAGCATCTTCACTTCGTTCGTTGGCATAACCAAGGCTGTACCCATCCTGTTTGCCTCAGGTGCACTGGCAGCAGGCAGTTTTCTGGCCCTCAAACTACCTGAGACGCGGGGCCAGGTGCTGCAATAATGTGGCACCAACAACTTTCCAGAGGGCAGAAGAGTTTTTGCCACACTGTGAACGAATAGCTCAAGAGCCCTCCAAATCCTGCACTCTAACCTCTCCCCATCTACAAGAGTAAATTGTAATGCAGGTAAATATTAGTAATTATTTGATTGGTACAACTCCATTCCACAAAGAGCTGTAAAAAAGAAAAAGCTAAAGTAAAATCTGCTGCCTGTGCCTCATTGTTACTCTAAATTGGAAAAGATGAAAACACCAGAAACATAGTTAATGACATATTTAGTTATTAGAGTCTGTCTCCCACACTGTAAATACATTCCTCTGGGGTTGGAGGTCAGGGATGGGGACTCTTGATGATGAGCCATGCAAATAGACTCATAGAAATGACCACTAGCCATTGTTGCAGAATTCTCTGTAGTCACCTCCATTCTTCCGAGCAAATCCAACTCACCTTTCCAGTCTTGAGTGCTTTACCATTGTTGGACACTGACTCAAAAATGCAACATTTTCTGCCTTGATTTGAAGCATTTTTGACTTTGCGAGGTAAAACCAAGACACTCTTCTCTTGGCTTCCTCCTTAACAAAGATCTGTCGTCATTCTTTATCTCCTGAGGTCTTGTGTTGGTGTACAGACTAACTGCCATTTTTTTAGATAATAGAACATTCCAGGTTTGCTTTTGTTGCGATAAGGAGCTCCATTGAGCTCCTCTCTCCCTTTATTGCATTGCTATAGTGAAACACCGCTCACCTCCAAGCAGCCATAAGGTCATACATACACATTTCCCACTCAAAGGGAAAACTGCATTCTACCATGAAACCCATTTAAATCACAAAGGTGAAGATATCTGTTGAAATGTACATGTAAAGCACAACCACTTGTCAGTGTGAGTGCCCCTAACATTTTCCTGACTTGAAGAAAATGTTTAGAATCTCACACTCAATCATCGTTTCCAGCCACTCTGTATATCCCTTTGTGAGAAATGCCTTTTTAGTACTCTTTCTCCCAGACTTACAGTATGTTTGTCTCTTGTATGCTTTGGAGGGTGTTCTGCATGTCACAACGTATGTATGTAACGTTATGAAAACTGAGAGTACAACATGTAAGCAGCACATGTTGCATCTGCCCATCAATTACTCTGAATTAAGTTGTATTTTGATATTTTTTATCCATAAAAGACAGCACAGTGCTTTTATTCTGATGTAGGGATCCAATACTTCTGAACTGTTCTTAAAGCACATGCCACAGATTTAATCTGGTTATTACACATGAAAAAAAAGAAGAAGATAATAGAAAGTTTTTTAAATGTTACCCCACAAGCTAATGTTTTAGATGCAGCCATAGATTGTGTTAGATGTGTAAGCTGACCTAAATACCTTTATCTGTTTGAGCTGAATGTTTTCATTAATGTGAGTGTGCTTCTTGGTGCAATATTGAACCTCTGTGCAATATTGAATATTTTGTTTTTATTTATTTATTTTGTCTTCTACCATTTCACAAATGCAACTTTGATTTGTGGATGGATGTGGAGTAACCTATCTAATATACAGTAGATAACTAACAAGGCACGATAACATACAGTACTGGACATGATTAAAGGACAGTTCAAACCAAATCAGATTTGCATGTTTTTTTCACCCAAACTCCACAAACCTCGATTTGAATAATGTTACACATAAATAATTTTCTCTCCATTGTCTCCACCTCCCCACCAAAAGAAGTTTGCAGCGAGCTAACATGGCAGCAGTATTTATATCCTGTCACTCTGTCATTTGCACATCATGAGCTTCTCGTCATGTGTAGATGAAGAGCGATGCTGAGTAATACCACTGGCTGGTGTAGTTCAATAGAAAAACCAAACCAAACAAAAGAAACAGGAAAATATTGCAACATCTCATTTGTAAGCCTGTCGTGGACCACAGTCAGCAGCTTTAACCTGGACACGCCCAGGGTTCCAGCACAGTCCTCTGTAGGTTTGAGAGCCTACAGGTGTGAGGCAGAAACACTAACCACTGAGCCACTGTGCTGCCACCTGAAAATACTGAGTAGCTAGGTCATGATTTCTGTAAAGATGCTATTGTTGATTTTTGGGCACTTGGTGCACGCCAACGCAAGTGTCATCTGATTCTCTTAGATTCAGGAGAGGGAACGATGCTTTCCACAGCTTACACCGAAGCAAGGTGGAACAATAGCACTTTAAGTCAGAGAACAAAAAAACTGTCCCTTAATCTGTCTTTTGCTCTTGAAACAAGAAAAAATACAGTTCAACAGTTGGAGAGTAAATATTTGAGCTGTTGTAAAGTACTTCAGGCAAAGTAAAGGACATGTGATCGCACGAGAGTTATTCATCTTAATTGTTCTTATTTTGGGGCTTGTATGTTCTTTAGGCCTGTTACAGGATTTACTGCATTTCAAGGGGATTGTTATGCTGATGAGAGTGTGAATTTTGGACATTGTGTTTAAGTCTGCTGTATGGTTGAAAGGTATCCAGATATAACATGAAATTCATCATAGAGAACTCACTGCCAAGGGCTGACTGTCATAAATTCCACAC
This sequence comes from Aulonocara stuartgranti, assembly GCF_965226115.1. Lineage (NCBI taxonomy): Eukaryota > Metazoa > Chordata > Actinopteri > Cichliformes > Cichlidae > Aulonocara > Aulonocara stuartgranti. The sequence continues at coordinate 4,103,208 of NC_138947.1, read as the reverse complement.
ATACAACAGCACAGAAAATATTGCCACATTCCCCTGATCCGCAAAATGATTATGATGTGTTCACATTTGCAATGTTTAAGAAAAACAATCATCGACATGCCAGATTAACAAGAATACAATCCTTTTCTCCAGACTGCCATTTTCTTAGGATAGCAGCCATACGTAGACTCGAGACAGTCGAAAACAACAGACAAACCATTGCACTAAATGAACACTGTCATAAAGGCACAGTGGAGAATCCCTCGATTCCTTCTCGACACATCTGGATGCGGCCTTGCTAGAAAGTGAAGTGAAAGACAAGGTTTAGCAAGAGCACAATGACCAAAATCTACCAAATGACAATTTTGTAATTGTGAACATGAGGTGCTCACGCAAACCCCCCCCTCCACCAGGACAGTGACCTGCCCTTTATACATTTTCCCGTCTCACTCTGATCCAAATCTGACATCGGACCCCTCATCTATGAGTGTGCCATGAGACCACCTCTCATTAATTATTGCCAAATATTTCCTATGCCCTGAGTTTACATATGATACCATTAATTCTCTGTTATACATATGAAGATATGTAAATAAAAATAACTAATGTAACTAATAAGATAAGCCTTTCAAACCAATGTTGCAGTCAGTCTTTGCCACCCGTCACATGAAACAAGAACATCTGGACTTTTCATCTTTTCACGACTCTTAACAAATCTGACTTTAAGGGTTCAGATGTTCTTGTTGGAAATCTGCAACAAATAACATCTTTAGAAGCCCAAACGGCCAGCGAGCCTGAAAATAAAATTAGCCAGATCCTCCCTTAAGAGCACACTGATACACAAACGCACATTCACAGCATAAATATAAATGCCAAGCGTTAGCAGTTCAATTCTCTGTATATCGTCCTGTATCACCCATGAAATTAAGAGCAAGGATGTCAAGATAATCGTTGTATTTGTTTAGCATGGTACACTGTCAAGACGCTAACATGTCTCGGTGACTCGGTTCACGTCAAGATTGTCTCTTGTAGATACATATCCTAGCTTATGTTACAGGGTTTTTTCTATAATTAACGTGTGGCCTGAGCAACAGTCAATTGTGAGTGCAAAAAGTTATCAAAGCAATAAGTGTTTGGATATTTGTCTTTTATTCTCTCCTTTGAAGTTATTGGGAATCGGAGCACATTAGCTATACGCTGGCCTTGTCCACGGAAATGCTGGTTGTTGGCTCAATAATGACACAGAAATAAACAGCTGACATTTGTGTGTACTCTCTGAAGCTACCCTAAGTCTTGACGCCTTTGTCAATAAAATTGCATTGCCATTAATTAAATGTAAGGAAGAATTTATCACCCTTGTCACTGTACTGTGCTGTAGAAACTGTAGTTGATTGTAAGTTTAGAAACTGTGGTATCATAAATATTAAAAAACAAAAAGCTGTAAAAAAAAAAAAAGCAGTGTAAATGAACAATACTGTATGTTGTCTTTGATTTTATGTATTTTGTAAATGAGAATGAAACACAAGTAAATACATCAATGTTAAATACCAGTTATAAATCATAATTAGAGTAAATATGGCGGCATCATTTCTGTTTAAAGGTGTGTGAGATTTTTTTTTCTTATATTTTCTCATTGTTGATTTTTGGGTTTACATTTTTCTGTGACCCTTTGGAATCACAATGGATAACAAAGAATCATGATGAATAAACAAATTAAAAGAATTATTTTGTTTTTTATATTACCATTAAGTATAATGGGATATTCACTCGCCCTAGGTACTATTGTTCATCCACTCATTGCCACAAATATCTAATAGACCAATCAGATGGCAGCGACTGAAAGTATGTAGACAAGATTACCTGCTGAATTTCAGGCTGAACATCAGAATGGGGAAGAAAGGTAAGTGACACTTACTTAATACAGCTGTTGGTTGTCAGACAGGCTGTCTGAGTGTCTCAGAAACTGATTGTCTACTGGGATTTTCCCCGTCACAGCCATCTCTAGGATTTACAGACAAAGGTCAAAAGAAGAGAAAAATACCCAGTGAGCAGCAGTTCTTTGGTCAGACAGGAATGGTCGGAATGCTGTGAGGTGATAAGAAGGGCAGAATAACTCAGATTACTACTTGTTAAAAGCAAACTATGCAGAAGAGCATCTCTAAACACACAATACATTGTACCTGGAAGCAGATGTGCTACAGCAGCAGCAGAAGACGACACTGGGTTTCATTCCTGCTAAACCAGCTAAGACCAGGAACCTGAGACTATGTTGAAAAAACAAACAAAAAAACCTCAAAAACATTGCTTGGTCTGATGAGCCTCAGTTTCTTCTGCAACATTTCGGATGGCATTATGGACTGATGATTTCACCTTATATTTCCTCCAGCGTGTGTCAGAATTTAGAGTAAACAATATAAAAGCATTGATTCACCCTGTTCCATGTGGTAGGACAGGAGATTCAAATCATGGATGAAGAGAGTGACAACTCTGCAGCAACTGTGTGATACTGTCAGGTCAATATACATCTGAATCTTGGAGGAATGTTTCCACACATTGTTGAACCTGTGCCACAAAGAATTAAGGCAGTTCTGATGACAAAACAGGGTGGAAATCTGCATTAGCAAGGGTGTACTCAGTCAGATGCACTGCCTGAAACAGGAAAACATAATGCAGGGTGATGTGTTATTTGAGGGAAAGAGTATTCCAGAAGATATTCTCTTATTGGGTGTTTTGATGAAGGTAATGGACAACATGGTTGGTTACACTGGTTGCTTAAGCAACCCTACACATTTACTTAGGTTTAGATGATTCACATAATCATCATAATCCTTGAACCACCTGGTGTCCAATGCATGTGCAAACATACTAGTTTGATTTCTTGTATGTTTGTTTATATGTTTGCCAGCATACAAGAAATCCAAAGACGAAGAATACAGCCAGAAACGGCTTTTCCTGCACAAGACGACTCATTTATCCAAGATAGGCTAAGACTTTGTTAATATGGGCTTAGGGGTGGGTTCATCTTACTGGCAAAATCCTGATAATAAGTGTGAGTGAGACGACTCAGAGAGACTCAATCGTGAAAATGACTCTCCTCAGAGTGCTTTTTAAAAATGCCTGGCAGCTGGAGCCCTGATGCTACTCTTCACACCATGCTTAACCTGGACAAATTTGATTACAGAAACTTATGGAACGTCTACATGACTGTGGGCTGTTTAATAAACTATAAATATAAATGCATTAAAAATGGAGTGGGTGTGCAAACAATAAATGGCAACAATATACTAGCGATGCATCCAGTATGCTCAAACTCAAGAAGAAGCAGAACAAATGAAATTGGAAATAAAGGTAATAATACCATTCAAAGAAGAAGAAAACGGCGACAATGTAACAGCAGAGGGGGGCGAAGCGGGAGATGATACACCCTTATTCAGTATACAGAAAAATATTGGTAAAAGCTTATTTATTTTAGAAATATGAAATCAATGGTAGGCAGAAGGTAATTTTAGTTATTTTATTGAAAAGTCTTATCAATTATGGAATGACAACATTTTTCTTTTTAAGAGAGACAGACTTTTTAAGAGAGTCTAGAGATGAAATATAAAATGAAGTAGTTTGCTGTGTGTAGAAAACCTTCGTGAAACAGGAACTTCCCATTTCCTGCCGCAGATTTGCATTTGGGGGTGTTGTGTATTTACTCCAGCCCAGCAGGTGGCAGTAACACGCTGGTTGTCAACATCCAAAGCCAAGTAGAACAACGAGACAGCAGCAGCACTGAGCATACTTTGCTGGAAGGTTAGTAGCCAAATTTACTTTGGTCAATTATTATAGTTATAATATTAAAGACAGAGTGTGCGTGTCTTGTGTGAAAATGTTCGGTGTAAACACAGCTTCCTTCTCTCAGTTTTTACTATGAAAGCTGGAAATCTCAAGCTAGCAAGCAACGACTTCATGCCACCAAGCAAACAGTTACACAACCGTCCTTTCGGTCGGTGTACCTTTGTAAAAGGGACAATGGGAGAGCTGTGAGGTCTTTATTAAGTTGCCAGGGTAATGCAGTCTGTAAAAATTAAATGCGCATGTGTCATTTTAATCCATGCATGAATGACTGACTGCATGAAGTCGGTTTTGGCGCTGAAGCTGCTCTCACGGCAGCACAGTGGCTAAATAAGAGCCTCCTCACCAAGCTAACAGATATTTTCCTGTTATATGGTGAATCAAAAGCATCCTAACCCAGACATGATAAAGACACAATACCCCAATTCTTTTTCAGAGATAATTTGTGCCTCAACAGAAGAAGATATCTGTTTATTGCTTTTATCATGTAATGGGCATCGACTAAAACTGCTTTTTCACCCCAGCTGAAGCCCTGAACATGTCTTTACTTGATTCTCCAGATGTTGTCCTGAACACAAGTATGTCACATTACCTTACATGTCACATGTTTTTATGCCTTCCTAGTTGGTCAACTGCTACAGCTTGATGCTTCCCAGCGTCCTCCGCTGTGCTCGGCCCGTATCCTCCCATCCTGCTTTAACCCGTCCCTTTGCCCACTTCAGACCACATATGGACCCAGACCCCAGCCGGCCCGTTCAAAGGGCTATCACAACCAAACTGACCGACGCGCTGAAGCCAGACCACTTAGAAGTCCAAAATGAAAGCCACATGCACGCTGTGCCCCCCGGTTCGGAATCCCATTTCCGTGTCCTTGTTGTCAGCTCCAAATTTGAGGGCCTGCCGCTGATTCAGCGTCACCGTCTGGTTAACGAAGCTTTGAAGGAGGAGTTAAGTAGCTGTGTTCATGCACTGGCGATCCAAGCAAAGACTCCTGAGCAGTGGCAAAGTAACCCTACCGTGGCTAAGAGTCCGCCCTGCATGGGAGGTTCGAAAGGTGATCACACAGTGGAGGAGAAGTTAAAGGCTGGGCGAGAATGAAGTGTTGGACTGTGAAGTAGTTTCACTGTGCTGAGGGACTGAAATGTGAAGACTACAGGAAAATACTTGACAAGTATAAAGAGCAGCATTTCCTCTTTTATTTGGAGATCATTTTGTTGTGGTCTTATTTCTAAATCTTTTTTTTAATTCATTAATAATGCAAAATTTGGTTTGAATGGTTCTGTTGTTATAAAACTGCATATAAATTATATGATTTTAGATGGTCACAGGTGTTTTTATCATCCAGGTGCTGCATGAATACAATACAGGGATGCACTCTTCTTCTTTAAGCTACTGTATGGTTTTATTTTTGTTTGATTTGTGCTCATAGCATTTAGTGATTTTCCTGAAATCTAAATTTCAGGAGAGCCCCTATTTGCCTGTATACTTGCATTTACTTAGTCACCTCTTAGAATAAAGCAATGCTTGCATTGCTGTGAGTGGCAATAAAAAGTTCCATTTGTGAGACTTGATAATTAAAAGTTTGAATGAAGTTATTCGAGTAGGTATTGGGTATTGAGTATTGGGGATAATACGTGAGTGCAGTTTAGTGTTTCTTACTATTAAGTCTGAAGAAACAGGTCTTCTGTGTTTGCTCAACCATTAAGTTACAGTTTTCCACAGTGGTATACTACAAAGTGGGTACAAAAAGGCAGATTTTCTTTGTGTTGGAAGGCTCAACATCTGAAACCCCAGTAAGAGATGGGGTGAAGTCAGGGTTGTCTGTGCACCTTCAAGCAAACGGTAGATATATCAGGTGCTTCTTAGCAGCAGTTCTGGCAGGATGAACTGTGAAGAGTTTGGGGCTTTACTCTGCTCAGATTCAGCAAAATGCTGCAAAACCAGTTGGATAGAGCTTCACCGTGCAACTGTATAATGAAGCGAACTGCAAAAGCAAATCAAGAATTACTTAAAGCAAAGATGGGATCTCTGCCCACCAGAACATGTTTTCAGTTATTAAATGCAAAACTGAATGCAGGAAGGTTGTTCGTCCAAGTATTAAATGCAACCAAGTGTTTCAAACATATGTTCATTTTAGCCTCTGAAAATGGGGCCTGTGTGTAAAACTGTCTGCAATTCTAAAGTAGTTAGTTCAATACTTTTGTTAAAGCGCTTTAATTAAACCTGAAAGTCTGCAGTTCAGTTACAGAAGAAAAAAAGTTATTGTCTAAATGCTGTGGACATAAAACGAACTCATGAGATGCTGCTGGTGTTCAGGGAGATGACGGCAGTGTTGCAGTTTCAACACTAGAGGGCAGTATGTGTGAACAAATCGGATTATTTGAATGGCTAAATCAAAAAACAAAACAAAAACGTTGACCTAGTGTTGGATATCAGTTATTGTGCTGCTTTTTAATTTTCTCCTTATGATTATGCATGTAGTGATATTAAAAACACAAACTGGTATAATGCTCAAATCCCAGGACTAAGCTAAGAGAAGCTTATCAACAAAATACACTTTAAGACAAAAATGTGTTTATTTAAATAGAAGTATTTTATTGCTAATTTGTAAATTAGATGTATTTTGAATTATAATTCATGTATTTTTGTTCTCAGAGTTTCACATTGAACTTTTACACAAAAAGTACAAAATGGAGTTTCTGCTTGTTCTCAGGATGATGCATACTTTACAGTCAGTTTGCGTGCGCTGTATGTGGGTGGGCGTCTATTTTTGAGTCGTGTCACTGCAAAGGTCAGCCTGTCCTGTCCTCAACCCTGATGATGGCCAAAAATCACCTCTCACGCCTGCGAAGGAGATAAGACAAGAAAAATAACTGGCGGGAGTCTGACTCAACATAAGGTTTCATTCAACTGAAAGATTCATTTGAGTTTTGTTCAGATTACGTGTAGGACAAAAGCAGCAATGCCAAGCAGATATCACCGAGCCAAAGCAAGCGTTAAACGCTGTGCTGCAAAACTGTTCAAAGTTATTGTTAGCTCAAGACAAGTTGCTGAACTCAGGCCTTTGGTGGAATGTGATGTCACCTCAAGGTAATGCGTGTCATCTTCTACAATCATCCCCTGCCTGGAATTGACAGCCTGTCAGGCCGCACAAAAGGCTTCGGTGAGGAAGGTGAACAACTGGTGTCACTGGTTTGGAAAAAGGAAAAACAGAAACAACCACTTTATGACCCCTGCTTGCCCATTAGAGTCAGACCTAAGGGTGCAAGAAATGAAGCTGGGGCTGTGAGAGAAAGCCGTACGTTGGGCTGCAAGGCCCCGGGACCTGCAGACTGTCTCTACTGACGTGATTTATTGGTCACAATTCCAGGTGCTGTTATGGATGGAGAGGGAAAAGACATCAAGGATGATGAGGTGGAGTGCAGGGACTTGTTTTGCACTTAAAAGGTTGGACTGTTTTACATGCGCTTCTAGTACATCACCTATTCAGCCGTGGCAGTTATACGGGAAAATAATAGGGTTGCTCGGTCACTGTTTTGGCCAGAGGTGCAGTTCTAAGTGTATCCAGAGATCAGTAATTTAGCTTTCACTGAAATGGCTGTTCATTAAATAATTGGGTCAACTAGCTCAGCTAGGAAAATAAAATTTAAGAGTTGCCTGTAGCAGTACAATTAGCGTCCAGTCAGATGGAGACTCCACTCATGGTTGTTTGGAAGGTGACAGTTCAGTGAGAGTGAGCGTTCATTACTTCAGTTTAAAAAGTTTTTTCTTTTTACATGTTCTTATTTTTGTTTGTTTTTTCTTTCTTACTGTATTTAATCTTTACAGTCAGCTTGGCACATTTGGTCTAAAGACTTATTAGGATAGTCTAGTATTTTTCCCACATTTTTAAAAATGCTGAAGTAGAGACATCAAAAGAAAGAGACATGTAACTCAAAGGATCCTGTAACTTCCAACTGAGAAATGTCTTTTTTTCTTTTGATCCAAATAAAACAATTAAAACAGTTTTTATTTTTAGCCAGTTATTCCACAGCTGTTCTTTTTATGTCCTTTTCGCCTTTAAAATTAAAGTTAATTATTAAATGCTTCAAAATAAGTAATAAGAGATGTTTCAGGGTGGCTGCTGAGTGGCTAGAGTTTATGAAAGGGCTTGATTGATGTTTGGATGTGCCAAGTTAATGTAAAGACATACTTTTATGAGCAGTGTTTTATTCTATTAGTTATAAAACGCCAGTTAAACACCAACTTCGCTAAATATATGCAAGGTGTATTTTATGTATTAATTTCTGCAGGTACTCGTCTATCAGAAATTCACTGTAAAGCTATGGTTTTTATGATGTAACTGACTATAGTTTACCATAAGGAATTTCTGTTATTGTTGAAAATGGGGTTCATTCTTCCCTTGTATCAGCTCATTCTCACACAGAACTACTGTTCACTAGATGTATACCATGCCTCTTCCATCATCTCCAGACTCCAGCAGTGATGGATCTGTCTCCGGTCTCAGATCTGGCCTGCATGGCCTGGGGGGTGCACCAGGTCAGTGGGAACCCACCTTGGCAGTTCTGTTTCTGCGTCAGAGGCCTGGGACAGATGGTGCCAGCCTGGGCTGGGACCCCGGGCAGGGCAGGGTTCCCGCGATGAACAGTCCCTGATTTACGCTGCGGCTCCGGACCGAGGGCCGGAGTGCAGGGGGCTCCCTTTGCGCAGCTGACCCTGGCTGGCCGCAGGGTCATCCATCGGTAGGGACAGAGAGGGGGGAGGTGGGGTGGGTACGACAAATGGGTGTCTGAGAAAGGGTGGTTTGTCTGTCTCGAGGGACTGGCGTCTTCTTTTGGCCCCCTGGGCAGCTGCAGGATCTGTGCAGCATGTGTGGAGGAAGAGTCGCCTGTTAAACACATTTCATTTAAACCCCTCTAAGAACAACACTCATTACATTTACTGCCTTTAATGCCAAACCTGGTGTACTGCACAGTACCAATAGCTCAACAAAAGCACCCAGTTTGGTCCTTTAGTCTTTGGTGTTAATTGGAACAATTCTATATCACAGACTCAATATTAGCAAAAAGGTCTCAAAATGATCAGTCCTACTTACAATTTAATAATTACCGAATTACTTTTATGAGCTCCCGCGCTCCTCTGCTGGTGATTAATCTTTAGCTTGTTTCATGTTGTAAAAAAGAAAAAAAAGAGTTGAACTAAAGGTGATGGTAATAGGCTATTAAGGCTTTTTAATTGGAAAGCCCCCACCCTCACCAACTCTCTCACACCACACCGCTGACTAATGAAATCAGTGAATAGCTGCCTTGAAAGGAAAGGACAAAAGCAGAGATAGGGAGAAGACAATATCCTTGTGTGGGAGAATTAGTTACACTCGGTAGTCTAAGTATTCAAAGCGCAGAAAAAAAAAGATTTGGGGGGTGGAGGAGGATTAAGAGAAAAGTCTACACAGGTGGGTTGCTGGGAGGGAGGAGGGGTCACATGACAGCACATTACCTCGTTTGATAAACAACAGCCGGGGCCCACAGGAAGGAGGAAGGGAGTTATTTTATAGGCGGAATTAACTGCTTCACCACATCAGGTATTCATTATGGTAAATCTCCCAGGTGTGCTGTACATGCAAGTAAAAGCAAACAACTTAGGAGGTTGGACTAGATGCAAAACAACTTGTGCTGATAGGTACAAGGTTTGCTGAATGAACTGATACCTAATCACAGCTGAAGTGTTAAATGTGATTTCGAGAAACAACCCGCTCCCCCCCCCCCCCCCCCCATCCTTTTATTGTACAAGCACTCACTGCCATTTGTGCACCTTCATTATTGCCAAATGTTTAAGACTGTGCCAAAAGTTACATGTAATTTACTAGATGAATGAGATAAAGTCATTAAAGCGCTCATGTACATAAGCAAAACCACATTTTATGTTACAATAGAGAGAAGTGTTACTAGTTGGCTACAGATGGCGATTATTTATATTAGATAACTAAAAATATTAGTTATCTAATATAAATAAGTATAAAATAATCCAATCAAAAAAGAATAAATAACTGAAAGTAACAGATGAAATTTAGTTTCCTGAAGAAAATTTTCAGTGTAAAATAATCTTTAGTGTCTCAGGAAATAGGTTGGTGATTGTAACTCTTAAACTTAATAATGAGAAGAAATTAAACTTTTATTTATATTTTAGAACGTCACCTCATAGATGCTCATTCCACTTTCATGAGTTAAAAGTCCCAGTTTTCAATGATTTTCGATAATTGCTATTTAATCACAGACTGTATATAAGAGATGCATGTAGCAATTGTGACATTACCCATGGATTAACAATGTCCTGTCTTGCATTTGAGAGCTGAGCGGTTTTCCGTTGCTTTGCTGGTGGCTTGGAAACTACAGATGTGAATCTGACTGAGAAACTGAGCACACTGCACACTCTTCACTTCACAAGATAACCCACCCTAAATTAAAGCCTGTTTAATACTCTTTTTTACTTTAATGGGAGCAGTAATGTACAAAATAAACATTATGTGGTCTATTCAGTACGACTTCAAAATAATGATTGAGACCATAAACTCATCAGAAAAATGTTTACTGAAGTCATAGAAGGAGGGATGTACTACCAACAAAGTTCAACAAAGCAGACTCTCCTTTAGTCTATCGTGGTTGACAAAACCTAAAACCCAAGTCACAAGTTTCATGTTGGTGGTTATTGACTTTGTCTTTGAACCCAGGCTTTCTATTTCAGGCTGTGTGCGCGTTCACATAAAAAGGGGCGTGTGTGAGTTTTGCCTACTCTGATCAGTGACATTATCTGCAATTATGATGAAATATACGAAGACCACAGAGAATGTAACAATAAAATGCAACACTGTTGCAAATATGAGAAGAGATCAACGCAGCAGAAAATTACTAATCTGGTGTTTTAGCGCACAGAACGGTAAAAAACCTCCAAACACTTTAATTGCAGTTAACTATTTTAACATTGAGTGTGCTCTAAGTGGTGACAGCTGCTCGTTACAACTCTGAAACTTTAAACTGGTTACATTTAAATATTAAAGGTTATTGTTTCACAACCTAATAAGGGAAACATGGAAATTGCTTTGTAACTTTACATTTATTTAAAAAAGGAAATCAATAAAAAACACTTAATTTGTGACATTTGTGAGGTATGGCTCAACTTGAACATATAAAACATTTTCCCCCAGCAGGAGGTTGTATATGTACATATTGGGAAAAAAAATGAAGTCATGGTTGACCCGGCTGATTTTAAAACAAAACTGAACATAATCCGCTCCTGTTTATTTAAAAAAAAGTTACCATGGAGACTAACTTGTCTCACAAACCCATTAATGTTGCTAACTGAGAAGAATGTAGGTTTAAAGCGCCTTAAGATTAAATAACATTTATATAAAGTCTTTGGTTGAACTCATTTCAAAAATCACGCTTTTCCATGAATTAAAAGGTTCATCTCCAAAAGTTGAATTCGTTCATTTGGACGTAGCGTTTTGTGGGAGAAATGTTTCGTCACTCATCCAAATGACTTCTTCAGTCTCAGCTGACTGCAGGTTTCCCCAATCTTATAAACAGTGGGCTGGTTTCAGTCATTATGCAAATGTACTGTTTATAAGATTGGGGAAACCTGCAGTCAGCTGAGACTGAAGAAGTCACTTGGATGAGTGACGAAACGTTTCTCCCACAAAACGCTACGTCCAGATGAACAGATTCAACTTTTGGAGATTTACTTTCCTGGATGATTGAGAATGCATTAAAAGGTTCGTCATTCATCTGGGCTTGACTAACAAAATGTGTGACAAATCAGCTGACAGCTATGGTGAAGAGAAAAGCGAGAGAAGAAGAGAAAGAAAGTAACATCTTTATCTTCACTGACGTGTGACACCCTTTTTCCTTACTCTGTTTTTAGTTCCCAGTGTAGAGCTCAGTCAATCACATGATCACAGCAGTAAGTCACGGGAGTTTTTCCTGGGGGTGTTAAAGCATGGGGCTGGTTAGGCTAGTTTTTGGGCCAGAGTGCACAGGCCAATGCCTTAGCCCTAAGCCTTGTGCACTCAGTAACTGACACGCATGCAGCTCCCCTTCCCTCCCCTCCAGGGCACTAACCAGAGGAGTGTGCATGTCAAGACAGATGGGTCACAGATAAGACTCTTTCAAGGCCTTCTCTTGCGACTCACTCATTACCCTCTCCCAGCTCTCCCTCAACCTTTTTGCTCGACATCTGTGATCTTCCTACTCCTGCTCACAGACTTCAAACCTGTGTCTCATTCCTGTTGCACCTCACTTGCTGTCAATCACATCATTCTCAGTGCAAGTCATGACCCAGTTTGCACACTTGGGCTAGCTGCTCCTTGCCTTAAGTGGCATTCTCCTCATAAACTTATTTTGACCTCTCTTTATCAGCTTTCATTCAGCATTTTAAAGAGTGCTCCTTAATGCTGAGCTGAACATGCTCCGTGTTCCCTCTTCACTCAGCCTCTCTGGGGTTCCCAGGTATTCATGACTGAACCCTGACACAAGACTTTCTTTGCCTCTATTTCCCACCCCATTTTTTAGCACTATGTCTCAAGGAGGGTTGCATTCACTTAACCCCCTGGAGTACTCTACACTCTATATGATCATGTTTATATCTCATGCACAGCCTGAAGCTATTATCATATTATCATATCATATCACCATATTATATTATCACCTCTCCCTTTGGGTATTACTCGGTGCTTATGTTTTTAGTCAAGAGGTTGTAAGTTATTCAAACACCAGTGTTTAGAATATTTTGTGGGATTTGAGTGACAGCCGGTGTGTAAGAACGTTCAGCTGACCAACAAAGCTCATGATATTCACACAGCTGCTTTTATATTTGCTGCAGAAAGACACATAAACCTGTGCTCATAAAGCTCCACTCCAATAAGTTTATCATCATAAAATCAGAGTGAGAGTTAACAGACACTGGTCACATTTATGGCTCAGCTCCAAATATCATAAACGGAACTGATCAGCATCGAGTTTTCTCTTGTGGTCATTGGTGTCACTCTGCACCTGCTGCACATTAGTTTTCGATGATGGACGTATGCATTAGCAGTGTTAGGAGTATGTAGGGATGTCTGTTGGACAGTCAGTCTAATGCTTTGGTTGACAATATCTGTAAGTACTGACTGAGTGGTTGGCACAGTGGTAGCTGTGTAGTTTTCCTCCACAATCCAAAGACATGGACGTTAGCTTAGTTCAGAGGTGGGCAATTCCAGGCCCCGAGGGCCGGTGTCCTGCAGGTTTTAGATCTCACCTTGGGTCAACACACCTGAATCACATGATTAGTTCGTTACCAGGCCTCTGGAGAACTTCAGGACATGTTGAGGAGCTAATTTAGCCATTTAAATCAGCTGTGTTGGTTTAAGGACACATCTAAAACCTGCAGTTGCCTGGAGTTGCCCACCCCTGGCTTAGTTGGTCACTGTAAATTAATTCAATGTGATTCAATTGTATTTATAAAATGCCAAATCAAAGCAACAGTCACCTCAAGGCACTTTATATACAGAGAAGCCCCAACAGTCCGATTAGATTTGATTCTGGATTTAACTGTGAGAAAATGAAGAGAAACCAATATGAGAGAAATATGCGGATTACTGGCACGGAAGTTGCCTCGAATGCTTGTCTGTCTCTGTGTTGTTTGCCTGTGATGGGTTGGTGACCTGTCCATTATCAGCTGTGTTAGAGACCCTGGCCTTGTGACCCTTGTTGGATAAGTTTTAGAACAATAGATAACTGACTCTTGGATGCCACAACAGAGTGCTACAGAGGTAGTGCAACCTATGTTAACATCACTCTGGTTCACTCAACAAAAAGCCAGTTTTCTCACATAATAAGCTCTTTTTGAGCGTGCCTTGCAGGTAAAAGTCTGTGTGGACAGTGAAAGAAGAAACCCATTTGCTGAAATCCAATCTCGGCTCCATCAGCTACAGTCTGAGTAAGATTCATAAATAATAGCCAGCAGGCGGAGCAGGACGTCTTAAACCTGATATCCACAATTTGGATATCCCAGATAAACCAGCAGGTGCTTATTCTTGTTTTGGCCAGTACTATCATGATTAAATGTTCATTTTTACAGGGGTTCTCACTCTGGCCTTGGGAGGGGGACATATGCACATGCAATGCAGACTTTATCATTAGACAGACAGAGTTGTGTATCAGAGCAAGAGTTTTGGACTCAACATTAAATGATCTTTAACTGGAATCTTCACTGTATAAAATCATGTAATGTAAAATGACACACATTTGAGAATAGCCAAAGTAACTGTTAAGTAAATAGATAGTGGGTCTAATGTTTCCTGCCTGCCTTCTGCACACTCTACCCAGACAGCGCAGTTGTCAAGGCTCAGATCTAGACTCAGACACAAGACACTGAAATAAAAGTTTAACAGATTTATTGCAGGCATGGAGAATAAACAGGTATTGCAAGGCAGTAATTTTGGAGCAGATGGTCAACTGAAACACTCTCAGTTTATCTTTGGATGGTGTGGTAGTGGAGAGCAAGAATAGAGAATGGGGGAAGACATACAACTAAGGGCTCCAGGCCGGACTAAAACTGTTGCATTTCAGCCTAAGGAGATAGCTATCTGCTCAGTCCATGAGCTAAACTGGCACCCTGCTTTCAGATTCTTGTTCTCATGGCTTCACAGAGGTAAGCCAGGTTAGATCAAGGTAAGCAAACCCAGTAACATAGCCCATACGGACCATAGAAGTCAAACAACACCATCACAGTAGCAACAACGAGGCATTTCTTTAGACTTGAGTAGCAGGTAGGTTAATGACCAATTGTACACAGGTTACTTGATTGCAAACAGCTTTCAGGTGTGTCAGTTGTGCAGGGAGTGCAGGGAAATCCTGTGTCTGAAAGGCAGCATAAACCCATAATGCATACCGACAGGAGAGAGAGGGAGAGAAAAAACAAAGTCGAAGGACAGAAACGGCAGGTTAGCATCAAGGACCAGAGGACCACAACAGGCATGGCAAAGTTTTTCCACTGGTGGGAATGCATCCTGAGCTTCTGCTGCATGTTCCCTAGACACTCTTTGTGATTGTAAATTATCCTGAAAAGTTTTTCAGAAGGAGTTGTGCAGTAAACAAACAAATAAAAAAAGGTATCTGCTTCACTCAGGTTGTCGGTTGTGGTCTAAAGTAAATTGCATTGGACACAACCCCCTAAATTTAATGCCACTGCATTGGAAATAGATTTCCAAAGCTGTTTCATCCTCTGACAATCTGTTTTGCAGTAGGATCTGTACAGATTAAGTGCAGCCTCAGAAAACCAGTGGTGTGCCTTTCACGCTTCCATTTTGATTCCAACTGAAAACAGCCAGCTGTTGTAATCTCCTAAAAACATGCAACACTTTTGTAGTTTTTCAATCACGTCTAAAAAGGATGCCCCCTCTATGGGGTATCTTTAACTTCTATAATATCCCATAAGCAATATTGTTAAGGCTGCAGCTCAGGTCAAAGGGGTCAGCCATATGCAAGGCCAGCAAGCACAGGGTTAATCTTGGCTCTTCCAGATGTACTCACCAACTCAAAGGACCTGCGAACGCTCTGGTCGGACTTCCACAGAACGTGATCTATTGTTCGTCTGTCAGCTGCTCCGTGATATATTCTATCCTACTCTCGTGGACAAAACATATCTGAGCGATTATACAAGTGAGGCCATTTGCCCTGCAACAACGGCAGCCCGGTGACTGTGGACACCAGGCAGCTTGACCTCAGGGTCTCGCGCTTCTTTGTTTCCTTTGACCTATGTTTCTTTTACCCCCCTCTGAACCTAAAACCTCTGTCCTTCCAGTTCTCTCCCCCCGCCTCTATTCCATGCCCTTTTCTCCCACAGACTCTTCACACACATACAAATAAAGAAATGGGGCCCCCTTCAGTTTATTTTATTAGCACTTTGAAACCCGGGCCTTTTACAGGGGAAAGGACGGAAAAATAATAGGAAAGAGGTTTAATTAGGAGAGTTGTTAGGGTTCAAATAAAACAACAGGGTCAGGGGGAAGTGTTGGGTCAAATAGGAGTGTGTGGGTGTTGATATGAGGACTTTGTCATCTTTGGGTTTGACCCCCATATCCACAGAAAAAGGAAGGGCAACACTGAAGACCTGAAGAGTGTCTTAAGATAGGGGCACACTTTCTCTGAAGTGTTAGCAAGGCCACGGGCAATTCTTTTACGAATCCAAAGTGAGAATGTGAATGAAGGAGTTCAAGGTGTTGCACACTTTCTACTCTCTGAGGATTTACATTGTTCCTACAAAAGGATGGCTGCTCACCACATAAAGCAGTATGTACAGTTTCAGCTGTGTGTCTGTGTATACATATGTGTTTGTTCAGTACCAGGTGTGCCGTCCCCTTCCTTTGTGATCAGCCCATCTGTGGATTGTGACATGGAAACCCCTGCAATTTCCTTTACTCAACTCTTTACCGGCTTCCGACTCCCTGAGCGTACGATCCCCTTCTGTCCCCCTTCTCGCGTTCCCTCTCCTCCATTTCCCCTTCCCCTCTTCCTCTCCTCCCGAGTGGCCGCTCCCTTCGGCTTTCTCGCTGTTTACCAAACATACCAACGGCCTCCTCCTCCCTCTTCCCTTGCTCCTGCACATGCATGTCTTTGTTTGCGCTCATCTGAGTAGAAAATGCTTTCCAACTATTGGTGCGGCTGCAGTGTGAGACAGAAGGCCTTAAGTGGTGCTCGCCAGGGGGGAAATCGGGGGCTCTGGATGCTGCTGAGTGCTAAGACACTCCATCCACCTCCTCCAAGGGTGTGCAGGGGGTGAGGGAGGGTGAGAAAGGATGATGCAGAGGAGGGGAATCCCCAGAGCTTGGCACAAAGAGAGCCTGCACTGTGATCAGTGAAGTCTTAACACCATATCATCAGAGGCAGACAAAGAACATGATGAATATATTGCAAAACTTTGTTTGTTTTTCAAACCATGGCTTCTTGCCACTGTTTCACAGATGAAACAGTCTAAACATTTCTAAGGTAAGAAATGGATCTGTATGATTTTTATATATGTATATATATATCTATATATACATATAGATATTGGTATATCAATCTTTATGCTTTTTGCCAGTGGTGGTGTGTTTTTAAAGGAAGCATTCTATATCTAATTTTATGTGAGCTTTATAGCTTGTCCCCACATGTGAAATCATATGACAAATCCCTAGAGATTTGGATTAAAAAGGAAACAATGCATTTCCCGGAATTCTGTAAGCGGTACAATATTCGGCACAAAGGGATTAAACCTTTATCTCTAAACTTTTGCATCAGTCACAGTCAGATGTCGCTGCCAAAGAGCCCTGCAGATGGGATGATGAGCGTGCTGCTCGGTGAGATGTAGGTATTATAAGTGGCTTGCTCCAGGATGACCAAGTAGGTCAAGAGAATCAAGGCGGGAGTGAAGGGGCTCACAAAGCTGTGAGGGGAAGGTCAAGCGTGAAATCCCTCCCTCCTTGCCGCTGTGACCCCCCAGGGAGGATCTGTGGACAAGCAGTGAGGTTTGTGCGTTTGTAGCTGTACTGATGTGGCAGTAGTGCCAGTCAAGCAGAGTCCTGAAAAATCCATGTTACATAAGTTAAACTACCTGAAGGACCTATTTAGTGGTACAAAACAACCTTGGCAAGGTTGTTTTTAATAAAGTCCTTTCCTTCTTTCACAGTTTAAAGTGCTTTGCTATATCAGCAGCAGCTATTTTCAGGACATAGAACAAAGGAGTATCTCATGAGAAGGCTGTCCAGCTGACCTTTAATGCAGAAATGCCTTTAAGTGTAGCAGGTGCATCTATTGGAGCACAGATACTCCAGGTAGGCAGTCCTGGAATGTAGTCTAAAGTAAAGTGAAAAAATCAGCTTTATACAAGTATGTGGGTGTTGGCCCCGTGGTTATGTGTGAAGTTGAAGAAAGTGTTTGAAGAAGCAAATGTTGAATTTACTTACTGTCTGTTAATAAAGGTGATATATTGATATACTTATATTTCAACTAATAAAAAGACAGTCACAACTCTACATTTATCACAGCTTTAAATCTATTTAATTAGAATCAACCGTTTCAACTCAAGTGCCAATGACTCGGATATTCTTTGTGATTGACAGGTGGTATCTGTTTTATTTAAACCTGTGACATGTTTAGTCTGGCCTCATCTTAGTTATTGGACAGTGATCTAAAGGCCAAAGCCTCAGAAAAATTCAAATGAGCCTGACAGGGTATTTAAAAAGATTTCCAATTATTTATTTTAATAAATAATTCCACTGTTATAGAGCTAAAATACAAGTGGCAGAGATTTCAAGCAACGTGTCAGTTCAACATGACCAGCAATTTCAACCTTAGAGTAAATAAAATGTTCAAGAACCCCAACAGTCTCATCACAGCATCTTTGCAGCTACTGGTGCATCCATATGCAATCAGAAAGAGTTTTACAAATTTGATTTTCATTTAATAAATTACTGATAAGATCATGTTCCTTTTGGTTGTATTCAGTTTTCTTTATCTGGCAAGACAACTGCTTCTTGTTCAAATATATGTAGCTTCTTTTTCATATATCTGTATATATAAGATACTCATGCATGCAGGCTTCATCTAGGGGCTCATCTTCCTCCAGCCAGATTGTGTTAGCATGCACTGCCGCCTCCATTTTTGTCCATATTTTGTTGCCTCGAATGCTTGTCTGTCTCTGTGTTGTTTGCCTGTGATGGGTTGGTGACCTGTCCATTATCAGCTGTGTTAGAGACCCTGGCCTTGTGACCCTTGTTGGATAAGTTTTAGAACAATAGATAACTGACTCTTGGATGCCACAACAGAGTGCTACAGAGGTAGTGCAACCCATAAATGTTTTACAGGTGAAACTGTGAGTTTACTGGCATTAATTAAGAATTTATTTATCCTTCAAAGAGTCACTAAAGTTGCAAACACTGGGCTCATTGTGTTGTAATTAACACTGTTAAGGCTTTGCAATGTCATATTGTCTGCAGTAACATTAAAGTGCCTTATCAGGATGTCAGTTACATAGGGGTACCATGTCTTGATGATCCCTAATACCAAGACAAAAGCAAGAAACCCAGGCATGTCCGACAGCGAGAGCTGTATCAGGTCCGGATGGTAACAAAAAATGGGAGCAGCTTCAACAACTTCCAAACCAGCACAATGCTACTACTGCACATTCACCTAATGTATATAATATATAATGTTTTTCCTCTCTCCCCCCTTTTGCACAAGTCGAGGAGCGTGTCAGGTTACATTTCACTGCGTGTTATACTTGTATAACTATGCATGTGACGAATAAAGAATCTTGAATCTTGAATGTTTTCAAATTATGCAAGAAAACTGTCTCCGCTAAACGTGGAGACAACATACTTGTTTCATGCATGCAGTGGGAGATATGAGCAGCTGGTGATGGTCTGAAAGCAAACAAATGACTCACCCGAGGAGGAAGCTTTTGGTGGAGCCTGTGATATTTGTGCTCGACAAGCAGAGCCCTAGAAAAAAAATCCCATTTTCAGTATTATTATTTTATTATTATTAATTATAGTTTTATTATTTATGTGACAATATTGTGCAGGGTCCTGAAGAATTGCATGGTTAAGTCACTTTTATGTTAGACTGAAGGCTTAAGCAGTTATTTTGTACTTTTACTTGAAATTTACAAGGAAAACACTACAAAGATTTGGCTTCTGCTGTGTCACTATGATTGCACCACAATGCTACTGCACTTTGTGGCAAGTGAGGCCACAATCTGAAATAGTTAGTCTGTCAACAATGACAGAAGCTCATTGGAAAAGAAGGATAGAAAGTCCCTTTCATTTTGTTTTCACTAATAAAAGCTGTTGCCTCCAAGCTGCAATATCAAATACAGCAAATTTCCTTGAAATTGTTATATTGTTATATAATTTGGAGGTTATATTATCCAACCCTACAGGCTCCTTGGAGTGGCTGACGAGCTGGACAAGTACACACTGAAAGCATGATTGATTAATGGATTACATACGTTCATAACTATACTAGAAACAATAAATACTAAATAATTTTCCCACAGTGTTTTATGGTTGATACCTGATCTGTAAAGAATGAGTAAATTAGGTTATCTTATTACAAAGTGGTGCCTTTGATGTACATGTTGAGTATATGTGTGTAGGTGTGTCATTGTGTGAGGAAGATTCCTTCTTGTGTGCCCTGCAGTCGGGTTGCTTATCCTGTCACACCCTGTTGCCTTCATGTCACTCCTGCACGGTGCCTGCTTTTCTCACTCTCTCTCCACCTCAACGACCAGCAGCAGAGAGACCCCCCCACCCCCCAGTCTTCAGACTTCTATTTGTCTGAAGACTGAAAAATAAAATAACTTCTTAATGAGTTGTTTAGATTAAGTGTGCACAACTTTTACATTTCACTTAACATTGGAATGATAAAATATGATTACATGCTGCAGTTTCCATTAATGAAGCAGAGTTGTTGCTTTGTGATGTAACTGTTGAACTTTAAATGGATCCATAAAACAGAAAGGCTTTTAGATTCTTATGAGACGAGGCTCTGTGGTAAACATTATTAAATTAAATGAGTATAAACTGAAGAACTACTGCTAGCTTTGATAATTAAATATGTGTTTATGTGAACTAAATATGAATTTCCATGACAGTGTAGACAAGCCTCTAGGTGGAACGACCAACTTTTCTGGGCTCCTGGTGTCAGCATGTTGTCTGGATAACAGGTAACGGCTGTTATTTTTCTTCTTTTTATGTTCCATGGGCTGGTTGTTAATTACAGATGCATTTTACAAAGTGTAATTAATATCAGATTACTCCACGAAAATCACTCCACAAGTGGGATAGAAACAGAAGGTAGAAAACTCCCACTATCACAACCCTGTCCTTTGCCATAGCTGTTTACAGAGGGCAGCTCGGTGATTGGTCGGTTCCAGGTTCCTCCCACAGTCCAAAGACATGCATTTAGTGGGGTTAGGTTAGCTGGCGATTCTTAATTGCCCATAGGTGTGAACGTGGGTGCGAATGGTTGTCTGTGTCTATGTGGTAGCCCTGCGAAGATCGGTGACCTGTCCAGGGTTTACCCTGCGTCTCACTGTATGATAGCTGAGATAGGCTCCAGCCCCTCTGCAACCCTGTTAATGATGAGTGGAAGAGGATGGAAGCTTACAGAGGTTTTGACCATTACAAACCAAACCACCTTACTCTGAGAAATCTCTGTTGAGATAAAGTACAAATTCATTAAGGACATTAAGGCATAAAGACAGCCTGACTGATTTTTCAGTTTCAGATTAAAAGACTATAGGTGTCATTTGTCTAAAGAATATAATGCAAACATTTACACATGTAGAGCTCACCAGTCTCTTCAAATCTCTACAATACTCAGGAAAGGAAATAATTACTCAGGATTAAAATGGAAACATGACTTAAAGCCCTGAGACCAGGCTTCCCAGGAAGTATACACCGGGACTGGGAAGGAAGGAGGGGAAGTTTCCCTCTTGAGACCTCTAAAGTAACTGCGTCAAAAAAACAAAACAACTTTCTCTACCATTAATTAACTTGGAAAAGCTCCTTTCACTGGCTTTAAGTAATTGAGAATTTAAAAACTTAATTGGTAAACTAACCAATATGCTTTTGTTTCTATGGCAGCAATACATCATCATCACAATGACAGCAGAAAGCCTGATTTCCCTTGTGAGGAAAGATGTGCAATGCATCAGGCTTAGATAATGAATGGCAAGTAACTTAACTGAGGCTGAGTGACTATTGGCAAGTGATGACTTAAAGGTTTCCTTTAACATGCTGTCACAGAGAATAATGCAGCTGCCACAGAAGAATGTCCAGCTGAACGCTGGTGTTTTCATTTGCCTGAATTTTAGGTTGGAAGACTGTTATTATGTTGAGTACTTTTCATGACCCCTTAGGCACGGAGTCCTTTCCAAAACAGGTAAAGGTGGTGAGGTTTGTTTCATCTGTCAGCAGCCCTCAGCACCATGTGTGAGGTGAGAGGGAATGAAGTGCACTCCCAAGTGCTCCCTAGCACATCAGCATTACAGTTGTTATAATCTCTGGTGCATGTTTCATGCAGACGTGAATGTGATTGTGTGTGAAGAATGATTGATAAATTTTACATACGTTAGGTCCCTGCGGACCCCAAGAATAACTTATTGCAAGAAGCAAATATAACTGTATTACATTACAGTTAATTTCCATGTATTGTAAAATTAAAAATCTTCACTTTTCTTTACTAAAACTACAACTTTAATCCCAAGTACAATACATATGATTTCTTAAAAGCTTATTTACCATCCTTTGATTTTTGTATCACTTACTTTCAGCAAAACGGTGTGTGCTGTATTTATATGAAAAAATCAATCTGGGTCATTTTGACCCCAGTATAAAAGTAAATGAAATAAAGACAAGCAGACCACCAGCCAAAGACATAACTTCTCCAGCAGGTCCCAGGCCTGCCCCAGGGCCTCCATTACATGCTAGAAACACCTCAGCTTATCAAACAGGTACATCCTGCTCAGGTGCTCCAACTACGGCTCCTTTCGATGTGGAGCTATAGTGACTTTACTCTAAGACCCTCACACATGATTAAGCTCTTTACCCTCTCCCTAAGGCTTAGCATAGGAATGTAGCTCAGCTGGTAAATCGACAGCTTCACTTTCACACTCAGCTCTCTCTTCACTACAGGCCAGCACAGAGTTTGACTGCACCAATCTGTCTGTCAGCTTCCTGCTCCACTCTCACCTCACTCATGAACAAACCTACAGACACTTAAACTTCATCACTTGAGGCAGCAACGTGTTCCTGACCCAGAAAAAGCACTCCACCCTTTTTGGGTTAAGAACTGTGGTCTCAGACTTGAAGGTGCTAATTCTCGTCCCAGCTGCTTCACACTCAACTGCAGACAGTCCCAGCACATGCTGGAGATCGTGACCTGATGAAGCTAACAATACCACATCATCTGCAACAAGCTGAGATGAGATCCTGATATCACTGAACCCTCCACTAATTGGCTCTGACTAGAAATTCTGCAGCAAATCTGACTTATTGCTGGCAATGTGAACCACCGCTAACTGTGGTTGTACATGGACCAAAAACAACAAATTTGAACACACACTAGAGGCAGTTATAGCACTCAGTTTGCTGCATGCTATGTCCAGGGCATGCTTGCATATGACAGGAGAAGCAAACAGCTGTTTGTCTATCTTTCAGGACAAAAGGCATCACCTTTTTCAAATACATTTTCAGCTGAACATTCCACACATCAGCAGGTAGAGTTTTCCTCACTCTTAGGAGGATCATTGCTGTGCAGGTTCGGGTTTGCACCATAGCAGCATCAGCTCTCTTTTTCATGTGGCACAACCCAGTACTCTCAGATAGATCAAGTTGATTGTAAGCCCAACAAAGGACAATTGTTGAAAATTAGCAATAGCTATAAACCTATGTGCGTTACATCAGTTTCATGTTTTGTACTTGAACTATGTTAAACTAAATAAATTCAAATTACATCTCCACCATTCTTATAATGTCCAGTTTACAAAGCTTCCCAAAAGATGCACGCAGTGAGGGCATCTCAGCTTTTCTTCTGAGTGCCAGCACAAGGTTATCTATGGACATAACAATTTTACGGTGAAAAGTTTGGACATAATTGCTGTGAAATTTTATCTTCATATATCAAATACTTTTTAAGATATATATATATTTTTGAAAAATGGTTCATCTACCCACTTTTAAGGTAACTTTTTTGCTACATTGAAATCCTAGAAAGTATTTAAACATGAATTTCTCAAACATTTGAATCCTGAAATTTTCACTGATCTTCAACATCAAAATGAATCAGGATCTTTAATTTGGGACAGATACATCAAAACATGTCTGAATACTGGCTTGGTAAAATATGAAAAAAAACCTGTCCTTTGAATTCAAATATTTTAGCTCGTGCTAAAGAAAAACTTTACAAAAGAAAATTGGCAACAATGTCTGAATGTTATATAGTTACAGTTCACAAAAGTAGAAAACCAAAACAAAAAAACCCCAGAATACGTTTTTACGTGAAATTCTCAAGAAAATTAAGAAAATGCTATGAAAAAATAATAATAATATGGCAAATCAATTAAGGGGAATAAAAAAAGGATCATCTAATGTGAGTAGTTTTGCATAACCGGACTGCTGTGTCCACATGGTGCAACTGAAGATGCTAACCTTAAACCCCTAATCCTAACACCTAACCCCCTAACACAACCAGAGCCAAGCAGGGATCAGGCAGTGAGTATGCTAACTGTCTGAATGACTGCTGCAAGAATTTGCATATTTTAAACTCCAGTCTTTCATCATTTTTCAAAAAGATGCATTTTGGAATATATTTGACGTGTGAAGTTAAAATTTCACAGGACTCATTCTATATTTTCAAGCCTTTTACCATAAACTTTTTATTCAAGTCAGAGATGGTCGAGCTGAAAATGTTCTAAAAAACTGGCTGATTTGAGATATAGCGAACCTTTGGACAAAGTAACTAAAAGTGTTAAATAAATCTAGTCAAAATCATTTCCCCTCTGAAATATGGTTACTGTAATACTGCTCCATGCATGCAAACAGTGAATGCATAAGAGTGAAAGTTTGTATGTGTGTATTACTGAGTAGGAGGCGGGCCTGTTGGCGGATTGGGTCAGCAGGTAGAAAGGCAGTGGGCTGAGCCGGGAGCCACAGCCCCTCCCACGGGTCAGTGCAAAAGAGGATGAAACCTGTCATTAGGGAGGTGTGGGGAAGAAAGCTCTCAGCAGGGAGGGCATTGTCCTGGGGGCGGGCTGGTGGGACGGCTCTTTAGTGCCTCAAATAACACGGCCCCTGGCAGCCATTGTTACTAAGTGAAAGGGCCCAATGGGGGGGTCACAGGGGTGAGGGGGCTATTCTCAACACTGGTCAGTGGGAGAAAGGACTCCGTGGGTGAGGTGGCGGAGAGGGGTGGGGAGCGAGTGGGGGTCGGGGGCTTTTATACAGTTGTTTTCCTCTTCTTTGTTGACAGCTCATCCAGAACAAGGTTCCTGTGGTTGTCTCTAGCTGCAGGAGATTCATCAAGTGTGTGCACTACAGAGTCAAATATCAGTGTATAAAACAATAACTTGCATGTGCAGTTTCCTCTTTTCTTATTTATCAGATTTTTAGATTTCACGTGTATTTCTGTTTATTTCTGCATGCACGTGTTTGTGCTTCCTCTTCCTGCAGTGAGGGTGCATCAGCGTGCCTGCTGAATAGCAAAGGTTGACATCTATGCTAGAGCTCAGTGCAGAGTCAGGACCTTTCACTCTTTCAGAGTGTTTTAAGGGGATGGGTCACACAGATAATGGTGAACCCGAGAAAAAGACCAAAGCTTTTCTCTTTACTGGAGGTCGTGGACAGCCTGTCACTCCTCTGCACACCAGACAACAAATAGGACACAATATATCTAGATGACAGCTTAAGTTGTGAATTCATTTGCCGGCAATTCTCTTTCACGTTTGGAAAGAGTTATAAAGATTATATTAGCGTGGAATCATCAGAGAGACAAATAAATTAGCCAATAAAATAAGCAGATGTTTGTGGAGGTGAGAAAAAAACTCAAACTGTTTATTTTTGGCTGATTTATTTCTAACTGTTAAACTAAGGAATCCAATATAGACAATTTACAGAAGCCGGCAGTCTTAGCTGACATTGCTTTTGAAAAGACAGGAAACTATATACATGCATTAGTTTTTATAGTGGCAACAAACCTGAAAATATTTCTTTTAAGATTTTTTTTCTGAACAAGGTGAACTTTTTGCACTTTAACCCATGGGGCCACTTCTTTGCTAATGATGTATACTTTACTTTATATGTCAAAGCTGTTTCCACAGCCAGAGTACCTAATAAACCGATAAACTGGACCAATTACCAACTTCATTAGTGGGCTTTCATCCAATCACAAAGCACTGATGACTTTAGAGGGCCAATAAATTTGCTAGGTTGTGACCTTAACGTTAAGGGACCTAAACAGAACGAGAGGGGACAGATGGGGGTCAACAACATCTCACACTTGTCACACCCTGGTGTGAAAGTGTGTTTACATCTCACTTTTGTATGAGCTTTGCTCACTTTTTTTTTAAAAAGAGAGGCTAATTGGTCAAAAGGAAGAAAAGTTAATGGAAAGACTCAGTTTTATTTTTATATTAATTCATTTAGATTAATTTGTTCTTGGAATCAAAAGAGTTTTAAAGATTTACTCTGCAGGAAGCAACATAAATAACAGGATATGTTTGTTAATTAATAAGATTAATATATAAATACATTTGTTAAGCTGTTTGGATTTCTGGAGTAAAACAAAAATATTTAATTAGACTGTTTTTTTAATTTTTAATTTTATTTTGCTCCTGTAATTATTTTACCAAGACCTTGAATGTTTTGAGAAAAGAAACAATGCTCTGTTAATGGTAATAATTGCTGTTTAAGTAGTGGCGAAATTTACCTTTTAAATTGAGTTTGTTCACGGTGTTTCATTTACCAGCTTTAAGAAAATTTGCTTCAGTCGTACATTAGGGAAGTGAAGAAGTTAGCAGCAGGCCCCACTAAAACTGTTACAACCTGTTTTTTCAGGGGAAATGGAGGAGAGGTGGAGGAGGAGGAGAGAGGCAAAGCTAATCACTTTCCCTGCTGACTTCACATGATGGAGGGAGGTAAAGATCACAGCTCTACGAGCACATTGCAGCCGTCCTCCTCTCCTCCCTCCGCTCCTCCCGGCCTTTTGAAGGAAGGCCTGGGGTGCCTGCTTCGCTCCCTCTGCCCACTGGGCTATTGAAGGGAGTGATGGATGGCTTCATAAGGAGACTAGATCCATCTTTCATTCACAAGCCTTCTCCTTCTTAGAAAGACTTTTTCATTTTCCGTTCATCACTCCGTCTCCTTGCAGTTACTCTGCGTGGTCAGTGATAACAGTCCTCACTTTTTTTTCATCAGGTCCAGTTTCTTTTTCTTTTTTTCTTTCTTTAATCCATCCATCCTTCCTATGTATGAAGGAATGTTTCCCTGTCCATCATATTCCTTCTGTCGTCCTGGTGCTGGGGACAGATGTAGAGGCCTTCTTTTCCCAGCATTCCCTGGGGAGAGTAGGGACAGGTCTTAACACCCTTCTGGTGAAGGGAGGGGGGAAAGGCAAGACGCCAGGGCAGTTTGTTGTTCAAAGGGTCATGTAGTGGGAGTCAAGTGATGCATAAGTAATGCTTTGTTTGGACTGATCATGGGGAAGGAATTTTCTTAATTTAGTTTTAATTTGGTTATTTTTCTTTGAAATGCCTTTTGAAACAAAGACTGGGGAGGTGAAAAGGCTCTGAAGGTTCACCAAACTCTGAACGGTGTCAAAAACATCATTTTTCATTACAATTACTCAACCAGCTCAAAACTGTGAAATTCTGCAAAACTCCCACACTTGTAAGTCATAAAGAGGAAAACAAATATCTATGTGGTGTTATTTCTACATCATTTCAGGGCAATATCCATCCATCCTCTTATCCATTTTTTTTTTATTATCAACTACAATTCAATTTAATTTAAACACACACAGTCACAATAACAGTTGCCTCAAGACCCTTTATATTGTAAGGTAGACCCTACGGTAACACATACAGCAAACCCCCCCCCCCCCCCCCCCCCGAACAATCATATGACCCTTTATGAGCAACCACTTTGGCGACAGTGGGAAGGAAAAACTCCTTTTTAATAGGAAGAAGTCTCCGGTAGAACCAGACTCAGGGAGGGGCGTCCATCTGCTGATCAAAGTATCTGTTTAGCAGCAATCTGACAGTGTTGACCACTGAGCTGCCCAGTCTGACTACATCACGGATACAGCCCTGGTAGGACGTACAACCCACTCTGTGATGCTACAATTGCAAATCTGGCCTGATAATAATAATTTTTCTAAAAAGAAAAAGGTTTGCCAAAGTTAGGAGGTTTCATCTAATGCTCAGCTTGATTTCATGTCACTCCATCCATTAGTTGTTTGGGCCACTGTGTTTGTGGTGCAAATTCTTAGTATGGCTTGCCCAGTTTATAATTTAAAACTACAAAGAGGAACTTTTCGTACATTCTTTTAATGATATTTCATCTTATCTTGACAAGAAGGGGAAAATTAAATAACCCCAGTTGACATGCCTCAATCCCATGCACATTTTGGACAGAAGTTGCCAGGGCTATGATTTTTTTTTAGACATTTACCTCCCCAGTGCTGAGCACTAAGCAGCATGCTACTTATCGGCTCTTTGCTCCACAAACCAGCAGTGTGGTCAGTCTGTGAGGATCCATTCAGATCTTTCAGGCTTCCTCAGTCCAGGCGTGAAAATCGGCTACATTTAATCAGCCACGGTGGAGAATTTAAAGAAAGGGATCAAGAGAGCTTTGTCTTAATGGATTGGCTACAGTTTAGGGGTCCGGGAGACTGAGTTATACCTAGTTAAAAGCACATCACTTTCTAACAATATAATTCATACCACATGATGTGTCCCTGCAAGATTCTCGCATTCAGAATGATATAGAAAAAAAAAGTATGGTTTTAATATTTTTCTTTGTTATTTGACATTCAAGGGCCAAGTGAATTTGTGCAGTTTAACTCCAAAGATGATTTTTGATTGATTGTTCATTCAATTATTCCATCAATGTTCAAAAAACAAAAAATGAAAGAATAAACCAGCTTTTGTGTGCTGGAAGTACATCAAGCTGAGTCGCTCATATAGTGGGTCAATTCTTTCGGTCTGTCTGTACATTAGAATTTCAAGCTTACGGCCATGGCAATTCTTACCAATACAGTAAGGCCATACAAGACGGAGGCGACATTCAGAAAAGGGCCAGTGCAGTCAAACAAAGCAGTAAATCAAGTGGCTTGACACATGCTCACCAGACAGTTTGCCATTTGTCACAGTGCCTGAATGGAACTAAAAGCAAAGTTGTGGACGCATCGGGGTGATCGGCATTGCTCAGATACTGCACAAGAGCCCTTTTCAGACAGCTGCAACACTGATTACATTGTGTGAAGGCCAATCAAAGGGGAAAATGACGAGAGCAGTCACGCCGGACACACACAATGCACAAATGGCAGCGGTCAGATGGTGGAGGAGAGAGGTGGTGCTCCAGAGATTTTAAAGGCGGATTTTGGGATACAAGGCCAGGAATATTGAAAAGTCTCTCACAGCCAACATGCAGTATAAACAACTTCATAATATCTGAGTTAGACTAATTCAACAAGTGGAAGTAAATGTTTTAACCATTCTTCATGTTCATGTGTGATCAGTCCAGCTCAGTAATCAGTTCATCACTAAAGGTAACAAAATAACATCAAACCCATCCGAGCAGTGTCAGTTCTTTCTTTGTTCTGTGATTTGTGTTTACTTGTTTTTGTCAGTTGTATGTATGTCAGTAACAATTATGTCTCCATTTTAAGTGGAAAGTTCAGTAAAATTACAAGAAAGAAAGTACCTTTGCAATATTTCATACAAGCATTGCAATAAAGACATTAATTTATTATAACTACTTGCTTAATTATTCGACAGCAACGTGTTTTAATCTCATCTGCTATCAAGTGCTTCTTTAAACACTCGGGCACCTTGTAGCACACTCACATTGACCATTTCATCATATTTTACCATATCAACTTCACCTTGTTGGTGATCGTTAATCCGAACATTAACTAAACGTTAAATGCGATGTAATAAAAGACAGCAAACTAGAACCAACTGAGTTTATGGACAGACTGCCAGAGCTGCAAACAAGCGATGCCACAGTGGCAGATTATTGGTTACTGTGTCAGCATTATGAGGCCGCCGGATACAGTTACAGCTCGGTGCATATTGCATTTTGTTTCACGGAAGGAATCTTTGTGCAAATCAATCGGCTGTGTTCATATTGATTTGTGTGGAACACTTGTGAACGTTACAGTGTCCGGTGCAAATGGAAGAGAGCTTTGATAGTACATTCCTCTACGGAACTATGTAGTTGTACTAATGCAGCTGCACTTTATTTAAGTATTTCTTTGTTATTCCACTTTCTTTTTTTTCTCCACTATATTTTGGATGCAAGTTTGAACACGCAGCTTTAGTGCTCAACTACTTTAAAGTTTTTTTTTTATTTAAATCTACCAGTAAATAATTATTTTTATGGATAAAGCTACTAAGTAGCATATAAGTCATTGAAAGTGTCTTAAGTATATTCTGATGCTAAAACATTTGTACTGTAGGATTAGGACTTAAATATTCTAAATATTTACTTCACCACTTTGGAAAATAGTTATTGAGTACACAAAATTCATGTTTTCTATTCCTTTTTACAAAATGTAAATACTTCTAATCAAATATTCTGATTACCCATAAATCACACTGCCTTGTGCTCCTTGTGCAATTTTTAAAACTCTCAAAATCAGATGTAGCCAAAGTCGATGGGTTAGCTGAAAACCATGTGATTTCTGTCACTGTGAGTGAGCAGCAGGGCTGTAAAACTTTTT
Source organism: Aulonocara stuartgranti (assembly GCF_965226115.1). Taxonomy (NCBI): domain Eukaryota; kingdom Metazoa; phylum Chordata; class Actinopteri; order Cichliformes; family Cichlidae; genus Aulonocara; species Aulonocara stuartgranti. Next base: position 4,072,876 of record NC_138947.1, on the reverse strand, counting down.
AACTAATCCAATTGTGTCACCTTTGCTCAACACACCTGGAGGCAGTGATACTGTTTCTTTATAGAGATGTAAGTGTGAATCATATTTAAAGCCAGAGGGAGCCTGTACAACAAGACACACAACATACCGTTTCCTTATCTGACTTACGCTAACATTGCCAATTTAATCATTGAGTACTTACACGTGTATATTTGTATATAGCCAATGCTAATTTCCTACACTTGCCCACTTATTGCCATTAATTGACTGAACTGTTAATAGGAATGTTGTGTAATACCAAGTAAAATGAATATATAAAACAACTGAAATAAATCAAAACGAATCAAAACTACATTTATAGCATGACTTTATGTAACTAGTTAATGTTAGGATTGTATGTCTGGACTAAACTGTTTTACAGAGAATCTGCTTTAAACTGGCAGGTAGAGAATTCCAGCAAGCTGTGTCTTTAATTGAGACCACAGTTTGTGCAAAGGAAGGCTCTACAGTTTCCTTCTGATATATTATCCCAGAGAGCAGTCACACAAAAGCGGTTATAAGCTTGTTAAGTAAACCCAGGGTTTCCCCACTCTAACTATGACTGCATTTACGTAAAACAGGCTGTTGGCAGCGTTTGATCAAATGCAAACATTTGTGAGTCTTACAGCAGAAAAGTATAACTTGGAGAAAATATGAAATGGTCAAACATATAATCTGATCTGCGTCCAGCGCAGCAGTGTGTGAGCGGAGTGTGTTAGAGTCAAGATGGCAATTAAATCAATTAATTGACTTAACAGCACAATGACTACACCTGTAAGACGTTTTTAGCCTTATTTTGTTTCAATAGTAAAAAACACATAGATGAAAACAAACAAACAGCATTCAATGCAAAATTTTCAAAAGGATTCAAGGAAACAATTCAAAAGGCCCTCTTTTGAATTGTTTCCTTGAATCCTTTTTGAAAATTTCAACAAGTATGAAGGGTTAGGATCCCTGTTTAAGGATGACACTGCCTTTTTACGGCTAGTTGCTTAAAAAAAAAAATCAAAGACAGTATCTATAAACCATTGATCTTATCTGCACACTCAAGTCCACGGGATCTTCCAGGAACGGTGACGTGATGTTTCAAGGAATTGACTGATGAATAGGCAGCAGTTTTGTACTTGTTGATCTCTTATCTTGCTGCAGAGCAGGTTATGTTACCTTGCTAAGCCCCAAATCCTACCCCATAGTACAGACCGCATAAATGTTATTTGCAGATATGCAAAACACACACTCAGAGAGACAGGAGCCAAATAACAGAAACATATGGCTGTGCCACTCTCTCTTTCAGTCTCTTGTTCTCAGCTGAGAACAATGATAAAAAAAAGTATGATGAAGATGATGGTAGTAATAACAACAACTGTCTGTTTGCTTTGAGCTCCTTTACAAAACCCTCAAAGCTTTAACAGCTTTAATAGCTCAGTGGTGTCTTTGCAATGTGAAACATGCACTGAAGGGGTTTAAAAGTCAAAGTTTCTCTCACTGACCTGTTCTTTCTGTTTGTTTCATGACACACACACACACACACACACACGTATTTGCTACCTACGTATCAAGAATCATTTTGATCATGTGCCTCACGGGAACCAGAGAGAGTGTTTAGCCTCAAGGCATCCCAAATGGGACTCCGTGTGTGTGTGCGTTTACTGTTTGTGTGTGTGTGCCCGTTCATGCGTGGGAGGGCTGCTAGAACAGGAGATTTTTTGTGCTGGGGAAGAGAGAGGCTTGGGCACTTCATCTTCTCTTCTGTGCACTGCCAAAAAGGGCAGAGGTCAAAAGTCAGGGCGATTGGAGAATTCCGCGCTGCATGCCGACAGATCGGGTTTCAGGGGTGGGGGAGGGTCACGGATCAGCCTGGAGGGATAGGTGCTTGTGTGCGAGCATTTGTGAGCGCGTTTGCATGTGTTCATATATGCATGTATCTGTTGTGAGGGTGCACATGTACGTATTTATGACAGGGCTTGTTCAGGCAGCACTTTTTAAAAAGACATCTCACCAGAGCTTTAATGCTCAGAGAATCCGGAAGTTGCTCTTGATGTTCGTTGCTTTGCAGGAGTCACTGGAGGAGACTCACCCATCACAAGACAACACCTAAACTCAGAAGTCAGTTTTAAAACATCTATTGAAAATATGCTTTAGATCCATTTTGGTGTATTTGTTCATTTGTTTGTCACCCAGGAAAAAATCTGAAACCTGTTCTGATTGGTGGAAGCAGAACTGCTATTAGTTAAATTTCAATAATCATTTAGTAATATTTGTTTAAAGTAATAGGTCCTTATTGTTATCATAAGGCACTTTCACTGCTCAGACAGAACTGATTTGTGGCTGTTTTGGGTAAATCCATTTTTAATTGACTTGAATCAAAGATTTAAGGCCTAAACACTAGAAATATTGTAGTCACATCCTGCTGTTGATTTTGGTCTTATGGTTCTGCTTCATAGAACATAAAAATAAAATTGTGTTAAATAATAGTTTATGTTAAAGTTAATATAAAAAAAGCTTTAAAGAAATCATTGATTGTTGTGATTCTCAAGTGGCTTTACGACTAACACGAGTTAGTCTGAGTAAGACTAGAACTGTCGACTCAACCTCCATCAATCCTTAGGGACGTGTCTTGGGTTTAAACATTTAGCAGAAGGTGGAGTCATTGAAATGGTTTGATATGTAAAGGGAGTACAGACCTCAGCAACTAGCAGCTCCAACTGTGGCCTTTGTATGTGATCATTAACGAACATGTGCTCTGGGTATTCGCTGGCTCCTGGGGAGCCCGGACTGATCACCACAGCTGTGTTTCTATTGTGCTTACCCGCCATGCTGAAAAATAACACAACACCGCAGCTCTGGCTATGTGCTGGAATTTATTGTATTTACTTTCCAAGGCGTAAAAGAAGCAAAGGTTGAAAACAACCCTGCAGTGGCCCAGCACTCAGGAAACATTAAGACGGATAATGGGAGCAATTTTATGAAACCGAATGACGGAGTGATTTATGCTGGTGTGTGCTGGGGAAAGATTATCTTACATGAAATACTGACAAGGAGGTGTAAAGAAAAGTGGGGTGTAAGCTCTCTAGTTCTTGTAATGTTTCAGTAGCTAGGTTTAAAAGCCTGAGTGGAATAAACATCCTGTGTGAACACCTCACTCAGAATAAAATCGCCCAAAATGGTGAAACTGTCTGGAGTAAACTAAAGAGAAATTGCACCATATAAACAATTCAGTGGTTATTGCATACTTCCTGCACATGCCCTTTGCTATGTGTGCATGTGTGCTGTGTTACCAAAAGTACACAAGGATGTAAATGTATGTCCTTTCAAAAAATTGTGACTTCAGAATTGAATTGCTGTGTTGAATGAATAATAGATATCTGTCCTCGAGGAACTGATCAGACGTGCTAGAAAAAGGATAGCATTCACCATCCATGCAAACAGCTAGGAATTTTCAATTAGAATGAAAAAAAAGTGTTCAAACCACTTACTGCACTGCATGTGTCCCATCCCAGCACAATCTTGTAGGGAACTGGTTCCCAGTAGTCGTTCCTTAGAATTGTTAGTCCTCCTGCCTATCGATCCCACTTATTGTTTCCACTTGCACTCGTGCTTCAGTCACCTGATTTCAGTTGATGTGTCAGAGGAGGAAATGGGGGCACAGTCTCCAGCGTGATATGGACATTTTATTTAGATTTTGTTGCACAAAAGGATGAGATCATGATGTAACTTTGGCTCTTTACAAGCATCCACACAGACAGCATGCTAATGCTAAGGTAGCCAACAATCCAGAGTGATTTAAAGCTGAGTGAACAGTTAACAGGTAACAAGGTGATGAGCAGTTAGGCTCCAGCCTCCGTTTCTTCCTGTTCGTGTTTCTAAAGAAGAATCATTGTTTTAAAGTTTCTTTGTGGTGGTTTTATCTTTGCCTTGTGTTGCCGGCTTTGTGTTCGTACCTTTATTTTGTAAAATGGTAATTATGTGACATTTTTCTGAGAAACATGAAAGTAATGTAACAAGTTGTGTAACAAATTACTTTCTCCTGGAAGTAGCTAATTAGCTGCATTACTTTTAAGAAAAGTGTTTTGTGTTATATGTGTAATAATTACTTTTTGAGTAATGATCCAAACATTGATCAGAACTAAGAGGCGAAATACCTGCAATATGCATGAACATTTGACCAGACAGCATGCAGTCAGTTTGCACAGATGTGATGTCTTTGACATGCTGCTTAACGATGATGGTGACTGTCAAAGAGGAGCCAATGAGAACCCGATGAGAACTGATAAGGAATCAAATCAATAAGTGATACTGATAATGGAATCAGAATTGCTTAATTCATATCAATTTCCATCCCTAGTTCTGGGACACTGACACCTACGCATAACACTTGCAGCAGCTGCTCAGCCATAGAAATCCATGCCATGAAGCTCCTGGCAGTTTCTGTGCTGATGGTAGCACCAAAGGAAGTTTGGAAGTCTTCAGTCACTGAGTCAGCCGAGCATTGGCAACTTTCACCTCAGTACTCAGTGATCTCGTTCTGTAATTTTGCCACTTCATGGCTGAGTTGCTGTGCTTCCTAAACGTGTTCACTTTATAATACTACCAATTTGTTTACATATATGAAGGATTAAAGCAGTGCTGCAGGTTTTTTACAAAACAGACAGATTTCTTAAATTGAATGAGACTTTTATGCTTTTGAGTTTCATGAATGTGGTTTGCTTTTCACTTTCAGTGTGCATTCGCAACTGTCTGTCTAACTTTTTAGAAAACGTCAAAATATGTCAAACAAGGTTAAAATCACAAACTGTGTAGCTAATGACATAAACACCAGCAAAATGAGAAAAAAAAGGAAAATTAAAAAAATATACGGTGCCAGTTTTGTTGTTTCCAAGGAAACTCAAATAACTACACTGAACAAAAATATAAACGCAACACTTTTGTTTTTGCTCCCATTCCCCATGGGATGGACGTAGAGACCTAAAATTCATTCCAGATACACAATATAACCATCCCTCCCAAACAGTGGTCACAAATCAGTCCAAATGTGTGGTAGTGGGCACATCTGCTATATTGAGATAATCCATCCCACCTCACAGGTGTGCCACATCAGGATGCTGATCTGACATCATGAGTAGTGCACAGGTGTACCTCAGACTGCCCACAACAAAAGGCCACCCTGGAATGTGCAGTTTTTTGCGCTATTGGGGGTCTGGGGACCCAGAACCGGTCAGTATCTGGTGTGACCACCATTTGCCTCATGCAGTGCAACACATCGTCGCATGGAGTCTATCAGATTGTCAATTGTGGCCTGTGGAATGTTGGTCCACTCCACTTCAATGGCTGTGCGAGGTTGTTGGATATTCGTGGGAACTGGTACACGCTGTCGTATACGCCGGTCAAGCACATCCCGAACATGCTCAATGGGTGACATGTCCGGTGAGTATGCTGGCCATGCAAGAACTGGGACATTCTCAGCTGCCATCTGCCCTGAACAATGTGAACCATGATTCATCCGTGAAGCGCACACCTCTCCAACGTGCCAGACGCCATCGAATGTGAGCATTTGCCCACACAAGTCTGTTACGGCGACGAGCTGGAGTCAGGTCAAGACCCCGATGAGGACGACGGGCATGCAGTTGAGCGTCCCTGAGATGGTTTCTGACAGTTTGTGCAGAAATTGTTTGGTTGTGCAAACCAATTGTTCCAGCAGCTGTCTGGGTGGCTGGTCTCAGACGATCTTGGAGGTGAACCTGCTGGATGTGGAGGTCCTGGGCTGGTGTGGTTACACGAGGTCTGCGGTTGTGAGGCCGGTTGGATGTGCTGCCATATTCTCTGAAACGCCTGTGGAGACGGCTTATGGTTGAGAAATGAACATTCAATGCACGGGCGACAGATCTGGTTGACATTCCTGCTGTCAGCATGCCAATTGCACGCTCCCTCATTGCTTGTGGCATCTGTGGCATTTTGCTGTGAGACAAAACTGCACATTCCAGGGTGGCCTTTTGTTGTGGGCAGTCTGAGGTACACCTGTGCACTACTCATGATGTCAGATCAGCATCCTGATGTGGCACACCTGTGAGGTGGGATGGATTATCTCAATATAGCAGATGTGCCCACTACCACACATTTGGACTGATTTGTGACCACTGTTTGGGAGGGATGGTTATATTGTGTATCTGGAATGAATTTTAGGTCTCTACGTCCATCCCATGGGGAATGGGAGCAAAAACAAAAGTGTTGCGTTTATATTTTTGTTCAGTGTATTTGCCAAAAACTAGGCATATTTTGGCAGGGTTTGCAGTGTGCCCTTAAAATATTTGAGGACACTAGATAAGTGAGCAAATGAAAAGTATCTAACAGCCATCTTAGTAAAAGGCAACAACCTGACCAAGACCTTAGAGCTGGATTAGAAATTTTGATTCAAACCATCATTAATATATATAGAGGAGGTCAGAAGACAGTTACAGCAGCAAGTGTCTATAGTGATCTGTAAAGCAGAGTGGAGGCTCTGTCATGATTTCAGTCAGTGGTCTTGGGGATCTTATCACAACTGATACAAATATGAATGAACAAAAGTATCCCAAAATGAAATCACTGCCAGCATCTGGCTGACACTAGTTATATTTTACAGCATGACATGGATCCCAAACACACTGTCAGTGCAGTAAAAGCATACCTGGATTGGACCCAAGACCTCAAGGGGTGCAGATCATCTCGACAGAAAACAGAACAAAAAGCAAAAAGCATCTAAAGAAGGACTTTGAATGTCATTCATGAAGCCTGGAGAACTATTCCTGAAGACTACCTAAGAAATTACAAGTGAGCTTGCCTAAGAGAGTTAAAGCTATGTTAAAGAATAAAGGTCGTCATACCAAATGTTGACATTAATGCTCATTAAAATTGTACAAACTCTGTTTTTGTCTTATATTCTGTATTTCCATGTCTGTTTTTACACACCTCAAAAAAGAAAGAAAGATAAGAAAATGAGGTCTTGCTCAAGACTCAAGACTTGAAAGTATTTAAAAAAAAACCTGGATACTGGTATCTAAGTTGGGAAGCAAAAGATGTGGAGCTCCATCTTCTATCAGTTATTCATTGTTATGATACAATATAAATTTTAAGACCATATTGAAGCACACTTATTTTACTTTATATTCGATTTTGCTTCACTACATTTGCAGAGCTGTGCCTTTGGCTGTTGTTGTGGTGGACACAGGAAGTTTTTTTTCACCAGTGAATTCTGAACAAAAGGGCCTCTCTCTGTGGTTTCCACGCAAGACACCGGGGCCAAAGGATCAGCTCAGTCACAAAAAACAGATATTGTACGACAGTACTGTATGCAAATTCGTTTAACCCCTCGCTGGTTTGGACACCGGTTTATAGAGATTGACAGACCACGTGACTTTCGCGCGTTGCATTGTGGGTACCAGTGGCAACAAAATCAAAACACTGCATCAAGCGCTAGCATTTCCAGCACAGGTAATCATTAATTCTGCGGTTTTAATCACTACTTGCATTTTATTTGCCCCAAAACAGTTATGTAGAAAACAACGGAGAACACGGCAGGTCCACACAAAGACAGACGTGATGAAAAGGCAAAAAAAAGTAGGAGAAAAACATCAAAGGAGTGAAAGGGTGAGACCCATACGAGCATACAGAGTGGAGTAAGGACGTTAGCGTGCTGCCCGACTTTCATCACGCACATATTTATTATTATATGATCCTAAGTGTGAGTGCATACACTCACAAAATGTTTAGTAACGTCAGATCCCTGCAACAAGCCCAGGTCCAGTTTACTTTGGTGATTTGGACTATTCCATTTCACAGCTGTTGTTAATTTTTTCCTTTATCTCCTGTACAGGCAAACACATCTATTTGTTGTTTCAGGTTGTAGTGTTACACAACATTTTCAGATCTAATAGAAATATAATAAGTGTTTCATAATTCACTCAATTTATTGTCTTTATTTATAACTGGCATTATTGTTTCATTCTATTATAGAATCTTACAAGATAGAGGCAAATTTGTATTCCATTGTGCTTTATTAGCTGCTTTGGTGAAAAACAAATCAACAATGCAAAAAAACAAAACAAAAAAACATTTCAGAACAACATACTGGAAAACAGTTATTCATCACTTGCTTGCTTCAATACAACACTTGGGCACGTATATGTGTGACTTTTCATGGCTGTTTTGATCTCGCTCTTTCTCTTACCCGATCAAATCTGGCTGTGGTAGCAGCTTTAAACTCGGTCTGACCCAGGTTGATAGAGGGGGCACAGTCTGGATCGCATTCCAGCATTTTGTAGGCTGGTTTTCCTACAAAACACAACAAACATTAGCTCGCAAAGCCACAGTGAACAACGCAGTATAGCGCAACGAATTCAATTCAAATCAATATAAGACTTATTTGTAACCTACATCAACTATTATGTTATGATAAATTACGTAATAACTACAACAGAAGACTGACCTTTGTGGAAATGCTTGGAGCAGACTAACATGTGAGCTGGAGTGTTCTGGGACGTTACATTTGGTCTTCGAATGGCTGCAATCCAGGCCATCCGTCGGCTCTTTGTTACTTCGGAAACATGGCTTGAACAATTTCTCTTCCACGGAATCCGATAAAAACCATTAGGCGTCGGCTTCCCGTGGCTGTCATGCAACCGGCAATTGCAGTTAATAATACAACAGCTTCTTGCCATTCTTTGTGTTTCTTTTTATCGCTGTGTGACTGTTTTCATGTGAAAGCCTGTGTGCGCTAGTACCGCTTGCCACTCGTACCTACAATTCTTTGCGGTTTTACCCCGGAAATGGAAAACATTATTTAAAATTTCTGTTAAACTTTCCAAAGAGTTTATATTTGTTTGACTGTAACAGCCAAGGAATACTAATGGTGATTGTGCGATTATTTTTGCTGAGATTAACCATAAAAAATTATCATTAAATTACTGAACAATGATTAATAATGAATCTTCTTTTATTACTCACCACAACCCAGTCAGGAGATTTTAAATAATTCTAATTTTTATTTTAACAGATGATGAGAAATTAAAAAAATAATTTATTAAAACATTATTTTATTATTATTATTCTTTCATTTAATATATAATAATGAGTGAGTAGGTAGATTTAGCTGAACAAGGACTCGTTAGCTGCTTATTCCTATTTCCAATCCAGTTCCAGGCCTGGATTTTAGCTTATAGCTAACACTGATCTTCATTGTCCAAGTCCACATGCATTAACTTAAAGTCATAATTTTTCTTTATCAGTCTCTCACAGAGTTGTGGAGAAATTTTAGCCTGCTCTTCTTTACAGTATTACTTCAGTTCATTGAGGTTTGCTAGCATTTGTTTGTGCACAACTCTTTTAAGCTCCTACTTAAACCATTTCATTTGATGACCATGATTTGACCATGATGTTTCAGACAAGCTTTAGCTGTCAGATGGATGGTCTCATATTTGACACTAGAATACTTTGGTATTCAGAGGAGTTCATAGTGACTACAAAGTGCTCAAGTCATTAAAGTTAAATCATCATCCCCTTAACTGCTGTACTTGAATTTGAGTTGGTATGAGATGTTTGTGCTAATATGCTACATTTGGTTTTTTTTGTCAAACCTGGCACTGTGCATATTGGCCAAACATTTCTATTTGGTCGCCCCTATCCAAAGAACATTGTTCCAGACGTCTGCTGATTTCTTCAGATGGACCTCTGCAAATCTAAGCTGTGCTGCCACATACTCTGAAGATGGTATCCCCTTGCAACCCTTGCAAACAAGCCAGACCTGCTTAATCTCTTTTAAATGTATTATCACAACATTTAATATTAAGCATGCTAACTGAGGCCAGCAGAGTCTTAGATGAAGCTACTGATTTCTGTAAGCATTCCACAGTTAGTTTAACCTCGGAGTGAATTTGCTGGGATGTTCACTCCTGGAAAGATTTGCATCTGTCTTCGATGTGAAGATTCTTTCTCATAGTTGAATGATGGACTTTAAATTGACCTTATAACCCTTCCTAGGTTGATGGGCAGTGTTAATATCTTTCCCCTTTGAGACAGCGTTAAGGCACAGTTGAGTTTTGGCAGTTTGCTTCAGAAATAGACCTGCCAAAATTTGCACTTTCATAGAGTTACTCATACTTGCTGGTGACTAAGTTATCAGGTACATTTGATTAGCAACCTCTGAATGTTATTTACCCCCCATGGAAACAGTAATCTTTCATATACTGCTGCATTTAATCTTTCACACATTGCTTCTGCCTTTTGGCTGAGCTTGTGTTAAATAAAAATTACACAGATTTGTTTGGTTGTTCATCTGAGGCTGTAATTTTGTAAGATTTTGTAAAAAAACAACCAAAAACCCCCCCAAAAAGCTGGTTTCAAACTCTAGAGTTTGACAAGAGTATTACACCACAGCCACTACCTGCTGCCCCTAATGCAGATTTAGTAGCTACTCTGTCAATTTGGACAATTAGTCTGAGCACTTTTTGTATCTTTTACAGATATTTTGCCACTGTTTTCATGCTTTGCTGTGGTTTATTTTTCCTTTTTGACATGCCCGGGGTTCATGAAAGAGTGCAAATGAGTCAATGATGAATTGGATAGAGCAGTCTAAATGTGGGGTTGATCTCCCTGCCCCTCTCTTTTTCCACTCCCCGGGCTGTTTGAGCAGAGTGTTCGGATCAGGGCCGACTCTCGGGCCCTAATGGAGGCAACTCATTTCAAGAGGGCTTGTATCTTTGATGCGGAGCTGGTTAACAATGCATCCTTTCTTTCACTGAGTTAGAACTCTCCAGCAGGGTTCCAGAGAGAGGGGAAAATGTAAACTGGGGATTAGCTGGACTAATGGCCCCAACTTGTCGTTGATGTTAATTAGTGTTAATTAGGACTCTCTTCATTTAGCAGGTGGGACTGAAAGTCCAGGGCAAACTTTTGGTGTTTTTGCAAATGTCCTGGCACATTTTTATGCACGTATGGTCAAATCCTCGTACACACATTTTCACACTTGCACACAAGCCAGAGCCCCTTCTTGTTAATTTCAGCATCCCGTCAGCGCTAGCACTTGTACACTGACGGCTTTCTTCTGTTTGTTCTTTCCTAGTTGTCAGAGGCCATTTGCTTTCGGCACAATGACTCCCTTTTACTGGGTTTGATCTTCACAGCTATTCAACCTCCTCTTTTCTAGTGGTCAAGATAAGACTCCACCATTTCATCTCTACTCTTTGCACAGCCTAAAATCTTACCATATCCCCTCCCCCTTCTGTATGTTTGTGTGCCCAGTGATCCAAGAGAAAGACAGTGGTTGGATTTGGAATCTTTTCTGCTTCCAATGTCCTGCTACTGACACATAATTGACCACTTTGTTTGGTCAGTTAACCCTTTATTGTTCCAGAGGCCCTTTGGAGCCATTGAGGTTGCCAGTAGTGGACCGTTGTGCATCATATGCATGTGCAAACACATCTACATACATTCAGGATATGGGTGACCCTCTCACATGCACACACACACACACACACACACACACACACACACACACACACACACACACACACACAGAGGGCATGTCCCAAACTCTACTTGAGGGGTGTTTTTACTTTGACATGCACGGCCACCCCTTCTAACAGGCTCACTCTCAGGCTTGATGTCCCAGCAGGATTTCGTGGTGTGAAATGGGGGGCCCAAAGTTTGTTGCTGGTGGGAGTTCAGAGAGAAGAAGGGGGAAATGTTTCTCTCTGGCCAACACCTGGTATCACTTTATTAACCCTTGGCTGCCTTGACCCCTATGAGCCAAGAAACTGCAGGGCCAAAGGGGGCCACAAGGGAGTAAGAGGCAAGGGGTGGAAGAGGAGAAGGGGTGCAAGGGGTGTATGGACGTCACTGCGCAGCCTTTGAAGGCAGAAGCGATGCCCCTGCATCGGAGGCATGGCGATGACTTTACCACTACTGTGACCCCCCTTGACCCTGCCCCCTCCCCACCCTGTGTACACCCCAAACCCCACCCCCTCTGATTGCAGCTGCTGGATCCCATTGGACTGCCATAGACTGCCGTGGCAGCGGGAAGAAGAGAAGGAGAGATGGAAGGAAAGAAGGGAGTGGAGAGATAGACGGGGAACAGCAAGATGGGCCTATGGAAAAGGTCAACTGTTGGTCAGAGGTTTTTATTGGGATTGCAAGAGGGAGGGAGTGGGAGAATGTGTTAAAGACCACCGTCTGAGATTTTAACAACAGGGAGGGGAATTTGGCCTTTTTCCACCCCTACACACGTTTAACTGTTAGATGATGGCCTCTCAGTAGATCTGTGTGCAAGTGGCCTAATGGTTAAGTATGCAGAAGTTGGGTGCACCTCTGGACACTGCTGGGTCGCTTTCAGCTTTCAACTTTTGGGATATCCTGCATCTTGACTGGTACTGTACAGCAGCCAGACAGAAAACTTCAGTACCAGCACAGAGGATGTCCTCACACCATTTCCATTGCTTATTAAGAGTTATCCAAGATCTCCTGGGTCAAGTAATTATAAAGGGTCTAGTAGGCCGGTGGAAATTCCATCAAAGAGACATCATACTGGAGGATTTAAACTTATCCAATCAAAAGTTATGATCAGTCCGAGCTGAGACAGGAAACCCTAAATGAGCCCCTGATTAGTTACTGGCAGAGTCAACAGGGAGTGATGATCCACAAATAGAACCTGTAGGAACAAGTTAGCTCCTCTGACCTTTCACAAAAGTTCCATCAAGTTGCTAACTTGCTGTTTGTCTTACTTGTATTCTAACCAGCTGCTGCACATTTATAAGCAAAAATACATTTTAAACTCTTAAACTTGTAACTTAGAGGCAAATTATTTTATCTGAACATTTCATAGATTTTAAGGTGACCAAGTTACTTCATTTCCCAAAGAAACAAAACACAATCTCCCCTCTGCTCAGGAATATTTTTTTTGATTGTAGTATTACTTGTTTGACTGGCAACATTTTCAGAATAATGTGTACTAATGTAGAATTTTAACCTTTCAGAATGGGTATACTTTTACTTTATACTTTTAGTAACTGGACAGCTTATGTTGTGAGCCATTTACTGTACAGTATGGAAACACTTAAGGCCTGTTTGTAGACAGTCTGCTGTCACAAGTCTTGACATTGCATAAAGAATGGTGGTCAAAATGCTTAGATATTCTGTCACAACTGCCTCTGCTTACATGATCACTTACATCTTTGTATGCATTGTGAGGGGGAGATATTTTCCTCCAGTGGTCATGCAGTGCAGTAAACTACAGTAAGCAGAAAAATCCTGGAAATTTGCAAAGCGTTACACAAAACAAAGCAAAAGAAAAATGTATATACGAGCAAATAAAGCATTGGCACTATTACAGTAACAACAACAGTGCTAGGAATCACTGGACTTCCTGACGTTCTTCCACTTTTGGACACAGATTCTCATCCCCCTTAAAGCTGACCTTCTACATCTTCCTATGTCTTCTCTATGCTATACATGCTTACAGCTCTTCTTCCATTGGAAGGTGTTTCTGGCCTTAAAATGTTTATTTGAACAGGGTCTCAGTGACAACTATATCTCAGTTTTCTATTTGTTTAACAACTTCTTATGTTAGCAAGTTAAATTGTAACCTACACATTTATACTCCACTAGGTTAACCCTTTCTTGGACGAGGAACCATGTTTGCTCACTTCACTGACCTTGATTTGCAACAGAAAAATAAAAAATGTTGAAAAAAATCAATCAAATAAAAAAGTGCTGTGATATAATTTAATAATACTTGAAATGTTGAATTTCCATTCACTCAGTAAGTGCCCTATAAACGGTTAAACCTGTTATACATCATCTTATTATACCTTGTCCTTGCCTCTAAATTCATATTGGCTCTCCAAAAACCTCTGAATGGTGTAAGGCAATATGTTTTTATCTTTATTTGTGGAGTGGTGAGTTCAATTAAGTCATGACATTGTATTCTTCTAAACACGTCTGAAGTTGATCTTTAATTTAGGATAAAAATAGTGGAAAGGTTAAACCAACGTGGCTTTTTTTGCTCAACATAGACAAATATTCAGTCATTAAAATAAATTGGTATTTATAATTCTATCTACAAAAAGAAAATCACTTTTTTTTATGATCAAAGCACTTTTTTGGTTCCAGATACATTCATTCATGAAACTGCAGACAGATTTCCCCACTCTAGGAGCCACAAGATGACTCCAAACTGCCCTCACTATCTCCAGCCTCTTTGCTGTGAGCAGACATATTGCCTAATTTTTACTGCTCCCCCTATCACCTCCTGAGCTGAACACAAATATGACATCTGTCCAAAGACACAAGTCCTCAGTGAGCCTCTTTCTGTGGAGGGGGCAGATTAGATGCTTTTTCCATGGTCTAGTTGGGCCTGCATCCTGGCTCTAGTGCATGATCAGGAGGTTGTCTCCTGACTCAACCTCTGCAGTGTCAACACTGTTCTGTTGCAGCTCACCTCGATCAGGGAGTCACAAGGGCTCCGGCTTCAGCCAGGGTCCAGAGATTAATTTATGGCCTGACTGCAAGACCACTGTTTGAGAGCCAAAATGGCCACAAACACTGCATGAGGAAGGTGGAATAGATAGATAGATAGATAGATAGATAGATAGATAGATAGATAGATAGATAGATAGATAGATAGATAGATAGATAGATAGATAGATAGATAGATAGATAGATAGATCGATCTATCTCTCCTTTTTTCTCTCTCTTCCTTTTCTTTCTTTCCCTCTTTCTCTCTGTGGGCATCTTTTTATGGAACTGACATTCCTGGAGTGATCGAAACAGAAGCCCTTGTTTAGAGGCGAATCCCTCCCACCCTAACCCCCTTTTTCATCTTCCTAGTTTTGGAGCCCTGGGTCAGAGGTCAAGACCCCCTCCAGCTTCAGAGACATGCCAGGTCATGCAAGCCACATAGCATTCCCTGTATAGTCCGTCCCCCCCCCCCCCCCCCCCACACCAGCCCACCACACCACCCTGCCTTCCCTTCACCTCAGCAAAAAGGCCTGATGCCTCTTAACACTGACTAACACGCTTACACAAGAGGTGTGACACTATGTTTGACTGAGTAAGTGCACGCGTGACATTTTGAGAGATGCCGAGTACTACAGATAGTGAGTACATGGGATCACTTGTGGATTTTACATTGGTGAAGATGAGTTTGGGATGTCGTGTGATAACGTTTTAAGCTTTCAAATATGACGCGTTTCAAGACAAAAAGCTGTCTAGTTAGGCAAGTCAGTAAAAATGTATTAACGAAGCAGGGAAATTCTACTTTAGATCTGACCTACTGTGAGTAGAAAGGGAAACATCCCTCTATAGAATTTTGTTTGCCCCCGATAATATGATAAATGTAAAAACCAAAGTAAATAAACAGAAGATGTCATGTCACAAAACAAATTGGCGATGTGAATAAATGTGCTTAAAACAAATCCTTTCCTGAAATGATAAGCTAATGCTTCATCTGCCAGAATTTTAAACTCTCTTTCATCGTGTCTGTGAAAAGACGCAAGCACTTTAATGAAATAATACAAAAATAGGAAATAAAGGGTAATAAATTAAAGCCCAGCTGAATTAGAACTGTCAGGAAGCAATTAGGAAAACACCATAATTCCTCTAAATGGGGCCAAAGTTGAACAGATAGCAAAATGTGTTAAATGAAAATAACCAATTTTGGGAGCGTATCGCTGCCAAATGTTAAAGGTCACGAGACTCGGTGGGGCCTTCACTCGTGTCCTCTTCGCTTAGTCAGCAAATGGAACCAACGTTGAATCCCACAAGAAACAAGATGAAAAATGGGTTTGAGATGCACAAACAGGGCAGAGATGTAGTGCAGAAAAGGGTGACCCCTTCCAACAGATAAACAAATAACTAAATAAATCCTGGGGACACTGGGGGTGAGGGAAGCTACCCCCGAGGGGTCAGAGCAGGAACAGATAAATCTCCCTTAAAGACGCCATGACTCTCCACAGTTAACCTCTTAATCAACCCCAATCGCCCAAAGGAAACAGCAGTGACTTTCAAAAACTCAGCCCAGTGTCTTTGCAGTGAGTAAACACACTTGTGTATTTGTGTTCCCTAATAAATGTATAGAAATAAGGAATCATTCGCTTCAGTTTGATGACAATTTAATCATAAAGAGCTGTAGAAAAGGGGAAGTTCTGTGGAGTTCATTTCCAGCATCTGAAGGAAATTTAGATTGCACATACCTTTTTAGTCAACGTGATCGTTTTTTCATGCACAGAAATACATGTTCAGGCAAACACACTCATTTCCCAGTGAATCTAAATTTCACTTCTTCCTTGTCTGTCTGTCAATACTCTTTTCTGAAGCACCACACAAGCAATTAATAAATTGTGCCTCTGAGCACAAAACACTCAGATACTATCTTTTCGAGGGTCATGCAAGGCACAAGACGTCATAACAAACATGTCATTCTTGCCTTTGAATTTCTATTTCAGTCATGTGCTCAGGTTGCATACCTGCTCACTTGATGGCTTCTTTCCTCAACGGGACGCATTTAGCATCAGCTGAAGTGCAGTTGCATTGTTGGCACGGGTGTTGTCAGGTTGTCCATAAATTAACAACTAAACCAGTGGCCCTTGCATTTCCAAGGCCATCCGGTGTGGTCATGTTTACCACCCCTTGCCCTCAGCCTGACACCCTCATGTGTCAAAGCCTCCTGAACCAGTTGGTCCAGCAGTCCTTCATGAGCATCAAACAGAAGAGGCAAACTGTCATATGTGCTGGTTTTGAGATATATCTGGGTATGAAAGGGGAAAGGTTACCCTGATGAGGGCAGATATCCTGATACTTAATTTATTAAACACTACTTTTTTATGGTGTTTGAACACCATGACCCTGCTATATGGCCTTTTGCACCACTACAAACTTTCAACTAGTGGCTCTGTAGTGGTGTGCTTTACTCATTCACCTAACAAGTGAGAGATCTCCGGTTATGGAGTTGTGTCATGAAGGGCATCCAGTGTAAAAATGTGCCAAATCAAACATGCAAAATGACCCCTTGTGAATAAGAGAACAGCTGAAAGTAGCTTCTTCTACAGTTCTGAAACAGGGTGAATCAAAGACATGTAACAGGACGAAAACAAACATTTTCAAGCCAATCACTAAGACAGAGTTTGATCACACATGGCTTCTTTTGTACAAGCGCGTAAGAAAGAGACATTTTTTTCTAATCTACTTCAACTGAATGGAGACAAAATTAAGAATCTTTAAAAGTATGTTCAGATCAAGTTTGTATGGTAGCTCAGAAAGCCAAAATCTTGATGTTCTTATTATTAATTTTTGACCTGTGACACTTTTATTGTCATTTCAGCACAAAGATGATACTATGACCCAAATGACTAACCTGGGAAATTTTGTGGATATGTGAGTGTTGCATTATAACATGCCAAGATGGAAACAGTGCTTTTAAATTTTTGCTATGTCCTTGTTTCTTCAGATATTTTTGTCACCTCTTTACATCCAATATATAACTGGTGACCCACTTAGGATTAATGTTAGGGGTAGGATTTGGTTAACACCCTCTTATATTGAATTTTCACCTTTCTGGATCACCCAGATGGATATGATTTTATCATATAAGTTTGAATACTCAAATACAACATCTGCTTTGTGAAAAGCAGGACACGTGTATTTGTCTCCTCCAAACTGAGAAATCACTAAGAAAAAAACATTACTCAGTGCTCAGTACAATAACTCTGACAGGGACGGGACTTTATTCATCAACAATGGGCCTTTTCTTTAATTTACAGAGTTCATACCACCACTAAATCTTTGGGAGTAAATTATAATTATCTTTGACAAACGCATGCACATACACACAGAACTGTGATCTCAGTCATCAGCTGCATTATTATATTCCAGATAGTTCTGCCATAAATGGATGCAGAAAAGCTACGTACTGACCCAGAAACATTAATCAGAGTGCAGGAAATGAAGTTTAAGATTTCCTGGGGAAGGAACTACTTTCAATTAATGCCCAAGCCCAATGCAGAAACAAAACCTACGCCCATGAATTTACAGTAACTACCCGTGATGACCGGCTTCTGCTTGTGAAAGCATCACAGGATGTAAAGATCAACAACACTCTGCTCAGCTGAGCTGCAGTGTTAGCTAGCTCCAAGTTCATTTGGTTAGGACCAACAGAAGGTTGAAAAAATAGGTCCTAAATTAAACTGATTCAAAAATTATTGATTTTACTTATTTACTGTATTTTGAATAAACTGATCACAGTTCTTTTCTAATATATTCTTTTGGAGCTTTGAGCACCCAGATATCATATATAATATCAGTTATATCAGTTTATCAATAAAAGTTAGCGATCTCTACGTCTTATATCCAACAAACTGGGCAACTCATGCTAAAAACAGTTTAGACAGATATATACATCCTCTGGTCTATAATCCTTTGATATTACAGCCCAGATATAAAATGTGCAAATATAATTACAAGTCATAATTTTATCTCATTTTCTTGATTTTTAAACTTTCCCTATAGACATTAATCTGTTTGTGAAGGTCTAAATCAGGAGTGTCCAACTTGTTATAGTTCATGGATCACAATCTGATTATAATAACCTGTGTGGAAAAAACAAAAAAACATATAAAAAAGTAAATGTACATTTGGTAAACTGTGACATTTTCACAGTTCATAAACCATCAGTTTAAGAAAAGATCCTAAGATTTTTTTAAAGAAAAATAGACATGTAGAGTCGTAGTTTGTGTCTTTTGTTTCACATCAGTCTAAAAACACTTGTATACACATATTTTCACCACACCGGAAATTGTAGCACATTGAACTGAAAATCACCTAAGGAATTAATGACGTCACTATAATTTTTAACACTCTCCACACAAGTGGACGGACCATGCAGTGGGCCAGTTCTGGCCCCTGGGCCCTATGTTTGACACCCTTGGTCAACATAAGAATTAAACCACGGTTCACAAAACACGTCTTTGTTTTCATTTGGTACAATGTTATTACTCAAAGAAGGCATGTAACAATGGCCTTTTCTCGTCTTAATGAAAGACTTAAAGAAGAGTCTCTGCACTGATGTGGTCTTAATTGAGGGATTAATGAATGGATATTACGTACATTACCAAACCATATGCTGATCCTCGTTTAATTAGACTCTTTTCGTGAAATCCTGGTCAAATTGATCGTAAGCCGGGTCGAGTCGAGTTACACTCTAATTATTAGGCCCCAAACCCTGAGGTGCCCTTGGTCACTGGCTCTACAGCTCATGGGATCTCCTAATGGAGAGTCGCGGGGCTAATTGGGACACAGGTAAGGTTACATGTGACAGCAATTAAGCCGAGCAAAGGGCCAACTGTGTGGCCTCCGGCGATCCCGGCGCAGCACTCGCGATCCCTGAGTGCTGTTTTTGTCTTTTTAGCGCTTTTTTCTTTTTTGGGAGAAGCAAAGCTGAGAAGTTTCCCCCCTTTAGTCTATAGCAGAGATCAGATTATGTAGAGAGCCTAAATCCCATATCGTTTTCAGCTACTCTGGACATATAAATTGCTAAAACGTTTGCGTTTTACTTTGTTTTTAGTTCACTTTTCCATTTTATTTTATGTGTATATATATATATATATATATATATATATATATATATATATATATATATATATATATATATATATATATATATATATAATTTAACGCACACATGTTACGACGTTTATTTAAAGACTTATATGTAACAAGAAACCTGGTTTATTCAATTTCATCGTTTCCATTAGATAAACAATTATTTTCCCAGAAATCAGAGACAACTATCATGTAAACTGACAGTAAGAAAACCAGAGACTGTAGTTATTGAAAGAAAAAACAAAAGCCAAAACCAAAAAACAGCCTGCGTGTTGTCCAGAGGGGAAGTGCGAGAGCGTGTCTAAACGCATTATCACTTTTCAAACCTCGGTCTCATGCAGCACGGGGCGGTGGGACACTCGACCCCCTGGCAGCGGTGTTGCTGGAATTACCTACACATGACAAATCAAGACCATATCTGGGAAAATAATCGGGTCCCCGCTGCGTGAAAACTCCCATTAGGGAACAACACTGCCACTGTTAATTACCGAAATGGGCTTTTGTTCGCTGGCAGAGACTATAACTACAACACAACAAACCCGAAAAATCAACACTTTCTCCATTGCTGGCCGATTTAGCTTGGTGAGACCTTTGGCACCTTTTGCTCTTGTTGACTTTGTGGAGGACACGGGGGCTGTTTGCAAACACCGCCAGCATTTAAGATATTCAGTTATTATTCTGTAAGTTTGCCCGCGGCGCTGTTTTTACAGTATTTAATTGGTGGATAGGAAACTGCACGATTTCAGTGATGACCAGTTTATCAGGAACCATCTGGAGTGTTTCGTCCACGCCGACAGTTGGTCTGAGATTGGTCACAAGGCTGTGGCGTATAGATAAAACAGTTGGCAAACCATGACCTCTAGTCGTTCATTAGTGGGAAAAACATTTCCAGAAAAATACCAGAAATATGTTCTAACTTATAATAAGAAATAACTTATGATTTCAAGAAACACACAATTTCCTGATTCTTAAAGATGCTCCTTTAATATGGCAAAAAGCTTTAACGAGTCGAATAGTTTTTTAAATCCAAAACTTTCATTTTAATAAAAAAAAAATCGAAACTTCACTTTAGTTTTAAGTCGTAGGCAACTGTAAATACTGAAATATTGTTCATTCCAAAAGTTTAGTAGGCGATATTTCTTCCGCCTCCGTAAACTACATCGTTGTGCATTTGCGCTGTGGGATTCAAACCTTTGTAAGACTCATATGCATTAAGATTAGTTTCCAAAGTAGATGCAATGCCATAGACGTCTGCTCATTTGTGCACTTCTTAAACTGGGAGTTAAGTTGAACACGGGGCTTTGAGCCCCGCCGGAGTGGAATGTGAAAACTGCCCTCTCGCCTTCAAGCATCTAAATAATGACAACTAATGGGCTTTTATGCGGGTAAGCCACTTAAAATGTCTCTCACTCCCATCATTAAGGTTTAACCTTTAAAAGACGTAAAATCTTTTTAAAGAACAAAACTATTTGAAATTATTAGAGAAATCTACAAAGCTACCACACGTGTTCAGCAGCTTCTATTTTATTAACTTCTTAAAATTGCTTATTGGTCATTGGTTATAATGCACAAAATGCACAGTAAGCTTATAATTTCTATTGGACATTGATGGAGCCCACTTAAAAGTACTTGTATCGCAACAAGCGCCACTGTCTGTCAATCCCATCCAGTCATACGATGTCCAATCAGGTTGCCCCTTTTTCCTTTTTTCTTTTTTTAACCACACTTTTGGGGCCTATCACGCCGGGCCCTCAAGCTCTCACTTCTCCAGCTGAGGGGAGGGGATACGACCTTATTTGGGATTTATGACCTTATATGGAGCGCCGCCAGTGGAGGGCAGCCGTAGGAGGCAGCCTTGCCAGTGACACTTTGCCGAAATTGTAGCTTTGACTCTCAGACAGTCGAAGGGTAAAGCGATAGTACAGTCGAGCGGCAAAGCTTGTTCAGCGAGGTGTTTCTATTTAGACTCTTCCACACTGACGATCATCCAGAAGACACTGGAGATATTTCGCCCGTGTAGTTGGTAAATAAATGTCAGAGCGCCCACTGACGTCGCTTTCCAAATCGTCACCTCGGCGCGCAAGAAAAAGAGGAACAAGGATTGCGTGCTCCCCGGGACTTGCGCTCCATGGGCTGCGTTATCCAGAAGCTTGCTGGGACTAAATACATCGAATGATATGAGCATGTAGTCAGTGTTAATTCTGCTTTTCATTCAATTTAGACGTAGTGTTGAGCTTGTGGCTGAAGAAAGGCGCATGAGGCAACACGTTTTCTTCTATATTCAGTTTCATTTGTCCAACTTTAAATTCTAGAGGCAAGCAAATAATCAGACGGCTTTTAATTTTGACAGCAGAGACTCTGACTTACTGGACTGACTTTCCCGAGAGGTTACGCTCTGAAGAACAACGTGTTTATGGATATCTGCGCAGCAAGGAACATCGGGAGTTGTAGGCTTTGCACTTCTGAGTCGATCATGTTGATACCTTGCTTTTACTGTAAACTTTGATAGATGTTTACAGGAAGATTTCGGCGACAATAAGAAATCACAGTTCTGATACGCTCAGACTGACCTCTGGGGAAAGTGGGACGCGCTTTTTCGCCCTCCCTCGTTTTTTTCTCCCGAGACGTCAGGACGGATCTCTATCACGCAATCTGACTCTGCTTCTGTGGTTTAAACAAAGACCAAGTGTTTTGGGATAGCATGGCAATGGTAGTAAATCAATGGCCAGAGAACATTTCTGCAGATCCGGGGTCTCAACTCCAGATATGCGGCCAGGAGCCCGGCGGGGCACCTGGAACACCAAACGGTTCTACCCCAGGGAACGACGCACTTTCCGGGGACAAGATCCCCAACGTGGACTGCATGGTGTGTGGGGACAAGTCCAGTGGGAAGCATTACGGTCAGTTCACCTGCGAGGGATGCAAAAGCTTCTTTAAGCGTTCTGTGAGGCGGAACCTCACTTACACCTGCCGGGGGAACCGAGACTGCCCCATCGACCAGCACCACCGGAACCAGTGTCAGTACTGCCGGCTGAAGAAGTGCCTCAAAGTCGGCATGAGGAGAGAAGGTAAGGCTGGCTGCTCTCTCTCTCTCTCTCTCTCTCTCTCTCTCTCTCTGCGTGTGTGTGTCGGATGTCAGACTGTATTTGTAACACTGCAGACATTTATTTACAAAACGTATTTATGTGCGTAAAGCTGTGCGCAGTATTCTCAGTTTTTAAAACAAGAGTGCCATTAAGTCTGGAATTCAGTCGTAAAAGATGTAAATGTTTCTCTGGTTTCACTTGTTTCATTACTTCTTAAAAACACATTTGAAACAAGAAAACACGAGTGCAGACGAACCCCTATCAAAAGCAGGCGAAAGAAATCAATAGACAAACCGAAGGCAGTCTTCACTTTGACAGATTTGCTCTGACTGCAAGAAAACAATGCATTCAAACCTAAATTCATGTGACGCTCACACAAAAAGATATGTGTGTAAAAGAAAACCTCGTGCCATCTTTTGTTTTGCATGCACCCTGACTGGTTTACGCGTCTTCACTTTTTAGTTATTATTATAATCAGCATGCTTAGACCTTCTCACACTTCACTTTTTTTTTTACTGAATCTGAACCATTCATCCCAGCGCTCTCTGTTCCGTGAAATCCTCCCTTTGTCACGCAGTTTTAATTATGCTGTTTGCACACCGACACCCCGAGCCGCTATAAGAGGATGCCGCTACATTTGTTGCATTGTGTTGGATTAACAACGGGTCAGTTAGTGTCAAAGAGGAGCGGAGCAAACGTGCTGGAGAAGAGCTTTCCCTTATGTATTGTCATTCGGTAGCGCTGCATCGAATCAGGAAGCATGAGATTGTGCATATTTAAAATAAGAACCAGCATGTCTTCTGGTTGAGTTATAGATTCATTAAAGTAGTTTCTGCATTTTGGAAAGAAAATAAAGAAGAACGGGGTACTTTTAATTTGACCGATCACTATAATGGAAATGTCATATTACTATTACGCACGATGTTACACAAACTGTGCACATAAGCCATATGCGAACAGGTGAGATATGAGCAGTTAGGTTTTAATTATACCGAGTGAAAAAGTGGCGTGACTTCAGCGGTCCTCAAGAGACTTTAATGAAGATGTCACACTTCGCCGTTTTTTATTTTCCCTCTCAGAGGACAGAATAAGGTCAGCAGCTGCGTCACCGTGAGCAGTCCTCCAAAGGCACTAGGCAGTGGAAGTTGAAGGACAGACCCCGCCGCCTTTTGCCACAGCCAAAATGTAAATAGCAGACAAAGACGTTGGAAATAACCCGCTCTCCTTAGAGACGAGCTGAGAGGAGATGATCCCTCAAGGGTTAGTGTGATTGAAGTCTGTGCCTCTGGCAGTGTATGTGTGTGTTCACTGTACACACAGTATTACCTCATGTTAAGTACCCGCAAGCCACACCAACTCAGTCATGCTCCATTCCGACTGAATGAACCCGAGGAAATCTCCTGACGCGCCGCTGCGTGGAGAATAGCCAGTCCTTCTGATTCAGTCTGTAAGAAGGAAAATGTTAAAGAGCTGAAAAGACATCAGTGAAAGGGAGTTTTGGTCACAGTTTGCACGAAAATATAGTGAAATAAATACGTTACAAGAAAGCAAAATATTAATAATTTAAGCGTAACATCTTAGAAGGCGTTTATGGGAAATGAACTGTTTTACAGCCATTTTTTAAGAATATTTCTTGGCGAGGCTGAGACATTAAAATTAAGCATTTTCTCATCATCTGTAGAAATCACAGTTTTTTTTGTCTTTTGGCACAAATAGATTCTTCTAATTCAGTCGGGCAAAAACCAAAAGTTAAAAAAATGTTTCTCATTTAAATAAAACCTGAAAATATCAGTCGACTGAAGAAAGAGTGTGAAAAAAATCACGAAAGGTCTCATTTTGAAGGCAGTCGCTCATTTACTTGTTTATATTGACCATTTCTGCAGTGTTGGTTTTTAGTTGTGTGCAAAAGGCTTAAATGTGGAGTAGGTCAACTTACACTGGATGAGCTCATCTGTTGGTCCATTTGGGGTCAGTTCGCTGTCTTTAAATCCTCTTTGTCGACAGACTTCTGTTTATCAGCGATCATTTGTCTAGTTAGGACCATATTTGCTAAAGCATATTCATTGTCGGGGAATTTTTTACTGTGATTTTAATGGCAGGACGATTTCCAAATACAGAAGGAAATAGAAGTAAATTAGACGTTTCAGGGGCGTTAAAAACAGCTAAACTGCGTAAACACGATTTTTCATAAACATTAAAAAATAAAAAATAAATCCTGACGTCTAACTTTATTATTCAATCGCGCATTAACCAGCCTAGAAGTTAAAGATGATGGGTGTTAAAGAAAAAGTTTAACGACTTTTAAATCATATGTTCTCTCTCACCGTAGAGAGCATATATAAATATTGTTTTCTTCATATTTTTTCAACAGGCTAAAGTTTTCAAACAGATGCACATTTTTAAATTATGATTTACACAAGACATCTGCTAAATTCCAAAGTTTGACGATACTTTTAAAATAAAGCAGCAGATGTGCATGAAGATGTAGTTTGTTGAGCTGATTTGTCATTCTGTTAATTATTTAGAAGCCTTTTCACTTCCCTTCAAATGTGCTCGGTGATAGCATGTAGGTCATATGTGGGTGCAGTTGGCTAGGACATGTTATGCAATTATTATATAACATGGTTCACCGGCTTCATCCACAGATGGAGTATTAGGATATGGGAAGATTATGTTTTTGGATAGCAGAGGAGAGTTGGTGATTAACCTAGTTTTCATCTTCTCGTCATTCCGCCTCATGTAGAAGCAAGAGAACTCATGCTTCAAGTTCATCAATGACAGCGCTTCATGATATTTCTGCTACAATAAATAAATATTGATCTGCCTGAGAAGTCGTGCTAAAAGTTTTATGAGTGGATTGTGGCAGATTCTGAAATTCTTTGCTTTCAAGTGAGTGGTATTTGTTTCCCAAAGGGGACATTTGACCTCTTTCTGTAGACTGCTGTGTTGAACATAATATCATTTGTTGGAGACTCTTAACCAGGGCACCTTTCAGCAGCATGACAGCAAACATTTCACTGCTGGCTTCAGTAGGAGTCAAGCCCCTAAAACCTTGGCAGCGTTAGTGTCATTGTCTCACCAGGCAGCTACATAGAACCTCCACTTGTTCCTCTGTCAGTTCAGTTTCTAGGATGACTAAGTAGAGAGGCAAAAAGAATCAGCCTGACAGTTCCTTTGAACCAGAGTGAATGTTTTAATTTTGAAACATGCTGCAAGGACGAGCCACTGACTTTAGTGAGGACGGAAAAGACACGTGGGAGTTTACTGCTCTGATTAATTCATTCATACACAGTGATAAGGTCATCTTGTCTCTTGTATGTGTCTTGAATCAGCTGTATGCACGCAACATTTGTGGACACACGCACAGCTTTTGGAGTCTAGTGATAGTAAATAGTCTCAACATCCATTTGTAGCACAAGAATCTGTAATACCCAAACTGAACATGCTCGGTGGGGAGACTGCTGCCTCCTCTGACCCACAAAATGCCAACAGCAGTGAAAAATATAGGTCAACCAAATCTAAAACATTAATAACACACAGGCTGAAGTCAAAGTCCAAAAGTGTGAACCGTCAGGGGCCTCTACGGTGAATAAATACCCTGCTGGAGTGCTAAAGTCTAACACGGTATTAACTAATCCATCCTCCACAGCGAGCAGGCAATTTAACACCAAAACACTGCAGTTTGGCCTAATTTTGGCACTAAAAATCTTTACGTATCCCAGTTGTTTGGCTATCGACAAATTTAAACACTTAACCCCTGTAACTAGACTCATGAGCTAAGTCATTACCAGAGAGCTCTCAGAGGAAAATGACTACCAGTCAAATGGCAAAACCACACAGTTTTCTCCAGGGTTGAAAAATGAAGCAAATGCAAAAGTGCCAAATACTGCAGTTCCTCAGTTAGCCAGTTGAGACCGGTAACAAAAAGAAAGTAATTTCCCATAGATTCCTATTCTACGCCATGAATTTTAGTTTTACAGAGAAAAAAAACACGTCACCCTACTTTTGGGGAACTTGGTGCTCCTTGTTTATATATGTTTAAAAAAATGTTTGGAACTCTATGAAACAGAGGTGGATGTCACGTTTCTGTCATTTGACATTTGGAGTACCGTTACATCCTGGTACCTTACATCTCCCTTCATAAAATCTTGATTCTGATTCTGCGATCCTCTCGTACCTGCTGTCACTCTCATCCAGTTTCCTGTCCTCACAGAGGGAGTGACCCTTACTGTCCAATCAAATTCTTTCCTGTTCTTGCCCTCATTTCCTGCAACTTTTTACATGCTCATTTTAGTGCATGATTTGATCGCTTACACATCCCATCACGTCCCAATCCCTGCTCCAACACACCTGATTCAAATAACCAACTGGGTATTATGTGCTACAGCTGTCTAAATCCGGTGTTTTGCAGTACTGAAACACCTAAAAACCTAAAACAAGCTGTCCCGAGGACCAAAATATAGAACCACTGCTTTACTATTATTGCCCAAAGAAAACTGTCCTAACTAACTAAAAATACTTCTTCACATTTTCTTGAACTTGCATGTGTTTTTTAAAATATGCTTAGCTCAAGTTAAACATACAAAAAAAAGATTTTGTTCTTAGCAGTCGCTAGCATTCTGTCACATGCACGTTTGACTCCTGAAATAATTGCTCCACCCCAATGTCAAAGGTCAAACCGTCTGCTACTCATCATTTTACTGAACACTGAAGTGTTTTGTGTCACAAAATAAATAAATACATGGGGATAGTATGATCACCAAAAATTTGGTTTGCTGCCTGAGGGCAACACCATGGCATAGAAGGTTATAAAGTCCAACTTCAAAGCAGAAAAAGGATGTTTACAGCTGTTTTTCGGCACTATAGCTAATTTCCCCTCTCAGAAATATTGTAAGGGGATATTTTTTAATAGCTCACCCTTTTAAACTCCAGTCAAGTTTGAATATTAGGAGTGCGTCTGATTTGACTGATGGGTGAGTGACGACATATGCAGATGCCTGTCATGGTTCGACTGCTAATTTGAGTCGCCTCTCTACTGTGTGTGAGTCACTTCTCTACTTGGTGCCTTTTGAAGCATTTTTAATGCAATGAATTCATATGACCTGCTGTGTGGTAATTATATTAAAAGCTTAAGGATAAATCCGTGTTCCACTTTTGGTGAGTGGAACACGGATTCTAAGATTTTCTTTAAAATCGAATGTGGTCCTGACCAAAATCTGAGTGTTAAGGCTTCAAAAGTTAGCTTCATAAACCAATGGGTGATGCACGGCGGCTACATTCTAGTGATGGGTCGGTCGCGAACGAAATGGCTCTTAGAGCCGGGTCTTTGACATGAATGACGCGAGCCGGCTCCTTATCGCAAGCTGTGGTTTTTTTTTCTTTCTCTCACCCTCTCTCTCGCACTTATTTCCGCTTCACTCCGCAGGTGAGCCTTGTGCTTTACGCTGGGAAGAGGGGGGAGGGGCGGTAGTTACACTCAGTTGCACAGGAACAGAGCGGGAGGGAGAGAGAGAGAAAGAGAGCCAGGGACAACAAGGTATAGTGATGATCCACAACTATTTTCAGTTGCAGATGATAAAGGATTCAGAAAGTTTATTCATGCAGGTCCATATGACAAAGAATATGCATGTTCTTTTAGTTTTCATATTATAATTTACATTTAATTGTGTTGTGGTTTGCAGTGTTTTGTGTTGTTTCACTTTAAATTTGTAAAAGGAAAAAGCTGAAAACTTAAATAGTTAAAAGTTGAAATGTGAATAGTTGGTTTTTGTATTATATGATTTATTTATTACATTTTATGTGAAGTGAATAAATAAAAGTATATTTACAGTGGCCCCTACAGACAAAGCACATACAAACTTCAAATCACGTACGAACCCTGGAGCACGTACAAACTCCAAAACACGTAAAAACTCAGAAGCACATAAAAACTCAAAACACGTAGAAAAGAGAACAGAAGTGCTCCAGGATGCTAGCGGCAGTGTTGAACTTTTGTTACCTAGTGGCTACACAAGCCAGCAAGTACCAACGACCGGATTTGGTGTGTGGTAGTAACAGGTAAATGACCTTTTTTTAAAAAATTTGACTATATATGAATGCTTGTGTATAAATACACAAACGATACACATATGCTTTCATGCTTTCAATTGTGTAATTTAAGTGATCTAGGTAGCTCTGTTTTGGAAGTTCAGAGCTACCTAGGTCACTTATGCTAGAAATGCTAGAAATGCGTTTTGGAGTTTGTACGTGTTTTGTCTCTAGGGGCCACGTCATATATTTATATATAAACATATATAAATATAACAACTTTTTTTTTTACATTAGTAATTCCTTTTGTGCATAATTTTATATTATTGTTAACAATAAATTAATTAAAGCAACAAAACAACCTGAAGAGCTGGTTCGGAGCCGAAAGAGCCGGCTCTTTTTAGTGAGCCGAACCGAAAGAGCCGATTCTCTAAAAAGAGCCAGAAATCCCATCACTACTACATTCATCTTTTATAGGCAGTTTATGAGCAAAATATATTTTAAGGTGTTACAATTGTGCCTATAGTATTATCTCCAGTGCTAAGGCGTTGTATTGCTGTGTACTACTGATGCCATTTCTTGCTCATCCCACAGAATCACCAATGCAACAACAGCAAACGTAATGTGACCTTTCTGGTCCATTCACTCAGTCACTCCAGCAAACTGACTCTGAACTGTTTTGCTTGCAACTGAAGTAGCTCAACCTGTTTTCATGTGTCACTCAGGTCACTTGTACTAATGCACAGTCGAGAAAGAGTCATTAAATATGTCAGTCTGTGCGATGTGAACACCCCAACAGCCTTCTCCTTTAATCTGCCACACATGTGTTCCCTAACATAGCACTACTGGGAAGCCATGAACATTTATATTTTAGGGGCTTAGCTGATGATCTTATTCATGCCCGTTGGGTAGAAGTGTAGTAGAAGTATTTATAGCCGTACCAATAAAAGTTGGAGATGAAGCTCCAATGCGCCATAAACAAATGCACCTTTACATGATAATAATTCAAGAGGGACATCTTAGTCCTGCTGTGGCTCGCTGTGTGGTAAATAAAGTCAAGAGGAGGGGCGTGTGGAAGTGTAAATAAGTGTAACATGAATCAGACCCACTGGGCTGAATTCACTTTGCTAATTAATTTAGGAACTGCCTCATCAAAGTCTGAGAGAAAGAATGAGGCAACCTCGGCGATGCAGCAAAGCTACCAAACTTCCTCACGCAAAGCTCCTCTCATCCCTCCACGTCTCTTGTCTCTCTCTGTCTGTGTCACCTCACTTCTCTGCCGCTCCTGCACTGCCTCCGGTTTTTCTGCGCTCCCGTTCTGTTGTGTCTCTCACGTTCGCTGCATACCTCAGCTCCTTCATGATGTTTGACAGACAACTGGGGACACAGCCAGTCCTCCTACAGCGTGCAGGTGGTTTGTTCTCAAAACATTTCTCTTAAGATGGAACCAAAAAAAGGGTAGTGAAGTTGAGTGAAGAAATACTATTATCGACCAACTTTTCATTTGTCTACATTTTATTTCTCTTTGAAGTGTTGCATTCATTTATATAGAGCTTTGTAAAACCAAACAGTGAAGTGCAGGAGGCTTAAGATCGCTTTCAAGTGTTGCAGTCAGCCATGACTGCACTGCAGAGTACAGACACCTGCATTTAGTTTGCATACTACCCTGGCAATTAGTAACTGATATTTTTACAACCTGAGCCAGCTTAAACGTGTTGCAATCACAAGACTAACATATCTATTTCACGAGGAAGGAACAGGCCTTCACACATTTTGATAGTGAATATTGGATTGGTGAGGATCAGTGACATGCGTGCTGCAGTTTCTTCGATTTTGGAAGCCTCGTCCCCGAGAGAGAGGGAGGGGGCACGGAAATGAAAAAAAAAAAAAAGGTGTGTACAACAGGTAGGCATTTATAGACGCATGGCAGGAAGGCTTGCGTTTGAGGCGTGGTCCTGCTCCTGAACCTTAGATAAAGTTACTTCCAGCTTATGGAATTTAGCAACATTAGCATTCATGTTTGTTTCTTATGAATAAAAGTCTCTCCTTTTAACTCTGCCCTTCACCAGCTCCTGAGAGTAAAATCTGTCTTTAACTACCAAATGCTCCACTGTATTTCCTTGCTGTCTGCTAACTTTTTCATGCCTGACAGGGTGCATGCACTGTTATCAAAGGTTAACATCATTATGTATACAAAATGGAAGATAGAGGAGTACAAGCAAACCAAAATAGTAAAGCTGTGGGCTGACACATTGAAACAACGACCCGTAAAAGTCACACAGCTCATCGGAGCTGAGGGAAGCCGCTCTTTAGGTCCAATAAATGTAAATAGGTTCACTGACAGCTGTGAAATCCACTGTTGTTCTAAAATTTTGTGTCACGGTCATTTTAATAAAGAACTGTTTTGTGATTTCCTGAAGTGCTGGATAAAGTGCTTCATGGTGTTTGTGGTAGCTAAAATATTTCTGTGAGATAAACAGAAGGAATAAAAAAATAAGAGCCTGCTATTGAACAATACCACTCCATGGGCTAGGTGAGTGAACCATGGACCACACAGCACAATATTTGTAGATACCACATAAAGGTCATTCTTTGGAAGAATTAGCACAAAACCCCGAGCTACAGTGTAATCATTATAGAAATAGCTGGCTCAAGTTTTTCTTAAAAAATATGAATGAAAAAAAAAAAAGCCAAAAGATTAATAGCAGTGCTTACAAGCTCCAAGACCGAGAACTGAGAATGAATTCCAAATGAAAGTTGAAAAAAAACCCCAGCTAAACATTTAATTATTTCTTTTTTTTAAACTTTGCTTTAATTGCAGGAGTTTCGAACGCCTCACGGACACAAACACACACGTGACCTCTCTCTGTGACATGACTCAGGGACGCAGTTTCATTTTGGGAAACGTGTTTATTGTTTGCTTGCCAGTGGAAGTTTTAGAAATGGAAAAGCTACTTATTAAATGCAGCTATTAGACTGAGACAAATCTATAATGCGTCTGTGTTGCCCCGGCACTGTGACCTTTTAGTCCAAATGTTGATAGGCCTTAATTGTATTTAGCTGCTGTAATTCCACTAACAGTCTGACCCAGAGGCTAATCCAGGGCAGCCAGGCAGCGAACTGTGCTCTCTGCCAGCTGCCATTTGCTGAAGTGGCATTTTGAAAGTCGCAGCTGAAATGTCCCATGGTACCTCTGTTTGCATGCACTTTCCTCCTCTCCCTCATTCTTTTGCCCTCATTTCATGGCCTACCTACACAGGATGCTGTTTTGTTTGGGGTTTTAGGGATGTATTTGCCTTTTTAACTGCTTTCTCTGCCCTCAATTTGGATTCAGATTAATTTTATTTAAGAGAAAAAAACAAAAACTGTTTATCTTTTTAAAGTTACTATCTGACAAGCTCAGTCAATTGCATTAAGGTCAAGCACAGTCCACCAATTAAAAAGCCGGAAACGGATTATGGCACAAACTCAAATCTGACTTTATGCTCCCATCCCCCTTTTAATTCTCTGTTTCCTTTTTTTTGTCTGTTTCTATCTAATGTCATTTCTGTCTCTTTTGCTCTCCCTTGGCCCATCTCCGTGTAAATATATCACATCTCTTTGTCTCTGCACTGGCCTTTCTACCTCTCCATTTCTTTGGACCTTACTCCAATCACCCTTCTGCCCTTTCCTTTTTATCTGTTCCAGAGTCTTGTACAGCAGCTGTAGGCGAGTAAAAACAGAGAGCGATGTGTTTTAGTCAGGCGTACTCAAGTGCTCTGCCTCTCAGGCACGAGTGACCCCCACAATGAGGCTTTTGAAAAGTCAAGTGGATCAAGTAGATTCACCAACATCTGCGGGATTAACCACTAATCAATATGAGAACATATCAATAGCTGTGAATTCACAAATAAGGGACATAAGGAGCAGGGGCGGATCTAGAGAAATTTTCTTAGGGTGGCATAGAAATCAAATGGGGTGGCAAAATCGAAGCCCTTTTTTTCATACACTTATGCAGGTGGTTATATATGGTTAAAATAATCCAAATGCAGTAAGCATACACGTTTTTCATATAAATAAAGTCTATAACTTAATTATTGTCTGTAGCCCACATAATTAAACACTTTAGCTACATAAAACATGTGAGTTTTGATGCTATGTACTGTACAGCCTGTGTGATGAATAAATATGTAGTATGTAGTATAAATGTAGTATAAAATCCAGAGAGCTACACAACATGGAGCTACACAACATGGGGCGGTTCATTTACAAATGCAAGTCTAACTTAGGTTTACACTGTTTGTTGTCAGAAAACAGTCACATTGTTACAGCTTAAATTACACAAAATGTCAGAAATCTGCACTGTCATGAACAAAAATTGAAACCTAATTTTTTCATGATTTGTTGGATTAATCCACTGAGGTCTGAAATACAACCGGCAATTTCTGACTCCTTTTGAGTTTACGTTTGTATTTCACCCTCAAATTGTTTATTTTTTATTCTTTTCCCTTGCCTTGTTTGGTATCTTTTCAGCTCAACTTAATTTAGTTGTTTTGACTGACATACTGCATTAGTATTACTGACCTGAAATGAAATCACACAAATAACTTAAAATCCTAGTAGTATTTTTTTACTGCAAAAAAAAAAAAAACCCACACAGACATGTTGAGTAAATTTTTATAACTTGAAATGCAAATATAAAATGTACATTTTGTAAACATATACAACTATTTATCTAAAAATGCAGCCAATACACCTGCTGTTGTTTTTTCATTTTGTATAGGAATTTGTAAAATATTACTAAAACTAAAAGGAGAGAACAATCAGGTGTCGCAATAAGATGCCCCACAAATGATGTGTGCCAGTAAAAAATAAGTTTGTTCTCCTGTCTTTTGGTGGACAGCACAGGGATAAACCTGCAGCCCTGACAACAGGAGGTGTATCACTCAGCTGGTTTTCTAGTGACAGTGTTTACATTGCAAATGTGCCTTTGTGACATTCATTAGTGCCCTCACCGACACACAAAACAAAACAACGACTACACAACACAACAACTACATAACACAACACACTAAGTATACACTCCACACTAAACGTTACAAATCTGCCACATCTAAAAACTCTCTCTCTCACTCGCTCTGTCTCATAAACATGGCTTGCTATGGGCTGAACCATTTGTTAATGGTGCAGGGGGGGAACACTATGCAATATATTCAGTTTTAGCATTTATATTCACTGTTGACTGTAACTACACTCAAACTGTTAATGCTATCTTATTTTAATAAACAACACTGTCATATGCAAAACTGGGGTGACACTTGGGGTGGCAAGGGATCATTTTAGGGTGGCACTTGCCACCCCATGCCACCCTTCTAGATCCGCCCCTGATAAGGAGCAGCGGGGTCTAAAAAAAAAACTGTTTCTTTCAATTTAAATTGTGATGAATTTAATAAATTCCTCTTGGAGTTCAGGCGCACTGTTTTACAATTTACTCAGTGCATAAAGGGGAAAGTCAAAAGTAGTTAAAACCAGGTTGTTCGCAGTAGAAGATTTTTTTTTACATGAAACCAGGACAGAGTGACAGATTCAGTTCACAGAAGTGCTCTGACTTAGATATGGACCAAAGCGCCTTTTGAGTCTGTCTCCCTAAAGAAGTTACCAGACAGAGTCTTTTTAAAAGTGCCCTTTTTGGGATCTGCTACAGCATTTTTATACTATAAGCTAAATAAAGGATGCATGCTGTTTTGTAAAAGGCCATTGTGTTTTATTTTATTTTATCCTATTTTTTATGCTGCAAAAGACACGGAAACCATCAAGAGGTCCAAATTCAGTGCTTAGAATTAGCTGTAGTGAAGGTTAGCTACCAGCAGCAGCTGCCTGTGTTGGCAACTGCCTGTCAGTTAATGCATACATTTAAGCCTTTAGAAAATGTATACAGTACATTAAAAAAATCACCTACTGTGCATTGGAATGAAGGAGGAAGTTAGCCACATGTTAGTTTCATCTCTGAAGTTCATTATAGGATTCTGTGGGGTTGACTCACTTAACCCCATGTGGTCACTGGAGAAAGTGCATTTTAGCATTTCTTTTTAGCCTTTTTAGCTGTATTTGGCTTTTAGAGAAAGCAACTTTATTCACCTTAATTTAACACAGTTCTTGGTGAACAAATTAGGAAGTCAGCTGATGTTTTCACAGAGAAAAAGTTTGCAAAAGACAAGTTCAGGAAAGCCTCCCAGTAAACTGCAAATATGAACATATTTCTCAGATCCATTCTCCTTTACCATCATCAGAGTCACCCTTTAACCATGTTGTTATTGATTCAATCGCAAAGTTAAAGATTTCATAATCTTTGAGAAGTACATATTCCAACCTGAACCCCAATGTTTCCTGTGTGTCTCTAAGATGTCTCTGTGCAAAAACCTCACTGTCAGATTATATACATACATATATACACAGATATATTTTTCATTAAGGGATTTTGAATGGGTTTAAAAAGGCAAATAAAAAAATCTTTGTGTAAGAAGGAGTTATAAGCAACATTTTCTCTAATCTGGAAAATCATTCACAAGCCTGTATTACAATAAAATGTCTGACTGAAAGGATCAGCAGTGTATGATTTAGCAGTCTTTCACTTCACACTTAAAGCACCTCAGAGTGACAAAAAAAACCATATTTGGCCAGGTAATCTCTGTGGAAATTGCAACGACTTGCTCTCGGAGCACTTTCACTCCTGCTGCTCAGAGTGCAGTTTTATTTTCCCTTGTTTGTGAAATCCTGCAAAGACAGATGCATGTGGCTAATCTGACAGCCATCTTTTGCAAAGCGAGACAGGAGCCGCTGGAGTGCAAGCGACGAGGAATGTCCCGTTGTGCAACATTGTCTTTGAGACAGGCAAAACCTCTTCATAGCTCAGCAAAGTGAGACTGCGCTGTTTGCCAGAAGAGATCACATTCTTTTTTCGGGCACACGGGTTGACACAAGTTCACAAGGAAAACTAGTACTTTGAGGTCAACACCTTTTGTGCAGAGGTATTTTTTTCTGTTAAAAGGACAGGCTAGAATTAAAGGCATTTTTATAACTTATGAGTGATTTGACCTCTCGTTTTTCCAGACGTGCCATGGTGCGTTCAATTGGCACAGCTGCTGTGTGTGAGGTGACAGGTGATGGAGAGTTAAAAAGCATTTTCCAAGCCCTTCGTCCTCCCTTTTCTTTCACCCCCTCCCTCCACCTGTCTCTTTATGTAAACCACAGCTTTCTATCTGAAGCCCCATCTCGGGCTATATTCAAGCACATTGAACTCTGCACCTTCTCTCTCTTTCCGTCGCTCCACTCTTCCCCAGACCTCGCATCGCCCCCATCTCCCTTTTCTCAACTTATCACCTTCCACTCACTCTTTCTCCTCCTTATCTCACCATTTCAGCCTTTTGCCTCATTTTTTCAACCCCTCTTTGCATTTTCATTGCGTCTCTCCTCTCGCTTGCCTTTCTCGCTGGCTCTGTGTAACTGAAGATGGAGTTATTAGTCAGACAGTGGATGACTGAACAGGTGTTTTCCAAATGGGCCTTTGAGCACTCGCCGCATCATCATTGCTCCACACCAGAGGGGGGTGGGGGTGGAGGTTAGGGCTTTGTGTGTATGTGTGTGTGCAAGAGCTTGGCCTCTGCGTGCCCCTTTCACCTCAGGCTGGGCCATTTGCCAGTGCAGGGACTGAGGGCGGGGGTGTTACCGTACGTATCCATGAGTGTGTATGCATGTGTGGGTGCATAACATATGTAGGTGTGAAGAAGTGTTATATTTTTACCAGCTGCTGCTTGTCGTTACTCATTGAGGCACAACAGCACTGTAGAATAGCCTTGGCCTGGCCACTTTCCATCCCTTCGCTGAAAAGACGAGCGCTGACACTTTTAGGGGTACGAGAAATGTTGTGTTGCTACACTTGTCAACCCTTAACCCCCATCCTGCCCCCCCGATCACCCGGCACATTTGACATGCTCAATTTGCTTCTTTCTTCTCTGTCTTCGTCGCGTCTCCCTTCTGTTACTCCTGCAGGTTTTTAGGACCTTGACCGTGCAGCGCCCCTTTGGATGTAGTAATTCTGTAAACTACTATAACAAGCTTGCTAAATGATAAAAGTTTCATAACAAACTGATGGAAGATTGCAAAAAACACAGTTCTTGGCCTGTCTTCCAGAAACATCCAGCGGCCTGCTTCCAGAGGAAACAGTGGATCTGGAACACAGATATGAGTTTATATTAGTGTGCTCCAGTCCCATTTAGTCCTTAATGACTTGTGTAATTAAATAAAAATGCTGAAGCACTGTTAAAAAGTCTCAGGTTCACCCAGATAAAAGTTCAACTCATCCTCTTCTTTGTTTTCAAACAGCAGTACAACGAGGACGTACATCAAACTCCCAGAGCAGTCCAGGGCAGTACCTGAACAATGGCACCGACCCGTACAACGGCCAACCCTACCTGTCGGGCTTCATCTCTCTGCTGCTTCGCGCTGAGCCGTACCCAACGTCTCGCTACGGGGCTCAGTGTATGCAGGGGAACAACCTCATGGGTATCGAGAACATCTGCGAGCTGGCGGCCAGGCTGCTGTTCAGCGCTGTGGAGTGGGCCAAGAACATCCCCTTCTTTCCTGATCTGCAGCTCATGGATCAGGTGAGTGTGAAGAATGACCAGAGTAGACCAAACCTAATGAGAATGAGACCAGGCCAGGCTAACTGCTTTCTACTGTTTTCAGTCTTTATATTGGATTAAGTCACACAAACATGAGAGCGGTATCTGTATTTATTTTCATCTAACTCGCAATAAGAAAATAATTTTATATCTATATATCTATATATATATCTATATATATATAGATATATATATATATAGTTCTACAATGGTAAATTGTTCCTTAATAGATCATGCACAGAGAAATGCCAGAAAACAAAAAAAAGTAAAGTAATAACTCATAGTTCAAAACACTATTTTCAAGCTACTGGCTAAAAATTCATAAAATGTCATCCCCACTTACATTTTGAACAGAACTAAGCTAATAAATATTTGAAAAACACATTAATATTTTTATTCCTCTTTTGTTAACCATCATGTCGCAGCACATCTGTTTTGGCACAAACCTCAACTCCCAACATTTGGTTCAGATCGACCTGACATCAATCATGCATATATAGATTTATATCAGCTATAAAGTCTTGGCACAGAGTAATCCCCTGACCTATAAATATTCACATGCACCTCTGACAGACATAGTCATCACAAATATGTCCGCTGTATCTGCACCAAATCATTAACATATCATTAATGTCAAGTTCACATGTTGAATATTTCTGACCTGTAATGTCAGCATGCACTCAGGTGTTTTCTGCAAACCCCACTCTTTTTAGACATGTTATCAAAATCCATGTAGGTTTTCTCTTTTCAATATCAAAGCGCTGATATTGTGTCAAACACTGTCTCAGAGATACACAGCGGGTGCCCTTTGGCATCTGTGTGTGCAGGTCTGTCACTGTTCAATTCAATTCAATTCAATTCAATTTTATTTATATAGCGCCAAATCACAACAAAAGTTGCCTCAAGGCGCTTCATAGATACAGAGAAAAACCCAACAATCATATGACCCCCTATGAGCAAGCACTTTGGCGACAGTGGGAAGGAAAAACTCCCTTTTAACAGGAAGAAACCTCTGGCAGAACCAGGCTCAGGGGGGGGCGGGGCCATCTGCTGCGACCGGTTGGGGTGAGAGAAGGAATTCCACATGTGTAAAGGACCCCTTTGGATCACATTTAAAACTATATGTGTAACTTTTCCAGCATCCAAAGTTAGTGGTGGGAAACATGCAAAGTAGAACTTCAAGTCTAAACCTAACCAGTAAAAAAGAAGTAAAAATAGAAATCCCCAAATGGGACACAAACTGTATTCTCCTGGCAGACAAACTTGTGACTTGCTCCATCGCCCCTTTAACCTCCTACTTTGTGGACTTTGTAGCTTTTGCAAGGAGAACTATTGACACTCGCCATTCAGTGATACTGCGGCTGGTGCAGAGGGCACAGATGCTAAAGGACACTCTGTGCTTATCTCGGTTATACCGGCCAAATCTGATAGAGCAGCAGTATTTGATGCCCTAGGATGACAACTTGTTGGGTCACCTCAATAAATTCTAATTATTTTTTTAATGTTTAACCACATCTCCAAACATGTTTCTGTTACATAAGAAAAGTTTAATCCTCTTCTACCTGTCACAGTGCATGCTTTCTCACCCTCTTGTATCCTTTCCAATCTTTTAAAAGTAACAATAAACACCTCATCAGACTAGCTGTCTAATTTCTGACGGGTAGGCGTGTCAGGAATGTTCTGTCATTCCACCGTTTCTGTGTGCTTCCCTATTCTGTAGTGAATAGGTACCTGTTTGAATGAATGAAGCTCTTGTATGTAATTTGCATTAAGTATTGGATAATGTTACCAAATTCATATCATCTCCAGGTGATATGTGGTGGTTTAAATGACCGAATGTTAAATATACCCTGTGTCCTTCTTCGCTCTGGATTAATGTGTATGTGTTGCTCTCTGGTTACATGTCAGTGATGGGTATAAATGCTGTCTGAAGCCTGCTGAACTCTAACTGGAGGGCACTCAAAGTGCTCAAACTCTGAGCAATTCTCAAAAGGGCTGTCACAGTTTTAGGCTTCAGACACATTTTGCCTTTATTCATTTTATATTTGCAACTAAAAGCAGAAAGGCCAAAGCCAAATTAGTCATCCACATGGGTAATCTGAACAAAAGTAATAATCATCCTATACCGCTTGTTTCTAGGTGGCTCTGCTGCGAATGTCATGGAGCGAACTCTTTGTTCTAAATGCTGCCCAGTGCTCCATGCCGCTTCATGTGGCTCCTCTGTTGGCAGCGGCCGGCCTGCACGCATCACCTATGTCAGCAGAGCGTGTTGTGGCCTTCATGGACCACATCCGAGTCTTCCAAGAGCAGGTGGAGAAGCTGAAGGCCCTGCAGGTCGACACAGCTGAATATTCTTGTCTCAAGTCCATTGTGCTCTTTACATCTGGTGAGTTTAAGTGAAAAAATGTGGTGTAGATTAATTTAAATGACAACTATAAATCATTAAAATGCTGTGCAAAGGTGCTACCTATACCTGCTACCCATAGGTGATATAAAAAAAATGCTCAGATTCATCCTAAAAGTTGCAAATACAAGCTTTAAGAAAGAAACAAAAGGTTTGTTAACACAAACCCCTGTACGACATACACCTTGTCTGAGGTGCATTTGAATGGAAACCAGTACTATGGCTGACTGAGAGGTGACCTCTAATGCTGCAGTAGATTGTGTCTCATTGGCTCCATATGTAAATGCTGCTGTTAGTCAGTCATGGTCTCTGCCCTCCATGAATTTGACTGTAATTTGATCACTTTGTCATACTGTAAAAGGCAGCTCTTGACCCCTGTGAGCTGCTCGTGCCTCACTTGAACCTCTTTGTTTTGCTAAATAGAAGAATAAGCTTTCACTACGCATTATAAACTTTGCATTTGTATTTTGAATTCTGTCCATTTGTGGGAACGACTCTTTGAAAAGCAATTTATTTCTTAATTTACAGTAGCAAAAAGAATCTGTTTATATAAAGTTCAAGAAACAACAGATTCATTATATTGTATTGTTGCATGCCTACTATTTGGACCCAAAAATCCAGTGTTATAAACCCCTTATTATACACAGTACAGTACTCGACAACAAAGAAAATGCCTTTATGCTAGAATAGATTTGTCGGTTTGCATCCAAAGCTTAGAAAAACAGGGCTCTTGAGCCTCACAACCTTACATTATGTGGCAATATGTCCTCCCCACTGAGTGACAGAGAGAATTAAATCAAAATATAATAGTTTTACTTCTTGGCAAAACCCCTGGCATCTGCATTGTTTTGATCCTGCTTATACACAAAGCCTGTTGAGGTTTATCCCAGCAGTCACTGGGCTCCAGTGTCAGCCAAAATACTGTCACATCTGGGATATTTCAGAGAGAGATCATGCTTTGTGACCCAGGGGGAAATGGATGGTGAAGAAGCCAACACTGAGATGTCTATCGTCTGTGTTATTTTACTGCTTTTTCCCCCCTTTCCCATCTTGCATGGCTTGTCAGATTCACTCTCTGCCTACTGAGCATCTTCACCAAGCTCTCTGTATGTAGGTAGCCAAGGATCCTCCTCTCCCTTCTTTTGCCTGTTTTCATCAGCCATCTCGCCTTCATGATCCCATCTATTATTAAAACCAGTCATCCACCCCTCCTCCCAACGCTCCCCAAACCCTAAACTCCAAGACCAGCACAACCCAAGCCCCAGGACCCCTGCCCCCACCACAGGAGTTGAATTATGTATGGTGCATTTCAGTGAGAAGGAGGATTCGCCATGACCTACATAACCCCTATAGCCCTAAGCATCCCATGTGACCTCCCTATATGCGCAGAAGCACATGTATACACATTAAAAAGCTGCACATCTTGGCAAGACCCTCGAACAGGATATTGTATGTCTTTGTGAAATATTCACACTTTAATGATCAAATCCTGAATTTGATGTAAACATGCACACACCGTAAATAGACCTGTTAATAAATCTGACCC
Source organism: Aulonocara stuartgranti (assembly GCF_965226115.1). Taxonomy (NCBI): domain Eukaryota; kingdom Metazoa; phylum Chordata; class Actinopteri; order Cichliformes; family Cichlidae; genus Aulonocara; species Aulonocara stuartgranti. Next base: position 4,031,515 of record NC_138947.1, on the reverse strand, counting down.
TTGCAGACCTGGTAGGATGACCTAACAAGCTCAGACAAACACCAATTGTCTCCCACCTCCCTCTGAGTCCCCTCCCACCACTCCCCCTGTGAAGCCCAGTCCGATCAAGCTACATCAGAGAGCGGGCATCTCAGTCCTGCCACCCTGATCCTTCACCCCCAATGACCCGGTGAGTGCCCAAGGATCAGACAAAAGAACACGGCACTTGGCGTAGAAGGGCACCCACAGAGCTGTCGCTTCAGCACACGAAGTGGTTTCAGTCACACAGACAGCTTCGCTAATCCCGACCGGGCAGTGACTGCCTTGTCACGAAGGACTCCAAAATGGTCGGGCTGACAAAAACGCAGTCCATCTGCCTCCCGAGTGGATGGAAATACAACCAAAGTGGGAACAATTATTCACCCGGAATGATGAGAATAGCGGCTGCTGGGCGGGTGGGGAGGGATTGACATGCTTGATTAAAATATGAGGTGAATTAATTATTTTTTGTGGAACTGAGGCAGGGTTTTACACAGGGGACAGATCAAAGTGTGAGAAGACAAAGGAGACCTGTGATGCAGGGTGACGGGTTAAAACTCACGGGCCAACGCCTTTTAACCGAAAGACTAAGCTTGAGAATAAATAACCCTCATCGAATACCTGCCTTCAATATGTGGGTTCACGCAGGGGGCAGGGTCAAAGAGCACTCCCACTTCTCGTACAGTATGTGGCAGAGTACAGTAGAATGCGTCTTTGTTTTGAGTTCACACATCTCTGACCTGCTTTGCAAAATCCCCTGTGATCTCCGCTCCACACACAGGGTGTGAAAAGCACCGCGTGCTGCGTTACACACTCTTGGTTGTGCGAGACTCTTGCCCAAGGTGGGGGCCGGTGAGACGAGAGGTAGAAGGAGTTGGAAGGCAGAAAGTGTCTCCCCAGCTGAGGAGAAAGTGAACACAGACCACAGGGGTGGAAGTAGATCTCCGCTGTGACAACCTTGATTTTGTCAAGTTGTAGCCAGATTTCTCTGAAAGGAAAATGCCCTGTTACATCCTGGTTCTTTCTGGCAATGAATAAGTATTAGGTGAAGACACCACTCTGCCACATACTAAAAGGTTTTGTTAAAATCTTGCACAATTGAAGCTTCTTTCACTAAGAACAAATTTCATCATATGCCAAACAGTATTAGCCTAACATAACATTAATCCAGAACATTAGTAACCAAAATATGGTATGAGAAGTCATTTTTCTTATGCAGTTATTCCTCGTCCTGCAATTCTGACTTACGTTTTGACACATGACATACTGGAACCCGCAGAACACTGGTTATTATTCCATGGCTAACACCTGATTTATCCTTCAACATAAAATCTACACAGTAAGCTATAATGTAGCCGCAAACCCCTCTGACCCATCAGTCTAACCTAGCAAATGCAAAGCAGCCCACAACTACTCTGGTTGGCCTAAAATTAAATGAAAGTCAGTGTGTCACAAAACTCACCTTAATGTCATACAGTCATTCTCACAAAAAGACTACTGCTTGAGTTGGATAAATACTTATATCAGTTCTAAATCTTCACTTTGTATTCCTTTCTACTAGACGCCATGGGCTTGTCAGACGTCGCCCACGTGGAGAGCATCCAGGAGAAGTCTCAGTGTGCTCTGGAGGAGTATGTAAGAAACCAGTACCCCAGCCAGCCGAACCGCTTTGGACGCCTCCTCCTCCGCCTGCCGTCCCTGCGCATTGTCTCCTCTCCAGTCATCGAACAGCTGTTTTTTGTGCGCCTCGTCGGCAAGACTCCAATTGAGACGCTCCTCCGTGACATGCTGCTCTCGGGCTCCAGCTACAACTGGCCCTACATGCCCACAGTACAGCGAGAGCGACCGATCTCTCTCCACTACAATGAGAATGGGCCCTGAAGTGGAAGGACAGACCAAGGAGAAGCTACGGGGGAAATTACGGTTGAAGGCTGACCTGACTGCTCATCAATCCATCTCTCCTTCCCTTCATTGTCTGCGTTCAACTTCTCAGCTTCCCAAGAAGAAGTATCTCCCTCACCATTCCGCTTTAAACACCGACATTGATACACCATCATCCCAGTTACACAAGCCAGGCTAGCTTTCACTATCGCTAATACAGAGACTTTGTGGCCCGTTGCAGCTCCTCAGCCGAGTCTACATTTGAGATGTGGCGTGAGATGGACAGGTTGGTAGAATGGGTTATTGCGCAGTTCACCAGCAGGTCTGTTGGACTCACTTCAGATGTCATTCTCAAAAACCATGCAAACAATTTCAGCGAGCATTTGCTTCATTTTCGGTGATACACCTACACATACGGAAACTGTGTGCTAGCATCTGCGTACGAGCATGGAGAATACTGAGCAAGGGCTTTACCAATGGGACAGCCAAGAGCACAAAGCCTGTTGTAAATATACCAATTTTTAAAAAGAGAAAACCAGAAGCCATTAAAAAAAGACAAATGCCAAAATGTCTTGAACTTTTGCAGAGGATGTTTTATTGTGTGTTTGTATTAGCACTGTTTATATGGAGAGAAAACCCATGATTGTGTCCATATGTACAGTATATCATCGATTCATAGACATCTAAGGCATATTAGGGTTCAATTGGGGAAGCTCAGGTTCAGAGGGTGGGCAGACGGGCATGTCAATATCAGAACAAAAAAGACAAACCCAGCAAATTTTACACTTAGCAGCAGCCTGTGCCAAAGCTGACAAATCATACGGTTTGGAGTATTTTTGTGATAGTGTTGGCTATTAAAAGAAAAGTTTGGTTTGTCTATAATTTGACTTGTTGTGGGGTCTGAGGGGCGAGAAGGAGTTTGTAATGAATACAAATAAAAGCGTAGGCACTTGCATTGAAAAGTAGTCAGTTTGAATCTGCAGAATCACAGCACTGGTAGATTGTTTCTACCCTTACCCTGTTTGACTGAAGTATATTTTTTCTTACTCTAAAGACCCATGGTGTTAACATCGGGGTGGCAAAGCTCATCCTCCTTATTGTCATTACTTTTTTTTTTTTTTGTCAGTATTGGACCCTTTAGACAGGGGAGTGGGAGGGTGGTATGGGCTTTTACAAAAGTAGCTGTACTTGCCTTAGAACAAAGATTCTGTCACTGAGCATTTATCTTATGACTGTGCCATAATCTCTCGTTACCTGTTATAACAGGTATTATGTCCTGTCAGGATTGGAAATGAGTTTGCATGAAGTTAAAATGTGATGTGCAACATGTCATTGAAGAGTCATGCACAATCCAAATATTTTAATTGAGTTAATGCAGAATCCCTTCTGCTTTTTCTTATTATACACACACACACACACACACACACACACACACACACACACACACACACACACACACACACACACACATATACATATACATATATATATATATATAATTTGAATTTGTATATGTACTTCCTGTCAGCCAAAAGCCCGGGCTTCAGACAGTTCAAATCAGAAAGTCTTTTCCTCCTCTTCACTCTGTTTAATCAGTAAATTTCTAATATGGTTATCTCAGACAGAGCTCTGGCTGTGAGAACACAAGTCCTACACACCTGCTGTTCAAACCTTTGTTTATGAGGGTCAGCCAATCAAAAGACTAAGGATTAACTGAGCGGCTGCACTGAGGCCCAATATAAGATGAATAAAGATTGCTCTGATTTCCCTTTGCTGGGAGAAGGCACAACTGAACCATTTTGACATCTTTCGCACTTTCTGTTTTTAGACCTCATGCAAGCTCTTTCGATATCCTGGTGATATTGTTGTGTAGGGAAACCCCCTCGATTCATGTCATTTGAGCTTATCGTACCGATACCATAAAGTAATGTATCACTAACCTCTGAAAACCTCAGTCTATGTTACAATATTATCCCCAATGGACTTATGACTGTGACTTAGCTTAGGACTATTTTAAGTTGGTTTTTATTGTTTGACAACTTGTCTTGCATGTCCAGCACGGCACCCTAGTGTCAACCACCAGTGTTGATACTGAAAAAGCCACCTTGGACTGTAGAAAGCTGTTTGTTGGTGAATAAATTGACAGAAAGTTTCTATGAATTGTTTTTATCCCCTCTACTTTTGTTTGGAAATATGGATTATCCGTTAATTAAAATAAAATTGTTTTGTTCACACTAACTTTTCTAATGTCTTTTACTATCATCTTAAAGTAAATGCATAAGAAAAAATGCAAGCCATTCCGCATTAAGCTTTTTTTGTCCCCTGAGCTCTTTAAGTTTGAGGAACACTAGCTCCTAATAATGCAATTTAACAGAAAATCTTACAAAGAAGTAAATGTTAAAATATTTTAAACATTTTTTTAATTCCTTTGGGTCCTTTGGTGACCCTTCAGATATCATTTCTATGCAAAAAATGGACTCAGAGGCACAGATTTAATCTGTCATAATTCAGAACATTTTGTTTGTTTGTAATTTTCTAGTTGTCAAGTGAAAAGAAATCTTAATGTGAGTAGACAAAAGCTTTAGAATATATCATAATTATCTTGGCACTGTGGCTCTTAGGTAGAGACCTGCAGAAAATAAATCTTAGCTTATTAGTGATTGGATATTTCTTGCCTAAACCTTACATCTTCATTGTTTCAGGGTAAAATAAGTCACTTGGTTGAGCAGATGACCCATGAGCTGTAAAGCTGCAGGTCATTCTGCCTTGTGCATCCATCTCTGCTCTCCAATGCCCCTGCCAAATAGAGGCTGAAAATAGCTTTTATCTATCCATATCTCATCAAAGCAGCAGGACATTACCACTCCTATGAAAAAAAACAAAGAATTAATTGTTCACATTGTCTATGCATAGACAATGCAACATGGGAAAGCCTTTTATTTGCATGTAATCAACTAGGTTTCACCTGTTTTACAAAGCTGTAAGACCATCATATATCTGCCTCATATAACTGAGCTGACAGAGACTGTCTTTATATCAAAGATGGGAAATTGTCAGTTTTATGCATCTGATGTATCTAAACTGACCATTTTAATGTTTGATCTTACTTAACTGATTTTTTGGCGCTAAAAGCAACAAGAAGATGAATACCAAATAATCAATTATGCTAGTAAGCCTGACATAATTACCTGCTAATTAGTGCTAAGAACAAAATAATAAAATCCTAGAATTTCACCAAAGCAGAAGAGCGAGGTTATTAGATGGGTTGCTGTACAGGTAAGTGTGCAGCGAGTCATTATTTGTTAAAAACTCAGCTAAGAAGTCCAGGATCAATTAGCACAGGTAAAGCCATCAGAGAGCTACCAGCTTCAATCACCTGTCAGTCAAATCAGTCAAACCTTTGGTAAAGCAACTTTTATAAAACATAAAATATTTTAAGCACGCAAAGATAGAATTCACCAGTTGTTATGAAAAGTACACTAGAAAGAAAATTTATTTCTGATGTAACAGAATGAGCATTTCAACATGGGAGTCCATGAAAAGAACCTCTTTTTAAGCCATCTGCTAGCAGACATTTGAGTCAACGTCAGGTTTTGGAATTTCCAGGTGGTTTCATTTTTTTCATAAACAGATGAACTGATGCTTTAAAAGCTTGGGGTCTGTTCTTTATTTTATTTGTAATGCTTGGCCCATGTCTTGTACAATCCAGACACAAATGGTAATCTTTTGATTCTAATACATCCATATGCTGACTTTGGATTATGTCCTACCATAGCAAAAGATCAGACGTTTAAGTTTTGACAACACACACAAATAAAACATTACCTGTCACCTCAAAGAATTTAGGGTAAATCCATTAACTGGTCAATTATACATAAAATACTTTGATTCAAGGAGGGAAAGAGACACCAATCAATACTGTGGATCAATCAGTGATTTTAAAATAAATAGGGGATTTTGTGTGCTCGCGTTAGGAAGCAGCTCAAATGTTGATAGAGGCCTGGTTGATGCATGACAGAAAGTAAACAAAAACTGTGACCCAGAGCACACATGCTCTGTGACCTTTGGGTTCAAGGTGTGTCACCAGGTGTATGCACGTGTGTGGCTGCACATGTGCTCAGGTTTGAGCACATATAGCTGCTGGTCAGCTCTCAGTGTTCACATCGGACAAAGAGGAGAGAAAAGAAAAATAGAGCAAAAACGGCTTGTAACTTTAACATGTCAAGTTCTCTTCTTCCCACCGCAAAAACACAAGGGCTCACACAAAACACACTCCCCCACATGGTAACCTTGTGCCCTTTACACCCAACCTCCCCTCCTCCACCTCCCTCTTCAATCCTTCAATCTCCGCCCTCTACCCTAACCACCCGCCGCCATCTCACCTCCCACCCCAACCCGTGTGTGTGCGTTTGTGTGTGTGTATGGAGAGTAGCCGATTGACTTATGCCTTCATTTCAGAGCTGTCACTCCTGGCCAAACACCATGACCCTTCAACCTCCATTTTGGAGCTGCACATTTTTTTCGTTCCCTCACCATATGAATATAAAAAACACATGTGGCCAAAAGGTGTGTGTGTATGTGTGAATGTTTATGTGCACAGGTAAATCAAACTGACAGAGCTCCTTTGAATGGCAGGAGCTGAATTACTTTTGCACTTCAATTTTGCACACCTGCCATTTATGGCAAACACTAGGCCCAGCATAAACCATAAAAGCAAAATACGTTGCTTCAAGATACAAATCAGAGCCAGTAAATATCACAACCTCCAGAGCCAGCTGCAGCAATTACAGTCCTTTTTTTTTTTTTTACTCTGAAGTTAAATTACTTGGGATATTAGAAATTACTGAATACTACAGTTGGTCTACTTTATAGGCTAATATGTAAAGACTTAGTTTTTCCTTTGAACAGAACAGCTGAAAATATTCTATAAACAGTTTGTGTCCCTTTTAGCACAGTACATTCATGTAGTGCACTACGTGTAGTAGTGACTAATGTGTGAATTTTTGGAAAGAAAGCGTTGCTCAGTTTTAATCCTACCAGATACGACAGTTGCAGTGTTAGATTGCAGCTGCTGAACATTTGCAACTTCTATCAACTTGCCTTTGTAGTACTAAACTCTAGCTAACATCATCACTGGTGCTGATGATATACCCTACTTCTACTAGGTTAAAATTGGTTAGTGGTCCCTTCTTTTGCACTGCAAAGCCCAGATGGAACTCAGTGAGGGTAACAACGTTATACTATGAGTGCACATGCCGGTACTTAAAGTGCACTTTATGTACAGTAGCCTTGGTTGGCAGCACGAAAAAAAACTACATTAAAAATTGATGAAGTTTCTGCGTGTAGAATTAAAACACCTTCAAATGACTGTTGTGAAAAGTTTTTCACAGAACTGTTCTGCAGCCCTGTGAAAAGCTAAGTACCCTCACTGTTGCCACAATGGGGGTAAGTAGCAGCCAGGCACTGACAATCAAAGCATTTGATCAACTGATTATCAGCAAGTTATAAGAATAGAATTTTGTGAGTGCACTCGTCTGGAGCATTTACGTGGGTGTTAACACAATATCACAAAAACCTAAGAGCTATATCTCAGACTCTACTTGAGTTCAATTTTAAAGTTCATGACTGCACAATCAGGAAAGGACGGAACAAGAAGAATTCTCCTTGTAAGTAAGAAGGCTGACCAGGAGGACGCCCCTTCTCTTGAACATGGCAGCATGGTGAAGATTTGTAAATTAACCACAAGACCTGTGGAGTAACGTCTTTTGGACAGATGAGACAAAAGTGGTGATGTTTGGTCATAATGCACAGTGCCATTGTTGGCGAAAACCAATCACAACACATCAGCACCTCTAGCACAAACACCTCACACAACCTTCAAGCATGGAGGTGGAATGGTTTTGATTTTGGCTTGTTTTGCAGCCACAAGTCCTGGGCACCTTACAGCCATTGAGTCAACCACAAATTCATCTGTATACCAACGTTTTCTGGATTCAAATGTTAGGCCATAGGTCCAACAGTTAAAGTTGACCCAAATATTAGAAGCAACAGCTTAGACAACAGAATTGCTGAAAATGCACAGAATCAAGGTGTTGTTATGATGCAGTCAAGGTCCAGACCAAATTGCTTGAAATGTTGTGATGGCACATCATTGGAGCAGTGCATACAGAAAATGAATAGTTTAACTTATTGCTGCTGAAGCTGGCTCTAAAGAGTCCTGTAAAAACATTATTTTTAATGTGACTGGTTTAAATTTGCAAGATAAACATAAACCAGTGGGTCATCTCATCGTGTTTACATCCATCTTTCATGTGCAGTCTATAACACACACATGGCTATGGATGCAAGAATGCATTTTGAGACACGGCTAGTCACTAATTGACTAATTTAAACAGTTTTTTAGGGGGACTATTCAGCGTTAATCTGGTATTTGTTTCACTTATTTTCTGTGGTTTCTCTTTTCAAAACATCTTTATTATATCAACCAATTATTTAATTGTATAACCTTTTAACTTCACTTCATTTACCATAACTTCACTTCAAGATTTTTTTCACCTAAAACCAAGTGAGAGTCAATTCAGTGTCAGTGTAGTGCCACACTATATTTACATTCACACATACACAGAAACAATGTATCCATCTGACTTGTCTGTAGGTAAGTGGCCATACCAATCAGGTCCCAGCCAGAGGTCGACATGACAAACACAATAAGGCAGCAGATTCATCACCCTGTGCGCTCTGACAGTAATTGTCCTGTGTCCATGTCACGGTTCCACCTTGTTAAAAATACTAGGGATGCTCCTTTGACAGAGATGACATCGGCCCCAGTCACATACATTTAAGCCAGACACCTTCGCCATTTGTTATGACACACTTTCAATTTAACAAAAGGGCCCCACTGAAGATGAACAGTGCCCTACGTGGGAGGAGAAAGGCCGATGAATATAGGGCAGTGTGTGTGTGTGTGTGTGTGTGTGCGTGTATAATTTAGTCTTTGGTAGATGAGGTGAGACATCTGGAGGGATTTTGTTTAATAAAAAGGCACATTTCGTCTTGTTGCTAAATGTGAATGTTAGCAGCACAAGAGCAAGCCAGACGTCCATCTCTGGAGAATACGGCAGTGCAGATCGATAGGTGGGATGTCAGATTGAATTGAGGTCACTCTTTGTCTCCCCAAAGAGGTGCCACTTACTGGCAAAATAAAGCGGGTATTAAGTTAAGAGTGTGGGGGGCGGTGGGAGTGGTCGACTCATATCTGTGACCCCTCTCTTGTCGGCGTGGTGAGGCTTTTTGTGCTGCAACATGTTCATTCTCTGTTGTCTGGAGGGAAGGTGAACATTTGACACCGAGAGAGTCTATTCTTTGAGGGATCAATAACCTGATGGATGTGGTGAGACTGCTGTTCCTCAGTTAGACCCGCCACCATAGTCGACCTTAAAATGTTGACTCTTTTATTTTGCACATTTTTAGATTGAGTAATGTGGTGGACTGGTGGTGTGAGGCAAATGGAGTCACTGCAGTCTGGGGCTTTATTGATTAGTCAGTGGAGCAATCATTTGTTTGTCTGAAACCATTTCTAATATGTGTTTTAGTTATGTTAAGACGCCTACAATTGAAATACTAAAAGTTTGTTGTTTTCTTCTGCTACTCATTGCTACAATAGCTATGGGTTTTTATGACTGCCCAGACAGTATAAATCAGTGTAAGGACTGGCTGAGTGGTGGAGGACACACACTTGGAGGCAGAAATGATCTTCGACTTGATTTATTTACAACTCTTACCAGACAAACAAAGCCATTCAGGGTGATTTTAAAAGAAAAAAAAAAAACTAGGAAAGCTGAAAAGAACAGAAGAAAACGAGCAGTCAGACAAAAGAAAATCCATTGGAACTATCTTAAACTGTGTAGAAAATTGAATATAGACCCCATGAATCCAACTATTTTATGCTGAAGTCCCTTTGTAAAGAATGCTAATATTGGAAACCTGGCATATTGAAAGAGAAGTGACACTTCCTGGGAAACCAGAGGACACTACACACTCATATGGATGTGACCTGTTAGCTCAATCATGTTATATTCAGTAATACTTTAAACTGGTAACTGATCCCACAAATTCATCAGTAAACTCTCAGTTGCGCAGGCCTAGAGACCAGTCAGTGACACCCCGGGCAACCTTTGGTGAGATGTTGCAAAGGTTTCTGTATATTTGTGAGTGAAATCGGGTGCAAATAGGGTGCTGCACTAAATAACTTGTTGTGATTGTTTGATTACTAGCAGATTGTTGTGGTCACTGAACGTAATCCTTGTGTACCTTGTAGTTCTGGTGTGGTTAAGGGAAGATAGCATCTGGGAAGGTATCTGGCAGAAAATGTTTGCCAAAGCAAATATATGAATTACCACAAAAGTTCATACCATCGGTCAGGGTTTCAGGTTAACAACAACAGCCTCAGGTGTTGTTCGCCAACAGGGTGCTGGTGGAAACTGTGCTACTGTTGGCCAAAAAGGGGGAGGGATATGAGGAGGCAGTGAGAAAGCAGAAAAGGAAGAAATGCGTTGATTAGAGGAGGGAATTAAAATGTAGGAACCATGACTGCCATAGTGAGAGAGATGACTAATAAAATGGAATGTGGGGCAGGTATGGTGTTAAGGAAGGAAATGTGGACGAACAGTCAGTGGTGGAGTTTGCTAAAAGAATGGAAATGGCTGTGGTAAACACATATTTCAAGAAGAGGAAGGAACATAGAGTAACGTGTAAGAGTGAAGAAAGGTAATCACAGCTGGGACTACCTACTATGCAGAAGGTGCAATCTGAAAAAGATTGCAAGGTGGTGTCAGGGGAGAGTGTAGCTATGCACCATCACATGGTAGGCTGTAGGATGGCTTTTGAAATAAAGACGAGGAAGCGAATGAAGCAATAAGCAAGGATACAATGTTTTTAAGTTGAAGAGAGATGAATGTTGTTCAAATTTCAGGGAGGAATTGAGACAAGCTTTAGGTGTTAGGCAAGTGTTACCAGATGACTGAGAAAGTACACCTGCCCACAAGGTATTTGGTGCATCCTCTGGACAAAGGAAAGAAGACAAGGTGACTTGGTGATGGAATGATGAAGTACAAGAAAGTATTCAAAGGAAGAAGTAAGAAATTTAAAAAGTGGTATAGTCAGGGAGAAGAAGAAAGTAGACAGGATTACTGGGACACCAGGCATATAGCAAAAAAGAGAAAGGTGGTATATGTGACACTGGCCACTATGTATCAATTGGCTAGACAGACGGAGAGATTGAGTTGGAAAGGATGTTAGAGTGATTAAGGATAGATATGGAAATGTACGAGCAAGTGAGGAGAGTGTGCTGAGAATGGGGAAGGAATACCTCGAGGAGCTCATCAATGAAAAAAAATGACAGCACAAGGAGGACGTGTGGAGGACACTCACTGAATAAGGAAATGCAGACGATAAGTAAGGAGGAAGTGAGGACGGCTCTGAAGCAGCTATGACATACCTGTGCAGGTATGGGGATGCCTAGGCGAGAGCGGTGGATGTTTTAACCAGGTTGGTTAATACAATCATGGATTGTGATTGGATTGGATAATTGAGAACTGGATTTTCAAGAATGAGTGTGACGTGCAGAGCTGTAGTATCTATACAGGGATAAAGTTGATGAACCGTACCATGACGATGTGCGAAAGAGTTGTTGAGTATTTTGGAGAGAAAGTTAGAAAGATGAAGCTGGGATGGTTTGGAAATGTGCAGAGGAGAGACAGTGGATATATTGGATGAAGGATGTGGAACTTGGAGCCGTCAGGCAGGAGGAAAAAAGAGAAAGAAAGGTTTCATTGATGTAGTGAAGCAGCAAAAGCAGAAGGCTGCTGTGATAGAGACTCCCTAAAGGGACCAGCTGAAAGAGGAAAAAGAAAATCTGTTAAGCCCTTTAATGACTTTCTTATTGTCTGCTTTTATGTCCCCCCAACTATAGTATTTTGTTCAGTCGCATCAGTCTCATTGTGGCGTCATCTGTAGCTAAAAGCTCTAAACACCTAAATGACAACACGAGGGATAAGTGACGATCAAAGCAGTTAGCATCTAAAGAGCTAGACATTTCCCTGAGGAGGTACTTTAAGCTACATGATAATTAAATATACTGGACTAAAATTGTAAAAAAAAAAAAAAGTTAAAGAAAAACAACCAAAATTAAAGCTAACATTGTTTTATACATAACTTGATCTAATAAGGCGGTAATACAGTAGGGCTGTCTTGTATCTAATCATGAGTTACATGTTCATTTTTACTTGTTCGGCTGCTATGTCACTACAAAAAAGCTTTGACTTTTGTAACCTGTATTTTCACGGAGCTCGACAAATGCAGCTGAAAATCTCAACCACCAGTGTATGCTGTGTAAATGGTTTATGAGAACAAGACAAAGTCAAAGTTCATTTTTACTTTCATTAATTTCCTCACTTGTTCTGTCTTTCTGTGATTTATATCTGCATGCATGAAAAGGGCCAGGCCTGAAACTCTTTACTGAGCACACCCTCCGGACACTTGATATACCGTGTAGAGCAATGCATCTCCAAAACTAATATTGTAATAAATTGGATCTGTGTCTACGTGTGTGGCCCAACAGTGGACTGTTTGCGAAGATGTCCCAAAAGCAATACCTCCATTTCCAGAATCAACAGACCCCAATTTAGCATTCCCAGATCCCCTGAAATGAAACTTTCATTTTTTTCCCCACAACCATCATCTCCGGCAAAGCATTGCGAGGGAATTGGATCTGTCTCAGCACAACCCCTCTCCACTCAGATCTCATCAAGCGTGGGTTGGAGTCACCCCTCTCCCACGGAAATTGCTCTGAACGGCAGGAAAATGTACATCATTGAGATGCCGACCAAAAACGGCTTCGCTCCCCTTCTCACACAGACAGCAGCCCCCCACTCAGCATTCGTCTTATAAATCCTTAAAAAGGGCCCTGACTCCAATGTATGGCAACACCATCAATATTGATGTGGGAGAAAGTTCTTCCAAAGCTGCCTCAGTCACAGAACATTAATATTGATAGTGTTGTGCACCAGCCCGGACGCTCGGTGTGACTCTAAAATGGTAATGGCATCTGGACCGAGGGTTAGAGGCCAATATCGTTGCTGAATATGGACATAGCTGTTTAGCTGCAAGCAGAACAGGAGGCCATGCCAATCACTGCGTCCTCTTCGTCAGCCTGACCAACCCAAGAAAGCTATGTCGGGGTTGCTGACAAACTTTGACTTTTACTTCATTTGATTTTATTCTTCCAGCGAACTTTCACATCGTGGACAGGCCCTGTGGGCTTACAGATGTTTTTTCATAAGGGGGATTCAATTAAGGTGTTGCATTATGGCACAGGCATTGACTGTGTCAGTGATTAATTTACCTTTTTTCTCTTGTGGAGTGCTTCTAAAGCACACATGTTACTATGCACATGGAGTGTTTAAAAGGAAACCAGTGCAAAGGTACTAATGGGCAGTTGAGGCTGGGTGTAAAACTGAATTAAGTGTCACAGAGACCAACATACGATAGAATAGCTTCATATTGTCATTGTACATGTACAGTAAAACAGTGGGTGCTTCAGACTAGCTGTGCAGGAAATTTAGATTTAAAGCATTAAAATCAGCCTAGTATAAAAACGGTTTTCGGTTTTATGGATAGTTTCATCCTTCATAACAACTGCACAGTAGTTACATTTTTATATCATTTTATTTTTTACACTAGACTGTACCCGTTATCCTTGTATGCGCTGGCTGTCCGCTAGGTCGTACCTTTTCTAATCCAGTTCCAGCTCCAAGCTGTTACTCCATTCATTAAAGCTGCTGTCCCTAAAATAATCAGGGGTCACTGTTGGCCTCCCTGGCTTTTTATTAGAACTTCATGTGCAGCACGTCTTTAAGCTCAGTTTTTAAAACCATATGATGCAACTGCAGCTTGAACACTCACAGTTTGCCACCAAATATTTGAAAAGTTCAAAAAAGCTAAGTGTGATTTCAATGCGTACATGAAGCTCAGGTAGGATCAGGAATTTTTCATATGAATCATTCAAACCACACAGCAGCATATTATTGACTAACCTTATGTTAAGGATGAATCACTTCAGATGTTCTCGTGTCTGAAGTTTGGTCCATTTTCAGAAATAAAAGAAATTTGAACCCAAAAACTACTACTAATGAACTAATACTAATAAAATGCTAATAACTACTAATGACATAAGACTCAAGACGCTGGCTGAAGTCATTGAACTGGACTGCTCAAATCTCTCTTTGGTGTTTTTACATAATTATTTGACAAATAGTAAGACTAAGGGCAGCACAGTGGCATGGTGACTACCACTGTTACCTCACACCAAGAAGGTCCTGAGTTCGACTTTACCATCTCAGCAGGGCCTTTCTGTGTGGAGTTTGCGTGGGTTCTCTCTGGGTACTTTAACTTCCTCCCAAGTATTTGATTAGTCTGTTACCTAGCACTAATTAGAAGACATACTTAACCTACATAACCATGCACCTGCACAGTCTCTAGGTGCAGGTTGCTAATCCAACTTATTAACATTAGCGAACTTAGAACTGCAACTCCAGTCTAACGCGTCTAGCTCCAAATACAGCTTCAGTCAGAACACTAATGTTAAGACTTTAAAATGCACAATACAGAAACTAGTGGGCAAGTTTATGGATTTTATGCCGCTGTATCCTTTTTTTTTTTAGCATTTGAAGATGCAGACTGAATCATGATAAATGTAGAGTGCATTTTCTTCAGGTTGAGCCGTTCTAGGGCTCTAAAGTCATAACACTATGCCCTGATTTTGGCAATTTGTACTTTATTCTATTCTCCTTTATTTCAAGAATGTAGGAGTAGTTATGGCTTGGGAGAGCGGTCATCCTCAAGTCAGAAGTTTGGTAGTTCTATTTCTAGCTCATTCAGTCTTCGTGTCGATGTGTCTTCGGGCAAAATACTGAAATTCCTAAAGTTTACTCCGTGTGTCAGTGCATGTGTGTTGTATATATAAAAAGTGCTTTATGAATAGTTGAATGTGACTTTGTAGGGATGCAATATCCTTTAATGTTAATCACTAGACGACCCTCTGAAGAACATTTTACAGCAAATACCTGATTTAATCATTCACTGCATGATTTTATCAAACTTAAATAATTGATAGACATGCTTTGTTTGCATGTGACTTCAGTGCATTTACCTGTGATGCATACTATTAAATATACTGTGCTTTTCATAATAAGAAATAGCCCACTGGCCCCAATGATATCATGGCTCCATGTTGTGTCCTCTGTTTGTGCAAACATTAGATTATGCTGAGGTTGTTTTCTGGGTCAGTAAGTTAAATATTTCAGATGGTTTATTTTTAGCGCCGTCTGTTTCCACTTTGTGCATGCTCTGCACGTTTGCGTGTTTGTGTGTATGCGTTGGTGCATCTCTTGCTCTGTCTGCAGGCTGCATTTGACCCAGTAAGTCATCTTCACGTGCCCCTGGGGTTTATCAATTGAGTGTTGTATGCAGAAACAGGCCATCACAATTAGTGGCCAAATAACTGTTAACACCTCTGATAGGGTACAGTGGGGTAACAGAACTCTTGAAACATCACATAGATCTGTACAAAGCTACTTGTATTTATTGTTGTTCTGTTGCTTTCACCAAACTAGTGCAATCACAACGCACCTCGGTATAAAATATCCAGTGTGCTTAAAGCAGTGGGGAAACCAAATCCCATTAGATCACTTGTACATGGCATTGAACTGTCACGGTGCAAAGAGGGCACTGTAATTGCTGCACAGACGAGTGGTCATTGAACTGTAAAAAGCAGGGAGGGTTTTCCACAGATTATGAAAAACAGAATGATTGGAAACTGCCCAGAGGCAGAGCTCCCATGATAATTTCTGACCCTACCATGTATGTGGAATCAATGCAGGGCTCTGTTGTTGACCTTTGCTGTTCTCTGCAACAAATACCGTTGCTATGTTCTGTAAAGACAGCCCTCCTACAGTATCTCTCCTACTCCTTTCTTTTCTCTTCTTCAGCTAACCTTTCTCTGACTTTCTTTGTTTGTAGTTGCTTTGATCCTTTGATCTGTCTCACTTGAAACTTTGTGGAAATCAGGTTTTGTATCTCTCTGAAGTACACCTCTCTTATCTCTGTTCATTCTATTGTTTTTTTTTGGTTTGTTGGGTTTTTTGTGTATTTGCAGTGAAGGAAACAGTATTGTTTCTGTGGCTTAAAGTTCAGAACAATGTATTGATTGTGTTGGAATATTACTTAACAATTAGATTCTGCTATTGTATTTTTTATTACTGAACAATCTGAAAGAAAACACATAAATAAAAAGGAAAAAATGCTTTGGAGCAAATTTAAATGCAGGAGAATGACTTGATTTAAGGGCTTTTAAAAACACTATGGAGTTAAGTATGACAACACTGTATATTTGCAAAAATGTTTTAGCAGAAATGAGCATACATATGTTTTTAAAGGGCAACAGAAAAAGGTTGTTTGTCCCACATTTATTCTGGCATTCTCAGCACAGGTAATCCCTGAAGTCTACATCATAATTTGTTACTGTGACTTTATAACACTAACTGTGCATGATTCAAAGGTGAAATAATCCTGGGTGTACATCTTAACCATTAACAATCTGAAATGAGTTCCTCCTGCTTTCAGGTCACCCTCCCTTTACACCAGCTTTCATCTCATTGGCTGTGCTTTAAAAACAGAAGGATGAACAGCAGTTAGGTTTCCTGCTGTACTCAGAGAGAGATTTGTGAGATACCTGAGATAGCGATGTTAGCAATATATTTATTCGCTCTTATCTGAGTTCGTGCACATCTAAGAGTAGAAAGTAACTCTCTGAAACAAGCATTAAGAGCAGTCAAGCTTTTGGCTTCCAGGGATTGTTAGATACATAGACTTACCTCATTTTAAAGTTTAAATATCTTCCTTTGGCCATTTGTTACAAATGCAGTGAAATAAACTGATATCAAGAAACCTCGAATGAAGCTGTCTGTTCTTAAAAGCCCTGTTTCTAAAGTAGTTCTAGCTGAGCAGTTCTTCTGTGAATGGCCTTGCAGCCGTTCCAGGCGATGCCACAGGGCTCCATTGTGCCTCTGCCAAGCTGTGACAGAACCATGTCCAACTTCTCACCTGCAGCATTGTGCACCCGGAGAG
Organism: Aulonocara stuartgranti; assembly: GCF_965226115.1. Classification (NCBI taxonomy): domain Eukaryota; kingdom Metazoa; phylum Chordata; class Actinopteri; order Cichliformes; family Cichlidae; genus Aulonocara; species Aulonocara stuartgranti. Next base: position 4,014,433 of record NC_138947.1, on the reverse strand, counting down.
CTCAGTGCAGAATAATTGGGAGCTGAGATTCCAGGACAAGTTCCTTTTTGTCCATTTTGTGGGAATTACTGACCCGGAAGTTTGAGGTCACAGCTGTGGTAATTGTTGTTGGGTGATGCAGCTGTGTGTATCTGTCCCTACATGTGTGTTTGTGTGTGTATACTTCCATCTGTGTACTATTTTTTCTACATTACACAGGGTGTGTATGGACAGTATTAGCAATGCAGACTTTTTTTTAGATTGAGTTTTTCCCAGATTTGCTGCATCTGTCTTTAATCTGCAAAGATGGGAGCTGATTCTCTTTATGTGACATGCTACATTTTAAATTCAAGGAGAACCAGCAGCGAAGTAAATTTGTTCCACTAAATATGATGCGATGTACAACACAATCACTTCTTTATCCACTCAAAAGTGAACAGAATGATGAGAAATTAGACTCTTAATTATGGGGAAAATCAAAAACCGAGCCTGGCTCTTTTCCAAACGGTGTCTTCTCCATCTGCGCTACTGAGTGTTACTCTGCATGAAGTCACACTCGCAGCAGTGAAGGACACTCCAGATTAAGGTTAAGGGTATAAATAAACAGGTACTGTGGGGCACACTCGCTTACTATTCATCATGAGCAGGAAACAGTATACTATAGACATTCACGGACTCCTTGACTTTATTGTTATTCATTTTTTCCTGCTCATACATGTAGATTAAATGCAGGATAACAACATTTGGGGTTTCTTTAAATTTCTTGCACTGTACAGTTAAATGTGTTGTTGTTCTGCACTTTTAAACAATTTAAACTGTTCCTTAACCTCATCCTTAATTCCTTATTGTACATTTTAGTTTCCTACACTTGTTTGATCTTGTCAGCACTGGCTGGATATTTGTTCACACTAGTTTGGCAGTCTTTTTTATGAAATAGTGGCATTTTCTCTGACTGTGTCCAACAAAAGACATACTAGTGATGCACAAGTGTCATCAAAATCCCAGCTTGTTACCTCTAGTGGCCCTGTTATACTATTAGCACCCTTATTCCTATTGTTCAGACTTTGGTGCTGTTAATGTGGTACCTGATGTCATTAAAACTCCCCCGTGTTTGAAATAAGTAGACAAAAGTGAATAATCTCCATGATTTGCATGTAAGCAGCTTTAACATACATGAGACACATTGTAAAGTTGACTTTTTAAAAGTCATGCATTGTTTGCATCCAGTTATTGGCTTCCTCACCTCCTTATAATTATATATGATTAGATTTCTTGGCACATTACTGCCACAAACTGTCAGTCTGAGGAACAGCACAAGGCCAACATCAGGATTGGGATCATGTTGTGCTCTGGTCTCATTATGTTTGATACAAAGAAAACAGATTGTCCTAGCAAAAACATCGTTTGATGACATTACCAAGAGTCAAAAGGGTTATAGAATACCTTTAAATACCTTTCATTTCCACACTTTGGCAAAGTTTGAAAATTGATCCATGAAGACGCTGCAGCCAGCTAACTGTTTGGCATAAGATGGATGGCCAAAATCCCTGTTTGAGGAACTGGTGTGCCATCTGTAAAAGAGAAAATGGGGCCAAAGTAACATCATACAACAAAAAAAGAAATATACATAGACATATTCCAAATGATGAACAGATTAATTAATAATTATGGTGGTTTATGTGTTAAATCTACACAAATCAGAAAGTGTATAGATGGATTAGTGAAAAGTTTTCTATGAGAGCTGCATGGTTTTAACACAGTGGAGAGGTGGGTGGGCAGAGACAACCTCAAACTAGCCTCTCTCCAGGCCCCAAAGCATGGGACACCCTGGTTCTGTAGGTGCATGTGTACCACTGATGATATTGCTAAAGGTCTGTAGGTCTGGAAACAGACCACAAATCAACAGTAGGGCAAGTAGAAGCTGTCAACAAAAATTATACACATGCAATTGAAGCCATCTGTTAGCACAAAAATGTTGCTTGACGATGGAAACTTCTTGGACCTGGACGCACTGACCCCTCTTTGGCCCTGGAGGTGAAACCCCATCCCAGGTCAGGATAGCTGCTGCTGACACCAGCCTCCCCCCTGTCAGTCTACATGTAGCCTGGGTGTTCACTGCCTGATCTCCTCAGCAGTTGCTTGCATTAGCACGGCTTTGGGACACCACCACCTGTCATGACCTAGGGGAAAACTAAATACCGCTTTATTTTTAATTTCAACATTTTGCCTATAAACAAGCATCTCGCTATATGAGTGAGGCTTTGCTCTAGAGATGTTTACAGTAAAAATCTGATTTTACTTGATTCAAAAAGATCTGTTCAAAATCCTGTACTGAGAAAAAGACACGATTTTCTAGGTATAGACTAATCCACTTTACATTATGGGATCAGGGTTTAACAGGGGGTATTGACCCGTGGATGGGTCAGTTTACCTCGAGCTGTCAACAAAGTTGCCAGGTCACTGCCACTGACAGGCAATCTCTGTGCTCTGTAAAGTAATAATGGAAAAAATGCTCAAAAAAAAGGAACCACTTTTTGAAAGGTTTCATCACATGATAAATCTGACCAGCCAAAACTATTTAATTTTGATCTGCAGTGACCCTTCCCTGTGCTATAGAAGTGGGAAATTAATTTCCCCACAGAGCTACAAGTACATGTTGGTATATGTTTTTCCTTTATTTTGACACCTATCTGAATATTACAGCTGCATCATGTTAAAATGTGGTGATTAAGAGCAGTGTTTATAAAGGCTGAGGTACTCACAACATGGTGCCAGAAAACAGTAACAAAAGAAAAACAAGGTAATTTTCTGCAGCAGAACCATCGTGATTACACCGAAGACAGAAAGGAAGAGGGATACTGATGTAGCACTCTCATGTTAATGGACATAATACATTACACAAAGGCTATTACGCATGACTGGCAATTTGAAAAGGGCATAATGTAGCGCAGTCAGAGGATTTTAGCTTAGTGCAGTTCACAAAACAAGGAAAAAGCTTGAAAATATACATTTTTATAGTTTCTGGGTTTTTTTTTCATGGATTCTGGGATTAATTCAGTTAAAATATTCATGATATGGTGCATATTTAAAAACACTTTGGTATTAGTATTGTAGCCTGTGGATCCACCGGGCATTTTCCCGGTGGGCTGACAAACTTTTGGGCCATTGGCCCGGCCCGCTGTGCACCGGCCGTACAAGCACTGACAGCAGCTCATTGGCTCATTTTTATTAGTGACACTGTATTCTCCAATCTGATCTCTTAATACGAACGGCCTCTACCCTGCCTGCACTGTGCACTAACACAGGTTGCAGAAAAGGTTTAATGTGGAAGAAGGTGGAGCTGAAAATCTGAGAAAAAACAATAAAAACTAAAAATAGATGCAGCAAAATGTGTCAGATTAACAGACATGTTAGCTGTAGTAACAACAACAACTAGTAACCTCACAGTCACTGTAGGCTGCTGCTGCTGGCACCAGCTGTGGAGAAGTGAGGGAGATGAAATTAATGCAGTACGAAAATAGATGAAGGGACATAATCAGGAAGGGAGAGAGTCAAGAATTCAGGTAAAATGAGCCACTGCTAATAGCAAAAGTCTAGCTTTTAATTATTGTCACATGCCGCAGTGCAACTAAGAAATAACCTGAACCAGATAACTGTACCAACCTGATTAAAACCTGTTTCAATATGTGTAATCAAACAAAATGAAATATATACTTAACATGTGTCTGCATTATCTATATAGCATTTAAGGTGGGCCACCTGGACGGAAAATGCCAGGGCTCTGACACACACTGTCAGTCTATAAACAACAGGGTCTCCCGGCCATACCTCCAGGGATGGCTCGGTGACCTTTTCACATACAATGTGTGTAGTCGCACAAGTAACACAACTTGTTCTGGCAGAACTGATGGCCTCCAGGCTGGACACCAGCATGAGGTCCATGTGTGACTGACACACACACACACACACACACACACACACACACACACACACACACACACACACACACACAGACATGCTGTCACTGTCATCTCTGCATCTCTGGCTGACACACTCTGTGACCTTAGAGGAGACCAATGTTAATGCAAAAGACAAGAGATCAATGGGAAACAACTGTCTTAATAACCATGTGCACGAGTCTGAAATGCATAATATCCTTATGCTCATTAGATCTAACTAATATAATGTAATCTACGGTTGTCTAGACCACACAAACCCTTACAGTTTAATTAGCTTTGAATATTGTTGAAAAATGTGTGTCTGCTTCTATCTTAGGAACGCAGCCACAGTAATCATTTTGAATTGTTAGGTTTTTATTTTTGTTACTATAATTGTGTCGATGGCAGTAATGTTATTGCACATCTTAGATTTATTTCTCCACTATAGAGAAATATGTGCCATTTATTTGTCTAGTACCATAGATATCTGAAATGCTACACTCTAACAGTAAAGTGTTAGACTTCACAATTTTAAAAATGAAGCCATAAAAATTAATTTCTCATTCCTGGTGGACTCTTATTGCCCATCCTACTTAATTATTCACATTTATTCTTATTTTTTTTTAACATATCTTTTCTAAAGTTCTTAATTATCTTGTTTTTTGTGTTTTATTGGTAAATCGTATGACAAAATAACTTTTATTTACATTATTTTCAACATTTAGCTTTTTGTAAAGTATATATTTTGTGTTTTCATTAATAAATAGATCCTAGGTGCATTAAGATACACTGACATTACAAAGATGTGGGATTAAATGATAGGTCAATGTTTTAATTAGAAAAAAATGAGGTTTAATCCAGTGTCTGTTCAGGTGTGTGCAGCGAAGTACAACTACTTCACATGTACAAGTAAGACAATGTAATTGAAAGCCATAATTCAATGGATGTTTATGTATTTTTGACTTCCTTAAAAAACATAAAATCAACCTTGCAGGCTGACAGAAGAGGTGAGTACACCAGGAAAACAGCTGACTCAGACTCATCTGTAACAAAAGCAGAACAAAAAGCAACATTTTAAAAACAGGTGGCTGGGAATGCAGTTATTTTAAGCTCTTGCACTCTGAGTGCTGTATTTGTGCATGTTAGGCTTCTCTGTTTCATGGGTAGATGTTGAGATGGCAAATACTAGAAAGCTGAAAACGCTCAGCGCTCAGCCATAAAAGCTATAAAAATAAAAGAGTTCTGAGACATTTTACTGAGCGTGAAAGCCCATCATTGTCTTTTGATTTTCCTGCAGAGCTGACCTTATCTGAAGCAGCTGGTATGAACATTAGTTAGTCCTACCCCCGGTTTCGTTAGTCTTGGAGTGATGGCACACAGATGGGATAAAGCCTCGATCGCCATTGGATTATTAAGGTTTAAATTCCAGACAGTTTTTATTTGCCCACAGGGATATTAACTCCGATAAAATTAACTAACTAATAATTTTTTTTTCTTTACAAAATAATTTTAAGACTAATCTGCCAAACCTATCTTGTCCTGATTGCCTTTCTTCCTTTTTATCTCCTTTCGAAACACTTTGCTGTGCTGCTGAGTGTTACTATTCAAATACACTTGCACTGCCTCTGCACTATAACCAAGGACATTATTTCTGTCTCTGGAACAGCTCTGCCTCTAAGAAATGTTTGTATAACTGAGATGCCAGTCTGCCCTTCGACAGCCACCATCAGGATGCCCTTGACCTGCCAGCTGCTCAACTGGAGCTGGACACCAGCCTGCAGTCGTGCACTGTGGTTGTACCGAGCAGCTCCCTGGAGTGAATTTGTGTAAATGTACCACTGCCAGGTATAGTGGTCCTTAAAATGAGCATGCATGCTTGAGAAAGCTGTTCTCCGGGTAAGGGTTGAACTTGAATTACCATTTTCTTTTAAGGTCCATTTGTTGGAATATATACCTCCACTTTCGTCCTCGAGTTGAACCTCCGGGATATAAAATCTGTCATTAGAGGAAAGTCTTATTTTGCCAGTCAGCTGAATACAAAAGTCAGGTCACTTCTTGTTTCCGAGAGTAAGGTGAGTCACTTGTATGCTGTAAGAGGAACCCTTTGATATATTGCCACATTTTCTTAAAGTTTGCTGTCTGTCAAACAGAGAAAGAGAACATACCACAGAGCACATGTCACAGAGTAATTTTAATTCAAAATATTCTAACCAAAATTATTTATCATTTATATATTTCTCCTGTACTTCTTATCTAATGTAGCGCCAGCATTAAACGTCAAAGATCTGAAAATAGTGGGAAAGAAGATTATTTATACATATCAGTTTTAATTAAGTAGCAATAATCTGATGCAGAATGTAATTTTTATAAGTGTTAAAACGCTACCAACAGGTTTTAATCAAGGAAAACAGAAGGTTTTTTTCTACCCTGAGCTATATTCATCACTCCTCTTCCTCCCTGTCTCTGTCTGTCTGTCTGTGTGCTGGGCAGAAGACAGAAGTGGGATCATTATATGGTGTGGTGGCCTGTCCATGACCCCACAGTGGAGTGCTGTGCCCTACTGGGTGTGCCACGGGGGGTGGTGGTTAAAGAGCCAGCGCAACCTCTGAGATGTCTGGTGGAGTGTTATGTTATATGTGCAAAAATGTGTGTGTGTACTTTTTTTTTTGTTTACACGTATATTTGTGCGTGCGAATCACACGTCTTTACGTTCAGTGTGTTACTTTTCTACAAGTTCACAAAGCCCTATGGAATAACATGTACCAGCTAAAAAAAAAGGCATGCAGGGTGAAGGTCACGGCTAACGTGCGTGCAGTGAGGATCAATATGTGGATGTTTGGGGTTGTTTTTGTGCCTGTGTGCAAATTAAGTGGAACTGGAATAGTTTTAAGAGGATTTGTTTACGCTACAATGATGATGAGGATAGAATTATTGCTGGGTAACACTGTAAAGTGTGTGCGCTTATTGTCAGCTTGTACTGGATGTGTGTGACTGTTGTGTTGTGTGTGTGTCTGAGTGAGCATCATTCTGTGGGCTAGCTGCCGCAGTTTGTAGCTCCCAGGGAGATCTGTGATGCTCAAGTTTAGGGTTCATCTTCAGTTCAGAGAGAGGTTCAACTGCCGGTCAGCGGGCCACTGTTAAAGCTTGTTCTCTCTCTCTGCTTTGATTCCCTAATACCAACACCCCCCCAACCCCAACACCACCACCACCACCACTGCATACTTTCTCTCTCCCTTTCTGTACATGCAGCTCTCTGTTTTATTCAAATTCCTCCCCTCTCTGTTTCTCTTATCCGATAATTTGCCTTCTGTTTGAACCAGGTTGAGGGCCAATCAGTGGGCAAACTAGCTCAACAAAAACAAGATGATGCATTTTGTTAGGCTACCTTCTTAGCTGAGATCCTAAATGCTGCCAGTTTGCTTCATAAGGCGATAGTCCAGATTTGCCTCGTCTTAATATAGCAAATATGGCTCTTTAAGAAAGCAAATATGTGCGGGTCTCATGCACAAAGTCCTTCACTGCCAAGTTATTTGGTAAATTAAGTGTATTTGTTCATGCCTTAACATGTTTTCACTCTGACTTGCCCTTTTCGGTACATAAAGCATAAGCATAAAAGCAAAGTGCTTTTCACCGAAAGCCAAAGGTTTTGATTTGTTGGCTTGAATTGACTCAGCATTAATCCCTTTTTTCAGGTCATTTATCCACATCATACAAATGGACCTGAAAGCTTTTGTTTTGGTTTTATGATTGGAATTTTGATGAGGACATACAGTCCTTTTCTGCTTCACTAACATGTGCCGTGAGCCCGATGACCGTTATGTCTGCAAAATTTAATCAGAAACCCCTTTGTCTCTCATTACAGGAGCTGACCTCAAACAAAGTGCAGCTGAGAGTGTTGAGACTCGATTTGTGGGCTGAGCCACGTAAAGTGGCTGACCGGAGCTGGCTCACAAGATTAAAGCCAAATGGAGCAAATCACTTTAAAATACTGCGAAACATTAAAATCTATTCAACTATGTGTTCTCTACTTATCTCTACTGATTCTGTTTTTCACTTTGCAGGGTGTGCTTTGTTGGTGTCAGAAGCTGAACAGGTGTTGCCCTTGTTGACTTCATCGGTAAAACAGACTGGTTTTCACCTATTTCTCCTCTTGATGTTAACGCAGCTTCTGCCCAAATGCAACCGCTCTATGTGCAATAACCAGGTTCATTATTTCACAGCAGCTGTTTCCAGTCTGAGCAGAAATGTTCGGACAATTGCCGTTATCTCAGACCCGAACACAGAATAAAGATTTAATCAAGACTATTGTTCCAAAGCATATAACATGAGAGCACTTACAGAACAGGACCCAATTAAATCATTTTAATTGGTCAGGTGTTTTAGAGATTACTTAAGACAGACGACCTAGGTGCGTTTGAATGCAAAGCCTTTTGGAGATTATCTATTATGTCCTGACATTTAACCTGTCATCTGGCCTTTTCTTTTGGACAAATTGAGATCCACTATGTTGCTCTTGGGTGAATTTTATCACCACCCCTGCAGCTGAAAAAGTACTCAGTGAAGAACAAAAAGGAAAATCTAAATTATGTGTCTGTTTCTCTTGTCAGTAGAAATGCCTTCCTTCTCTTGAATAGAAGAGAACTAGAGGTCTCTTCTGGTGCTTAACAAGTTTTCTAAAAAAAAATCCAAAACTTTTGTTGTGAGCAAATTTGCATAGAAACTATTTCCTTTCTATTGAACTACACCTGCAAAAATCCAGAGGTTAAGAGGTCCCTGGTTGTGACAAGATGTTTTAGCCCACTGGCTTTCATCCAAGAGGGATAATGCCAGATTGAGGGGGTGAGAGACAGGGTAAGAGTTTACCACATGATACAGCCAAGATGTGACAATGGACAAAACAAACCCAGTCTCACATTATTGGCTTAGTTAAGATGAGATGCTGGACTCTTAATGCAGCGCACTGTGGCACTAGTGTGCAAAACAAAGAGGGAATCATACAAAATATTCAATACACTGGTTTATTTTCAAAGGTAAGATATACAAACAACAACAACAATAACAATGCCCACCAAAATATAATATACATTTTGGCATGATTTTGAGTTGACAATTTTGAATTTTAATGAAGCATAACATTACATCAGCCAGGGCGAAAAGTCATCACAAACCAGCTGATTTCAGTGCATGCCAAAATCAGCTGACGGCTCAGCTACACATTCATTTAGCAACCTAAATGCTAACATTTGACATTGGTTCAACTTAAGTTGCTTTAATCTGCAAACTGCTTTGCAACCTACACCCACAAGCTAGTTCTGACTTAATGTCAGCTACACCACTGATCATTGATGTTTGGTATATCCTTTGCTCGTGCTGCAAACGATTTTTAAAATATTGAAAAAAAAGATTATTGATAAATTATTTTATGATAATTGTGCGGACAGACATGGAAACTTTATAGGGAGATTTCTTTAAACATACATTTTTAGTTCAGAATGAATATTTCAGAGTTTTAGGCATGCAGATTTTAGACAACATGCAAACATTATTCCAAGTCATTAATTCGACCACCTCTATGCACAGGCAGCATTTTGTGGGGTTGGATCAAACTATGGGCTCAGCATTGGCACCTGGCGATGGCGTTGAAGCCATCTTATCAGAGCCCAACCTCTGCTGCCTCTGCTCTTTGGCTCCCACCGTGATATCGTATTGCTGAGTCTCACTTTGCATGAGAAATCGAAGTGCTGTCCTGTTCTTTATGGCTGCTGCCCGCGACCTTTTTCAGCCCAGCGAATTAACCTAGAGGCGTATCAGCTGCGCTGGCCCTTTTCTCCTACAGCCCGTCCTATTAACTGAGTGAGCTGCACGGTGAGGGTCACACTTAAGTAACCTTATCTTGTAATTGGGTTCAAGGTTAAGTGACCCTGGAGCATGGAGGTCTGGGGGTTAAGGTCACAATGTCAGGCAGAAGGGGGAACTTTTAATCACTGATGGGGCTCCAAATCAAGACCCGGGCTTCTGCTATCTGGGTAAGCCTGACCTGCCACCCCCGTCCCCTCAAGCCTCACCCTCACTCACCCATGTCCCACACAAAGATGTCCATGCACACTGGAACAGGATGGAGTTTAGGGGGGTCGCACAGAGCAGTTGCCAGGCAACCCATATTTAAACCAAGGTCTCACAAGCTTTTAACCTTAGCGCAAATCGATATAGACAGCAATTGGTCTAATATTCATCGAGCAGATGGGAAAATTAGGTGCAAGTCTGCCTGCAGGAGAGGAGACATGCTGTCCACCCAACAGTCACTGCATCGTTCAGTATACTCAAACTGAATGTTTCTGCAGCGAAAGAAAGGTTTAGAAAGGATGACAGCATGAAGAAGATGTGACATGCTTTTTACTAACGTGGCATCTCATCGGGTTATTTTCTTTTTCTCCTAAATTGTCTTTCTTTTCATCATGCATATGACTTTTCTTACATCGCCCCTTGTTTCTCCCTCTTCTCTGCTGTTACAGCCTCATTCATTTTGTATTTCAGCTTTCCTGTTGAGATTCTATGAGATATCCAAGTTGTTCTTTTTTTCTCTAGGTGAAATTTTGCTTTTTCACAAAAATTCAGAAAGGATTAGCAATAAATCTGAGACTAATTAATATCTAAAACCCCCCTCATTTTTACGTGTTTTAGTTTTCGGTTCATTCTGCAAAATTGCTTTGTGAGTATCAGTCAACTGCTCTCTATACAACATTTCACAGCTGTCTTTAAATTTTTCTCAACCACACACTCGTCCCTCCTTCCCTCCCATACCTCTCACTCCCTGTCTTTTAAAAAAGGAGATGGATGACCACTGATGGAGGGGTTCATGCAGCGTGACCCACAGACCTATCCATTGCCAAGGGCGAGGAAATCGCCCAGATTAAAGAGCTTGTAAATAATGGCCCATAAACATCTGCCTGTTAGTTTGGCCAATCCATCTCCGTCTCCCATCTGGTCCTCTCTTTCTCTCACACTCACACTCTCTTTTGATTTCCTCACTGTGAATGGTCCACAGGGCAAATGCATCATCAGACCAAAGTCAGTCATATTCCAGTACAAACAAACACTGAGACTGACCCTGGGGTCAGGTACAGTTCACATCCCCACCAGTCGATGCACCCGTGACTCAGCCCAAAGATAACAACACAGAGGATTAGCTTTGTTTTCTTTCCTTGGATTTCCTGTGTATGTTGTTTTGTTAGAATAGCTCATATGGTAAACGTGGATGCATGCATGTATTTATGTGCAACTAATTATTACTGCATGATTACAGTTATTTTTTTAGTCCGCCCTACTCTTTGCCAAACCTTGACTGGAGGCCTTGTTAACAGGGTTTCATTAGAACCCCACCCTAATTAGTAATTAGGTATTGTTAATGTCTGGATCCCAACATCTGCCTCAAGGACTGACCACTTCACTCTCAGTTCACGATGCAATCTGGCTCGAGCTGTGTGAATAAATCCCCAGCACAGATATTAACTACCTCAGATGTGGCCCAACTGCAGGTGGCAAATTAGACCAAACAAAGGGCAGATTGCCCACAGACTGAGGCTGCGTTCCAGCCGAAAACCCAGTAAATGCTTTGCCTTTTCTGTTGCATACAAGTTCTGAACAGTTTCCCAGCTGATTCAAACATTGTGTTTTGTATTTTTGTTCAGCAGGGACTATGTCAAAACAGGCACAAAACACCAACAGCTATTTGGATTTTTTGTCCAGTCTTTATTGGGCGGGTAAACAGCTCCCTGTGGTACGTGTATGCTAACAGCAGTTGCAAAGGCCATTGATGCTTTAACAAATAAGTCAGCGAGGCTCGCATTATACTGAGCATTTGATTTTGTTTACAGATGTGCCAGTGGGTCTGTGGGGTTATACTCAAGCACACCACTGACCTAAACGCCAAGGCAATGCTTGGATGTTACAACAATGACAATGATAACATGCTAATCTTTAGCAGGTGTTACATATTTTGGTTTATGGTTTTCTAACATCTGCTGTCTAACACGTAACACAGTATAACTGAGGGCGATTGCAGTTGATGGCATTCATTTTGCAGGTGTTTGTGGATCATAAACCAATGTGGGCAACATGAATGTCTGCTCCAAAGTTCACACTAATCCTAACAGATCATTGTAACACAATGCTGCAAACACACGGGTGTTTTACAGTGATATAGCATTATCTGATATTACAGTTCAGCCTATTTTAAAAGTGTTTGTTTGTAATCACTTATTGCAAACCACAGTATCCTTTTTGTAAAATGTAAAATAAGTTTCAGTTAGCTGCCACTACAACCTCAGCATTGCAGTGTCACAAAAGAAACTCATTAACATTGGGGGCCACAGAGACACACTGTCATCCTCAGTGGGACCAGTAAAACTCCCCTTTCTGTCAGTGTAAATAGGTTTAGCTGCACATTTAATCTCAGTAACCAAAAGAAGTGCAATTTCAACAGCACGCCTCCGTTTTACTACATGATAACGAAATGCTGCTCTGATGTTCTGGTAATTTACTGCCCAGAGAAAAAAATCTTATCTATTTATTTTACTGTGGACACATCATAAAACACTGAAAGTTGTGTTGAAAAAACATAATTTTTTCTGTCATTGTTTATCTATTACACTGTGGAGTTGGAAAAGCTGTTAATTTGATCAAAATACAGTTAAAAGTCCAAAATGTATGCCCTCCACCTTTTCCAAAGGTGTCCAGTTTGCCGGGCTGATTCTGGCCCGCAGGCCTTACGCTTGACAACCCTATAATAGAGTAAAATCACATCCAAAGTCCTTTGACAACCATCTATGACTGCATCTGTGTTTGCAACAGTTCATGAGATATTTTATACTGGACCAAATAACCAGCCAATATTTGTTGCTGCTAGTGTGGTTGAAATTAAATACAAAGCTATAAATTAGTGGACGGTGTGTGAGATAAAATTTGCATAAAATACGTGTCACCTTACATCAGTGCCATGTGCATGTGCGTGCACACACATGCAGTTATTGTGCTTACACTGGCAAAGCAGCTCATTGGCATTGGAGGGGAGTGGTGTGGAAGTAAATGTGATCTGCAACGCATGCAAAATTGAAAATGAGTGAAATGCAAGCTTGGAGAATCATCAAATAATGTATTGATCTCACTGAACTTCTTAATTGTAAAAGAAGCAATCTTTTTTTTTTTTTTTAATGGCTCAGCAAACGGTGTTCAACTCAGTATTACATGTTAAAGACACTTTTTATCTGTCCTGTGGAAGAACAGTTATCTGACCTAGGCTAAATACATAATCTAGAATTAGATGTTAATTTCTGTTTTACTTCTGTTAAGGAGCTTAACAGGAACCATGAAACCATGTTTCACAAACACCCCTCAGTAGTTTTAGAAGAGCCAGCCACTTATCATTCTGCTCTCTGACAGTCAATGTCACAATTGACAGCACACACTTACCTCAACAAGACTTATAAGTTTGAATGGGAGGCAGATTTTCCAGGCAGGTGAGCTGCAACTAAAGCTTCATGATCTCACATCACTGAGGGGGACACTGTCCTTCACTTCTCAAATGAGCCCTCTAACCTCACACTGTCAAAATGACTGATATGGCATCTTAGCTCTGGGTCTCACCCAAGGTAAGGTGTCCAATGATGACATCTTATGTGTCTTGCCTTTATTCAGCTCAAAAACTGCACAGTATTCTGCTCCAGATAGTTTAACTTTTTTTTGAAACGTCATCCAATTTTTCATTGTGAAGCTGCTTTCTCCTCCAAAGCCCCATCTTCTCACTTCCCTCTTAAAGTCATGCTTAGCTTCAATTTATGAGGTGCCATTCGTGACCTAGTGAGTGACCCCACACCTTAAACACATTCCAAAGGAGCTAACACATTTATTTGGCAGATAAATCATTGCTTACCCAATGCTGGTTGTGTGCAAGGTCACAGTTGTGGAAGGGGATAAAAATGAAATTATAGAGACAGTAGGTCAAGCTGAGTGCCAATATCAACGTCCTATGTGTTGGTGCTCATAAACAGTTTAGAAAGAGGTTTGATCCTCCCACTCTTTTCTATGGATTTAAACAAATGAAGCTAACAGCGAGCAGGTCATGGTCGGTGTCCTGTTGTAGAACTGAGCTTCATACAATAAACGACTACCGTATTGATCTTGATTTGACTGCACGAAGCAAAATTAACACATTAATTCCTGACACAGGCCCATTTTGAATTTTCTCCTGCCCAACAGTCAATGTGACTGAACAATGGACTCTAACAGTAACTCTTTAGTCTGTTTCATATGAGAGCTATATATAGTTGTAATATAAAGACATGTATAAAAAAAAAAAACTCCAGATATTTTAATTAATGAAATTACAGGAGATATATATGTAATCAGGCACATAACACATAATTTCCAGCTGCAGCTAGGGCTGGCTCTTGAAAACTCCCAGTTTCAGCCTTATTTGCATTTTTCACCTTGGCTCTCTACCATCACCTGTCTTACTGATTAATATTTTTCTCGGTTGCCATAACTCTGGTACTCTGATGATTTTCTAATGCCAGTGCTGTTTCCTGCCGTGACTCAACTACCCCAACTTCTTTCTCAGTCATGAAGCAATTTCTGCCCTTCAAGGGAGCTCTGTACTCTATAATTGTTTGTAATAAATGGTTGGTTGTTATAAAGCGTCTCTGACTGAACTGTGGGAGGAGGTGACTAAGAGTTTGATATCTAACACATTACAGTTGCTGTATAAACTGCACTGTTTTTCAGTTGTTGTTCTTAGGTTTTTCTCACAAGTGAGGCGATTGATCTAAGACGCTGTTCACAGAAGGTGGGCCTGGCCCAAAGCAAACACCTCATTATTATTTATTTGACTCTTAATGTTTACACAATTTACAAAATGAACACTGTGTTCTATTTAATAACATTTTAAACCAGCGACTGTCGTACATCAAGTAGACAGTAGGGTCTTTCCCCCATAGACTATCTCTTTTATTTGTGTAACCAAAGCCCCCCACCCACCCTGTTTGGCCATTTAAGGCACTTCCATTTTGGCTTATTGGACCTTAAAGTACTCGCTGTATTTAAAGCAAGTCACAAGCTACATAATGGGAGTGATCGTGGCTCAAGAGTTGGGAGTTCGCCTTGTAATCGGAAGGTTGCTGGTTTGAGCCCCGGCTTGGACAGTCTCGGTTGTTGTGTCCTTGGGCAAGACACTTCACCCGTTGCCTACTGGTGGTGGTCAGAGGGCCCGGTGGCGCCAGTGTCCGGCAGCCTCGCCTCTGTCAGTGCGCCCCAGCTATAATGTAGCTGCCATCACCAGTGTGTGAATGTGTGTGTGGATGACAGGTTGTGTAAAGCGCTTTGGGGTCCTTAGGGACTAGAAAAGCGCTATATAAATACAGGCCATTTACCATAATCATCTAGACTTCTTTCCATAGCATTTTCTTCTTGTCATCATTTCTTCTCTTTAGAAATTTTTGAACTGATACTTGATTGTGAGCTTTACAAGACTGCTATGAAGCAATGCTAATTGAAAAAGACATTGTTTCCTTGTCATAAGCACAGCATTACCCATGATAGTAACTGGTTGCATAATTATTATGCAATACTTTTTTTTTCTCGAAGTCCCATGCTGTGGTTTGCGTGCTGTGGTAAGCTTATTCTGACACTTGTGAAAGTAGATCATCCTCTTCCAGGGACAGAATGACAAAGCGAGTAATCCTATAGCTTTATACATTATCCTGTGCTGGTAAAAACCCTAGACTACAAATAGTGTTATGTCTGAATGATTGTACCATTCTCGGTAGAGCTACAGATCAAGATCTACATGCATGAATCCACCTCACCTCATTCTTCCTGGGTGGCGGTTTGGGGCGGGATCACCAGTGAATGCTAATTTGATTTGTCTGACCAATCACCCGACAGCATGGCTTATCCATGACCTCTGAACCAGTGAGTTTTCCAGTTGGCTGATCACCCCGACAACCTTCACTTGACCCGCTTTAGCCTGCATGGTAAATGGTATACTTGGGGGAGGGGCACTGATCAAACTGGGTCAGTGCAGCAGAAGCTGAAGCCCAGTAGCATAACTCAATTTGGGAATGTCCAAGTAACATGATGTCTGAGAAAAGAACACATTTTTATTAATCTGATTAAAAGAATTTCAAAGTGCAAAACTGCAAAACTATAAAATGATTACACATGAGACTAATATTAGTGATTTAAAAACAAATGTTAAAGAAGATTGGATATTTTTGCCATATGACATGCTGCAGACATCATGCGGAAAGTCCTGTTTAAATGCCAGCATGCTTCTAGTTTACGTACAGCCACAAGCAGCAGTTAATGACCAATCTGTAAACTTATCAGCTAATCAGCTGACTCAGCCTCTGGGAGAATGGCTGGAGAACAAAGAGTAAATATCCATTTCAAGACTTTCAGAATGCAAATAAAATGTAATAAAAGGCTAAATTGTTGTCAGACACTAGCTGATGGTTTCCAGATTCAGCAGAGACTCTGGCCAGAGTCATCCCTTGCACCTGATTTGTACTGGCCCTACAAAATGTAGCCTCAAAGCTAAATCCCCACCATGCATCTGATATTAAATGCATTAATGTAGTTTTTGTTTTCCTTTTTGTTTTACAATTTGTTTTGTTCTTTTTCATTTGCTCTTTCTGTTTGTTTTCAGTCATTTTTTCACAATAAAAAAAAGTTTTAAATACGCCCCTTCACAGAGGTCCCTTGCAAACCTCCACATATGATGAACTGGGGGTAGCAGACACCTTTCATTATTGCCACAACTTAATGTACATGTCAGCATCTGCATAAAAAGCAAGAATCTACTGCACAAAATACAGAGATGTCTACTGAGGCACTGGAAATGAGAACTGGCTGATGCAGGCTACGGTTAAAGCTACAATATTTTTTCTATTTGCAGAAGACTGTACTGAAATAGGGGAACTGCTGCATCCAACTAAAAAATACCAAAACATAACCATAACAAAAACACATTATATAGGCACACAATTGTAAGCACAGACAAAACAATGGATGTGTTCGAGGATGTGTATAATCCTCTGCCCGATATCGCTGATGATCGCAGGTATACAGTAAGAGGGATTTCCTGGTCATAACTCCAAAGCCCTGAGAAAGCACGCACGGCTTTACATGGAAATGCTGCGATCAGAGTGCTGGCACTCAATTAGCTACTGTTGTGGGTGGGGGTGGAGAGTGAGCAGAGGTCCAAATCCTCTCTTGCAGGCCCAGCTGGGGGGATTAAGAATGGTTCCTGTCCCGTGGCTGACCTCTTCAAAGCCTGTGCAGATGTCTTGATCCCCCCCCACACACACCCACACCGCACTCAAAAAAGCCCTCTTCTTTAAGCTTTCCCTCGACTTCTCAACCAAAACAAGCACTCAGGTGACACCTCTTATCACCCGGTGTTTGTGTATCTAATATCTCATCTGCTCCCACATGTATCTTGCTCATCAGTTCATATTCAATTCAATTCAATTCAAAGATGCCTTTTTTGCCCGGGATGCAGACATTACATTACTAAATTAAGCATATAATATTTTATATACAATTAAGTAAAATATAACCAAAAATGTAGACTTGCAGTTGAAAGGATGCGAAAAGAAATAATTAAAAACAATATAAACACTGAAAATATGGAATTTTTTTATGTATACAAACATATTTAATGATAGGGTTGTTGTTTGTTGTTATTTTTGTGTGTACAGTAAGAATGGCCATGATTGATTTCCACTTCTTACAGTGGCTGCACATTTCCAGGGTTAAACTGTTGAATAGTTTTTATTTTCATTTCCTATCAGTTGGCCTACCCTGAGCTTTCTCTGCCTGTTTCTGTCACAGCTTGTGTTTGGGAACTTATCACAATATCAATTGGGTAATTAAGTTGGAGACAACAAAGATGGACGGGCTGGGAGGCTTTTTTGGGGGTTTTTTTTGGAAGTTTACTTTACTTATAGGTAACAACAAAGTTCTGTGTGATACAGCAGAGTAATCCAAAACACAATAAAATCCTAAGAGCAAATGAATTGAAAATAAATAAATAGATCTAGCAGCCAAAAACCATAAGAGGAACTCAAGAACAAGAAGCAGCTGACTAAATACACACACCAGGGAGTGGGAAAATAAGATATGGGTGCACTCGAAGTAAAACGGAACAAAGGAAGTAAAAACACAGAAGAAAACAAAAACTAAGACCTCTACAGAAATCCAAGGAGAGTGAGGAATTTGGACTGAATGTAAGAAGCATGAAAAAAATAATCAAATATCAAAAACACACAGATGATAAGCACAAGCAGTGGCAGTATTGGGTAGTTTTCCTTGTAACACATGGTTTCACTTCACTCTGAAGAAGTTCTTCTATCTTCTGACTTTTGCTATCTCTGCAGCAGGGGCTAAGGTAAAGGACCAAGCACAAACATATTTGGACACTGCCCCCGGTGGCAGTACACAGCTACAACATTGAGACAATGGTTTGCTAATGTCAGCAAAGGACAACAAACACACAACCATCACAGGCTCTTAAGAGTCTTTCTGCAGGAGGACGATTCCTTTCTTTTCAGTGAGTTAAATTTTAATTCTCTCTTTTGAAAAGGGTATTTAAAAATGTAATGGGAGTCAGAACTTTCAGTGTTCTGGCCCCTCTTAAAGATTAGGGTATAAACTTTCATTACTGATAAAGTTTATTGTTAGGATCGGCTCAGGTGACCCTGAATCCTCACTTAGTTCAGCTGCTATAGGCTGGGGGCTTCCTATGACACTCAGAGTGTTTCTTCTTCACTCACATTTCACTTTCACTGTGCCTCCCTGAGCCTGGTTCTGTGGTTTCTTCTTGTTAAAAGGGAGTTTTTCCTTCCTGCTGTCACCAAAGCGCTTACTCATAGGGAGTCGTATGATTGTTGGGGTTTTCTTCGTATTGTTGTAGGATCTTTACCTTGCAGTATAAAGCACCTTGAGGTGACTGTTGTCTGGATCTGGTGCTATATAAACAAAACTGACCTGAAATGAACTGAAAATGGAATTGAATCTGTATAACTTGTAGGTATTTTGTAAATTAGCTTGTGAGCCTCTGACCTTGCCCCCAAAAATAAAGGAAATGGAAACAGGTTCTGTGACTATACTCTAATGTTATAAGCTAGTTTGTGATATCCAAACTGATGATCCTTTAATCCAAGGATCAGGTTTTGTTAAAGTAGTACAAACTTTCTTTTTCTTGATCCCTTTTTGTCCCTCTCTTCCCAAAAGAGGTTCCTTCCGGCCTCAGCTGTCCTTTAATACTGAGCATGGTCAGATTTCTCAATGACTGTAGCATGGAAATGAGTCTGTCACTTTCAATACACTGCTGCCCTTTGGTTTAAGTGTGTTTTCAAAAAAGAAGCCAAGGTCAAGAGGCAGTGGCAGAAACACTGAGTGATGCTGAAGGGCACATCTAGGAAATAAACACTTTCTATGAAGGTTGCTGAGTGGCCCGCTGAGATCAGGGGCTACGGTCATATGTTTACCAAGATAATGACCACCCAATCGGAGCGCCATTTAACACTAAGACGGACACAATGAACAATGAATGGATTTAATTCCTTTTGGGTGGCGTGGGGGCACAATCCCAGATTACTTTAATCAAAAGACTCTCACGAATCTGAAAATAATCCAAATGTGAGATTAGTTATGTAGAAAATTATATTTCGTTTAAGTCCCTGCCTCGATGGGCTGAGACTTCAAAGATGGCGCCGGTGAGGTCGGCTGCCGTCACGACTGCTCCGACCACTTTTTCTTTGTTTTTTAAGTTAGTTTTCAGTGTTTCTAAATTGGCAAAATCACCACCATTGGGTACATTAGGTATGACAGTGACACTCTTGTTTCTATTGGTTTACAATGTACTCACAATTCGAAGTTTTTAACTTCGGATCCGAGCTGGCCGAGTGAGATCTTGAGGGAGAACAAAGGGAAGCGGCGGCGGCCTAGAGGGAAGCGAGCCTGCGTCAGGAACAGGCTGAGAGCTCGTGCACACCGCACACCTCTGCCTAGCATCCTGCTCGCCAACGTCCAGTCACTGGAGAACAAGCTTGACGACCTCAGGGCCAGGGTAAAGTTCCAGAGAGACATTCGGGACTGCAATCTCCTCTGCTTCACCGAGACATGGCTGAACCCAGCGGTGCCGGACCACGCCATCCAGCCGGCCGAGTTCTTCTCGGTTCACCGCATGGACAGGACACGGGACTCGGGGAAGTCAAGGGGAGGCGGCGTGTGTTTAATGGTGAACAACAACTGGTGCAACAGTGCGAACGTTGTTCCTCTCACACGCTCCTGCACACCAAATCTGGAACTACTGTCCATCATGTGTCGTCCTTTTTATCTACCTCGGAAATTTACATCGGTCATTGTAAGTGCCGTTTATATTCCACCACAAGCGGACACGGTCACCGCCTTATGCAAGCTGCATGAGGCACTCACACAGCACCAGACACAACACCGGGACGCTGCGCTTATTGTGAAGGGGGACTTTAATAGCGCCAACCTCAAAAGCGCAGCGCCGAACTTTTATCAACACATCTCCTGCCCCACCAGAGGTGAAAGGACACTGGACCACTGCTACACTACGGTCAAGGACGGCTACAAGGCACAATCCCGCCCCCCGTTTGGCAAATCTGATCACGCCGCCATCTTCCTCATCCCAAAATACAAACAAAGGCTGAAACAGGAAGTTCCGGTTCAGAGGAAGGTCGCGCGCTGGACGGATCAATCGGTGGCCGCGTTACAGGACGCACTCAATGACGCAGACTGGGGCATGTTCAGAAACAGCTCCGATGATGATGTCAACGTGTTTACAGAAGCGGTTGTGGGATTCATCGGGAAACTAGCGGATGATACCGTGGAGACAAAGACTATCACAACGTTTCCCAACCAGAAGCCGTGGGTGGATAAAACCATCCGCGACGCTCTGAGATCCCGCACCGCTGCCTACAACACGGGACTCACGACGGGGGACATGGACCCGTACAAAGCCGCGTCATATAACGTGCGGAGGGCGGTGAAAGAGGCGAAGCAGCGCTACGGGAGGAAACTAGAGTCACAACTCCAACAGAGTGACTCTAGGAGCCTGTGGCGGGGACTAAGGACAATAGCGGCCGTGACTCTGGCAGACGAGCTGAACACTTTCTATGCTCGCTTCGAGGCTGCAGCTAAGGACTCCAACAATGCTAGTGTTAGCGGCGCTAACGGCTGCAGACAGGAAGATACTGCCAGCACCGGAAACGTGCTCATCATCTCCGAGCATGAAGTAAGGAGAGCCTTCAAGAGAGTGAACACCAGGAAAGCAGCAGGACCAGACGGCATCCCAGGTCGTATCCTAAGAGACTGCGCACACCAGCTAGCTCCTGTGTTCACTGAGATATTCAACATCTCTTTATCTCAGTCGGTGATCCCCACATGCTTCAAAGAGTCCATCATTGTTCCTGTCCCGAAGAAACCCCACCCTGCTTCTCTCAATGACTATCGCCCTGTAGCCCTCACCTCAGTAGTGATGAAGTGCTTTAAACGCCTGGTCAGAGACTTCATCATTTCTTCACTACCAGACACACTGGACCCACTACAGTTTGCTTACCGTCTAAATCGTTCCACAGACGATGCCATCTCTCATCTCCTCCACACATCACTCACTCACTTGGACACTAGAAGGGGGAATTATGTTAAAATGCTCTTCATAGACTACAGCTCTGCATTTAACACCATAATTCCCTCCACACTCACCACCAAGCTGGAGCATCTGGGACTCAGCTCATCTATGTGTCTGTGGATCTCCAACTTCCTAACTGGCAGACCACAGGCAGCAGCTATTACTACCTCCCACCTGTAGGTGGGGCAGTGTTATTGTATGTGTTCTGAGCTTATGGAGTAAAAGTCCGGACCTCCACCATAGCCTCGTCTCAGTCCTCTGTGCTTGGTCTAAAGTTATTATTGACCACAACCCACGCTACACGGGCAGTTGGAGCAACACTGCATAAAGTTACAACATAGTGTGCACTTCAGAAATCGTGTTGCCCTGAATCCAAATGATTTTTTAAATTTTAGTCTCTCTGTCATTTGTCCAATGTCAGAACAAAATCATGTGTTTTTCTCAAGGTTACGATTGACTCAGTCATTTTGATCATTCGCTGTCTGGTTATGTAGTCTATAACCAGTCTGCCTTTTAAAAATGTTGTTAATGTCCCCCAGGGAGAGATCACATTCATGCATCACATTAAACGATCGTGGCTCAAGAGTTGGGTGTTCGTCTTGTAATCGGAAGGTTGTCGGTTCGAGCCCTGGCTCAGACAGTCTCGGTCGTTGTGTCCTTGGGCAAGACACTTCACCTACCGCCTACTGGTGATGGCCAGAGGGGCCGATGGCGCGATATGGCAGCCTTGCCTCTGTCAGTCTGCCCCAGGGCAGCTGTGGCTACAACTGTAGCTGCCTCCACCAGTGTGGGAGAGTGAATGAATAGTGGTATTGTAAAGCGCTTTGAGGGGTCCCGAAAAGCGCTATATAAATGCAATCCATTATTATTATTAAACATGTTTCACATCAATAAAAGCTTTTGTGTCTCAGCTCATGAACAAGGTGACGCTGAATCATGTGAGCATGTCATTTTAAGTGGGAGCAGATGGAGTTGGAAACACTTCTAGAATAATTTAGAAGTGCAATATACAGATCTCTTGAGTGCCTGTCTCTTCTCCTTCTGATCAGTCGTCAGCTGCTTGTTTCTCTTCCAATCTGTCCATCTTCACTTTCCACTGTCACTTGCGTGTTTGTAGCGTCTGCCGCTCCATCCGTCCATCTCTGCATTTTTCCTCATTCCCTCCATCTCTCCCTCCCACCCCTTCATTACCCCCCCACCTCAGCACAAGGCTGTCAGAGTTTTAGGGATTCGGTGAGCTGTGAAATCGCACAAATTGCTGTTGCTTTGCGTCTGGCCCAGCAAGAGAGAGAGAGAGAGAGAGAGAGAGATTTTATGCTTCAACACTTCTGAACCTGAATCCCCCCTCCCTGGCTGACCCTTCCTCCCCTTATTCACTCAGACATGGACAAGCACACGCACAGCTGCAACACCGCGTTTCTGCCCACTACAACCCAAACACCCTCCCCCGGCACACACACACACAGTCAACTTCTTCACCCCACCATTACCACCACCTCTGAGCATGTAACAGCACCACCGCCTTTGCCACCCTCACGGTAAAGACACCTCCACCACTTTGCTTTAGTGTGCGGGTCACTTCACAGAACAACTCAACGAGAGCCTGCAGCCCTCGAGAGGGATAAAAAGCCTTCTCAACCTGAGGAGTGCTGTTTCAGCCACCTCGACTAAAAAGAGCAAACTCCCCCTCAACCTCACCCCCCAACACACACACACTGTGCCCCCAGGAGCACCTCTCAGATATGACAAAACTGACAAAGGTCACAAACATACATGTTGTAACTGTTTTTGAACTCTTTTTTAAATGATTTCTTTGGTTTTCTTGTTGCCATTGAGAAGTTTGTGCCACAGAATGTGGACGGGCATAACTTAGCTTACACTTTTTGGTCTCTGGTATTCTTTTGTTTATTCAAAATACTGTGAAGACTACTTTTAATTTACAGTGTCTTAGTTAGGTTACGTTTGACCTTGTGCAGCAGTGGTAAATAAGACACAATGGGCTCAAAGAAACAAATAACAAACATTACAATTCAAAGTCAAACTAAAGAAGGAACCAGCAGTTTGTGGATTGTTTTCATTTTTAAAACGTTTTGAATTAAAATAAACACCCCCCATAAAAATACTACATGAAGAACTTTTCTTGTTATTCACTAAAATAAGCACGGCGGTGTGCTGATTAGCACTGTTCCCTCACAGCAAGAAGGTTCTGAGTTGGACTCTCCCACCTAGCCAGGGTCTTTCTGTGTGGAGTCTCCATGTTCCCGCCATGCCTCCGTGGGTTCTCTCAGTGTACTCCAGCTTCCTCCCACAGTCCAAAGACATGCAATTAGTGGGGTTAGGTTAACTGGTGAATCTAAATTGCACATAGGTGTGAATGGTTGTGTGTCTCTTTGTGTTACCCCTGTGACAGACTGGTGACCTGTTCAGGGTGTACCCACCTCTCGCCCTATGGTAGCTGGTATAGGCTCCAGCCCCCCTACAACCCTGTTAAGGTTAAGGGGAAGAGAATGGTTGGATGGTAAGTCTTGTTTTCAGTATCCTGTTACTGAAAAGACACTTTTCCTCTGTTTTGGATCCCTTTTCACTATTCTGTGTGAAAAATGAATAAAACCTGAGTAATTAGTCACTGGAGCAAACACAAACTATTAAAATAAACAATTTAATTACTATCTGTGTGTATGCACAAAAAGAAATAAAGCTGTAAAACTACTTGTGGTTTTACTTCCCATAAAACAAAACTGTCTATACTGCCACCCAGTGGAAAAGGTTGTCTACTGCTCCAGGCGGAGATCTTGTCACACGAAACTTTTGCTTTATGGTCGCTCTGAAAGGAAAAGTCTGAAACATTTGAGTTTGAAACACCTATTCTGTCTATTTTTTTTAATTATCTATCTTATTAACATTATAATTTATATATGCATATGCGTGCATGTATAAAATAAGAACTCTGCAGACTTCAGGAAAAAAATTAATGAAACAATGAAGTTGATTAGACTTTCCAGGAGTTTCTCTGACTACTGTTCCGCATTTATCGTCATGAAAATATTTTTAACACCTCCAAATAAAAATATTTCAAGATTTTTTAAGAACTTCATAAACCTGCAAGTTTACATAAGTAAAATTTAAAGGGACGAGCAAAGGTAGATGCGGTTATTTGTAAGTAATCACTTTCAGGGACAAATGATGAGCACACATAACGTAAACATAAACATAAAGAGCAAAAGCATTTTAACAGATGGGATGGTGAATTGTTTAAGACATATCTACTACCGAGATGCAATGTTCTTCTTCTTCTCGTGTATTATTAACAGTTTTGTCACATGAAAGTTTGGGGCTATCCAAAAACAAAGGGACAGAGAAGGGGAATAACATCGCCACAAAGGACATGTCACGAGTTTCCCTGTATGACTGGGCATCAATCTTTATTTATACAGGGAAAATTCCCAAACCATACTTAGTTTTCTAGTTTAATCTTTTTTTACTTTCTTTCTTCAGCAACTCTAAGACTGAGCTCAGCACTTTACCAAAGTGTTTTTGTTTTGTTTTGTTTTTACTATAGATAGAATCATGAAATGGAAAAATAACACAATGACAAAAAGTATATTGCTGATTGGTACACACAGCAAAGAGTGTTGCACTTCCACCGTGGAGGTGCAAAACTTGCAAAGTAAGAAGCAAGCTAGAAAGGAAAGGTGCAGCAGAAGGAGGAAGCTGATCTCAAGAGGTGAGGTCTGAGAACCTCTTTACCTCCCAAATACATGTGCAAGAAAAAATACAAATCATGACTAATATATAGTATAATATTATCAATTTTTGCTTCAGCACCACATTAACTTAGTTTAACTGACATATTAATTAAATGTTTAATAGACATTAAATATTAACTTTTACTAGAGTATTTTACATCCGTCTCCAGACATGCCAGAGCCTCCTGAATGTCTCTCACTAATAAAATCAAAGGTTGTCAAGTTGTTGCTGACTTATTTTGGCCCGTTTGTTACGGTGGAATTTGGTAACTTTAAGGAATGTCGTTGCTATAACGAGACTGGACCACACATGGGCGCTGTGTATTTCATATAGGGTCTGTAAACTGATAAACTGATAGGAAGGGGCTGGTACGTGCACCAAAGGTTCTCTTCCACTTTTTGGATTCTCAGTCTCCAAAAAAGTTTGGAGTCAAAAACGTCCCAGAGTCTCCCGGTAGATACAAATATCGTGTCTGAAAACAAGAGGTTCTCTTTTTAAAAAAAGCTGCTAATAAATTGGTGAGTACATTCAACAGGTAATTACGTGAAATTACATGAATGTCAGGTGGTGGTGACGGGATGGGGGGGAGAGAGAGAGAAATTATAGAGCAAAATTTTAAAAATTAAAAAAGCAACGAAAAGAAAGAACTGCTGGGACAAAACGAGTCTCAACATGAGTCCACAAAGTGAAAACGAAACGAGGAAAACATCGTTGCGGGCTTCCCCGGTGAGTACATGAACCATATCCAAAATTAGGTCTGCGCGTACTGTAAGAGAGTGTCGCGCGAAAAAAAGGCCCGCCAGTAAAGTCACGCATGCATTAAAACAAAACAAAAAGAAAAACAGTTTTACATATTGTATTATTATTGTATTTAAACTGTTATAATATGATTAAATGCAATTTAACCGCTGGCTTTTACAGCCGTGGTTTGTGTGCTACTATTTTCACATCTCTGATAACTAACATGGTGGCTCTTTTAATGTGACTCCTGAACTTCTTTTATAAGCTATAAGCTGAACCTTTTATATTTGTTCGATAAAAACGCAAATGTCCACGTAAAAGCTGGGAAACGCAGCAGAAGCAGATTTCAAGTGTCGAATTATTTTAAAAATAAGCAGTACAAGTCTGAATTCACTGCCTTTGCTTTTTTGCACATACTCTCTAGTTTCTAAGGAAAGAAGAACCAGAACTCAGTTAATGTGTTGGTCAAATCAGCAGTTCACATTAAAACCTGGGGGGGCAGGGGGGTTTAAAGTGACGCTCATGTACAGCGCCCTCCAGTGACTATGGAGCGTTTGTGCAAGCCTCAGCAGCTGCGTGTAAACATTTCCTGATCAATCATTTTTCAATACAGAACAGCGGAGCAGTTTATTGGATTTAGGTTTTGAAATTTACAACAAGGTAAAATATAATAATTAAAGTATATTTTCTGACAGAGCAAAAATAGGAAGAACAACCTTGTGTCTCGTGTTACACTCGGTCACAGCCCAAGAAGAGGCGAGACCAGATAAAGTGGTAACTTCAAAAATGATACTTTGTAAAAACATATTTGTCAGTGGTGTAAAGCGTACACGTACACATGGCAGAGTGTGTCTAAAACACAGAATCGTGCTGTTGCTAAGCTGGTGAACATCTGAAGGCTGGCTGTCACTGCAGGAAGGAAGACGCTTTTCTATTGCTGCTCAGTTACCTGCTGCAAAACAAAGCACAGAACACAACAAACGAAGTGGAGATTCCTAGAGATCAACACAGCTGTTATATGAATGTGATACTACCCGGCACATCTATATACTGATGATTTTCTCTTGTATCAAAAACGTAAAGCACTTCTCACTATAATGCAGAGGTCTGGGAAATCTAAAAGGCCAGCAGGCCCACTGCAAAGACAAATCAACTGTCTTTTAGATTTATAAAGAAAGCGATCTATGTGCAAAACACAACAGGATTGTCCTGTGTCTGAATTTTTATAAGTAAAAGGTCTAAATATACTATTCGTGTTGTGTGTTAGCAAAGAGGGCTGCACATCAGCTGGAAATTTGTGCCCGGTGTTTTCACTCCCATTTTCTCAGCTGCATGATTTCATAAGATTAAACTTGGTAGATTTTGTCTAATCATGCTGAGAAACATGTGGACAGACAGACAAACCACACAGGAATTACAGGAGCCATCGTCACTTCTTTTCCTATTTACATTTAGGTGTCTAACCGCTAAATGGTGGTTAGTGTTTTGTTTGAGAGTTGCACTTGAGGAAGAGGAAGACGAGCAGTGCTGCTTTCAGTGAATGCTCGGTTTGCTTGTCAAAGCTCCATTTTGCTAATAATTTGGCTTTAGCCCTTACTAACCTTTAGACTCTTCAGACAGAGTAATAAAGAAAGATATATGACTGTGCAAACGTATTGTTTATTGTATTATGCACGACTTCCCTTGCACATCTTTTGCATGTTTCTTTTTTTATTTTATTTGCCTGTCCTGTCCGGCACTGGAGCAATCAGAATTATCGTCTGAAGGCTTTAGAAGAAGTCATGGGGTGAAGTGAAATTTTAAGCTTTGCTCTGTTCCACTGACTCTTTGTTATTTTTTTCACTTTTGTCTTTTAACCTAGTTAAAGACACTGCAGATGCTTGGCTTTGTGTAATTGTGTGGTAAAATGGCATTTGGATTTGACTAATATTGATACAATGACATTAAATAGACATGTCTGCACACCCACACGGTGATGTCAATCTGATTACACCCCCCTGATATAAAGCTTGATACTGTGCTCTTTTATATTTAAGATAATAAACTGTTTACACCTGGAATGCGACTCGAGAAAGCTGCTATTAAATGGGTGAGCTGCAAATATTTAGAGCTAATTTGATTACTGAAAGCGAGTGCCGAGGGGCTCAGCATCAGCATTATGACTCATATGGCTAGACGTATTGCAGTTTGCTGGAATCTTCTAAAAAAGCCCCAATTAAGTGTTATTAGGTGGTAAGTAGGTGTGTGATGGGGTCTTTTGGAAGGTGTCAAAATTATTACAGGAATGAAACATGTTTTGAACAAATGATGCATTATTAAAGTTATATTATTATATGATATTCTTCTAAGAGTAAAACATTTTACGACAGTCGGTAAAAGAATAAAATGTTCTGGGGTTCTAAATATGCTAAAATGGATTCACCCCTCGGTCTTCAAAAATCTATTTTTGTCCTGCTTTTTGTTAAAATTAGGTGACACAAATATGGCAGCATTGTCTTGATGATAATTTCAGTTTCCTGTTGACGTTTTCTCTCTAGTTGTCTGTTGCATATTCATAGTGGTGGGAAGCACCACACTGACTCTGCTCAAAGAGTCTGAAACCACATCCTTAGTCACGCTTGTGACTATGACGCCCGACAGCCTCAGCTTTGTTCCGCTTGGCGTTCTCACACAGACATCAGCGCATCTGTGACTCTGACGCTTCGCTCACCGGTAAAGTTGCGGGAGTTTTAATTAGAATACGGTAAGATCATAATTTATTTTTCTCAGTGAAAAACTGAAAATGCCAAGATTATGATCATCCAGTATTAATTTGATTATTTTTGGATTTAGAATTTGTTAAGAAAAGTATACGGTGTAGTGTTCTTGCTAAACCTGACGCTCATCTCGTCGGATATTCATTTTTAGCCACTTACTCACTTTGTCCAAGTTTAGAAGTCAGTTACAAAAAAGCTATTTATTTATATCTTTTTAAAACACTTTTTTTCTGCCACACAACCACAGCTTTTTCTAAATTCTTCTGTGTTTAATGCAGCTGTTAGCAGCGGGTGGCCCCATGGCTCCCCAACATGTGTTCTTTTTCTTGCTGTGGTGCCTCGCTCTTTTCCTTCATGGAGGTAAGCAAGCTCTTTGTAATCTTTTTGTTTTCTTACTTCATTGATTTCTGTAGTTATTGATCCATTTATTGTATTTCGGATGCGCTGACTGTACGCTGTGGGTTTGTCTTGTCGTGGTTTTTGTGGCTACATTTTTTATTAAAATTAATTTCTTCAATTGAGTAAAACTGAGTAAAACTGCAAAAAAAGAAATGCTTTGATTTTGAAGAATATTGTTAAACTGGAAAACTAATAAATGTTAATGTTTTTTTTTTAGCATCTACATCATTTTGCAATGTCACCTGCTGGACAGACTACGATGAGTTGTTGAACTGTTCGTGCGCAGCCTCTGTGCCGATGAATCCCCTTAACATCAGTGTCATTTGCAGGTAAAAGTTGCAGTGTGGCTATTTATGCAAACACTTTGTGGAGGCTTGTTTGAAATGATTGATTGGTTTATGCATTACCAGCTTCAGTAACTTTTTTATGGTATAGATGTGTTGTCAAATCGTCCAGTTTTAGTGCATAAACTGATTTTCATCTGTTTGCCATAGTTGGCATGAGGAGCTGATCGACCAGTGTTGCATTTATACCAGTGTTTGTGAATTAAATACAACAATAATAGGCTATCTTAGACTTTATTTCTTGGTCAATCCAACCACAAGTGGACACATCAGAACTTTCTTGTGTCTATATCATTTGGGTCCAAAATTCCCTGACTTTTGGTGTCATTTCAACTAGAAGGTTGAGGATCTCCCCTGCACACTTTGCTTAGGGAGAATTATGCAAAAAAGTTTTCCCATCTAATGTGTGTGTAGCCCTACAGGCCACTCCAACTGGTGACACTGACATCGCAATTTGTGACTTGCAATAGGGTGCAGGAGATGCCAATGAAGGACCACCACGTCCTGCACTGATGACGTATTTTGTTGTTGGGGTCTCGTTGGGGACACATCAGGACACATTAGCTTTTAGTCTACAAAGCAACCCTTACTTAGCCTATTGGTGGTTGTTTACACTTGCACGAACAGCCGTCTCCGTGTGAACTGATTGCCCAAGATGGGTTTAAAACAAGTGTAAGCCTTTAATCGTTATCTGTATGTCACAGAAAACAGGTGGCACGAACAAACATTTTTAGATTTATGTCTCATTAAAGAGACAGTATGTAGCATACAGTGTATGTACCAGAGAGACAAACTGCACTCCCTGGCGGCGACACTGTTTCAACACCACTGAAGTTTTAATCGCTTTAGTTCATATTCATTATATTTATTAAATATTTAGCGCTCCTCAGTTGATCAGTTGATGCTTTTCTTTTTCATATATGATAATACAAATAAAAAATGTTTGGGTTTTTAAAAATCACTTTAAATATTTAACAGTGGGCTTCAAAAAATGTTAATGGGCTAATGAATATTTATGTTTTTATTCAGGTGTATTTTGCTTATAGAAATATTAGCGCATGACTGAACCACCTGCAAATCATCAGGACACCATTAAAAACAGTCAGTTTTGTTTTTTTAGGGGTGAAGATGAAGACGTTGATGGCAGCTGTGTTATCCGACCGCCTCAGTCCTGGTGTCAAATTGATAAGCCCTTTATTGATGTTGCATCAGTTGGAACAGTCTGCAGCACGACAGTCAGTGAAGAAGGCAGCTCATTCATAAATGAGTCATCCAGCTGGAACCTGAGTGAAGTGGGTAAGTAAAACTGATAACTCCTCAGTCTGACATTTCACTATTTGTCATCTCTGCTGAACACATAAAAAAGTCATCAAAACTGTTACAGAAAACAGCCTGTTGGTCCTCCAGTGACATTTCAGTCGCATCAAAATGTGTGTTAAAGACAAATTAAGGCATGTTAAATATGTTCCCTATTTTGGTTATTGATCACCCTCCATACATTAAACAATTTTCAACACAGATTGAGAGTTCAGAAAATCCAGAAGTTACAAGAATCATTCTGGCAACTTTCCCAATTTACCCGAATTGTTGTTTGCCGGTGAATGCCCACCTGTCTGTTTTATACTCGAAATTAAAACAAAAGCTAAAAATAATGTTCAGCTGCCATTTCTGGGCATGCACACATTTTCATAATATTCCCCTGGGGCTTTGTTTTCACAGTGAAACTTAAGCCTCCTTTAAACGTTCAAGTTGAAAACGCAGCGGAATTCTACAACATAACCTGGAGCCATGACAGCGCTGCCGCCGACTGCCTCAGATACAGAGTCCGCATAAGAACGAGCGAAAACTTGTTGAAGGTAATAGCAATATAAAAACCAATAACTTGGACGTGAGATTGAAAAAAACATTACTGTGAAATTTCTCAAAAATTCTCACAAAATTCTGATGTTTTTTTATTTTGTTCCTAACAGGATCCAGTTTTCTCCAAGGAAAGAGTGTCAGAAATGCAAATTCTGATAAACCACAATGAACTACAACCACATACCAATTATACTGTGGATGTTCAAGCCACATTTTGTCCTACATATGTCCTTCAGGGTCCATGGAGTGAATGGAGTTCCACTACAAACTGGAAAACAGAGGCGTTAAATGTCAAAGGTAGCCTTAATGTTCAAAGTAGCATCAATATTGAAGGTGAAAACTTATCCGAATTTATTTGAAAGTGTTTTATGCGTTTACGTTCTGCATGTGTCTTCGTGCATACACTTCAGTAACAGGAAGGGTGTCATTTGTTTGTCTAAGACTAAAAATTTTAAATGCCTTCTTTCCAGGTACTTGGTGGCACATCTTCCTGGCCATCATTATGGTCTTCTTTTTTTGCCTGTGTCTGTGTTATTCCCAGAAAACGTAAGTATTTGAAACACTGTTTTGTTTGTCTTTTCTTTTTTAAACCCCAGCAAACAATCACGATTAAAAACGTAATCGTTTGCATTGTCAGATTTCCGCTGAAACTTCATTAATTGCACAAAAAAGAAATAACTCAGCAGAGTTGAAACAACTTAATACTGGAGGTCAACAGTAACGCTTCCAGTAAATGATTAACAAAGCTTTAATCTGCATTTTCCTGGCATCACCTCCCACATATAGAAAAACCACTGCAGCATGTACGTGTGCAGCTCTTGCACTGAAAAGGCTAGCAGACATAGGAAGTTATGCAGAGCATCAGTGTCAGAGAACCGAGAACACCTCGCTTATCAAGTGCACACGGTTACAAGAAACCTACACAAGTTCACAAAAGCACATGAACTCTGTGCTTACATTTGTTCTGTTTGTTTTTTTTGCTTTCTCTTTCTTACCTGTTTCAAATAATGATGATGAAATGTTCTTCTCAGTGGAGTGATCACACCTTTTGATATTGGGTTTTTGAAATTATTCTAACGCATCTCTCTCGGGTACAGATGAATGGCTAACACTGTGCCAGTGGCTAACACAGTGTTAGCCACTGGCACAGTGTTAGCCACAGCTGAAAGTGATTCTACACTGATAAACCTTGAACGATCAGTTTTAGTAGAAACTGTTTCAGGGACAAACTGTTGGATTCAGCTTTGTTTATTTTAAACCTGTGGCTTGTTTTATACCGAAAAATGCTCCAAGTGACACGACATGTGTCACATGTCATAATTATTGCAGAGAGCTCTATAATAAAAAAAAGTCCTTTGTTATTATTCCAGCCCAGAGAATCATCTCAGTTTAGGCAACAAACAACGCTGAAACGTGCGTCAAAGTTTTCCTCGTCTTACGGCGGTAAAGAATCCTTTCAAAGAATAAATCTAAATCCAGACAAGGATTAGTCGGGTCATGTCGCAGCGCGGTTAACAACTTTCAAGTGTTCATTTCATAGAAAGGAAAATTTTCTCTACTACTAATAAACTTATCATTTTGTCTTATAGATAACAAATAGTCAAATAGCAAGATGTGACTAATGCATTCTGCTTAACTCTGTACAGTCTTTCACATGACATCTGTTGTGTTATCAGCATTTCTAGTTTGTAGCTGTTGCCTTTGACCACAGCTTCATAACTGCTCAGCTCACGTACTGAAAACGAAAATCACCTCCATAAGACGTGACACTGAGCTATAAATGTCATTTTCCCTTCTCTGCCTGTTGTTTGGTTTTAAAATCATTTCACATTTGTCTCAGGTATTGGCAGAGAAAACTTCAGGTGATTACGTACATCCCGAGGCCGGATGAGTTTTTCAAACCCCTGTATCACAACTACGAAGGGAACTTCAAGGTAAGACAGCAAAACAAGGTCACTCATTGCGTTTTTGTGTAATTTCCAAATTAAGCCAGCAGGTGCTGCCACAGGGGGGACTTTCTGCACATCTGGACCCTGTTTTGTGGGACTTTCCCCAGACTTCACACTAAGGGACTCCGTGATGTGAATGAGTCAGTGTGTAGGGGCTTCAAGAACCTTTTCAGATATCAGTATGAAATCTTGTGGGTTGATATTTGTGTATAAAAGTCAAACCTGTTCCACCCCAGTGGAAAATACCACCGGTGAATCTATTTTGATCTTTGATTTGACATAGTATTAGACTAAAAACAGCCTGCTCTTCACCTGAAAGGCACACAAGTGAAAAGGTTGTGGTTTGCACTTTTGAAATAGTTTTGCTGTTTCTTTATGAATCGCTTCATCTTCTATTACCCTGTGTATTTACCCTAATGTGATTTATGCTATTTTTCTTTCTAAGCTTAGGGAAATGTTGATCGTTATTTCTCCCTTTTCTTTATGTTAACTCATTTCAAATCCAAGCGGATAGAGTCTGCACTGTATTTCTAAATAGCTGGGTTAAAATGTCTCTTACATAAAGCACCTTATCATGTCTGCTTTTGCTTCTCATTTGCTGCTTCTTTAGAATAAAAACAATCCAGTACAGCAGCTTCACCACATCTCGCTTATAAAGGAGTGTAGAGCACATTGAAAGAACCTGCTAGTATAATTTAAACATACCTTTAAAATAGACCTTTTACCGCAGAACGGTTCTTCCATTGCAAATGTTCCACATCCCCAGAAAGTATAAAATTAGCCCCGCAGCAATCTTGGTGACAGACCAAAAAAAACCCACACCTCCGCCTCAGTTCTCACTCTAGTTGATGAATT
Source organism: Aulonocara stuartgranti (assembly GCF_965226115.1). Taxonomy (NCBI): domain Eukaryota; kingdom Metazoa; phylum Chordata; class Actinopteri; order Cichliformes; family Cichlidae; genus Aulonocara; species Aulonocara stuartgranti. The sequence continues at coordinate 3,980,149 of NC_138947.1, read as the reverse complement.
TCACCCGAGTACGAGCAACAAGTTGAATTTATTAGCTTTGGCCATGAATGCAGTTGCACACATTGTTCAGTAGAGTGCGCTGCTGCAGCAAATGTCAGAAACAACATCAGGCAAGAGGAGATTATTCTTACTTGGTTTGATAAACAGTAATTATTTTATTTAACTTTGAGGAATGTAGCTGATAACATACAAGATATAGTAGTTTAAAATTACAACTTTTAAGTTACTGATTTAAACCCATTTTTACAGTTACTTTTGTTTTGGAAACAGAGTCAATGTTGACTGCATACTGTCCCACTGTAACTCTTTATTTGGCACCAGTTCTTATCAGAAGGTGGCAGTATTGTTATTGGTAATTGAACCTTTTTCGGGGGGGCTTAAAACACACTTTACTGCAAACCACATTCACCTATTCCCACACGCTTTCATAAAGAATGCCTAGGGTGCTTTAAGCACCAAACAGAGTTGATTATTTTGCTCAAGGAACATTTGAGGAGTGGGGCTTTGCACTGCTTCCCTTCTAATTGTTGGGTAACCCACTCCACCGCCACTTACCCACTTTAAGTTCTTAAAAACAATCTTTGATTTTAAAGACAGTGTAGTCTTTTTCCTTTCTTTCCGTCCTTCTTTTTTTTGACTCTGTATTATGTCTTTCTCTCAGATATGGTTGTAGTTTGTTTGCAGTGTCTTTCACCCTTGTGGTGCAGAGTGCTTCCTTTCTCTCAGCGATTTTAAAAACATTGTTGTGCTGAAGAGCTTTTTTTCCAGGATGTGGTGGCCTATGCTTTGAGAAACTGATTCATGCTTATCTGGCCATCAGCTTGCTGCAAGCCAGTGGTAATTGCAGAAAGTTTACACCTCATTGCCACATATGGGTTGCTGTAAAGGAATGTGCATTTTAAGAAAGAGATATACTTTAGTAGTGCATTAAAGTAAGAATCACTAATATTTTCTTAGAGGATAGGACATATATGCTCCTTTTGAGCTACTCCTGCAGTCTTTCCACATGCGACTAGTCACAGCTTAATTCCTGTTTGTCTAGTTTGCTAAAAAAAATAATGATTTCTAATGGCTAAAATGTCAGATATTTTCAAACTGTATTTGTATTAGTAGGAACAAAAAATTTCAGGACCTGTACCATTTTAACATTTCTGGTCCTGGCACTAACAGTTAAATCTTTTGATCCTGTGAAAGCCCCAGACACTTAGGTACTTGTCCGGATGTCTCAACCACACTTGCAAAAGAACCTAAGATAAGGACAAGGTTCTCAACATTAAAGCAAACTTGTTTTGCTTTTTTAAAAGGTGATTTTTAATTAAGTATTAGTTCTTTGGTAAAACATGGTAACAGTGAAAATACTGAAATCCATTATCTACCACAAAAGTCAAATGAACTGATATTTCCGCCAGCAGTCTGGCAGCTTTGCTCTCCTCTGGGACCTCCCCATCCTTCCACATACATACACTGAAAGCTGGAGGTGGGGAGAGAAACGGCAAGACCCCCACACATTAGAGCAATGATAATAGATATGATATTCAAATGCAAACACTTCCTGAGTGGAAAAGTGGATGTAGTGGGTTGTAAAGCAGCTTCTGCACGACCTTTTGGATGTGCAGAAGGGTAGCAGCATGCTTGGCAGGCACTCACACTGCAGCCAGTGAATGACACTGTTAGGAAAGAGAGAAAGACTTTTAATTCTCATGCAAATCATTTGGTGCACACTGTTTCCTTGAGAAGATGACAAAGCACACTCTTAAACATTCAGCTGACACTTTTTTAGCATTTCTTTAGTCCAGCATTTTGATGTTTCCCCCTTTTTTTTTCTCTTACAGGAATGGGTGAAGCCTGTATTCAGTGAATATGATTACCTGAGGATCAGTCCAAATGTTCAGATGATGAGTGAGAAGCAGCATGACATACTTCACTGGAGCGACGAGAAGCAGCGAGACAATGAGGACAACGAGACGAATCAAGGTGGCGACATCCACCACATGCTGCAGCCTCACAGCAACATGCTGCTGCACTTTCCAGACGGTGACAGTTCACAGGGCAACAGCCACTCCACTGGACACATCTCCATCCATACTGTAACCTTATCTGGAGAAGATTTTGATGAGGAAGTTACATCACAGAGCTCCCTCAGAAGTTACCAAGATGGAACAAGCTTGGGTTCCTTTGAGGAAGACAACAGAGAGCATGCCAGCTATGCTTTAGAGGAGCCTCACATGTCCAGGATGAACAGACAAAGTGGGGTATTACCACAGCATGAAAACCGCATATCCAATGACCTACTAGTGGAAAACCTAAACTTCCAGCCTCATGATCAGTTTAATGAACCAGAGAGGGTATCCCTTGACTCGTTTGAGCAGTCAGAAGATGGCTACCCTCATGTGGACCTGGACACAATTGATAGTGGTTTTGGGGAGTGTGGCAGCCCCGGAGCATCAGACTCAAATACAGCAGATCAGATCAACTCTGATTTATTTCATCAGCACACGAACTCAAATTCAAATTATGTTAAGCAGTGGATGATAATGTAGCACTATTCAAGAAGACTCAAGCCACCTGGAGAATGAACTCCATGAATCACAATGATTCAAAGTCGACTGACTGCTACCGTTTCAGATTGTTGGGCTGTGGGGCACACGTTTATTTAAGACTTGGATTTGTTGATGATATTTGAATTAGAAAAAGAACCTAGTTGAGTGGTCATGCTGTAATGTTGTGTATTTTTTATAGTTGAATGTTTTTTTTTCTTGCACTATAGTCTTGTTCCGTTATTTTAAAAGAACAGCTCCAAGGGAGAGGAGAGAGAGAAAGAGACTCTATGCCTGAAAATATCAGTAGATAAAAATAAATGAAATAAATAATATTTAATAAAAATACAGTGATTCTGTGAAATGCAAATTCATTTACATACATACTTATAAGTGTTGATTTAATTTAATAATAAAATGCTGCAAAAGTCTGATTAGTTCCATGCTGACTCAACAGAATTTAACAAATCCTCAATCAAAATTCTGCTTTGATTTAGATTGCCTGAACATTTTTTGAAATCCAATTATTTTCTCATGGTCATGCATGCTTTGTTAGTTTGTTACTATCAAAGCATGGTTTGTTAGCATGCATGCTGCCTTATCAAGATATTGATAATGTCTGTTTTCCTTGCAAATGCATTTTGGCAGAAACCACTGAAAGTCATGCTTTGTGCAATGTCAGACAAAAGTGCAAATTTGGAGCAAAATGTTATCTGAGGATGATTATTTCACTGGTCTTCATCTCATTCATCAGCAGGAAGGAGACAAATGCGTCAGAAAAACTTCATCTCCTGTTGTAAAGAGTCTGCTTGTGTGTCTTCTTTCTTCAGACATTGTGTTTCACTTGAAAGTGTTAAATGTAACTTCATCCATATTTAAAACAGTTTAAAACATTGATCAGTAAAATAAAAGTGTCAACACAATCAATGAATAATAGATGAGATGTTCTATGGTAAATGTTTTTGCATTGTTACGGAGATGTCATTGCACCTCAAAATTTAATATTGTGTCAATTTTGCATCATACAAAGTTTAAGCATGAAAGTGCAAATTTTCTCAGACATAAGTCTGAAAAAATTTGTAATACATGTTACTACATTTTTTTAGTATCTTCTGCAAAAATGTATTGGGTTAAAGTAAATATCTAGATAAAGTTGATTAATAGTGCAAATTCATGGTTTGCAAATCACTGTGACATTGTGTAACTTTTAACTGATCAAGACGGAATCAAATAAGTTAGAAAGGATATTTAAAGATGAATTATGCTGCGATCACAATATTGCTTTAGCATGTCATCTTTTAGCATCCATATAATTTTCACATTCTATCAGTGATAGCCTTGAGGCGCTTTTTACTGTGACATAAAGACCCTGCAATATTAGAGAACAAGCCCCAACCATCAGAAGGTCCCCTATGAGCATCAATTAGAGACTTTGTGAAATAAGAACTCCTTTTTATTGACAGCATCTCCAGCAGCACCAGGCCAGAAAGGGCCAGCCAGAAAGAAAAACAACTTAAAACTAGAGAGTGAGATTATACAAATGCTACTAGCATGCAATAGTTGCATATAATGGGGCTACAGATGTAAGGTACTTGCAGTCATATAGCTCTTTTCTGTTCTTATTGACCACTCAATATTTGGAATGGTAAATGGACAGATTCTTATTTAGCTCTTTTCTACTCTCCCAGAGCACTCAAAGCACTTTATAACACATGCCACATTCACACGCATTCATCAGAGAGCAACTTAGGATTGCTTAGGTTAGTGACTTGCCCAAGGATATTTGGCATACAGACTTGGGGGAGCCAGGGGTTGAACCACCAGCCAAAGAGAGCTCCCGAGCTACAACCACCCAAGTGGACTGCAAGTCAAGGTGAGAAGGCTCCTGGTTTGACCCCGGCTGGGGTCTTTCTGTGTAGCAGTGGTACAACATTTTCTACCACCTTGCCACTCGAGAGGGAAGTAGGCATGAGTGGAGTAAGGCTTGGTGCATCATGGTCCCCAGTAACTGAGAAGCGTAACTTTGGGATGGTTCAGGGTCAGTTGATCCATTTACATATCTACTATTTGCTCGATGATATTCGAATGCAGTTAATAGGCTTGAAAACTAAAATAATACTTTATACACAGAGTTTTGTGTTGGTCATCCCATGAAAAACCTTTACAAGTCAGCTGATTTTTATTTAATGTTTTTGTACAATAGCTTTATTGAGTGTACCCATGTAAACATTTACCTCCACACTAAATATTTTGAGTTACAGGTTCTGAAAGTACATGTGAATGGGTCAAATTTTTAAAACAACTCTTGATAAGTACAGGAGACTTTTCAGGGCTGAGAAACACTCTGTTTAAAAGAAAAACAGTGCAACCAAATTTACACCCACTCCAAGTATCACAATCTGAAGCCAAAATCTTGTTTCTGTTCAGCACGATTATTTCTGTAACCGACACTGAGCATCAACATCATGTATATCATAATAGTTTCAGAATCAAAACATAACCAGTTTTTTAGATTTGTGAGGGGTGGACTAGCAAAGCAAGCACTGGTATTATAAGAGATAAGATAAGATAAGATAGAACTTTATTAATCCCTCGGGTGGGTTCCTCTGGGAAATTCGACTTCCAAAAAAGCACAGCAACGACCGAAGTTACAGTTACAGAATTGTTATATATATATATATATATATATATATACACACACACACACACACACACACACACACACACACACACACACACATATATAAATACAGAGACAAATATAAATAAAATATACAAAGGGGATAAATAGAATAAATAGGAATAAAATAAAAAAATACAAGTGAATTGCACATTTCAAGTATTGAGTCTATTGCACTGTTGACTATTTACAAAAGTATTGCACAAAGGTATTGTACAGTGAGGTGAAGAGGCACTACAGCTTAGTTGTTCCCCCCTCCTTTGTCCTCCTGTTTCCCCTCCCTCTCCCCTCCAGAGAGGAGTTAAACAGTCTGATGGCGTGTGGGACAAAGGAGTTTTTAAGTCTGTTAGTTCTTGTCTTGGGGAGAAGCAACCTGTCACTGAACAGACTCTTCTGATTGTTAATGGCCGTGTGCAGAGGATGCCCAGCATTGTTCATAATGTCCAGCAGCTTTTTTAGTGTCCTTTTCTCTGCCACTGTCACCAGAGTGTCCAGCTTCATGCCGACCACAGAGCTAGCCCTCCTGATCAGTTTCTCCAGCCTGGATGAGTCCCTCTTTGCTGTGCTGCTCCCCCAGCACACCACAGCATAGAAAAGTACTCCAGCAACCACTGACTGGTAAAACATCCTCAGGAGCTTCCTGCAGATGTTAAAAGACCTCAGCCTCCTGAGGAAGTACAGTCGGCTTTGGGCTTTTTTATACAGGTGCTCTGTGTTGCATGACCAGTCCAGTTTATTGTCCACCCACAGCCCGAGGTACTTGTACTTGTTGACCACCTCCACCTCCTCCCCCTCTATCTGAACCGGCAGTGGACCTTCTCTGGACCTCCCGAAGTCCACAACCAGTTCCTTAGTCTTTGAGGTGTTGAGTTGCAGGTGGTTTGTGTGACTCCATGCGACAAAGTTCCTCACCAGACTTCTGTACTCCTCTTCCTGATCATCCCAGATACACCCCATGATGGCCGTGTCATCTGCAAACTTCTGAATGTGGCATAATTCAGAGTTGTAGCAGAAGTCAGAGGTGTACAGGGTGAAGAGAAGAGGGGACAGCACAGTTCCCTGTGGTGCTCCTGTGCTGCTGACCACAGTGTCAGACGTGATCATTTACTGGAGCCGACTTCAAAAAGTGTATTTCTGAGTATGAGCATGTCGTACTTATATGTTACAGCAATTATATATGAGAGTAATGTTTGGTAAAGTGAGTACAAGAGACACCACCTTTAGCAAAAGGTAAGCCGAGCAGGTAATGAAGCAACAATTGTGAATTCACCATCTAATGGTGCACACTCTTCTGTGTGTTCAAATTGCATTCAGGATTTTCTCTGTGCATTTATCAAATCAGAATGAGTGATGGACATTAAAAGTGAAGTAAGTGAGGGAAAGGAGAAAACATGTGTGACCATAGTCAGTCTAATAGTTGCTTCAACAGGACTTTTGGACCTGGAATCCACAAGTGGGGATAGGTTAACTGCATCAAAACATCTCAGTTTAGTCTTCATGATTAATTTGACACATTACATCCTTTAAACATAATCTCTGGCTCTCTTCCACAGCACGTCTTCCTTCTCTCACCCCAACCGGTCGCAGCATATGGCCCCTCCCTGAGCCTGGTTCTGCCTGATGTTTCTTCCTGTTTCAGTTTCCTTCCCACTGTCGCTAAAGTGCTTGCTCAGAGGTGGTCTCATGATTGTTGGGTTTTTCTCTGTATGTATTATTACAATACACAGCCCCTTGAGGTGACTGTTGTGAGTTGGTGCTGTATAAATAAAATTGAATTGAATTGAATTAAACTTTCACCTGAGGCCACAAGTGAGTGAAGGATAATAAAACCAATAAAGATTCTGAATTATCATTGCCGTAATTGCACGTGTTTTCTTTATCAAACACCTGGAAAAATATGTGAACTACTGATATTTTTAAAAATGCATTTAAAAGTTGTTCAAACTTTACCCTGGAGGTTTTCTTTTGTTTTTTTTAAAGAATGTGCTCACAGTATCTTAATTTTTACATTTAGCTGCATTCACACTGTTACTTCTGTTTATTATGAACATTTCTGACTTTTCAATAAATATTATTTACCTTTTATAACATAATGAATTAACAGCAAGGCAAAGAAGGCAAGAAGAAATTGTTAACAACCATCAATAAACAGCTGCTATAAGAGAGCTGACTTCACATTCTGATTCATGAACCTTTTTCTGAAAGAAAATCAGGAAGGAAAAACTGGGAAAGTGTGACTAATTATTAGTGCCACATTAAGAAAAAAATGTTGTCCCTTTTGAAATTTTAAAGTTAAACATGAAATGGTGTTTTCAGAGAAAAGAGGGGAGGCTATTTTGAGGAAAGAAAGTAAAAATATGGAGATTACAGTTGTCCTTTCAACCCTAACAAATGCCACGGCTTGAATAACCTCTACAAAAAGACTTGTGTCCATCTTATTGTGTCTTGTGATACATACATCCCCTTTATTTGTTGTTGGCCAGAGGGGCCGATGGCGCGATATGGCAGCCTCGCTTCTGTCAGTCTGCCCCAGGGCAGCTGTGCCTACAACTGTAGCTGCCTCCACCAGTGTGTGAATGTGAGAGTGAATGAATAGTGGCATTGTAAAGCGCTTTGGGTGCCTTGAAAAGCGCTATATACAGTGGGGCAAAAAAGTATTTAGTCAGCCACCGATTGTGCAAGTTCCCCCACCTAAAATGATGACAGAGGTCAGTAATTTGCACCAGAGGTACACTTCAACTGTGAGAGACAGAATGTGAAAAAAAAAATCCATGAATCCACATGGTAGGATTTGTAAAGAATTTATTCGTAAATCAGGGTGGAAAATAAGTATTTGGTCAATAACAAAAATACAACTCAATACTTTGTAACATAACCTTTGTTGGCAATAACAGAGGTCAAACGTTTACTATAGGTCTTTACCAGGTTTGCACACACAGTAGCTGGTATTTTGGCCCATTCCTCCATGCAGATCTTCTCGAGAGCAGTGATGTTTTGGGGCTGTCGCCGAGCAACACGGACTTTCAACTCCCGCCACAGATTTTCTATGGGGTTGAGGTCTGGACACTGGCTAGGCCACTCCAGGACTTTCAAATGCTTCTTACGGAGCCACTCCTTTGTTGCCCGGGCGGTGTGTTTTGGATCATTGTCATGTTGGAAGACCCAGCCTCGTTTCATCTTCAAAGTTCTCACTGATGGAAGGAGGTTTTGGCTCAAAATCTCACGATACATGGCCCCATTCATTCTGTCCTTAACACGGATCAGTCGTCCTGTCCCCTTGGCAGAAAAACAGCCCCATAGCATGATGTTTCCACCCCCATGCTTCACAGTAGGTATGGTGTTCTTGGGATGCAACTCAGTATTCTTCTTCCTCCAAACACGACGAGTTGAGTTTATACCAAAAAGTTCTACTTTGGTTTCATCTGACCACATGACATTCTCCCAATCCTCTGCTGTATCATCCATGTGCTCTCTGGCAAACTTCAGACGGGCCTGGACGTGCACTGGCTTCAGCAGCGGAACACGTCTGGCACTGCGGGATTTGATTCCCTGCCGTTGTAGTGTGTTACTGATGGTGACCTTTGTTACTTTGGTCCCAGCTCTCTGCAGGTCATTCACCAGGTTCCCCCGTGTGGTTCTGGGATCTTTGCTCACCGTTCTCATGATCATTTTGACCCCACGGGATGAGATCTTGCGTGGAGCCCCAGATCGAGGGAGATTATCAGTGGTCTTGTATGTCTTCCATTTTCTGATGATTGCTCCCACAGTTGATTTTTTCACACCAAGCTGCTTGCCTATTGTAGATTCACTCTTCCCAGTCTGGTGCAGGTCTACAATACTTTTCCTGGTGTCCTTCGAAAGCTCTTTGGTCTTGGCCATGGCGGAGTTTGGAGTCTGACTGTTTGAGGCTGTGGACAGGTGTCTTTTATACAGATGATGAGTTCAAACAGGTGCCATTCATACAGGTAACGAGTGGGGGACAGAAAAGCTTCTTACAGAGGACGTTACAGGTCTGTGAGAGCCAGAGATTTTCCTTGTTTGAGGTGACCAAATACTTATTTTCCACCCTGATTTACCAATAAATTCTTTACAAATCCTACCATGTGAATTCATGGATTTTTTTTTCACATTCTGTCTCTCACAGTTGAAGTGTACCTCTGGTGCAAATTACTGACCTCTGTAATCATTTTAAGTGGGGGAACTTGCACAATCGGTGGCTGACTAAATACTTTTTTGCCCCACTGTAAATCCAATCCATTATTATTATTATTATTATTATTTATTGCACTAGGGTGTAACCATCAATATTAATGCAACTGTCCATTGTCAGCGACATCAACGCTCTCGTTCAGAACTGAGGAGAAAAAGTCAAAAATATCCACTTTTTGTTTTCTTCCACTGTAGGTCCAGATTTTCTGTTCCAACACATTTACAATGAAGCTGAATTCACTTAACATTACAGGAAGTCTGGTTCAGCGCTCTAATTAAAAAGTCCTATTCTGATTCTATGAATATTATGGCAACACAGAGTTTAGATGGAGCCTAAGGATGGGTGAGGGGATTCACCCAGTACTAACTACCCTGTTACCTACCCTGCCCCTATGGTAAAAATGAGCAGAGAAAAAGTCAAAAATAATAAAACCAACTTGTAGGTCCACTATGGTTGGGTGGTGGTGGCTCCTCTGGCACTACCTGTTGGCACTACCATTTCTAACTACGGACCTCAGGGACTGAATCTTCAGATGATGTCTTCTGCTCATCGCAAGAACTAGATGAAAAAGCACAGCAAATGCCCATTTGCCTCCCCATCTCTCTTTCCTATCTTGACGGTCACCGATGTCACCTGATATCCAGCCACACTCTATCATCACCTCCATCTTCGACCTTTCACTTCTAACTAAGGCAAAGGTTGCTTCATTGATATTACGTCATTACGTTTTACTCTTTTCCATGTTATACTTAACATAATTCGTCAAGTCAGTAACTATCAGTCACATATGAATTAGGATTATGTATTATCATTACAACACTTAATACCATTTCTCTTATTCAAAATCATGTATAATGACAGTTTGGCGACAAAGTTCTTATATTTTCACATTCCTGCAGACACACACAAATCTACCAAGGTCACAGCTGGATCCTGTCCACACACAAGATTAAGACATTAGAACAGTGATTTTCGCATTTAACATATTGGCCAAACTTACATTTTGATTATATATTTGATTAAGAATAAAGATGATTTACTATTAACAAATATGGTCGAGGTCGTTTTTAGCATCTGGTATCATTTCAAACATGAAAGTCTGGATGTTGTTTTAGACTCTTAGATGCAGGGAGAGGAAAGCTACAGGGCTTCAGCCACTCTCTGTCCCACCTCTCCCGATGACCTATCTGAAAGTGATACTTAGGTATTTCAGTGATGGAGTGCCTTCAAACAGTGATGTTGATAGCTTTGGTATGACGCTTGACCTTTGATTCTAGTCTAGTGTTTTGATTTTCTGTGGCTCATCTGCATGCATTTGCAAACATGCAAACAAAGCAAAGTTTTTTTTTACATGTACTGAGCGATGTCTGTTTACTGTGAATGTGTCTTTTCTCACAATCTGATGTCTATCAGTTTCCTCTCCATGTCTAGTTCTCATTCCTGGTTTGTGAATTGTTCAACAAATGAAAACCTGCTCTTTGTAAAGTGAACATCCAAGTCTAGAAATAATAAGAAATTAAAGGGAAACCAGTGGAGGATCTCAGTCATCTGTCAGGATTATATAATAAATAAAATAAAGTGTCTAATGTAGAGAGGAGCAAGTGTATTTAAACTTTATAGACAGTTAAAAGAGCTTTTGAATAATTTCCTACAGTTGCTTAGTGCAGCTTCTTTAGCTGTGGGGAAGTGTGATCCATTTTATGTGCTTGACAGCTAGAATCTAATTTTTGGAGAATGCAATTTTTGTTTTCTAACTTCTCCTCTCTACACCAGATAGTGCCAGATAAGTATTCCCAAGAAAACTTAACAAGAAATGCATCTTGGGACTTCCTGTTTACTTTTATTTGTGGTTGTGAAACGGGAATGTTGAGTTTAATTGTTGAATTGTTGTTAAATATGCACATAACTCATTGAAACATATTGGTATAATTGCAGTGCAGTAGTAAAACGTCAGTATTTTAACAAGATGATGTATTTCTGAAATGGATGATACAAAGGACCTGTATGTGCAGCGCGGAGCAGCCATTTTCTGGCGAGGTCATCTGTGTGTTCCGGTATTGCAAGTAAACTGAGATTGCTGTGGAATATAAGTGTTTATAGAAAATGTATGTAACACTTCCACATTTTTTAAAGGAGCCTTGTGTGATTTAGCTCTTTGTAATTTGTTCTGCACAGAGAGAGGCCACTGCCGTATTTTTGTGTTTGTATTTTATTTCATTTCCCTTATTCCTCGCACTGGCGCATCTTTTTATTTATCGTTTATCCTGTTACTTTGCCACGTTACCTCTCATACTGTTGATGTTCAGTACAAGTCCATATGGCTGCCGTTTCACAAAAGTGAAGGTCAAAGGACATTTTTGTTTATTCAGTTGCCATTGGCAATAAAAACTGCACATTAAGAACCCCAGTAATTGTGTCCTGTGTGGCTAAGCATTTCCCAGGCTACATTTAAAGGACCTTGTAATAAGAATAAAAAAGAATCTAAATCTAAAGTCCCCGCCAAGCTTGTTTTTACAGTTTTTGCAAACAGCTGTGTTGTTCAAAACTTTTTCCACACCAAATGAGATTTAAATCTTGATAAGGAAAAAGGTTCAGAGACAGCCATCCTCTCGAGCCTATCTCTATCAACTTGTGGTTGGTAGCTTCACTGAAGTGTGAGAAACCCAGCAAAAGTCACAAGCAAACCAGTGCAGTAGTTCTCAGATTGGTATTTGTGTTCAGAGCTGTGTCCAGGATCTTCACTTGTTCTAGTGCTTAATTATCATTCTAACATGAAGCATTAATTCTTGTTGGGTTTTTTAGTTCCCATTTATGGGTTTGTAATTGTTGAGCTTTGGATGCCCATTACTTTACTGCACCAGCCCTATTTTGGAGTCTTTGAGTATGTTATAGCTCCCTCATGGTTTCCCTCAGTGTTCTCTCTGTCTCATCTTCCTGCTTCCCCTCTGATGTGGTTCATTCATGTTTCATTCCTTGTTTCATTTATCTAAGCTGTTATTTTCTTGTTTATTTTCTGATAACTACTTTCCTCTTGTGCTTTGTTCAGAGTTTTACTGGAGGTCTGTGCCCGTTCCTTAATCACCGTTTGTGTGTACACCGTCCATTGTTTTATCCTGTTGGTTCTGTGTATCTTTTCTGGTTTGCTCTCTATATTTTGCTGAAGTGTTTGACTTGTTTTATTTTGTTTTTGGACCTTGGACTCATCCTTCAGCTTAATAAAAAGCTTTTTTTTCCTGCATTGGAGTTCCTTATTTGTCATGGTCTGGTTGGGCACCTGCAGGTCTCAGACAGCGGCTCCTCCTCCTTTAGGCGGAGTCAGGTTGCCCCTCCCTGGCTGACCACCTGTGAGCAATCGTGCCAGCGGTATATCAGACCTGCGCTCTCAACCACTCATCGCCTGAGTATCTGCTATTCCCATGTTAGTTCAGTGGAGCATCCTCAAACCTTGTCTTAACGCCGTGTGATGACTGACCTGTCTTTTCTTGTCCTCAGCGATAGCACCCGGAGTGGAGATCTTGTTCCCCTCGCTCCCGTCCTCCTGGACCTGGGCCGCCAGCTGCTCACACAACGTGGCCTGCCGACCCACTGCTCACCTACCTGCCTGCCTCCCCACGCCTCGACCGCTTCCGGGTTTTCCGCTCCACCTGTCCCCTCCATCTGAAACCAAGTAAGGCAATTCAATTCAACTGCGGAGGATTATTGGTTGTCTGCTGGATCCCTCTGATCGTGATCTCCTCTTGTTCCAGTGCCCCGGCCCCTACCTAGTCCTGTTTCTACCTCCCCGCTGTCCCCGCTGTTCAGCCGTCTCCTAGAGGTGTCTAGGTCGCCCTCATTTTCTCAGACGAATCCTACGCGCCACTAGTGTGGTGGCGTCGCCTTGTGTTTCACCTTTGTTTTCCCTGTGGGCGGAAATAAATCATTTGTTTTCTGTCACCTCGCTTCCGGGTTGGTTTCTGCGCCTGTGTCCATCCCTGTTCCCTCGTGCCGTTGAGCCGTGACATTATTCTGTAACCTACAGCACACAGAAATTACTTGTTTGGCTCAATATTTGAAACCTTAAACAAGCATAAATTGTAAACTTGTTGCACTACATTATGGAAGACCATCAAACCACCAAAAAGTAAATACATTTAGGAAGAATAATTATCTTTTTTTTCTTTTTTGACAAAGTTGATTTTTAAAAAAAGAAACTTGCACGTGCACTAAAGCGAATAAAAATGCAACCCTAAGTGACATAAAACAATGTCTCTTTAGGTTTTGTATCACGGAAAAAAAAACTTTAAAGAACCGGATAATCTTCAGAGACTGAACAGTTTTATTAGTACAATGAAACTAAATCAAAAGCACGTGCCCAAACCAAGAAGGCAAGAGGGGGAAAAAAAACCCAATGACGTAAAAAAAAAGACTTCCTGTGATGTGATTGATAAGTTTAAACCTCAGCTCTATGTCTCATTCACCGTCTGAGACATCAGTGGCACCACAGAGCTGAGGTAATGGCACATTTACTAAAATATCACTGAACTCATGTCAGCTGGTGAATTTATTCATTATGAAAAGTTATAAACTTGATGCATTTTATTTGTTATTTTCCTATGACAAGTGTAGTTTACGAAAAGATAAATTCTAATCAATTGTAATATAGATGAAATGGTACAAATTTCATAATACTGAAGAAGTAGATACATTGTAATGCAAAATTCAAAGAGGCTTTAAACATATATGTTTTATTCATATCCACAGAACGATACCTGTGTTCAAAAAGACATGAAGTGCTGGCAGCTCCTGTTTGGGCTTTGGTGCTGCGGCATCCTTGCAGTGACCAGCGGGATCGAAGGTATTGCTCATTTGTATGGAGATGTTTTTCACTTAGCTATGGGAAGTCATTAGTAAGGCAGCTTATGGTTTATCTCATCTTGTGGCTGTATCATATCATCCTTTTCTTCCTACTATGATTAACTGCATAGCTTTTAATGTCATACATTCCAGTTGTCAGTAACAGTAGGAGGTTCAGAGGTTATGTTTAAATGTCAAATAGTCACACATGTTAGCTATCATCATATCACATGTTGTTGGTTTTGAGCTTTGATTAATATTTTGATTATTAAATATGGAAAGTAGCTTGATGTTTATCAAGTAAAATTGATTTTTATTTCTATTACTGTGGAGAAATGATGTACTTTTTTTACTCTGCTACATATTTGACAGCTGGATATGCTGGTTATTTACCAATCAAGGTTTTAAATAAAAAAATAAATAGAGTGCCTTCTTAAGGATTGAACCTTTTAAGGGAGTGTGCACATGGGATGACTGAGCTGCTAGCAAGAGATTTACCCTCTAAACTGGTGATTATCAAAATTCAATCAATCAAAATTTATTTATATAGCACATTTTAAAGACCGAAGTACACCAAAGTGCTTTCCAGTAAAATCATGATACAGATAAAAAATCACAATATAAAATATAAATTACAGATATAAATAAAATAAATAAAATATAAAATAATTACATAATCTAAATGCAAAGCCAGATGTAAATTACCCTAATTAGCCCTGAATGCCAGGTTAAACAAATAAGTTTTTAGACGTGATTTAAAAGACTGAATGGAATCTGATGCGCGAATATGAAGAGGAAGAGTATTCCATAAGCTGGGTGCAGCAACGGCAAAGGCACGGCCTCCTCTGGTCTTCAGCCGAGACCTAGGTTGCACTAAGAGCAGTTGGCCCGATGATCTTAGTGCTCTCTGAGGGCTATACAGACAGAGGAGATCAGCTAGGTAGTCAGGTGCCATATTGTTTAGGATTTTATAAGTAAACAATAAAATTTTAAAATCAATTCGGTATTTAATAGGAAGCCAATGTAAGTTGGCCAGAACAGGGGTGATAGAATCATACTTTCTAT
Organism: Aulonocara stuartgranti; assembly: GCF_965226115.1. Classification (NCBI taxonomy): domain Eukaryota; kingdom Metazoa; phylum Chordata; class Actinopteri; order Cichliformes; family Cichlidae; genus Aulonocara; species Aulonocara stuartgranti. The sequence continues at coordinate 3,964,824 of NC_138947.1, read as the reverse complement.
TGCCGGTCAAGAGACGTGCTGCAGCATTTTGGACCAGATGCAATCGCTGAAGAAGAGAAGATTGGAGGCCCAAGTAGAGAGAATTACAATAATCCAGTCTTGAAGTGATGAAATCATGAATGAGTTTCTCCAGATCTTTGCGTGGTATATAAGGTTTAGCCTTAGAAATTAGGCGTAGTTGGTGAAAGCTGGTTTTTACCACAGTAGAAACCTGTTTATCTAGTTTGAAGGAACTATCCATGAAAACTCCAAGATTCCTAACAGCATCAGTGAGGTGGTTAGCAACAGGCCCGAGTGTGCCGGTCAGTTGTCCCAGAGGCATATTTCTATCAAAAACAATCATTTCTGTCTTCTTTTCATTTAAAGTAAGAAAGTTACGTGATAACCAGTCTTTGACATCCCTCAGACAATCAAACAGAGGATGTAGTGAAGATGAAACATCCCCAGTCAGGTGGAGGTAGATTTGAATATCATCAGCATAGCAGTGAAAAGAGACATTATGTTTTTCAAAAATGGAGCCCAAGGGCAGCATGTACAGAGAAAACAACACAGGACCCAATACCGAGCCCTGGGGCACACCACAGCGAAAAAGGGCAGAAGAAGAGGAATATTTTCCCATCATGACAGAGAACGACCTCTCAGAGAAATATGATTTAAACCATGATAGAACATTTCCAACCTTGCCAAAAGGATATCATGGTCAACCATGTCAAAGGCTGAAGTCAAATCCAATAGAATTAAGACCACAGAGCGCCCAGAGTCAGATGATTACAAGGTTAATTGTATAAGGCACAAAAACATAGGAGTATCCAGTGTGTGTTACCTTATCATACACAAGTATAGCATTGAAGTAATCAATACCAGAAACTGTGAAATAATAATTGAATATTTCTTTTCTTCTACTTTTTCTTTTTCTAGCTGATGTACCGTCATGGATGTGTGTGACTGACTATATACACAACATTACTTGTGTCTTCAACAACATCACTGCTATTCCATTGGGAAAGAACAAAACGAACTACAGCCTATATTTCAAGGAGAACTCCGAACACAAGTAAGTTTTTCTTAAATAAATACATAAAATACTTGATTCTTCTTACAGAATTGAAAGTGTGTGTTTCTGCTTCTAAATTCACAAACATGTCCATGTTCTGTTTTTGCTCCAAAAGCCCTTCTTGTCCACTTGTGGTGATGAATCACAGTTACTACTGTGAATGTCAACTCAACAATAAGCCTTGGGCGGATTATAATTCCTATGAAATTGACATTTGTGATGAATCTCAATGCATCAATTTAGAAAATGAATTTAATTTAGCAAATCACAGTAAGTATGAATTACATTTGTAGTTGTTGATTTTGTCTTAATATGTTAATGTGCTTCATTTTTAATGATAGTCTGAAAAAAATATTATGCACCCCCTTGATGCTTAGAGGAACATTTTGATATACCTAAATATGATTTGATTGATATTTCTAATCAGTTCAGCTGAAACCTCCGCCTGAGCTTGTGGTCCAAGAAACAACAGAGACTCTCAACATTACATTTAAAAGTCGATATGATAACCATTCATACCTTGGTGGTTACCTCATGTATGAAATATTACTTCAAACACCTGAAAGCAGTGAGAACAAAGTAAGATGAACTGTTATGTGCAGTATATTTACTAAGAATGTGTTTTATTCTAAAAGAATCAAACAATAATTGTTTCTTTAAACATTTCCACAGACTTTTACGGTTCCACCCCAAAAGAAGTTTGAATCTATTAATCGGAAATTGCACCTGAAAAATAGTGAATATTGCATTAAAGCAAGATATAGACCTCAAACATATAGTGAAACTTGGAGTGAATGGAGTCAACCAACATGCTGGGAAAACAAAGCAGAAGAAGGTAAAGGACACATTTTTCATAAGTAAAAAAAGGCCTCTGTTATCTGGAGCTTTCTAAAAATATGCTAACAGTAAAATTCAACTACATTTGCTTTAGCAATTTTATGACAATGATAAAGGAATGGATTTTTAGGTTTATTTAATGCTATTCATAATCACAAACATAGGTGGGACGCTGCTCGTGTGAAGCAGCCTTTTGTTGTCTTGTGAGGTGTTTTCTCTGAACAATGTTTATCAAAAACAAGTGCTGCTCTCTTCCCTTTCTCTCAGCGCTTTTGTAAAATAGCACAGATACTTGATAGATAATGGACTTGCTGCCATCTTTGTAGTGTGAGTCAATAATTCTGTGTAATTTCAGAACCAGAAACTTTATTATTATTATTGGCCAAATATCTGTTCCCACTGTGTCTGGTTTTGGGAGCTCTGCTGTTTGTATTCTACAGTCCAGCTGCAAGGTAATTCATCTAAGCTTTGGAATGATTGCATGTCTGATGAGGATAATGTGCCTCTTATTCATATTTTGTGTCTGTGTGGCAGGATGAAGATAAAAACTCTGTCCCACACGCCATCCCCGGCTCCTTTCTTTCAGCCTCTGTATCAGCAACATAAAGGTGATCTCCAGGTAAGGAGATAACATGAGTGATTTCTGAAGAAGCTTAATTTTAACTTCTGTTAAAATCAATTAAGTGCAGGAATCCTAACATAAGGGTCACAATGGAAGCACAGTGCAAAATGACACGTTAGAAATGAGATGTAAGAAGACCACATAATTAATGATAGATGTGTATAAGCTTTATACACATCTATCACATAGTAATGATAACTTCACAGTGAATTGGTCAAGGTCCATGGGTAGGCAGATAATCTGCTGTGGTTACCCCTAACAGGAACATCTCTGGCATCCTTATTTATTTGATGTGTCAGTCAAAGACAGCGTTCATAGTGTTTGTGACACTTTAGTAACATTCTGATGCTGCAAAAAATGTGAATACCAGCATATTGTCAAACTAGAAATGCAAACATGCTGAGTTTAGTGTAAGGATGTGTTCTGTCTATCATGTTGACCATCTGGTAACTGGTGATAAAAGAAAGCATTCAGCAAAATAGGATTTTGACAGTTCATCAGTCTTACTGAAATAAACCCAGTTGCTGGAAAGCAAACCCTCAATCGTGTGACGCAGAGCTCCAGATCTTTCAAAGGATAAATAAACTCTAACTACAAGTGACTTTAGATAAAAAGTCGGCGCATCATTAAGACATTCGTCCTGTGCTACCATATTCATACCAAGTTTTATGGCAAATCACACAATTTTTGCTAACACGATTCAGTTAAAAACAGTTCATGGAAGCACAATACTCAACTCTGCACTAGAAATATGAGTTGAAGAGTTCAAGGTAATCCCCTCAGAAGCAGAATGAGACCTTTCAGTCAGAGCAGGAGTGGATGGCCAAATGATAACAAACAGTGCTAAAGCCTCACAAACAAGCATGAGAAGTCTGTTTCTGTTCATGTAGCGGTTCTACAAATGTCCCTCCTTGAGTTAGTTGTTAGACTTTATGATACTGTGTATCTGGCTGCTGTGAGAAAAAGCTTTCCCCGGTCAATAGGACCAGAAATGAACCACTCAAATATGGTTGCAATGACAGATGGTAAAAACTGCAAGTAAAAAAATAAACACCCTAAGTCAAATTTGTAACGGCAGCATGTTACCATGACAAACCATTAAACATCTATACTGCATTGGTGCTTCATATTCTGAGAGTGCAGGTAGTACACAAGTGTGCTTTTTTCTACTGCGTCACACCTGATGCATCTTCATTTTGTTTAATTTGCAGGAATGGCTTTCTCCGAAAGGTAAAAATGTACTAATGCACAAAGCCGATGAGGGCATGATAAGTGATAGAGTGGCTGTTGTGCCAAAACCCAACACGAAGGACCCAGAAGAGACCCAGACCTTCCTAAACCCTCCAGTGATTCAGCTGGCATTCCCTCAGTGCCCGACCTCCTACGTTGGCCTGCCTGGGATGGATATGGCTCCTGCTCCTATAGCTATGGTCTGTCCAGCTAACACCTCTTATACTCAGCTCCCCTGCTCCGTCTGGGAGAGGGGCAGGGAGGCAGAGATTGCCTCCTCTCCACCTGAAGATGTCCTGGATATCAGCTGTGTTGACTCTGGCTGCAGCTTTGAGGATGTGACACAAAGCCCAGAGTGCAGTTTACCAAGCAGTCCTGTTGTTGAGACTCTAGCACCATGTTACTGTAGTGATTACTGCATTCTTAACAAAACAGCTGAAGGTGTTGTTCCTGTTTTACTGTCTAAAGAGAGCAATGTAAAAGTTTCATCTGATTCCCAGCATGAGCGCGAGAGTTAAAGCAGGAAATGGTTCTGTCAGTTTGTTTGGAGCCAGAAAAATTCATAAGAGTGGTGGCACTGACAGCCACGGCTGTAGACCACATGGCAGGAGAGATTCCATGAAGTGGCTTGAAGCTGGCCAGTTCACTTGTTGCAAGTTGCTGTGTGTTCTTGATAGCAGCGGGTTTGTGCTTGAACTTCATACAACATTTACATCTGTTCAAATGTATGTGATTATCATTTTTTATGACAAAAACATAAAAAACACCATATAACACATAGAGTAGGCTTCTGCTTTGGCTGATTTGCATATGTTAACACTTGACGCATTCTGACTGCAGAATGTTAAGACGTGAATGTTTGTGAATTCCACTAGAGCTTTGGATGATATGATTTTCTGTAGCTGTATGGGGAAAGTGTTTTGTTCCGTTTTTTTTTTTTAATTTAATCTACCTTATTTGCAATATGTTTATACTTTGCATTTAGCTTTTACTAAGAAATCAACAATAAAAGAGATAAAGATCCATATCTATGCTTAAATCAGTAACTTTGTTCTTGTTTTACTGACTTATGAGAGATGTTTTTGGATCTTTCCTGGATCATTATCCATCTCCAAGTTGTTGTGCAGGTGATGCAAATATTCAGTGGAAATGATTGTTTTGAAATTTTCCTAAGGGAACAATAAAGTGTAACCTCAATACGAAAGTTTTACTATTTATTTCTCCAGTCAACATAACCAGTGCTGTTTTTGTGGGTCTTTTAGTCTAAAGCAGCTTTAATTTTTAGCCTGCAGATGACAGTCACCATGGTGGACTGGGATGCTTTGTAACAGCCATGGAAATTGCTTTTTCGTTTTATTCAGCACACATTGGTTTCTTTAACTGTCACTTCTAAGGTGAAGAATGATGTTAAATGTGACAGATTGAGAGGATACTCTTTTCATACACATGCGTACAGCACACGGTGACAAATTTCTCCAGTTTTTCACACCAAAATGAGATCATTCAGAACAACTTTCTATTGATTTTCAGTTATTTCTACCATTTAATGGGATAAGTGGCCCCAAATAATGCCAGCAAAATTCCCACTCACAGCATAACAGAGCCTCCAGAGTCCCTCATAGTACTGATAGATTTCTCGTCTCTAATTAGTATGTAGCTTGGGAAGCAACACATATGTACCAAAAAAGTCCTTCTAGAAACAAATAATAATCGCACTTGCAGACCATCCAGGGGCAGAATTATTAGTTTTAGTGTATTTTATGTTCGTTTTAACTTTTGTTTTTAAATCACGTTTGTTTCAGTTAGTTTCCAGAGTGGATCTTCTTGTTTCAGTTAAGTTATTTATTTGAGAATATTTAGTTTTAGTTAGTTCAGTTTAGTCTTCTTAATCATTACTGTATGGAGAATATATGTCAGAGGTAAGATTTAGGAAAATCTGTAGCTATTACAATAAAGAAAAGTCTAACTTTTGAAATCAAGTGAAGGTAGTTTTAATGTTTTAGCTTTTTTAATTGTATTTTTTAATAAACTAAAATATCATTCACATCTAGTTTTAATTTTCATCTCGGCTTTAATTAACTATTACAACTTTGATGAGAGCATATACAATCCATTTGTAGAATCACCATCAAATTGACTTTAGTCACAAATAAGGTTTTGATTTTTTCCCATCCTGAAATTATATTTCTACCATCATTCACTGATGTTGTGCGAGTGTGTTAAAGATTTAAACTTAAAACTACAGTTCCCTGTGACTCCTTCGGCGGCTGCGGCCGAGCGGACGTTCAAACACCACCGAAGAAGAAGTCATTCGGCAGAATGGGGTGATTTAAATGTGGAGGTTTAACTGAGCTTTATATCGTATTTCTGGCCTCTCTAAGAATTTCAACACCAGACTGTGGCTGTAGATACTTTCCTTTCCCCCGGTGCTGTTGTCATCTGTTGGCGGCTCGTTGTGTGAGTAACTTTGGGTAATAACAAGCCCGACTTCTGCGGTTGTACACCATATTTGGCCGAAGAGGAAGCCGCGGCTGTAAACACTGACCCACGTTATCTGCGGCACCTGAAACGGAAGGGTGCAGGAGCACCAGAGGATGGTGGCCGAAAGGGACAAAGACATAAGAAAGCTGGGGTCCAAGTCAGACAAAAGTAAAAGTGAGCCGAAGGTGCTGCGGCTTTAGGTGGGCAGAGTGCGGCAGGATGAACTTTCCTGCTCTGTCAGCAGCGCTGAAAACAGCCGAACAACCACTGAGTCAAGTCTGGTGGTAAGTACAATGAGTCGATATTGAATTAGATGGAATCCACCCACTCATTTTTCTATTCATCTATCTGTTCATCACATGTAGGTGCAGCTGCTCCTGCACAAATTTCCCCCAAATGCCATGACACAGTGGCGGCTTTTCCCCGTCAACACGCCCACTCTGGTGAGCCCTCACCTGTTAAACAGGACCCCAGTGGCTATCATTGGTTGCAGGTGTGTGAGGCCAGTTTGCTGGACCAGCAGGGAGGGTAAGCATCAAGCCAAGTAACATTTGTCAAGAAAAACTATAAGAAAAAGATAAGCTGGGGCTGACTGAGTAATAACACTGACTAGGCAGAACGATGCTTCTCATGCATGTTTGCAAAGTAAAACCCCCAGATAAGGCTGTTACAGTAGAAATACATTACGTGAGAAACGTGATTCGTGGACAGACGCCTGAAAAAACAGTCAGGTTTTAAAACGAACGAGGTAGTAACAGGTAATTTAGCTTCCCTCCTACACAACTACAGGTTTCAGTCGTTTGTGGTTGGCAAAGTGTGCATAGATTTACCCATGAAGAACCTGGGGCAAAACAGTGAGCTGAGACTGATTTACTGATACTGCAGTTTTAATGCCAGTCTTTAATCAGTCCGAGGAAGGACCTCCAAACACACAAGAACTTATCACATGATTTTCACTACACAATACTGCCCAAAGAACCCTAGAGAAAATCTGCAAAAAAAATTTCTACTAGTCTAAATTATCCATTCATTTATTCTCGTCCACTCATCCTTGTCAGGGTTGCAGGAGCCTATACAAGCTGTCTTCAGTTTGTACAGGTTGCCAGTCAGCCATAGGCCTAACACTTAGAGACAGACAACCATTCGCACCTATGGGCAATTTAGAGTTACCAGTTAACCTAACCTCACTAACTGCATGTCTTTGGACTGTGGGAGGAAGCCAGAGTACCCAGAGAGAACCAACACAAGCACGTGGAGAACATGCAAACTCCTGTGTGGAGTTTGCATGATGGTGGAATTGAACTCAGGACCTTCTTGCTGTGAGGCAGTAGTTCTAACCACCATGCTGCCAGTCTAAATTGTGCTTTTTAAAAAAAAAAAAAAAAAATTTATATAGTAGTTTCATGCCAAGAGAGAGCATTTTGCCTTCGTTGATGGAGCAGTGTAGATGCACTGTGTCGTTGTGGATGTGGTGCAGGTTATGGATGAGGACGGTGAGAAGGACAGTTGTGCAGCACAAGTGACAGATGGATTCAAGGTGAGGTGGGATTACATCAGGTTTTCAGGTCTGTAGTCAGATTAAAGAGGAGGTGGAGGTATGCACTGAGGAGAAGAGGAATGAAAGCCAGCAGAAGCATGACAGAATTCATGTGTGCGAATGAGACAGGGAGACGGATGTTAAGGTGAAGCAGCAATGAGAGGGAGTGTTCGCCCAGGGCGCCAAACAGGCTAGGTCCGCCACTGAGCGGGTTGGTGTGGCAGAAGAGGATGCTGAGGATTGAGTGAGGTGGAGGCTGAAGAATAAAAATGAGAACTTAATGTATGCAGTACTCATTTTATACAAAAATTATCATGAAGCTAAAAAAGAGCATCGTGACAGATATCTTGAATGCTAGGAAAACAGGGAAGTGGAAAGAAAGGGAAACGAAACATGACTTAAGTGAGCAGCAGTCTCCAGTGCTTCACCTAACGAAGCAACAGCTGAACTGTTTTTCTAGAATTGTCTTATCTCACATGTAGCAGAAAGGAGGAAATAGTCTGCTCAGACAAACACTTTGCACTACTGGAATCACTGTGCATGGTTTAGGCCAGGGAGCGTTCCCAGTGTGCTGGGAGGGAGCTCAGCAGGGGTCTTGGAGGTTAAAATCGGCTAATATCCGATTCGACCGCACTGGGTATTCACAATCTCTCTTCAGGTAATGTTTAGAAGACTTTACGGCTGCAGTGAATGTGTGAAAACTGCTTTCGAGTAACATTATGAAACTTTTGAGGGAAGTACTGAAAGTGGCTTCTTCATTTTAATGATTCATCGCATCGATGCTGAAGCACAGACAGCGCTGTGTGTCTAGGTGGAGGCTTTTCACACCATCTTTGAGTGCGACCTGCCAAAAGAGGTTTTAGCACAAACGACAGCGCTGTTGAAAAAAGATTTTTTTTAATGTATTTAGATAAACATTTCATCCTCATAACTGTGCCCATTATTAACGGCATTTAATTTTACGACATTTTTTGATCACTTTAAATACATAAACAGCACATCAGTCAGAAGGAAAACATAAGTACACTTCTAGATTTAAATTGGAGTCATTAGTTCCAGATTAGGTGACACTGTCTAATTTAAATAATGTGCATCTAGGCTTTACTGCCACTTTAAGGTACTGGGGGTAAAAAAGTGTGGGGGCATTTCTTAGAATCTGGTCAAGAGCTAATAACATGTCTAAAATATATGAAACATATCATGACACTGTAAGAAACTCTTTCTTTTGGGCTGGCTTCGTTAACGATGTAAATTTCATTAAAATGTTGCAGGAGGATTTAAACAGCAGGAAGAAAATCCTCAAACATGTTGCAACAGAGACTGGTGCACATTTATGCAAAAAACTTCACGGAAATTAGGGCCGATTGCTTTCGTGGAAATAACCTCTGGTACCAAGAATATACTAAAATGAAAAATGTAACATGTGTTTGTGTTTTTGTTGAAAACAAATTTGAGAATATAAATTTCTCTTGCAGTGCCATTTAACGATCTATAGGCACTGTTTTAAACAGAATTATCAGTTTGCTTTTCTAGTTGTGGTAAAGAAGCCAAAATTAAAGCTGTAGGATTTATTTCTTTTTAACATAGCTGAGTTTCAAACAGCTCAGTTTGTTTAAAGCTTATACATCTGACACTGTTGATGGCTGTCACTGTAAAATCAGCCTGTGAAATACATCGTCTTTAAGTCCAAACCTCTAGAAATGTAGCTTGAGGAGTTAAGTCACCACATGATCGTAAAACAGTGGTAACAAAGACATTTAAATTATAAACATAATGCACAAAATATACATTTTTAATTCAGTTACTTGTATATTTTTTAACTATCAGCCAGAACTACAAGCACCACCGCAGAATGTGTAGTCTTTAAAGTAATCTTTGTGTGTTATTTTTGCATTTCAGGTATTAGATTGTCAATACAAGTATCTAAAAATTGTCTTTTTTCTTGCATTCCTTGAAGTCCTTCAAATCTTTCATTTCAGTGATGTGTTGTGTCATTAAAAACAGTGATCATGGAGAAGCCTGTCACTGAGAAATGCATCCTTTCTTTTCCCAGTGATGCTAATGACATATCTTTACAGCCTTCTTTCTACAGCCCGGTGCACAATCTTCATTTATTTGAGTTTTCGTCAGGATTTTCTCTTTATTGTCTCTGAATATTGAGTATTTTTCTTCATCACTTCGATGAATAAGTCACTGTTGCTAACAATCGGGCTATCCTGCCTACTGCCTTTCTAGCTTGAATACTTGGAAAAAGAACGATGGTGGGCCCGCTTACTTACCCAACAAAATTTATTCTACCCTTTTGACATTTGCTGAGTCAGAAAGATGTAGGTTGAAACCTCTTTATCAAGATGCCTTTTATTAATTATAAATATTTGATTCATAATTAGCTTTGAAACCAGCTAGTTCACAGAAGATGTTATCACAGTCACTACTTAGAAAACCACCAAGTTACTGTCCCTTAAGAAAGAATTCAGACCCCTGTACTTTAAAAAAAAAAAAAAAAAAAAAAATCTGTTTTGGTTTTAGTGACAAAGTGAACTTGTGTTTTTAGAAATGTTTTGCAGGTGGCTTTAAAGGTCACAGGTCATGTTCTGGTTAAACTCTGGTTAAGTAAATTCAACCAAAAATTAAAAAGACATCATCAAAGCACAGATCTCTGGTGGTTACAACACCATCACAACCAGAGATCTGTGCTTACTGTTAAGAAATAAATCATGATACCACTACCATGCTTCAGTGTAGTGATGCAGGTTTTGGCACTACTGATGGGAAAAATAAAGAATTTATATCCCTTTAAGAGATAAATGATAGATGGATCTGAATACTTTTGAAATGACTGTAACTTCAATTGAAAAACACAATTAAATATTGAAACTTTTAAACACTTGTGTTCAGACATAAAGATTTTTTTAGATTCTCATGAGCACTGATCAAGGCCCACTGATCAATGGCCATGACTACCATTCACAGATACTCTGAAGCTCCATTTCATAGATTTTTTTTTTTTTTTACTTACAAAACTTTTTGTATGAGGTCACAGCAAATGAATCCCCCCAAAATGGGCATATATAGATGTGACTGTGAGCACAGCAGCTTGAGCCACGTGCTTTTCAAAGCTTCTGTCTGTCAAAATGCTTCAGAGAAGATAAACTGAGGGGCGTGCTAAGCCCAGTATAAAATAAATAAGGATTATTTTGAGCACTGAATAATCAAAAAATACTGCACTGTACAAAAGTCTTGAGTCACCCCTCATTTCTTTATCTTTTGTTTCCAGTAAGTCGGGCTTCCTTGTGATGGTCATAAAGTGGTCTCGAGTGATGGATCTCCAGGTGTTTTGAAGGTCTTTCCAAGTTTTTCCTTTTGACATTGGCTGTTTGTTTTTTTTTTGGGGGGGGGGGGGGGGGGGTTGGCTCATTTTAAGCTCAGTTCCTATACCAATACATTTTCAAAGGAATGTTTGTCATCACGTAACAGACGGCTTAGCAGAGATCTATGAAAAATTCCAAAGATAATACAGTATAACAGGCATAAAATAATATTTTGGCATCAACAATGGATTTCAACAGAGCTGCTAATCTCAGCATTGTGTCCGTCATATCCTTGGACAAGTGGAGAACAAAAGAAGAAGAGGGCTGGTCTAAAACGCTGTCTAGGAAACAATCCAGCAAATATCTGACACAGAACCTGAAAGATCCATCTGACCCTTCAGATCTGGGGTCCCCAATCCCAGTCCACGAGGGCCGGTGTCCCTGCAGGCTTTAGATGTGTCCTTGATCCAACACAGCTGATTTAAATGAATAGATTAACTTCTCAACATGTCTTGAAGTTCTTCAGAGGCCTGGTAATGAACTAATCATGTGATTCAGGTGTGTTGAGCCAGGGTGAGATCTAAAACCTGCAGGGACACCGGCCCTCGTGGACTGGGATTGGGGACCCCTGCTTTAGATGATCCATCTGCTGTTCACTAAAGCCTCATCAGTAGAATGATGGTAGTCAAGAAGTCATTTTTAAGAAAGTGGGTTACGTTCCACCCTTAAAGGACTGGGGATAAGGGAAAGTTACAAAAGGTTTCTGTGTTGAAAAAAAGGAGACAGGGAGCCAAAATGGTTCAATTAAAGGGTTTTAGTAATGTTTCTATTAGTAATTAACCTAAAAGAGATAGACAATCCACTATCACCTTTTAAAGAAGGAAAACAAAACCCAGGAGTTGGTCATTAAACTGAGAAGCTAAAAAGGGTTAGTAACCAAAACGGACTCCTCTCCACAGAGCAAACAGCCACCACGCACAGCTCACTAGCTCAAAAAACCAACAAGGCTCTCCAGTGCTAGAGCGCACCTTTTTCAATTAAATACTCTTAATTGCCGATTAGTCAGCTGTACAAAAAGGGCATCGCCTAAGGCAGGAGAGACGGCAGGACACGCCCACACGAGTTGTGTCATTTATAATCTTGGCTGTATTCTGTGTGCTGTTGTTATATTTTTAGTTCTAAAAATTTTTATTACCATGAGTTTTCTCAGTTAGTAAAAAAAAATGTTGGTCTTGTTGAGGGTGAAAGGTAAGTTTGTATTCACTGTGAAACCATGAAGACTCTTTGTGTTTCCCTTCTGTAAAACCCTTTGCTTGGCACTCAGACATGATTCTCACCTCCTCGGGAGAGTTTGGATAAGCCATTCTTTAAATAAAGCTGCATAATGTATATCGCTATTGTTGTTTTTTACATTTTCGATGATCAGGATTCAGTGCAGTAGCAAATTCTTTACTACTGTTTGTTTCAGTTTGATTTTTCTCACAGGGGTCTGAAAGACTGAAACTCCTGAACTTGGTTTAAAGTTTTTCTAAGAAGTGTGAGTAGGTTTGGTTTGCTTCCTCTTCCTCTTCTGAAAAGGTGGTTACTGTACTTCCTGCCTTTGCACTCAGAATACACCAAGCAAAAGTGACTCAAGGATGTGTACTAATTTCATTCAGAAGTAATAATAATAATAGTAATAAGATAAGATAAGATAACCTTTATTAGTCCCACACGTGGGAAATTTGTTTTGTTTTGTCACAGCAGGAAGTGGACAGTGCAAAAGTTATGAGGCAAAAATTAGAATACAATAAGAATAAATACAGTACACAACTGTACAGAATAGAATAAAATAATATATACAGTAGAATAAAATAAAATAAATATACAATAAGATAAAAATAGAATACAAATACAAATACTATATACAACTGAGTAAAAATACAACGATGACAGAAAGGATTATTGCACTTAGTATTATGGTATGGTTACTGTGTTTAACCATGAGTTTGTCATGTCTTATGTTTTTAGGTTTTCTAGAACATGCATATATTCTGTGTTGTCCACAGTTTATTGTCTCTGTTTAATTTATTTGCTTTTAATTCCTCCTTTTTATAATTTTTTGGTAACTTTAAAAAAAAAATTAATGCTGTTTTAAAAAAAGTTGAATAAAAATGAAATGTAAAAAACAAAAACAAGCATATTTTGAATGTAAAGTGGTTATTTTTTTCTGAGTTTTCTTTATTGTTTTACTTATTTTACCTAGTGAATAACATTTATTACTAAAGATCACAACCTGTAGATCCTCTCTAGATATGACTAAATGTAACTGCTGGTTCAGATTACAGTCTGTATATCCTGTAGTTACGCTGTACTGATAGTTACATTAATTGTTAACCACATGTCCATCCATCCATTTTCTTCTGCTTATCTGGGGCCGGGTCGTGGGGCAGCCCAAGCAGAGAAGCCCAGACCTCCCTCTCCCCAGCCACCTCCTCCAACTTGTCCGGGGGAACACCGAGGCGTTCCCAGGCCAGCCGAGAGATATAATCTCGCCAGCGTGTCCTGGGTCTGCCCCGGGCCTTCTCCCGGTGGGACATGCTGGAAAACCTCACCCAGGAGGCATCCTTGCCAGATGCCTGAACCACCTCAACTGGCTCCTTTCGATGTGGAGGAGCATCTCCCGAATGGCCGAACTTCTTACCCCATCTCTAAGGGAGAGGCCAGCCACCGTTTGGAGGAAGCCCATTTCCACCGCTTGTATCTGCAATCTCGTTCTTTCGGTCACTACCCACAGCTCATTAACAGCACAGTTAACAAAATGTAACAAAAATAATCCAGATTAATGTCCTATTTGGGGGGGGGGATGAAATAAACTGCATAACCATGTGTTTGTGCTAGCAAAATGCTATCAAGTATCAAACCTGGTGATAAACGTCTGTTAAGTAACACTTCTAGCACGTTTTAAAATGTTGACTGCTTATTGGTTCTATATTCTAAATCTAAATAACTTTTTAGACTGACAGACTGAATGTGAAGCAAAAACTCCTCATTCTCAGACAAACAAGTTGATGTGTGAAGGTACTGCTACAAGAGTCCGTCTGAATTATACCGGATCACAACAGCTACGGAGCACAGCTCCAACCTCTCCGTATCATCAAACATTAATGCACAATAGACCTTATCATGTCAGTAGCAGACGTACATCCCTATGTCAGCTCCACAACCCATGTGTGACCATAACAGTTTATATTATATTTTTGCATCATTATTCCGTATTTTGAAATCCTAATGGATTAGAATTGTTGAGATAATCTGTGGTTCTGTTCTTACAGCGTTACTGTAACATCAGGTTTCATTTTAATTTTCAGGCATGCAGAAGTTGGACCCCAAAGGCCTTCTTCCTTTGACCACAAAGCAGTGGACCTCCACTGCTCACAACAGGGTGGACCCTTGGCTGCTGATTCTTACCTTCATGCAGTTGCTCTGACCCTTCAAACAGGACCAGTTTGCCTTGAGAGCCCCTGCCATCCTCAAACTCCCTCAGAGAGTGGAGCTCTTTGGCTCACCCTGACACTCAAACCCCTCTTAGAGTACAGCTGCTGCTCTGTTTGAGATGGTCTGGGCATCTGCTAAGGTGTAAGTTGTTTCAGGCAAGTCCTGCTGAAAGGAGACAGATCCAGGACAGACTGAATGCATTATGGGGCACATTTACAAACAGTCTGCACCAGAACAAAACCCTCTTTGGCTGTTGAAAATCTACTGTCAATATTTACTAAAGAGCTGCAATGTCACTTTTCCCACGGCAGGATGGTTCAAAGCTCTGAGTGCAGTGCCTTAGCTTTGGCTGTGCCCTGTAGCGCTTCACTAATTCCTCTTCCTGAGTCTTTAGTTTTGTTTCCTTTGCCCTATCAGTGTTGTGTGAATTTGCCCAGCTTAGTATATCAGGACGTGCATCTTTTGCCTGTGCATTCTGCTACAGGAGCTGAAGTGACAGATAGGCAGAAGGAGGTCAGACTGCTACCTCCATGACTGGACTATTGTTCCACATAATTCACACATAATTATCTACTTTCTCCATAACCAACCAACCAAATATAAGGCTGCTGCTACCTGTCAGTCACAGCTTAATGAAACTGCAGCCAAACAGGAAGGAACATTTACAAATACGTAGTACTTTGGTAGATGCAGCTCCAGTCAGTCTAAGAATAGCACATAAAAGGCTTTCTGGTATCTGACAACACAAGTGATTATGTATCTCTTTTTTAAGCAATACTTCTAGAGGTTCTCGTTTCACTGGAAACCATCAAAAAGCAAAACAGCACTGTTCTAAAAATACCGCGGTCACAAAATTCATCTGCTGTGTGAACCTCCAGATGCTGAGACGCTTCCTCTGCCGCTGCAGTCGGTACAGGATTTAAGAACGTTGGATCACAGACTCTGCACTGAGCCACAGCTGAAGAAGAAAATGGTAAGTATCACCAGATGTTGGAATTTTATCAGTTTTAACTTGTGTCAGTTTTCACTAACGTTTGCATGTGATGACTGGGAAATGTTTTCTCTTTATAAGGTTTATTGATAATTTTAGAAAACATAATTTGGGCCACCATATAATGCAAGTCTTAAATTATATTTACTCCTCAGTTGTTTTTGTAGTTGTCCTTTGCTCTTGTATGCCAGTGCTGTTTTTTGGTACTTTAGCATTTTGCTTGGTGAAGTCTGATGACTGGTTGATTCTCATCTTGACTTTCTGGGCTTGGCGGGTCAAACTGAAGATGATGTAACTTTAATACAAATAAGGTGGACTGTGCCACAAGGAGGGGAGGGAGTTGTAATTAGGGCGGCTGCTGTGTTCGCTTCGTATTACTCCTCACCCCCCACCCAATCCTGTGGCTTGTCATGTCTTTCACAAAGTTGTGCTGTGGACATTTATGTGCTTTTTGTGCAGAGGAGTTTTTTTGTTTCCTGTTCTTATGCTGTCCTACCATGGAAGCACAGCATGAGTAGAGGTCTCTTTTTTTCCTCTTGTACTTTCCCATTGTTGTGTATATTTCAGTGTTTTTCTGTAACGCTGCCGATCTCCGACTTGTATCCCCATGTAATGTCTGTGTTGTGTCTATATAAGGTCGGGGGTCCCATTTCACTGCAGGGCAACCTGCATGTGGCGAATAAAGCTTTGATTGATTAATTACTGTGAGACTCTTTCTTCCTGTGGTTCTGCATTCTGGGTCTTTGTCAAAATAAACTGAATTTTTACCAATAAACATTTCTCTTTAATTGTAATAACAGTTTAGCGGTTTATGTACTTCTGCAAATGTAAGCAGCTGTTAGATGTATTTGTAATGGTGTGTTGATATGGAGTAGTATTAGTCTTGTCATTTTTTGTCGTATTCTTTCCTGGTTGATATGAACCATGTAGGACCAAAGTTTGTTATTTATAGCAATTATTATATATAGTTTTTTGGGGAGGGGGAATGCCACATGGCGTATATACTAATGAGTTAATGTGCACGTCATTCTTTCTGTGCAGATCTCTTACTTCGACCTGTCTGGAGGTTTGTCCAACAAACACAGTGTGTGGAGGACAATGACAAAGCTTTTTACTAACGCTTTGGCCAAAAACATCAACTGGAGGGGAAGAAATAACAAGCACAAAGTAGAGAACCTCACCATCAAGAGAGTTATCCTCAGTGAGTGTGCTTCTACAGGACACACAAGAAAATATGGTGTATTTTAAACAGTTAAAGCATTTACTTACTTTCATGTGTTCACTTTGCTCCCCTTTTACCCCTGCAGACGCAGTCAGGCAGAACTCGTTCTGTAAGGATGCCGTGGACGAGGAGATAGAGAGGTATATAAAGCGATGGCTGCAGCTGGCAGGAAACCGAGATGGAGGAAGAAAAAGAAGACAGGAAAAGGGAAAGGAAGCGACCAGCATGGGGAACTACTGTGTAGAGTAGCACAAAATGCATCTGCAGCACATGTTATTTTGACTCTTACATCTACAGCATGAGATGAAAAGAAAAATACTATCCCTCCAATGAATGCTCACAAGGCTGGATTCATCATGTCGTGTTTACCTGTCATGTGATGCTACATGTAAGTTAGGACCTGATGGACACAACCAGAAACACAAACACAGTTACTTTTTAAAATATTATTTAAAAAATGCTTGCACTTTTACTGTTATAGCCATTGTAGTTTGTTCGAGTTCATCATGCATTACACTACTATGCATTTTAGTCATATCTCGGCATCAGTTTATAATGCCATTTCCTATAATCATAATCATATTTATTCATTTTACTCTAAAGATTATTAATTTCATGCAGGAAGATCTTGTAGTCATCACTATTAAAACATTTATTGTTTGGGACGTTTAAGGATGCTGTCTGTTTATGTCATGTGTGAGCATGTCAGTCCCAGCCACGAAACGCACTAAAGTGGTGATATCAATAAAATTACATCTTGTTGTTAATTTTTCTACATTATTTGCTAGTTGCTTATATTTTCTTCATAAAAACGACTTCTCCTTTTGCACTTGGTTTCAAATGTGCACTGTGTGGAAACTAGTGACATCTAGCGGTGGATTCGTGAATTACAACAACCCAAGCATGTGGTAAATCAAATTCAAATTTTATTTGTCACGTACACAGTCATACACAGTACGATATGCAGTGAAATGCTTAGACAACTGCTCGTGACCTAAAGAAAAAAAGAAAAGGCTATGAATAAGAGGAAATAAATATGAAAATTAAAAAGGGTAAATTTAACTAGGAAGGAATAAAATAAAATATAAAAATTAAAGTTAAAAATGAAATAACTGTACAACACAAATTAGAATGAAGGGTAAATTTAACTGGGAAAGAATAAGATAAAATATATAAATTAAAGTTAAAAAATAAAATAACTGTACAACAAAATACACAATACACAGTATAGAACTATATAAGAATGTATGAAGAAATATAAATATATATATACACAATAACAGCAGCAGTAGATTATCTGGTGACTGTTTATAAGTTTCCACTAGTGCCATCCTGGTGTTCTCGATGGGAGAGATTCTGCTCACTGTGCAGATATGAAAGGCTCATTATCAGCTTACAACAAAAAGAAGCTCACCAGTATTTTCAATTATGTTTAATGTGACAGCTGACATAATTGAAAATACTGCAGAATTATTATAACTATATTCCATTTCTGCTAATAGAATCCTAAATCTTACACACTGTCTTCTTTTAAAATGATCCAAGTGCCAGTCAGTCTACATCCATTAAGCCCATATTATCAAATTAAAAATGAAAATTAATTCACCCCACAATTGTAGAGTTTCCAGGTAGAAGCTTTGAAGCTCCCTCACATTGGACAGGAAGTTTCAGCTCTGAGGAGTCTGCTTGTCCCAGCCACTGAAAAGCATCAGTATAGCACGATGCTGGCTCACAGAGTTTTGCACGTTCGCTCATGCTTGTGCAGATTTTGTCTGGGAGATTTGGCTTCATCCATCATCGGAAAATGTCATAGATTGCTGCTACCCAGGACACTCAGAAGAGATCTCAAGAGTTTCACTTCATGGTAAAACGAATGAAGTTTTATTTTTTATTTTTTTATAAATTCACAAATGTGCCAGGAGGATTTCCAGGACTTATACATCGGGGAAACCAAACAACCTCTGGCGAAGCGGATGGCACAACACAGAAGAGCCACCTCGACAGGCCAGGACTCTGCAGTCTATTTACGCCAGTGATGAGGGTGTACACATCCTGGACAGGGAGGAACGCTGGTTTGAGCGTGGAGTCAAGGAGGCCATTTACGTGAAAAGGGAAAGACCATCTCTGAATCGAGGAGGGGCCTAAGGGTACATCTTTCGCCATCTTACAGTGCTGTGATTGCAGCCATTCCCCAACTCTCTGTGAATGATACTCATGGCCATTGATCAGTGGTCATTGATCAGTGGGTTTTGGTCAGTGGTTGTTGATCAATGGTCATGAGAATTTGCATAATTAAGATTAAGGAACTGACCTCCCAGCCCATTGTTCCTTCATTGGGCTGGTTTCAGTCATTATGCAAATGTACTGTTTATAAGATTGGGGACACCTGCAGTCAGCTGAGACTGAAGAAGTCACTTGGATGAGTGACGAAACTTTTCCCCCACAAAACGCTACGTCCAGATGAACAGAATCAACTTTTGGAGATTTACTTTCCTGGATGATTGAGAATGCATCAAGAAATTCACAAATACTTATGATTTCAGAGTGCATGGATCATTGCAGAATAGTTTGGCCAAATGAAACCAAAAACAAGCGAGGCCTCTGAAGCAATTATTGGCAAAGCAAGGTACATTAATTTATATAGCTCGATTCAAACACAACAATAATTTAAAGTGATTTACAAGAAGAATTAAAACAACTTATTTTCTTTTTAGAAAAGAAAATATATAGATTAAGAATAAGTAGAAAAAAAAGATCCATCCATTCTCTTTTGCTCCTTTGCAGTTAAACAACAAACAACAAACTGATCTGGATGATTTTACTTCAGAAATATTTTAAAGATTGCTAAAAGATTTAAAAAACTTGACTGTGGTATGGGTGATGAAATTATGCTAATTCAAAAGGATTAGGACATAGTTTTATCCCCAAAATAAACCAAATAGTGCTGAAAATGTTGATAACCTGTGAGTTTTGGATTGAGTTATTTCCTTAACTATGAATTTTAAAAAAAACAGTCTGTCAGATAAATCTCTAGGTTAAAGAAAAACTGCTAATAGTAACTGTTAGTGTAGTTAGTCAAATGACCAGTAGTCGGTGCTATCACCGTCAAGTCAATATTTATTGACCGCCACTTGTAGGCGAAGAAGATAATGATGCCCCTGCTGCTTCTGTTGTTCAGCTAGCGGTAATAGACACGGCATCAGTGACATTAAGAATGTAACACTATCATTTTATATTTTTAATCACTAAAAAAAAGCTTTAATTGGTGTGTTAATTGTTGTTTTTTGGAGGGCGCATGCGCGCGGCTTATCGCTTCAGTGAGCCAGCGCATCCTCACATTTAACGCTAGCATCTCCCTCTAGCACAGCCTGTCAGTACAAGTCAGTTAAAGGAAACATGGATTTGGTCAAAAACAGAACTTTGCACCCACATCTCCGCGACGACGAGGCTCTGGTGGTGGAAAACGCCATCCGGCTGGCCATAGACTCTGTGATAAACGTTTTGTACGGCGTAAACAGCTCCAAGAATTACGAGTATGAGCGGATGGTGGCCGACAGGGACAAAGAGATCCAGCGCCTGGAGTGCAGACTGACAGAGATGGAGCACGAACTGCAGGTGCTGCGCCGGCAGGGATGCACTTGCGGGCTGTTCAAGAACGAGCACAGCCTCGGCAGGTCCCGGAGCTCCGGTGACCGGCAGAAGGGAGATCAGAGCGACTTTGATCCGGGATGCGTTGACACCGAGCTGACAGCGGAGCAGCAGGACTGTGAGACGAGTTTATCGTGTAAGTAAACACGAGCGTCACTTCTGGCTTTGCAGGTTTAGGCTGGTGACAAATTACAGCCTGTCAGCTGTTGCCTTGAGTCATCCCTTTGTTAGACCCACTACAGGCCACTAGTTCACAAGAAGATGAGAGTAATTCAATTCAATTTCAATTCAATTTTATTTATATAGCGCCAAATCACAACAAAAGTCGCCTCAAGGCGCTTCATAGATACAGAGAAAAACCCAACAATCATATGACCCCCTATGAGCAAGCACTTTGGCGACAGTAATGTCTTTGACAATTCATAATTGCCTGTAAAGTCCTCGGGATCATTGACCCCGAAACGCTTCCAATCCCGACTGTCTGATTGGGATTTGAACCGAGAGAGGTTTTGTTGGAATTGCTCCATGAAGGAAAGTAGATGAGAATATTAAAATGAAGAAAAAGAAAACTGATCTTCCCAAAGGCCAATGGCCATGTCCTTTTACCCCTGCACTTCATTTGTCAGGGCAGGCTAGAAAAGAGCAGCTAGTGCATGCTGTGCAGATAAATCAATTTAAAAAATTAATCTACTCGACTCATTGCCACCCACCACCTTATTACAGAACATTTCTATAATTTCCTCTAAGATTTTGTCTGCTGTTGGGGACAGGAGTCTGTGACCTCTATGTCAAGCACCGGTTATGCAATCTATATGAGACTTGCTGTAATGTCAAGGGGCCATCCTGGGCTTTCTATTCATGCCATATTCATGGGGGTTAGATTTGCAGTCCGTACTTGGGGTGGATGTAATTCTGGAGGTAGAGCAGGCAGTGTTACTGCTGTTAAGAGAGGGGGTGGAGGAAGGCTAGACATTATAGCAGGAAGGAAAAAGCTCAGAGGAAGATGTATGAGCTTCTGACCCCCTCTCCATTATATGGAAAATTGTTTAATGTAGGGCTCTGAAGTTTTTAGGCCCATATGATAACTAGAAGGGGAAACTAGAACCTTTCCAGTGGAATTCATACACACCCAGTCCCACACACACAAGCTAGTTTGAGTTCTTCCTTTTTGCTGTTGATTTATATAATTAATATATAGAATAGAATTCAACTTTATTTATATACTAAAAGTGCACTAAATCCTATGTCTCCTGTCTTTATCAATTCACTTCCAGCCATACTGAAGTTGGGCAGATATTATTTTATTTATTTATTTTTAGCATGAAACCGAAAAACAGGGCAATGCTAGCCACGGCCACCAACCAGGTTTTAGAAGAAAAAAAACAGAGCCCACAGACCACAGGGAGGTGCTCATTTCTGAAGGTAGCATTAATACCATACTGAAAATGGGTTGAAATTGTTTTTAATATGACACCTGAAAAAACTACCAGCGGCCACAACTACCAAACAAGTGGTTATAAACTGAAACTAGGCAACCGGGTTTGAGAAAAGGAAAAAACAAAAAATCAGAGCACACAAACAAGTGGGAGGTGCTCATCAACAAGACTGCCATGGAAAGATGATTCCCTTCACAGGCTGGTGTCCTCTCTGACAATTTCAGAGCCCTAGCTTACACATTTTGCCCTTTTCAGGCTCCTCAAAGGCATGTCCTCCTCTCAGCTCTCATCTTCTCGCTCTCATGTCTGGTCCTCCTCCACCTCATCTCCTGAAGTATTATTCCACTTCACAGTTTTGAGTAAAACCATTTCTCACTGAGCCCTGAGATTTTTTTTAAATATATATAGAACATGAAAATCCATTGTAGTGAGTAATGATTTACGAATATCAGAAACTTGAGTGATTTTCTATAGAAGTCTTTTGGAGTATATCAGGGAAAAGGTGCCTGTTATTGTCATTTCAAGCTCTTGTTTTTAATGCTAAACTCTACTCACACTGAGTTGCATGTTTCATAATTTACATGAATCCATAGTTGTGTTATAAGCCCCCCAGTTCATCTTCTGTGTAAAAGAAGCTGTTGTAGCTCCTCCCTCTTTAAGGAGTACTGCCTTTTGATTGGTTGCATCTAGAAAACACAGTGTTTGAACGACTTGAGTACATGTGACTGTGGATATTATGGAAATATAACACACAAAATAAGCCTTTGTTTGTTTCCTTTCTTTACAGTGGGTTTTTTCACAAGACCCCCCTCACACGTTTCCTCCCACAGCCAGGAGTCAGCTCTTCCATCTTCCCCCAGCAGAATGGTCCTGGAGCACAGCTGCACCTCCCGCTCCTCCGAGGTTTCGGGTGTAACAGAGTCAGCCAGAAATATGCCGACATCTCCCAGCAGCCTCGTGGTCAAACAAGAGCCATGTGACGTCGACACGGTCTTAATCAAGTGGGAGATGAATGAACATCAGCAGAGCACGGGCAGTCCGTGTCAGGACAAAGAGAGTCTCAGTGTAAAAAGTAATGCACTCTGCATTTAATTTATTCACATTAATATTCTCAGCACTGGAAAAGCAAATCCTCTACTTCTCTTTGTTTTGCTGTTTGCACAAATGAGAAATATTATATAAATATAGGGCATTTTTTCCACCCGGTCCTGTCACATGGTGCCGTTGGGGGAAAATGACTCGTCTGTTTTAACAATGCTAAACTCGTCAGTATCACTGTTTTCTAACTGACCCATCAAACACTGAAGATCTAACATGGAAGTCTGGTTTTGGAATCTAGCAACAGAGAAGCTTGAAAATAAATACAGCCAAAGGAAAAAACACTGTAATTAAATACAGTCATAGTAAATATAATATCAACATTGGAGTGGTACGACTAAAAATATGTTCATCTCTAATGATCCATGTAGAAAAAATGGAGACCGGAGAAGGAAGGACGTTCAGGGAGAAACCACAGGCAGACCCGGGCGGAGCTGCAATGACTGAGGCAGAGCACATGAGGTGAGTTATATCAGAGAAACTAATGAGCTGATAATCCAGCGACGCCTCAGAGGGGATGCTAATACAGAAACATAATAATTATTTACTCGGGGACTTGATGATTTGTTGTATTTTTCTCTATAGTGTTGAAACCAAAGTGCTTGTTTTTGTCTAACTAGCAGTCAAAATGCAAAAGATTCAGTTGAATAAAAGAAAGAAAAGCAGCAGATTATTGATTCATCGTCACTGTGGGAGTGCAGACTGAAGTTCTCTACAACAGCAGCGTGCAGCCATCACCTTTAAACTCATCTGTTACTGAAAGTAACGCTGTCAAGGCTGTAAAGGTGGTTGTGAGAGTTGGGCACCTGTGATGCAATTGATTATAATTTAGTATCCTCTCATTTTGTTGAACTTATGAACTCATTATTATTATTATTATTCCACGTTTCTTATATCTGTTTCAAATGAACATCTCTGTAAGGATTTACTGGAGACAACCTTTTACTTCTTTATTAGGCTTTTATTGCGATACTTCCAGGAACGTGTTATGCAACCTCTGACCAACTTTATTTGAAGAGATATGGTGCATTAGATCATCTGTGGACCCTCTGACGACAACTTAAATGTTATTCTACCACAACAGAGAACAAATGAGTAAGAGAGCGAGAACTGGGGGAATATAGGGCAACCTCAGCAGTGCAGGAACTTAACACATACAGTGTGTTTCCTGTCTCAAAACGGGACTTAGTGGGATGATTACGCATGTAAGCACAGTTTCTCTGCGGGCTATGAGTCTGTGTTACCCTACTTAACCGAAGTCCGTGCCTCGTATCTTTTTTCTTTTTTTGGCTTTCAATTTTAAAAAATGTTTAAAGGTAATTCCTTGAGACACTGATACAGGACTACAGCTTGGAGGCTAACCAAGTAAACACAGAGCACAAGAATTCCCAGGGTGTTTTTCAGTTGATTAATTTATAATATCTATTAGTTTAGAAGAGTCTAACAGAAATAATTTTGGTGTAAAATCTTTTACCTCCTCAGGAACAAGAAGAAGAGCGTGCCAATGTCGGACCTGCCAGAGGAAGCTCAGAGACTGAAGAGGGCAGCCTGGAGAGCAGCTTCCAGACGATATTATGCTCGAAAGATAGCTCGCCAGCAGGCAAACCCATCACGATCCAGCCCCTTCCCCCACATCGCAAACTCTCAGTATTCACAGCCCAGCTCTTTTGTGGATAAGAGGAGGAGGACACTGATATCGGAGCTACCCGAAGAGTCTCAGACGCTGCAAAGGGAAGCTTGGAGAGCCGCATCCAGGAGGTACTACGCTAGAAAAATCGCTCGGCACCAGACGGAGACGACACAGTACAGAAACCTGCTGGAGAACATAAACCCATCTGGAGACACGCAGGGACCCAACAGGGAAGGACCTCACATGAACACTGGAGGAATAATGTGCAGCTGATAGACAGCAGTTTTACATTTTAGATGTTTCTGTTCAGCAGATTGGAGGGTCCCTTTTACCGCGGTGTGAAGAATAATGAAATCTGACTGTTTGTGTTTTGGTGGCTTTGAATTAATGATGGGAATTGTCTCAGGTCTGAATAACATGAACCTGGTGTTTCAAATGAGTCAGCTGTGCATTTCCTCAGTTCATGACCTCTTGATGATGTGTTAGGCAGCAGGATTCATCAGAATCCTAGTACTAGCAACATCGAACCTTCACATATCACACATTTCAAAAATATATCAAACAAAGAAATATTGGAAGAAATTGTCTTGATGTTCTTTAAAAATTATAAATTAATCCGGCTCCTGTCATCCTTCTGCATCCAGGAATTTTTGGTGGAGTCATGCAGTCTCAGACTGTTATTGAAGTTAACCTTCATGAGATCAACTCTACATTCTGATCTGTCTCCCTTCATGTCAGCAATATTTGCATGTACGAAACTCTTACTGGAAAAGAGCCTGAATAAATGTATCATGACTGAGGCAATATGCATAAATCCATGGCACTAACTAACATGGCAGAACAGCGCCCCTGGAGTGTAACATCTGTAACTACAGTGTGAGTGCATCAATTGTGGCTACAATTTTAGCTCAACATCTTTGATTTCAGTGTCGGGTAAAGAATTATTAGTTCAGACAATGCTGGTAAACTTTAAAGTGTATTTTTGGACTTTGTCAAATATTAAAAACACGATTACAAAAACTGTCCCTCCCCTTTTCCCGTTGAAATGAACTCTCAGCAGTTTCTGGGTTACACTTCAGTATTTGAAGCAGGCAAACAGGGTGAACACAGAAATGTTACATTTCTCATTTTGCAGTAAATGTGTACAATAAAACAAAGTGACAACGTTTCCATTTGTTTGTATTTATTTATTCTAGAATATTAAACACATCCGCAAACAATATCTGTCTGGAGTCCCAAAGTTTACAGCACACAGAGCTGCAGTAAAGCAGCTTGTTTAATCTAGAACATAAGAATGGTGACACTGTGCATGAATATATTTCGGTGTTCTGTAGTCGAGCCTCTGCCCCGGGGCTTCAATATTGTGGCTTTCAACGTGTCAACAAGGCGCTCCTCCTGCCCCCCAGCTAACAAAAACCAAAACAAGGTCTTGCAACAGAGGTTTGTCACCGCGGAGCGTAAATATTACGCACAGCTGATCTTGCACAAATGCGGTTACTAGAGTATAGTATATGGCTGCGTGTATTCATCACACAGTCTGAAATGTGAGCCGATTGACAGCTGCGGTGGCAACTGTTCACTGAGGACAGGCGTGCGTCCGGCTGCAGTTCCGCCTGCAGCTGCGGTGCTGAATAAAGGCTGTACTGGCTCACAGACGCGCTACTGTACGACCAGCACGCCCTGAGCGTCGATGCGGACCGTTTTCCCAGCAGATAACTGAAAGCTTTGTCGTTTCTAGTGAACAGTCGGCTTTTATCTCTATTTTTCCCACTTCACAGCGCGGGGAGGACAGGGATTCTCTTGTGTTGCTGCTGCCTGAGGCTGGATGTCTCAGTGAGGGGATGCGGGGTCTCTAACCCACTCGCGGCTTGCTCAGGTCTGGACATGCTGGGAGGCAAACGCCCATCATAACTGTGGCTGTGTGCTGCTCTAAAAAGCGACGCAAGGAACGGTCGGGTTAAATGAGGAACAAGTCTGTGCTTTAACGCTGTGTCGTGCTGGTCGCTGGCAGCAGGATTTGCATGAGGTTTATTTCGGGGGAAACAGCTTCAACCGTCGGCGCAGCAGGCTGATCCTCACACCAAAGAATTCACCGGATTTGGCTGCACGTTTTTTGTGCCTAAGGTTTCCATTTATTCTTATTTAAGGCCGCATGAAGGACCAAATCATAACTATACACGATTACTTTGGCGCACTGAATGGGAGCGCCTATAGCTCAGGCTTTTTGTCTGCTAGATAGCCCTTGTTGGTCAGACAGCTCATCTAAATTTAAAAACATGTTCTACGGTGCTGTTAGTAATAACAAATGTATTTTTCAATAAATTATGTATTTAAATAAGTTAGATTAAAAAAATATTGTCGACAGTGCCATTGCGCATTTTGGACCATCTTTCTAAATGCCCTTCACTTTTTTAGTAGACTTTAAATTGGACATTTTTAAAATGCAACTTTTAATTTGTATGTACATTTGGCAAATGTTGGTTATATTTAGGATTATATTTACCTTTTACGCTGGATACAATTTTCTTTTATACTCCTGTTGCCTCTTGAGAGCTCCCTGAGCATTTGGATACACCTGTGCACTTTTGGAGATGTCCATTTGGATTCGCGGCTCACTTTTGGTTTTGTTGGATTTTATTCACGTGAAAATAGTTTTCTTCGGATTCTTTTGATCTAGTCCATAAGAAAAGGGTCCGTTTTACCAATTAATCCCACCAATGGAGTCTGTGTAGCCTCTCAGAGATGCTCCATGACTTGGCAAACGCACGAAAAGCAGCAGCAAGTTCCTAAGAGTTCAGTTGCGCACTCACGGACAATACCTCTTCAGTATTAACTGTATGACTACTGAATGGACCAAAATAAGTTGAAACCATAGGGGTAGAACAGTATATTTCTGAGGAGGGGGCTTTACCTTTTAATGCCATTTTTTAAATTATTTTTTAATGGGATATTGGAGGTCATGTTTATTTAGGGCCCAAATGGCCATTTTTAGATTTGGGGGACTTTCTGGGCTTTTTAGAAATGATTTTGTCAAATTTGTTCACCCCTACATGAGCTACAGACATGGAAGTGTCCTTTTTGCAGGGATTGCTGGGAAGAAGAAGGAGGCTGTCGAGGTTGGGACTTTGGAGAGGAAGGTATAGTTAGAGCCATTGTCTGAAAGGTAAGCAATCCTCTGTTCTGATGTGGCCAATGGTGCCTAATGTTGGCTGGAAGGCAAGTAGAGCCTCTATAGTTATTATTTAGACAGAGAAATTTAGGTTTTAAGATGTATTTTGGTGTTTTTACTGTATAATAGATCAGGGAGGGTCAGGGCATTATGGTGTGCAGTAACAAGGAAATATGGAGGGACTGCTAGGGGGAGCCAGAGCTGGGGCAAGAAGGCAGTGTGCCGGGCCTGTGCTGTTAGGAGAGGATGTTATTCTTGTAGAACTACTTACAAACACGGACGAGAACTCCGGATGGCCCTTCATTGTTGTATGTTTCTTATCAAAGTAGTTGTTTGGCTGTGTTGGCCATCAAGGGAGCACTTCCCCAGAGGAAAGCCCCACACAGGCTGAGCTCTGTGAAGGGAAAGTATCCTGTCATTTAACACGAATAAGTAGCACAAAAATAATCAGAATAAGCATTGAAAATGTAAGTGGCGTACATTAGGAATAATATTATTGGAGTTTATTGTGTAAATTTGTGCTAGCCTAGCATTGGTGACGTTATAGAAAACATTCAAGATGGCCTCTCCTCTGCTTGGAAACAGGTGAGAGCCGTTTGACATTTCCTGATTACGTCACAGAGCTGCTTTGGTTACAAGGTGTCGCCAAATGTTTCTTTAAAAGTAAAAATAAATAAATAAATACAATTATTATAATTGTTCCTTTGCTGGTTTCTGCTCAGACGCACATTAATGCAGAAGCTGAGTCACAACTACTGAATCACAGCTTTCTGTCAGCTCCTGAGAAGTGTGCAGCCTGCTGGCTGTAAGGGCCACGCTGCCACTCAGCACTGATTGGTTAACCCTTTCAGAAGGCTTTAACCTCAGGAGCTTTAGCTTCTCCACTTTGTTCACATTTAATTAGGAGTTTTATTAATTGTCCTAAACTTATATACTTAAATATGATTGAGTTTCTTCTTCAAATTACTACGAATATCTTAGAATGATGGAGACCACTTGCTAAGAAAAGGTCAAAGGTCAAGATAAGATTAATTTCATTAACACAAAGGGTTAATTTAATGCCGCTAATAGAAGCACAGCAGTCGTGCTCTTTAATTGGTGCACAATTCACTGAGTTTGTTATTAATACAGCTCAGATTATACAAATGACTTCACATCAGAAACTGATCAGGAGGGCTAGCTCTGTGGTCGGCATGAAGCTGGACACTCTGGTGACAGTGGCAGAGAAAAGGACACTAAAAAAGCTGATGGACATTATGAACAATGCTGGGCATCCTCTGCACACGGCCATTAACAATCAGAAGAGTCTGTTCAGTGACAGGTTGCTTCTCCCCAAGACAAGAACTAACAGACTTAAAAACTCCTTTGTCCCACACGCCATCAGACTGTTTAACTCCTCTCTGGAGGGGAGAGGGAGGGGAAACAGGAGGACAAAGGAGGGGGGAACAACTAAGCTGTAGTGCCTCTTCACCTCACTGTGCAATACCTTTTGTGCAATACTTTTTGTAAATAGTCAACAGTGCAATAGACCTCAATACTTGAAATGTGCAATTCACTTGTATTTTTATTTTTTATTCCTATTTATTCTATTTATCCCCTTTGTATATTTTATTTATATTTGTTTCTGTATATATATATATATATATATATATATATATATATATATATATATATATATATATATATATATATATATATATATATATATATAAATAAAAAACAATTCTGTAACTTCGGTCGGTGCTGTGCTTTTTTTGGAAATCGAATTTCCCAGAGGAACCCACCCGAGGGATTAATAAAGTTCTATCTTATCTTATCTATTTTGCTGTAGTATTAAATAATCAAAGCTTTAAAACTGCAGTTAACCCTTTCATTACCTTCATTGCTTCGCGTAGCTTGTTGTATTATGTTGTGAAATGGGGCATCTTCTCCTCCAGATCACCTTCTGTGAAATTAAGGACACAGGTTGGAGACACAATACGACATCAGTGCAAATTTAGGAGGATTTAATTGCCATCAGATACCAAAAATGAAGCAGAATAGGCCTTTTATCAACGTCATGGTAGGAAAACAGAAAGTGGAGGGACATTTACTGACAGAAAAAATGTATTTCAGCCAAAAAATGAAAAAAACTAACCACTTAAAAATTGTAAATTCCTGAAAAAATGACATTTAAGAAAGTCTTATGAAGCTCTAAAATCATCCAACGTGATTTTCTAAGTGCAGGTTTCACAAGTACTTAGATTAATCAATCGTTTCCTGTTATTTTTGTTGATTACAAGCATTTAAACTGAACATTTAAAGTTATCCTAAAGCTAAAGGGTTAAAAGTGAGCGTCAGTGCTTTTAGTCCACAGTGGTGGTGCTGAAATCAGAAGGATGGTTGCTATGGGTGGTGTTTTTATTGTGGGCATATTACCGCCCCCCCCTGGTGGTCACGGGGATTTACAAAGACCGTGCAGTGAGTGTGGGGCCTGTTTCCACTCGCTCAGGCTTCTGGTCACCACAGCGCCGCTGATGTGATTAGCTATATTAGTTTGAGACGCCACGGCACCCAACAGGTCTTTTCTGACAATTGCAGGAAAATGAGAGGGCTGAGAGTGCAGTCTTTGTAGAAAACACCCACATATAGTTCTGTTAATAACAACTGGACGTCATCAGCTCTTCACAGCAGTCAGTTTAAACTTTAAACTTCCACAATCTTCCTCTGAACTGAAGACTGAAAGCACTTCCAGAGAAGCTGCTGTTACACAATGAACGGGTTTGTCAGCTCAGTCGGCCGTGCCATGTTTGTTTTTGTTCCTGTACTGTGGCTGAAGAGCGTCTCTGTCCCGCCCTGAAGCTACTCCGGCTGTCTCGGTGCGCGTCCTGTTTGCTTCTGAGGAGCTATCTGCTCGGGCCATAGAAACACAGAGAGAGCAGCCTGGTGCTGAATGCAGCTGAAAGAGAGAGAAGCTGTTAACTCCTTCACTGCTGAAAACTGTAGCCAGCGAGGGACAAAAATCTGTTTACTTCCTGGTTCAGAATCAGTGACATGAGACGTCTTTGTTGGATCCAAGCGTGCTGTCTGAATCTGTCTCTCTGTCTTTTGTTTCAGGAATCATCTTCATCAGGACCAGCATCCATATTTTCATTGTTCCAGTGTGAACTTGAAGAAAGGAAATTTGATGTAAGCTTCAGCAGCACCTTTGTGTCACTGTCGACACACAGCAGTCCTCTGTGACGTTGGAAACTCTGTGAAACTGCCATGAAATGCTTATTTTCTGTGGCTGTCACAGCACAGCGAGCGGCAGCTGTAAATAAATGCTGCTGTTACATCTGCTTTTCTATCAAACAGCTGAGACGTTAGACTTCTGCTACACCCAATTTGCCTGGTGAATCACAGCCAGGGGACATTTATTATTATTATTATTATTATTATTATTATTATTATTATTATTATGAATGAAGGATCCACACTAGGCTTCTATGACATAAATTATATTTCACTGCATTCTTTTGCACTTTAGCATCACTTAAATGTGTTTATACAGCATTATATTTAATTAGTGTACTACAAATTGTTGACAGGTCAACCAGCATAATATCACCAACCATGATCGGGACATTTGGTCTTTGCCTCACTGAAACAATAAGCTTTTTTCTTTATTAATATATTCATTAAATTTTACATGAATGCCATATATGGGAGCCTAAATATGTTTGTTTTATTAAAAGTAAAACTACTTAAAAAAATCCATCATAGTGGATATCAGTGAGAGCAGATATCCCTGCTCCACTCAGGTATGCAGCTTTGGTGATAACCACACAAGCACCACCCACTGGCTGTTGGTTTTGGTTGGGGACATAGCCGGTTAGACTGACTGTGAACTGAGGGAGCTACTCAAGATGAACACGAACCCTTTAGAACTGTGGATCATGCAAAGCTGCTCTGGTACAGGCTAAGGATAAGACTGAAGTTGGAAATGAGCAGAATAATGAAAACATAATTCCTTATGTTTGCCTTTTTTTGCATGTTCACCTTTTAGATCCATGGCTCTCTGACTCATAGCCAGAAACTTGTGCTAATAAAACAAGCACATTATGTCGATAACTTCCTCTCATGTCAGTCATATTGTAGTCAGTCTCATTATCAAGTGACACAAAGCCCACTGCAAACCAGGATCACTGGCCCTGAGAGGTTTGAAATCCTCTTCTTTAGCTAACTCAACAAAATAGATGGTGTTTTCTTATCTTTGTTTAAGAAAAATATTGAATGTACCAACTACAGATCAGGGAAATCTAAAGCACAAGAGTATATTTATGTCACAGTAAATTCAAAGACTGTAATAATCCAACTCTGAGGTCAAACATGTAATCTAATCTCTAACTGTCACAGATCACGTCCCACTTCTTGACTCTGACCTCAGCACCTGCACCTCAGCCATGATGGATGAGGAGATCATCGAGGAGAAGGCCAAGCTGAAGCAGGGTCTGGTCAAAGTGCTTCAGTGTGTGGCCACCATCTCTTCAGCTGCTGCTGTAGTTAACCCCATCTTTGGTGTTGCCGGTTCCCTGATCCGGGTGGTGCTGCACCACATCGATGATGAAGACATTCGTACTCTGAAGCGCGAGTTTGCGTCAGTCAACCGAGGGCTGGACCAGCTCTCCCAGCTGAACCGCAGCACGCTTGTGCAGATCAAGAAGGAAACGCTGGACGGCCAGTACAATCAGGTTGAAGAGAACCTGAAGCACCAGTTCAGAAAGTTCATGGAGATGGTGGAGGCGCGGCCGCAGCACCGCGAGCGCAAGAAAGACGACTTTGAGGAGAGTTACGCCAACGATCTGGGTGACCAGAACCTGCACACGCTGTACGACGGCGTGGTGGGGAAACGCAAGCTGTTCAGTAGACCCATCCTGGAGGTCTACTTGAAATACTCCCAAGGCGATCGCCAGACAATGGAGCGACTGTGCACACGCCTCACCTACCTGTTCTGCATCGGGCTCATCGCCCTCATGGGGTACGCGGCCGTCATCGGAGACGACGAGGAGGGCCTGAGCGAGGAGTGGGCTGAGAAGATGGAGCACGTACAGGAGAAAATGCAGGAAGCTCTTAGCAGGTGCAAGTGAAGAACCGTGAAGAGTCGTCGTCTCTGCTTCATCAGTGCTTTTCTTCAGTTTTCGGACTCGCCGGTCCACATTCCTTCTTTCATTTTCTCTCCCAATGACAACGTCTCCCTTCACTGCTTTAAAAGCCTGGTGATTGCTGCACATGTGAGCTGTGTGTGAGACGTGAGCATGGCCCGTTTCCTGCTGCTTTGACATCGACTGGCTGATTCTTCAACTTAAAAAAAATGTTACTGCAGTGGTTTCAGCTCATGGCAAGAAAAGATATGTTAATCATCCATGGGTTCAGTATGCTGCGCTAAAGAAATTGCACACATAATTATACAAAAAACATTAAAAAGTACATTTTTTTTCGTTCCAGGGCATCAAATACTCCCGTTCTCAGTTGCTCACACAAGGTGTGCAGGACTTTGCCAGATAGAAGACTTTAGTTCATGTCCTTCATTGGACATTTTTGCTTGCTGATTAATTTGCACTTGGCTTAGTTTAAGCAGAGTCCCTGTGGTTATTTATCTGGGACCAGTATAACCTGATTTAAAAAAAAAAAACACAAAACACTTTTAAAAAGTTTAACAACTTGACGCCAAAATAAGAAAAAGCTTTAAAAAGCTTTCCCTCCATTGAAGTTGCACATATGTCTCTGAAATTTCTGTTCAGGATTCTTTGAGCACCACAATCTTAGTTTGGTATCAAATACAGCCCCCTACCCAGTGTGTTTAAATGTGACACTAAAGTGTCCTTTACAAGTATCTGCATGTGACGTGTTGACAGTGAGTGCGCCGCCTTGTTATAGCTTTAACCAGTGCTCGTTCACATCTGCTCTGTCTCTGGGAGAGTCTGGTGGCTTTACGGGAAAATGAACAGAAGCATTTGAAACCTTTGGAATGAGAGCTGACTGTCAATGCATCAGCTCCATATTTAAACGTAATCTATTGCAGAGCTTCCCACAGCTTTACATGCAGTCTATTCCAGCCAAATGCAGTTTGTGAAAATATATTACACTACAAGAAAATCAGTGTGACGGCAGGAGAAACCAGCCTTCAGATGAAAGAGTTCAACTAGAACTAGAGACAAGCATCTCAAAGCCTCATATCTATGAATCTAATAACCGACTACTGTGATATAATCCTTTATTGAATATAATCAATCGTGTCATCTTAAGCAAATTATCAAAATCTGTGCCACAAATGTGTTTTACTTGTTCTTACGTTAAATTTATTTTACACTAAAGTGATGCTGCTGTGCTGAGTTCTTTATTTTCTTTCCTAAGTGCAGAAAATATTTGAAACATTAAGACACTACAGATTTTTCATGCAGCACTACAGCTGCCAATAACGAGCACTTCACTGGAGCAAGAAGCACTGAATATGTCATTATTTACCATTTATGAGGTCAAATTAAGCAATGGCTGCAGTTCAGTTTCCCCAACCTGTAATACACACCTGTGGTATTTGAGTTTCTAACAGAGCTCTCGTTCTGTGCAGCTGTGCCACTCTTTTCTATTTAATGTGCACTACAGCTTTTTAGCGATGCAGGAAATGCACCAAGTATGTAAGGAGATATCAGAGGGTTTCTTTGGTGGGAGGTTTTTAACATCTGTTGAGCCGTCATTTTCTTTAAGGCCATCCTGAGCAACTATGTATCATTTTTAGCGTTTTGTGTCCTTTCCTGTCTGAACAACAGTGCCTGAATGTCCCGGTTTTTTTGTATTTTTTATTAAGGGGTTTGTTTTAATGCAGTCTTCATGTTTTGAACAATTTCTCTTATTTTTCTAGAAAACTGGTGATGCCAAGAGTATCAGATGGTTGGTGGGTTTACTGCATTAGAACACAACGTCAGTTGTCACAGTGTTTGTTGGAAAAGTTATCCAGTAACACCTCAGTTAAAATTATTTTTTTAGTATATATATATAGCCATACTTTTCTCCTACTTTTTAAACACACAGACTCTGTTACAGACTGGTTTATGGTTCTGTTGCAGTGTGCCGCCATCTTGTTACAACACTATATGCTACGTAAATATAGTTAAAATTCTGTTGATATTTTGGGAGATCATATGGCCCTCTTTTTGGTATGCCCTGTATGTGAACATGTTGCCTTTTTAGTTCTGCAAATTTGATGCCTGATTGTATATGCACCATAAATAAACAATCAATAATACTGACTTGGCATATTGAATTATTTAACAGCATTATTTAACAGCATTAAGAATGTGTTTGTGATTAAGAAAAAGTCTATTTTCTTATGTTAAAAAGCTCCTGCCACTATGAAAG
This sequence comes from Aulonocara stuartgranti, assembly GCF_965226115.1. Taxonomy (NCBI): domain Eukaryota; kingdom Metazoa; phylum Chordata; class Actinopteri; order Cichliformes; family Cichlidae; genus Aulonocara; species Aulonocara stuartgranti. Next base: position 3,929,704 of record NC_138947.1, on the reverse strand, counting down.
TGTGCATGTATTCGCACATACAGGTGACCAGACTTCCCTTTATTTGTGGGACGCATCATGTTTTTGTTAAAGCTCATCTGTTATCCTACATTTTGATTTGATCTAACAGTCTCTTTTCTGAGTTAACACTGCTGTGAAAAAAGCAGGTATGACTGACACGATCAGGTTAATCTGTCGCCCTCTACAGCCAAAGGGAGACGATTACAGGTCACCGCAGTGTCACAGGTTTTGCAGTTTACAGCAGAACATGATGGAAACTGTCAGTGCGCCCCAGGGCGGCTGTGGCTACACTGTAGCTTGCCATCACCAGTGTGTGAATGGGTGGATGATTGTGTATAGTGTAAAGCGCTTTGGGCTCCTTAGGACCAAGTAAAGCGCTATACAAATACAGACCATTTCTGGACTAGAAACCTACTTATAACTGAATTAACCTATTTTCTGATATTCGTGGATGGAACAGCAGATTTGCTGTATAAGATGCTCCTCTTTGTGCTGATTATATTTACTTGGAAGGTTGGCAAAGTTAGTCTTTTTGAGTCTCTGTTAGATGTAAATGGCCTGTAAATGGCCTGTATTTATATAGCGCTTTACTAGTCCCTAAGGACCCCAAAGCGCTTTACATATCCAGTCATCCACCCATTCACACACACATTCACACACTGGTGATGGCAAGCTACATTGTAGCCACAGCCACCCTGGGGCGCACTGACAGAGGCGAGGCTGCCGGACACTGGCGCCACCGGGCCCTCTGACCACCACCAGTAGGCAACGGGTGAAGTGTCTTGCCCAAGGACACAACGACCGAGACTGTCCAAGCCGGGGCTCGAACCGGCAACCTTCCGATTGCAAGGCAAACTCCCAACTCTTGAGCCACGATCGCCCACAAGATGTAGGAGGACTTAGCTGGCCTGCACAGAGCCCTGACCTTTTACCCAGTACTAGTCATCAGTACCGGATGTGATTTACTTTCTACAACAAGGTTCTGCAATCTGATGGAAAGCACTTCCAAAGTAGAAAAGGTTTGGAATTTATTTCAAGAATTTTTTTTCAGCAGATTTGGGACGATTTTAGTTATTTATTTATTTCTTTTACTTTTTTGTAGTCTAAAAATGCTGAACGAGCCAAAGAACTGGTTTAGATGTGTAATAAATGTGGCATTTAAAATGTATAAACTAAGAAAATGTGTTGTGGGAACACAAATGTAATAAATTGAATGCCATAAAAAGAATGTTTTTGGTCCCAAAAATTAGATTTTAGATATATTGTTAAAGATATACAAAGATGTAACTCATTGCTCAGTTACATTAAGGTGTGTAGTGCACAAAACTAAATAAAAAAGATCAAAACTGAAAATAAAACGCTCTTTAGTAATGTATCTGTGACATGAATTATTGTTTTGTTCCAGTTTCTTTTTTTTTTTCTTCATTTTAGTGAATATTTTACTCCTTAATAATGCTGACATTTTTTTTTAAATGTATTTAACATTTTTTGAGTTTTTGTTATTTTGTCCAAATACATAAAGTCAAAACCATCCATCAGTCATCATCATCTCCTTACACAACGTGTAAATTTCCCCGAAAACAAGTTATACCTCGTTTAATTTTAGCTATGAATAAGAACTTTGTTATTACGGTTCCTCTGTGCAGCAGGCGTAAGCTGAAGTGCAGTTTACTCATTTGTACGCAAGAGGGCGTTAGTACTTCACTTGTGTCATCATTACACCTGTTTTCTCGGCGCTCCTTCAGGGTCCACGGAGTCATATCTGTGTATCAAAGCTGTCAGCCTAATAAAAGCTGTTTCCATTTTTCGAGGCCAAATAACTCTGCTGGAAAACCCGAAATTAATTTACAAACTAGTGAAAAAAAAATCGCTTCAGGTGAGGTAAGCAGGGCGCATCGCCGAGCTTAAGTCCCTCTGGTATGGCCCTCATGCATTATTATCCAGATGAACAGGTTTGACTCACAGCTCAGTGTTGGGGGATCAAAACAGGAAAATGCGCATTACGGGCATTTGCAGTGCGGATTACTGAGACACAAAGATTTTGAGGCGCTTACCTGCGCTGCAGATTAATGAGTGCTTGTGAACCACCGACGCACATCCTCCGTCATGTGATGGAGCTTTTTCTTCTCCCCTCTTCGTGATACGAGGTCCTTTCGAAGAATCTAAAGAAAATTTGTATTATTTGAAAACTGTAAGAGCTCTCCGTCACATAGCGAGTATGAATCCGTACATATGATGTTTTAGCCTCGGCGCTCAGGGCGCGTCGTGTGCGCACTGAAAAGGCGGGGGTGTGAGGTTTAATTTAATCTCAGCCTCATGAGAATGATGAAAAATGACAACATATGGTCTTTAGTTTATAAGAGATGTTTCACGGATGTATATAAATTTATGGCAAATCTGAACAGAAAATGATGACATAGTGATGCGCAGTAGTTCTAAAAATATACAGTGGGTAGTTGTCAGATTCCCCTCCCTGATTATTTAAAATATCCTTTACCGTGATGACATTTTCACAGCAGTATCAAAGCTCTTAAAGGCTCTGAGCATTGGGGTTTCTAAACCTGCAGAAGGTCAAATAAATGCGTTAATGATCCGAAAACGCGGTTGAGGTGAAAAGGAAAATCAGTGCATCGTATTCAGACGCTAAAGAGACAAAAGACAACAGTTTTTCGATCGTCTTACCTCAACTTCTGGATCATTTTCACAGCGGCTGAGGCATAAAATGGTGAAATATCTGCGACAAGTGTGCACGAACGCTGCCCCAGAACAAGAAGAAGAAGAAGAAACGCCCACTAGAAAAGCAGTTTGATTAATTTCCATTCTGTTGAAGAAGTTAAACCTTCCAGTCATTGTGACCTGACTGAAAAGAAAATGGACCCACCACACATTTCACCCTGCGCAGTTTTGCGCTTTCCTCCTCCTCCTCTCTCTCTTTCCATCTATCTCTCCTTCTCGCGCGCTCTCTCCCCCTTTGCAGGCATTCAATGCGCATCTCCGCTCTCAGTCCGGTTTTGGACCCTTCTCAGCAGTGCATGAGAGAACCGTGGGAATTTTCTCAAACTTGAAGGGGGAAACGTGTCTGCAGCTGTTGGAGCTTATCAGCCGCGAAGGAGCAGTAGAAGCATTTCATTCAGGTACAGAAAAAACACTGTTACTATAAGAATGTCATGAATGTTTATCTTCCTCCCTCATCAGAAGGGTTAACATGCTCCAAGGTGTGTCCGATCCTCTGAGGGGATTTGCGCGTAAAAAGATCCACGTTGCGCATTTCTTTTGAGCGCGCATGGCAGATAGAAATGGTTCAGTTCGGGCACATGGAATTCCCATCCTTAGAATATTTACTTAAACCTTGTTGTTCATAGTTGGTATCTTATTGCGCTCATGTTTGTCTTTATTAATACAACAAATTACGAGGCCTTTTAAAATGTAAATGAATGATGATTTGTTGCAGGTTGTCGGTGACGCAGATTCGAGTTCAGACACAAATATCGTCTGAACTGGGATTGCACAGTAATTTATACATGTCAGACTGAAAGATGAAAGCGGGTTTTTAAACATCTGCGAATCTAAAATGAGTCAGAGCCAAGGGCATCTTCTCATCCAGGCCCCCATTTTGTTCACATGACATCATCATCTACATCCTTTTGGATGCGTAAAATGAAATGTAATCCAAGGACATAATGGTGCCCATCAGAGCAGGATTAAGACGCAATGTGACCAAAAAACAAAAAAACAAACAAACACCAAATCATGCTCTAAAAATACTGAATTTCATCTTGAACTCAGATTTCTCTCCTCCACTTGTGAAAGAAAGAGTCTTTGACATAAGATTAAATAATAATAATAATTCAGTGACATATTGTTAAAATAACAAGCATTCAGCAATGTCATTTGACTTGTTTGTCAGAAAATGTGTATTTATAGCATATTTACAAAATAAATATAGAGAGTTGGCTTTAATATATTTAGAAAAAAGGTCCTTACCAGTATGAAGCAACACAGTATTAAACTGTAGAGCATTACTGCTCTTAAATTCAGTGTACACACTACAATTACTAATCAGGTAAAGTTAAAGCTTTTATTTGAAAGCAACACCAGTGTCCTTCATTTTCACACACATGCAGTTCAGTTGAGCTTTGTTCCTTCAGCATCTGTTGTCTTAATATTATATGCAGATACAGAAGCGACTTTCAAAGTAAGGACCAGGGACCCCCAGGGGTCTGCAACAAATTGCTAACAAATCTGGAAATTGATTTTCTATAAATAATATGCCAACAAAACAAACTTAATGTGTCAAATAGTGTGTTCCGACCAACACAAAGCTTCACTTTGCATTGGACCATTTTGCACTCCATAATTATTCTCATCTAACAGCCAGTGGGGGAACCATCGCCTTTAAAAGTACAGCCAACAGCTGGAACAGTAACATTTCCAGAAGTTAGAAATGTTCTATACTCTTCTGTAAGCTACCTCACTTTTCTGCTCTCTTTATAAAAAGGGAAGTTGGATCATATTTCTATTTTTAATTCTTGGTAAATCCAGGTTATGAAAAAATTGCAGCTGACACGAGGTCAAAACAGTCTGAAGAAAATTATTTGCTGAAGCGGGATTTTTTTCATCTAAGCAAGCCGTTCAACAACTTTTGGTCTGAACAGTTAAATTTATTTTTATTTATATAGTGCCATATCACAACATATGTAAACATGTGAGCAGAGTGCAAAATGTAGAATCCCACACGTGCTTGGATTTTTCCATCCTTTCTCCCTTGGCCCTTTCTCTCTTCCAAAGGACTCATTGCACAACAAAAGGAACTTTTCATTCACAGTGTGGGAATTTTTCAGAAAACTAACAAAAAAACTGGAAAAGTATTTTCATGGTGCAGAGATTTATATTCAGACCATACTCCATCTAATCTTTGACTACTGCACTACCAGTTAAATAATCTGAGAGACACTTTACGGTTTCATGGTAAAGTCTGAGAAATGACCACTTTCTCCTCATCCTAATTAAGATCATAGATGGAAAGATATTATGAGATAATTTTTTGTATGATTATGATAACAGCATAAAGAATCACCGCTTAATTTCTAAGTTTCTATCTATGTTTGACATATTTTGCTTCTCTGTATCCCAGAACATGACTAATCCACTGGAGAAGGTTGTGGCCCAGAAGAAGGAGGCCATTGAGGCAGTGATGGATATGTTTCAGAGGGGGGCCGAGGTGCTGGCCAGTGCTGTGGGTGAGCTCTTTCCTCTTTGCGAGGCTGCTGCTCCTGTCCTGCGTCTGGCCTTAGATAATGTTCAGAGCAAAGAGGTCTTCTATGTCAAAGAACAGTTCCTGACAGTAAAGAACAAACTCGATGTGCTCTCGAGTCAGCTGGAAGACATAGACTGCGAGCTCAAGAAGGGAAGACTGGACTCCCAGTACTTCTCTGTTGAGGAGAACATTCGGAACCAGTTTAGGAAGTATATGGATATACTGGAAGCAAAAGAGCAGTTTAGGGAGGTGAAGAAGAGACTTTTTTTGGAGCACTTTGCCAAAACTAGAGGAGAGAAGAACCTGCTTGTGCTCTGTGATGCTCTCATGGGGACTAACTGCTTTGGAGAGCCCATTTTAGATGTGGTAGAAAGGTAAATTGTTCTATTTTGTCACATTTATGCTTCTGGATTTACAAATCCCCACTGCACATTTCTGTGGATGTCAGATGAAAGTATGATGAAACTGCTCTTCTGTGTTGTAGGTATGTGGCACGGAACCGCCGCCTTCTGGAAGATTTCTGTGTTCGGATGAAGGAGCTTCTCTGCTTGGGTCTGATTGCTCTTCTGGGTCACTGTGCCTTAACACAGGGCCAAGAAGAAGAGCAGGAAAAAATCCAAGAGTGGAGCAGCAAAATTGAAGAAGTTGAATCCAGGATGAAGTCAGCCATTGAGTCTTGCATTGCTGCTTTCCCAGAACAAGCAAAATTAGACACCGAACGCCTCCTGAAGGAAAACCACGAAGAGAATCTTCAGGATTCAACTCAGCAGCTTTTAGAGTTCTTGGTGAAAAAGTACGACTGGGTCAGCTGGTCAGTGCGGCTGATCAACCATTCAAGCAGCACCTATCGAAACTGGCGAGCAGGGGAGCATTTTCACCATGTGGCAGGGCAGAACTGGTTCGAAGTGCTCCAGGTGAACAACATCAACCTGGTGGTGTCCTACAGCACCAAACCGCAGCCTGTGCCCCACGACTGTATCAGGCAGGTGATGGAGGGTCAGGGGAAGAAGGGAAATGCCCCAGCTGTGGTGGAGGTGTTGGAGAAGCAGCTGTGCGGGTTTGTTGTTCATGCAGTCAGTCGTCACAAGGAGTCCGCGGCTGCGTGGAGCTTTCCGGAAGACTGTCATTACTGGGAGAGGCACAAGAATGTGGCTGTGTGTGTGCACTCAGAGTAAAGCTGCTAGATAATCCAGGTTTTAAGATTTTAAGGCAGAAAGGTTTATCCGAATGAAGACACTTAACATTTTTGTTGCTGAAGGAAAAATTGATGATACTCGGCATTGATCGTCAGATAATTTATATTAACACCAATCACACAAACGAAGCATTTTCAGGTATTAAGCCCAGACCTAATGCATTAGTCGTGTGGGGAGATTTACTCATATTCTTGCTGATTATTTCCAGTCGATCTACACATTAAAGAATACGTTTAAGGGGTGAATAGATAAAAAAATGAAGTTGAAAATATTACAAAGCACTTTTGTTGGCAAATAATTATGTTGCTTCTATGCAAACTGAAACGTGCCAGCGTCTCTGACTGAAACTACATTTAATACAACAATTCTTTTAGTTTCAGCTGTAGGGTTTGTTTGTAGTGACAGCGGACTGAATCAAACTGACACTGTTGCACTTATTTTTAACATTCATTTTGTGACTGGAAGGTTTAATAAATGTGAAAGATTTCAGAATGCAGCTTATGTTTTAAAATCTTCCTTTTTTAGTCTAGAGGTGTTTTTTTCTGAATGAGTTATGCCATAGTTTTACAGTAAAGCCCTTTTGAGAACAGAATTGATTTGACACTCCTACATTAGAGCTACACATGACTGGATCAGTGCTCTGCGTACGCCATCACCCAAACCGACACGTTAGAATCAATATTGGAAAACATCCGATCAATGCAGCTCGTTCAGAAAACTTGGTTTCACGTTTTAATGTTTTGTTAAAATAATATAACCACAAATGCACTTGCAGAGCTGCGCGAGCTCTTAGATACTCTCGGATATTTTCTACATAAACGTAGTTATAGCTCTTTAAAATCACTTGCATATTACAAACTGTATTGCTACATGTCTATCCATAATGCTAACAGTTTACTTCAAAAGCATTTTACCTCAGCTGCATGCAGTAATAACACCGTCTCCCTTGAGAAACGGCTTCTCTACCTACTTACAGCTTTCAGGAGATGGTTTTGCTGAGGCTGCATCTACAGCTCTCTGCTCCCTTTTTGTCCGTGCTCAGCAGGCTGGCCTACATAACCCTGACAGGGAGCGGGGAGGTTACTTTTTCAGGCGTGAAAAACAAGAGGCTTGGAGGTTGGAAACACGACAATGTGCCTTGTGTTCTAAACACAGTGAAAGCCCTCGATGTCGAACCAGACGCGCACTGCCGTCCAGTGCTCTGCCTAAAAATAATAACACGAGTTAACTGCTTCACATAGATCTTTATGTTTTATGCATCATTTCACCTATCTCAGTGCAATTTACTTCATCTGTTAGGTATTCTTCCTGACATTAAATATTCAGTTGTTTTGTCTGAAATTTAAAAATCAACCAAAGATTTTCCCAGGAAATTTTTATGAACTCAGTTTTTTTTTTAATCCACAGCATTTAGATAAAAACTATTGCTTGCTTAAACCGCATCTGCTTTGTTACTCATACCAAAACATCTTAACCCTCTCAAGGCAGACGTTGCCGATTTGTAACAGTTAAAAACTAACAACCTGATTGCCCCACACACATATTTTATGAGTGTATTTTACTCAGAAGTACCACTGCAGGACTTGGTTGTGCATTAGCAACAAAAAGTTTAATTTGAGCCTGAGAGGGTTAACAAAATTAGTGGATAATGAATGGCTAGCATGTCTTTTTATGCTTTATGATAATTAATGAGTCAAAACAAAAAGCAAATGGATGTGTAAACACGTGTAATCTAATATCTGTCTCCTTTTTCTTGTATAAATGTGATTTATGTAGCACTGTTAGTGCCTGTGCCCATTAAACCAAATCAGTGCACCCTCAGCAACACTGACTCTGGCTAATTTAATTGATATTTACACATAAGTCAGCATTTCCTGACTGCAGCTCTGCTTTGATAGTCCATGAATAACCTTTGGCTGAGCTAATATCCTGCAGACGAGCAGCAAAGTGCTTGACTTAGCAGGATGGTATCAGTCATAATGCTCAGAGTAGGTGCAGCACGGGTGGAGATGCCCTTCATGTCATATCTCAGTGGATCTGCAGGGTCTTTAGCTGCTCGGCTTGTGTGTCGTAAATCAAGCCTGTCAGAATCCATCAAGCGCTGTTCCTAAGACCCAGTGCAGTGCAGCAGGAAGTAGACTGTGTTCAAAGGAAAACAATTGATAATTCAGCTGATCAAATTTATGTATATAAAAAAACCTAATTTAAAAATTACGCATAGAAAAGCCTAATTAAAACTATTTCAGAGACTGTTAGGGTGCAGACTGTGGGGGAGGAAACATCAGACAAAATCAGAACTAAAATCAAATCAAAAATAAGTCAAGTTTCTCCCCTCAACAAAAAAATAAAATTAAAATTAAAAAAAGTAAAAGTAGAGACAGACGAGGACTCCAATGAGACCTATGTAAGAGGATTCAATTCTGTGATGAGTGTTTTTCCCAACATCAGGGCTTCATGAAGTCAACATGAAGAAACGTATTCATTTATTAAGTTGAATTGTATAGAAATTGATAATTAATTGATCATAGTGTGCAATGTGTGTTGCACTTCAGATTTACTATTTTTTTGGTTATTCTAATAACAACAGCCACATTCCTTATTTTGTTCATATGTCTAAGACCGGTAGATGAGGTCTAGGCTGGATGCTGTGATCATATTCCACTGGTGGAAATCCTGATTGGATGCAAGAGTAAAAGAGCTTGACCAGTCTTCTCCAAAGCTTTGAACATTTCTCAAATTAATTAGTAAACCAGCACTTTATTTGTCCTAAAACAAAAAAGTAATCTGACACATAATCTATCATTACATTTCTAATTGGCATTTTAGGAAAGAAGATTAAGAGGTTTTAATAAGCAGTTTATTAAAGTTGAACAGTTTCCCTCAGTTTCCCCCTGTTTGAACCCTGGATGCTACCCTAAAGAAAACCGTCTCGAGACTGTAGCTTCATATTTACCCTGCAGCAGTGGTATGTGTATTTCTGAACACTGGAAAGTGTAGCACTAGCATTCGGTCTTTAACCTCGTAGAACCTGGCCTCCACATATGGGGACATCACATTTTGGATTGTCTCGACCATAATACCAAATTTTTCTCTTTCAAATGAGCCATATTGCTGAAAGGGGCACAATTGTTGTTTCTCATTAAAGAGTTTTGCACATCTTTACTCAGTTGTGCCAAATAACAAAGAGAAATTAAAAATGCATGCCATTAAAGAGTTCAGGTCTTAGGGGGTTAAGCTAAGATGTTAAGCTTGGCAGTGGTATCGACTTAATTTTTCAACTTTAAGTAAAACAAACAAACAGAAAAAACAGGTTTTAGATTGGGATTGTTTCTTGTTGGGCACATCTTGTACCTGTCACTGGTCTAAGATCTGCAGTCGTCATTTAATATGGATGAGAACTCAACTATAAATAGCCTTAAACCACAAACGTCTTCACTCTAAATCAAAATGCTGGAGAACAAAAACAAAACAAAGGAAAACATATCACAGACTTCCCCGTGATGCTAAACACTCCACCTGCTACCTCGCTGGCACAAAGCCTTTTTTGTCATTACAAATCCCAGACAAGTGACTAACTGTTTTACCACCTTTGATCTGGCGCTGAAAAAACAGAAAATGTGGAGCAGACGGGCGGATGGGTGTGCCAGACAACAGTGCAGCCCTCAAACACTCACAGACACAGAACCAGTCTCTGTGTGCAGACCACTGAAACGACAACACACAATAAAACAAACAACAAGCTTGCTAACGTTACACCTGTGTCTGCTGACGGTTAGGGGGTTAGGGTTAGACCGGTTTGTCTGTTGTTATTGTGCTCAATTTAAATTTAAAATAATCCAGTCATGTTATATTCCCTTTTTTGTTGTTTTCCTCTATGGTGGCTGGATTTGGATGTTAAAATTAACATGACCACCAGCAGTATTTAACATTTCCTTGGTTTTCTCCCCTGTGGAGAAATGGAAAGCAGATGCAGCCGGCACTGTAAGGCAGTGGATTCATTAGTGGTTGTGTGGGCTTTGCCTGGGTAACAACTATTGATCCAAGAGGCTCTTCTCCTGCATAAAAGGCTCTTGCTGTGGTAAACAGTCAATCCTGGCTGTCATTATGTGGAAGACGGAAAGCATCTGTTTACTGACCAGCTGGCATCTTGCAGCAGTCCGACTTGTAGTATTTTGTGGTTGAAAGGAGGTTAACGCAAGATTTTAAGAATGAAAGAGTGAAACATGGCGGGGAAATGGTGGTACTAGCGGTGGTTTGCAGACAGAGGGCGCTATCAACAAACAGATCTGAGGGTAACTCTGTTCCAAAAGCAGTCTGTTGCTGATTTCAAATAAATTGACCCATTTGTCGTTGTCCATTTACAGTTCAAAGCTTTTTATGTTTCAGTATCTGGTGAACATTTCATTTCTCTCACCATTTTAAACTGACTTTTACAATTTGAGATTAAAGTCGTCATGGATGATGACCCAAAGCCCAGCCTTAACGCCATGCTTTGGAAGCATGTACTAAATTATGCAAGTCAGTTACAATGGTTGCCCAGACTTTAGACCCCCCCCCCTTTTTTTTCTAAGAAAAACAACCAAACTACATGTTCAGTTAGCATATCACAGATGATGACTTATAGCAGGGCTCACAGGGTTAAGAGGAAATATTTGCAGACATTTCCCTTTTCTCTCCTGCTCCTACAGGCTGTGACTCATAAAGGGACTTTTAACAGCGGAAAGATGACTTTATAAAACAAAAAACCTTCATGGCGAAATTCCGGAAATAATAATTATAGAAACTTGAAAATAAGTTTACAAACCTCCCTAAACAAAAACTCTTCCCAGCATCCTCTAACACAGTCCTTTCCATCAGGCTGACTTTCCTCATCTCCAAGAGGAGATACCAGCCAATATCAATATTTCATAAACAAATGAAAGACTGGATGGAGGCTAACATCAGGCTGTCCCTGGAGGAGACAGTCAATCGATGGATGGTAGGATAGCGCTGTGAGGCGGTGTCTGCCAATCCTGTCCACGCAGGATAATGGTATTACCCATCAGTCCGAGTGGCCCATCGACCAGCCTGCTGCTCTCTGAGTGGACTAATTCAATAAAAAGCATTAAAACATTTGTTCAGTGGCACACCGACTGCAGGTCCGAACCCAGATCCAAGAACTGAGTTTTTTTTAATGGTGCTGCCAGGTTTGAGTTTCTGGCTATTAATGTTTTATCCATACTGACTGCAAAATGAAGGATCTGAATTCTGACCAGTAGGGGGCAGTGACTCTGGATGCAGTAAAAGTCTGGGTCTATAAAAGTCTGAGAAAACGATCCTACTTCTCTCTTCATTTTTGACTTCAGGACACATTTTTCTTATTTGTTTATGATCTCTGTGCTTTAGTTTAAAGTGTTCTTACTACCGTACGATATAACTTAGAAAATTATGGGCAGTGGTTGAGTGAAACTCATGAAAAAGCATGGGTACCTTCTGACTGTGACTAAGGTTGCATCGCTTGCTGTCTTCTGTCAGTTATCCAATTTGGCCATGGCAAAAAAAAAAAAAAAAGCTGAAGTCTAGGCTTCCACAAACTATTAGGACTCAAAACACGGGAAGTTAAATGAACACAGCGGCTTTATTGCTGGAAAAACCTCCATAAAATAAACCCATAAAAAACAAACCAAAACCCTGAACATGAGAATTACGAACTGAAACAATGGGAAACTAGAACTTAAACTAGACCACAAGAAAACAAACCTAGAACTGAGAACTAGGCATTTAGACAGGAACACAAGACAAGGAACTTTCAAAATAAAACAGGATACCGGCATGGAGACACGGACTTGACAAGGAGCGACGACTGACCGGAGAGACACAGGAGATGAATGAACACAGAAACACGGGTGACTCAACAAGAAACGAGGAACGCAGGAAAGGCCCGGAGAGGGAGACAGAGACTAAACAGGCTGAGATAAACACTAAGAGAGGGAGAACGAAGATCACTGAGACTAAAGAAAACCAAACCATGAACAACAATAATCAAAGAATATAATTCCAAAGTCGGAAACAGAAATACTGGGTCGCAGGCCCAGTACCATGAAAGCTAGTCAGTTTTATATAAAGAGTAAAGAGGGTCTGTCAGAAAAAGGCGTTCCAACAGATGTGATGAGTCAGTCAATAAATGCATAACTCCTAATTTTTGTTCTATTAACCTCTGTGTAGTGATACCAAATATCATGAGCAACATGGGCTATTCTATGAGTCTCAGTGGATCTCAAGGTATAGGATTCAACATAGAGGCCACATAAAGGTGGCATTTGACACATGCACAAAGGTACATCTAACCATGTAGGAATGCCATCCCACTTCTGTTACTTCAGGTAATATGCAGCTGCTAGCCACAGTTAGCCACATATTAGAAATGAACAGCTGTGAAGCTAGGACTCAAATACAGAATGGGTCATTTAGCAAAAGTTTATTTTCTCTCAAGCAGGAGGTATCTATCTATCTCTCTCTCTCTCTCTCTCTCTCTCTCTCTATCTATCCCTTCTGCAGCAACGGCCTCTTTAAAGGGCTGCAAGATGGCTGACTGCCAATGACCCAATCACAGCCTGAGAAATAAACAGTCTATAAAGAATGCTGCAAACCCCAAACACAAACATTTCAAATTAAAAGTACATAAATTTAATATGATATGCAAACAAAAGCAAACAAACAAACAAACAAACAAACAAAAACAACACAGTATGAAAGTTTTCAGAATTAAAAAAATATTCAGAAATTACCAAAATTACAAGCTTGTATTTTATTATTTACAATTAGATATTAAATAAGCTTCATCTGGAAAGAGGAATAAATAAGTGGTGCAACTTTCAAATATGTAAAGCTCATTAACAGAAGGCTTACACTTCTTGTATTCATAATATAGTTTATTTATAATATATCTTATCTTATATTACCTTTTTCGCTTGAATTATGTTTCTGTAACATGTTAGAAGATTTTTAGGTTTAGTATTTTAGTTGATGTTTGTTTGATAGTCGACACAGATTCACAAATTTTTCAGTTTATGAAAAAAATGTATGGGATGGTAACATCTCATGCCTGGAAAGTCTCATACCAACACTCATGCCAAGCAGGTTCAGTTTCAAAGTTTTCAGTTCAGTTTTATTTGTGTGCAAACTGTTGCCACAGCAACAGTCGCTCGCGCCACTCTGTAGATTAACCTAAAGACCCTGCAGTAATACAGCGAAAACCCCAACAATCAAACAATCCCCTTTGAGGAAGCAGGCGTTGGTATTACAATTATTTTTGTATGTTGTTTGTTACACAAGAATTCTTAGTGTTTTCCAACAATAAGTGTTTAAAAATCTCTGCATACAATTCCTGACTATACATTACTTCACTGTAGCGTTGTTGCAGCTTTTATGTGCATGTTTTAACATATTGTTGCAGCTTTGCAGCAATGTGTGATCAGTCACAGAGGTCTGACTTTTTTAGTGAAAGCTTGAGGACTGTGGAAATCTACTGAAAATCTAAAAGATTTCATCTTTACCGGTTTTATAGATCTGCAAAGGACTTTAAGAGTCTGAATGCATCTGGGGAATCCATCTGTCAGAAAACCTTTTAAATGGAAATCCACTGGGTGGTGAACACGTGTCTTGGCCATCTGCAATGCCTCAACATTTCCCTCCCGTCTTCCAACACTCTCTTTTCTCCTCTGATACCAGTCTCCCTCTGCAAGACCCCATGTTGTCTCACTCAAACCCCCAGCGTGTTGCAGTCTGAACTCCCCCCTTGTGCACTCATACAGAACCTCAGATTCCTTTCCTCCTCCTTTGCAGCAGGTCAGCGACCCTTTCAGTAATGAAGAATCTCAGAAAGTAAATCTGTTCTTTTGCTTTCACTCTGTGTTTCTGTTGCTGACTTACCTATGTTTGCTTAATTGTGATCTACAGCTCTTTAGCCATATGTCCCCTGATTGTTAAATACATAAGCTAACCCCCCAAAAGCTGGACAAGTTTTAAATCTTTTGAGAAACAAAGAAAAAAGGACACTTGTACAGAATGTACTTATCAGGAGGATACTGATAAGTACTGACTGTCAGTGTGGGGATTATATCATTTTATATAATTTTAATATCATGTTTATTCTCTTATATCCTTTTTTATTAAGCTTTGATTAGTGGCATTTGATTAAAACATTTATTCAATATATTACACATGTAGTTTCAATCATGTTATTACACATATTGCAAAAATGTGTTCATAAAAGAGTTGGCCTTCTGTCTGGTAAGAGGTTACAAGCTTTATCTGGTGAGGTGAGAGGTGAGACAGAGTGCAGTGAGGTCGAGACAGTTCGCCTGCATACACAGACAGTATATAGATTCATTTCTAGGGTAGAGTTAAGACATATTCTGCTTGTAACTACATTTTGTGCCTGCATAAGTAACAGTTTTTGTAGAATGTGTTTCTGATGTTCCAGAGATAAGCGAGAATAAGAAGATCAACAGGAAGCACCTGGGGTGGAGACGGAGAAAATGTCTCTTTGAGTGTGTGTGTCAAAGGTTGTCAGCAGAAGAGCTGTGGTTACTGTAACTTATGCATGTTGTGTATCTGCTTTGACACATGAGGGGGCATTATACCCTGACATATAAAAACATTTTAAGTATGCTTTTTTGGGGGATTTATGCTTAGGATTGTGATGGTGTATTTCCTCCACACATGTGTTTAATAAAATCATTGTTTTGACGCACTTGGACCAGCAGTCGTTTGTCTCACACCTCAATCATGAATCGGGACATCAGTAATTTGAAACATTTCTTGGATTAGTTGCTGGTTTTAATGTGCTGACAGAAAGCAGTAATGCTTTTATAGTTCTAAAGAAACTTTGATATTGACTAAAAAAAGCACATCCTCTTTCTTTTGCCAAATCTGTAACAGCAGTAGGTGAGTGTGGCTGTGCAGCATGATCATGAGAGAGGGGGGCGGTGAAGTTGTGTATCATGATCCCGAGGGAGTGGGAGGTAAATGAGTAAAAGCGTGAGAAAGGGGAAATGAAAAAGAGGAAAACCAGGAAATGCCACGTCACAGGGAGCTATTGCCTTCAGTGGGCTAATCCCTCACAAGCGAACTCAAATCCTCATGAGAAGACCAACAAATGCAGTGAATCAGATGCAGGAGCAGCCTTAATGGTTTAAGGGCCTCAGGGAAATACCAGCATGAAGACCTCCAGTTTTAGAATAACTGAAAAATCTGAATTCTTGATAACTGGTTCATGTGCCAGTTTACAACTCTACCCAAAAAAAAATCTGTTTAACTTTCATATGTATTTGTGTAACATTTAAGTTAATATAATGTTTGTCTCCTGAATTTTTTAGAACTGGTAAAAAAAAGAAATTTCTTTCCTCATAAATATATTAATTTGTTTTAATAAATCTGTAAGTTTTATTCTAATAAATCTTATTTTTGCCAGAATCATGCTAAAATATATTTTTAGGGCAGTGCAGTAGTTAGCATTGTTCTGTCACATGAAGATGGTCATGGGCTCAAATCCAATCTGGTGGGTCTTTCTGTGTTCTTGCTGCGTCGGAGTACTCTGGATTCCTGCCACAGTCCAAAGACTGCAGGCAGTAGGGTAAGGTTCATTAGTAATTTATTAGTGACTTGCTCATAGTTGCGTGTCATCGGCCGGTTGTGTGGCAAGCAGGAAGTGGACCTGAATGCTGGACTCTGCAAACAAACATGAACTGAAATCACAACTTTTCTGGCAGCTTTAACAAAACAGAAGGCAGAGCAGAGCTGCAGCACACTAACTGGAAAAACGAACATTGGCAGACAGAAGGGAACATAACATGAGGAGAGATCACAACAAGGGACTGAAGTAAAACTAAGGCCTTAAATACACACGAGGTAACCAGCAAACTGGAACACACCTGGGAACACAGGTAAACTGAACCTGACTAACGAGACAGAAAAAACAAAACTGAATGCTCACGAGACGGGAACTAACAGAATAAAACAGGAAGTAACACACACACATACACGTTATTAAAATCAAACATTTCAAATTTAGGATATTTTCTCATACATTGTGTGTTATCTGATACTTTTTTCTGATAAAATGGAAAGTTTGTTTTCCTCTCAGAAATTTGATTTTCTTTCTGATATATTCATGAAAAAAACTGGAGAAGACTTAGCAGACGATTCTTTTGCAGCGATCGTCTTTCCACTTTGTTAAAGCAGATTTTGAAGGAACAGTTTATTTTAGTTAGTGTGGGAGGGGATTCTGTAGCAATCACACTGTGGTTTCTTTAAGCAACAGTATAATTTAGGAGCCAGGCAGAGCATGGTGATGTGTAACCTCAACATTCAGGGAGGGGCTGGAAGAGTATAAATTGTCCCCCAGGCTTATTTATGCATCTGCAGAGAGATTAGTGACTTACCGTGGTAATTCTGTATTGAATTTCCTATCCTGTATGTTAGTTTCATTTTTAAGACCTCGAAGCTTTGACATGGAAAAATAACATATGATGTCTAATTGTCGTTTCCTTTCACAGCTCCAAACTGCAATACCTTTCAGAAGTCAGTGGAACCCAACAGGAGGCTATAATGACCAAAGTAACTATAAACCAACTACAGAACAAGTTTTTTGAGGTTTTCAGAGAATTAGTAGTAAAACTAAACGATTGAGTGAAATGCCGCAAGAAGTAATTGGATTTCCAATTTACATGGAGCTTGAAGGTGGTTTGGCTCAATTTGTAGAAGGGCAATTATTGACTTGAGGTGAATTTTCTTGCAATCAATACGCTGCCTACTTTCAGCCTGTGATTCCCCATCTATTTCCTTAAATCCAACCCGAGTTTGTATCGATCTGCTTGAGCAACAGATGGATTTTTATCAAGGAGGACAGCCAGACAGCCACCAGAGTCCCTGTTGTGCATACAGATTGTTGGTACGTGACTCAGACTGGGCAAAGTTCACTTGTGTTATGTAGTGATCCTGTAAAAACTGTACACACCAACTCAATAAAAAGAAGGCTGGGAATAGATCAGGGTTTGATTCCAACGTTTTGGTCCACTGAATGTGGTTATTGTTAATTATTAAAACTCAGATTAATCTGAGACACTACTCTCAAAGTAACAACTAAGTCTTTGTCCACATGGTTCAAGTTAAGCATATTATTACTATTGAAAATGAGCAAAGGGGAACTGGTAGCAGCTGGGTCGCTTTCATTTTCCATGAACATGAAGTGAGGAAGTACTTGTTCCTCTGTCCTTGCTCTCTCTTGACTTATTTAGACCAAAGAGATGCTTCAGTCTGTCTCTTTATGCCCGCTTCTCTGTGACCTGGAAGCATCTGGACCAGGGAGGGAAAACCCAACATTACTCAGAATGCAGACGTGAGCTCCAAAACCCACACTGGACACATTCCTGTGCAAATACAGTGTATGCTGACATTCTGGGCTGACTTCATCACAAAACCTCCCTGAAGGACATTTAGATAGAGAAATTTCAGGCATCTCTGAAATTCCAGGCTCAAGATGGTGTTTATATGTAAGTGTGTTTTAACCCAAACAAGCTGCATGCAAGGCGCAGGGAGCTGGTTGGCTGCTCAGTGCACTGCTTTGGCGAGGGGTGAAATATTTTAACAAATTTGATCTCTCAGGCACCACCATCACGTGCCATTAAAGTGATGATCCCTTTGAATTGTTGAATTAAATTATGCAGATGTCTTTGTATCACGGGTCAAATTCTCTGTTCATAAAAAACCCCAAAATAACAAAAACTCTCATTTAATTCTCCAGAATATTCTTTTTGCAATGAAGTCTCCAATAGTCTTTTCATAGAAGAACTTACTCTCTCCATCTCCGCTCGTTTTCAATGATCCAACCGCATTAAAACCCCTGAAATGTAGACACCATGGCAGACATAGCATGTCCAACATATCCAACATACCTGCTGTGAAATATATTTATATTTTCCTTTTCTATCCTCAGCTTTTTGGTGTGCTGCTACTTGCTCTGATAAGTAAATGAAAAGATCATTTTTGCATTGGACAAACAAAAGAGTTCAAACTAAAAAGGGGCACACACACTTTTTTTTATTTCCTTCTGACTTCTGATTTTTATTGTCCTCCTCTGTTTATCTTTAGTTTTATAATCTCCTTCATCATTTACCAGCACTGTAATGAGCAGTATAATGAGGTACCTAATTCATGTTATCTAACAGTTGTTCTAACAGAAGTTTTAAAAATTAGATTTTTTTCCTTTTTGTTTATCACCTTTAGTATAAATCACCTAAAACAAAACCTCCTGCTGGGCCGTAAATTGGCACCTGCCCATTCACCTTTTCCTCCAAACAGCTACCAATGACGGTTTCCACTATATATATTTTTTCTCCTTTAGTCAGTAACCACAAGACTTCGCAGACATCTCGGTGACTGAAAACCAGCTCGGCTGATCCTACTTTTCAGTGGCTTTGGAGGACTCAATAAAGACCAGTGTTACTAGGATTAGCTGATAAAGGAACAACCACTTAGTCTGAGATGTTTTAAGTATAGAGATGTTCAGTGTTAAAGGAAACAATGCCATCAGCTGTCCAAAGGATTAGGTGATTTTGAAATAGCTTTAGATATGAAAAACCTATTCTGCATGAGATTTTTCAAGAATTATTGCAGTGAGCCGATTGGGCAATCTGCTTACAGAGTTCATGCTGGTTTTTCAAACAGCATTTTAACTTGTTGGTTGTTGCTTTTCCTGATAAATCAATCATAATGAATCATTTGCAGTTACATCTGGCATTACGATCTCCAAATGAGTCTGGCTGGCTTTGACAGCAATAAGGTCATATTATGGTCTACGTGCATTTGTGGCATTGACTGTGTCTGTCTTTATTCACACATTACGTCACATAATGTGGGATGTAGCTCAACTATAACACAGTTCATTATGAGACATTATGGACAGTTTTAAATCGCTCATCTCTGTTTTTACTACACCGAGCTCTTCAAACAGCTAAACATATCCCTTCCTGTCATTCAAATACACACAGCGCAGAGAGAAAAGTTAAAAGGTGATAATCTGGACTCGAATCAACTTTCATTCTGCTGTTTCGTCCCTCTGGCAATATCTCACAATCAAACATCCATCTCACCAGGAAACACATTTCAAAGGACCTGTCTGCCCTGCCCACCTTTATTTTCCCACGGGAGTCAGCCAATGACGGTTACTAAATCCTGTCTTTCCCACTAAACAACTTTCTATTTATGAAGCAATCCTTCGACATACTGAGCTCATACTCTTGTGTGGATTTTCGGGACATGGTAGAAAATGGCCGTAAGCACCTTCTGTCTTTTTGATGTGAGTGAAGCACGTTTATCTTGAGGCATGTATTCAACATTTTCAGAGGTTTGCTTGTAGCTCTGCCAAAATGAAGTCTGAATTTCAAATTAAAAATCGTTGGCCATCTGTCTTGTTTGTATCGAGCCTGTGTCTGCACCTCTATCTATAGTTTAATATACATAATAGAAATCTTATCTTCTGAATAAGTGCTTTCTCTTGTCTCATAATTAGAGCTATTGATATTTTGAAACACTCAACCCTTCCCAGAAAATGCTGTGCATCTTCTGCCATGAGATGAACCAATGGAGCTGAAGAGACATCTTGTGGCGAGGAGAAAACACTTGTCATTGACCAAGGTCAAAATGATAAAACATGGCCATGCTTCCTTGAAAAAGACAGCCATTTATCATTTTAGCTTCCAGACATAAACAAACTCTGTGATTGGATAAGTCAAGGTAAGACAAAATGGTCATGAGCTTTGTTTAACATGCCATTAATGCATAATATACAATCTACACAAGCTTTTTACTTGTGTTTTGCTGATTCAAATATTATTCAGCAGCAGGCAATGAAGCGCAATAAGCCCAAGTTTGTACTTTCATTAAAAACAAAGGAAGGCACAACTTTCAAAGGACTTCTCATTACACAAAATCAGGAATGAGACTCCTAAGTCAGCTTTCCTAACATGCAGTGTAAAGAGATGAAACGGCCTCTTTCCCCTCAGCTGGCTGTCATTATCGCAAATATTTCAGCCATGTTTCCACCTGGCAAGCCTGAAACCACAAACAACAAAGGCCAAACTTTTCTACAAATTCAACACTTTCTATTGATGCTGGAGCCAGACTACCTTTAATAGGCCGTGTTGTTTGTTCACTTGAAAGTAAATGTCAGGACACAGTGCATGTGTGTGTGTGTTTGCTGATCATTTTCTTTGCCGGCTTAAAGAAAAGAAAAAGCAGCATCCGAGGTCTTCCAGCTGAGCGACGTCACGCTCAGGCATCTGCAGCGAATGTTTACCAGCATCAGTCTGTACCACCCATCACACCACATACTGTTGAGTCCCTGCGAAACCCACTCTCTGGTTTCCGATGGTCACAATTAGTTCAAGTGTGAGATGTGACAGAAGGACGACACAGGAACAAGGAAGCCCAGCTGACCAGCTTCAGTTTGTCACACATTGCAGTTTCTCCTCTTCCTCCTGCCTCTTTATCGTGCCTAAAGTGGCACAGATGACTGCTTTAGAAAGCACAAAGGCTCAGAGTGAACTCTGAATGTCAGAAACACAGACCGCCTGTCTGTAGTCTGCGCTGTGACGGACTGATTCTGAAAGTGCTGCCCCTGCAGGGCAAATGTCATCCCGATTTGTAAAGCTTGACTCCACAGAGCTGTAACTTTCTATTGCTAATAATCAGATTTAAAGTAAAGTAGGTCAACATTTATAAGATCACCTAGGAGTCTAGCTAACTTGCTCTGGATCCCAACTCGCTGGGAGAACAGAGAGCTCACTTTGGTTCTCAAGCATGCAGCGTCTCACACAAGTTGGGGGAGCCGGTGCAGTGGCCATGGCAACCTTGTTCGAGCCACAACAAGAGGGGTTTTGTGCTGGTGGGCCATGTAGTTGAGCCCTACTGTGACTGGCCTCCTTTTTAGTCTCTTTCACACTGCCTTTGTCTATCTTTGTCTCTCTTTCTCTTGCATTCATACTCACGCACACAAACCAGTATTTTTATTTTTTTATCTGTTCCCAGGGTGCTTGGTGTCCCTGCATAGGGGAGTGTTTACAGGATGTTATCTGTGTCAGCGCTGGTCTCTCATCCCTCTGAGTGGGTTATTTTATGGAATGCTGGAACAGGATAGAGGAGTTGCAAAGGGGGAGTGACAAGAGCCTAGACAGAGAGAGAGAGAGAGAGAGAGAGAGAGAGAGAGAGAGAGAGAGAGAGAGAGAGAGAGAGACTATATATATATCCTAAGGAGGCTGGTGCTCACAGGCACAGCTGGACTACTGGATAACTGGACTGCAGCCCATTGGACATTTAACTAAAAAGGTGAGTTTTTTCATTCTTTTCTAATTATTTGTTGAGAATCTTCATCATTTATCATTATTTTAAAGAAAGGAAGGAAGGAAGAAAGAGAAACTCATTGCCTATATCCATATAAACATTTACATTTTTCATTTCATGCTCTCAACATTAAATGAAATTTTTAACTGGAATGCCACAGGTAGAGTGAGTCTTTCAGAGGATGTGGGCACTTGAAAAACCACATCCTAAGTGCGACAGAGCCGTTAAGTCTCCGTCGCACTTAGAGGAAAAACCGGAGTTTGATCAAGTGCCTGTGTGGGACTCGCCTTTTTCTCCTCTCTTTCTCTCACCAAAATATGTTTGATGTCAAAGAAGACTTTTTGGTTTAACAAGGGAGGTTATTACCAAGTAATTACCAAGATGTTCAGTAAATACTTACTCCCTGTTTTTGTTTTCCTTCATTAGAATGGAATCTAAATCTGTTATTTAATTCCAAATTAAAATTTTGAAAAGTTAATTTTTGTTGCTTGTCATTTGATTCTCATAGAAATGCACAAAAAAATCTGTTGGTATGTTACCAAATGAAGTAAATCTAATTAGCACAGTGATAGGAAAGGCTGTAAAATGACACCACTGATCTCATCACTGCAGCAGTCACTGTGAGCTGATAAACTGTTGTTACATATAAACTTGTATTTTTGTGGTTTTTTACACAAAAGTAAATCCTCACAAATATTACATCTGGGTGCATTCAATTAAACTGAGGCTGTAATGAGGAGGGAAATGTGGTTGTATTACTGAACAAGTGCACTGGTGGGGGATTTTCTTCTCTCAGTCTTGGGTGTGCCTTTTTCTGAGCTCCAGGGAACTAGAAATTAGTTAGCTCATCTCTTTTGGGTATTTTACATAGAAAAATATAGAATCATCATCGAAGTAAATCCCCTTTTTTACCCATATTGTGAACATCTGTGTTTGCTTTGGTTCTTGGCTATTGTTAGAGAAGTAAAAATGACATCCCAAAAGGCCAGCACTGCAGTGTTGCACAATATGTCCACGTCATAATTCATGAGTACACATACCATATTTGACATCTGTTCTGTTTTACCATCCATGACTCGTTTGTGTACTTAATTTTTTTTTTTTTTTTTTTTTGGACCTATGTCAATGCCACCAGGACTTAAAAACGAGTCCCTGTCATTAACTCGTGCTCTGAGGGCGCGGCCTGAAACTGGATGCCTACATGTGCTGACATGACCTGCTGTTTGCTTTTATTGTAGAGTTTGTTTGTCAGGAACATGTTCTTAGAGAACCTATTCCTGAGACTGCAAACACTCTCCTACACAGGAGCACCATGCATGCTGAGAAAGGATTGAAAAAGACAGAGAGAGACTTTATGTTACTTATATTTGCTAAAATAAAGAAAAAGCTGAGCCATATTTTATCTGAAATGCTAAAAAGTCTCAAATCAATGAACTTCACAAGGGTTTCGTGTTTCTTCTCCTTTCAGGCACCAGCAAAGCCTTTGGAAATCCTTTTAGATTAGTTACTGTGAAACATATAGTTCAAAGATGAACAGTGTGGCAGACTGGCTCGTGAACAACAGGGACAAGATAGAGAAAGGTGTGGAGATCATGGGGCAAGCCTCTGAGGTGCTAGCTGCCACTGTGGGCCAGTTACACCCCGTCTTGGAGGCCGTGTTTGTGGCCTCAGCCGAGCTGCTCAGCAACCCGGACAGCAAAGAGGCTCGCTACTTAACTCAACAATTCGAGATGGTGAACCAGAAACTTGAAGGAATCCAAGATGAGATTGATAAACTTGCCCTGGAGCTGCAGAGGACGTCGATGAACAAGCAAAACTTTGATCGAGAGGCACAGATGATCAGCCAGTATGAGAAGTTTCAGGTCTTTGTCAACGCCAAGCCAAAGTTCAAGGAGAAAAAGATGGAGAAATTCATCAGCCATTATGAGAGCACCGATATGGATTTAAACTTGGATGCCCTCTACAATTCTGTCACTGGGGAGAACACCTCAGGAGACCCTATGCTGGAAACTGTAGTTAATACAGAGCAGAGAAGCAGAAGAGCAGTGGAGGACTTCTGTGCTCGACTGAAGAAGCTTTTTGTGGTTGGCATTATCGCTGTCATGGGTTATGCTGCCCTCAAGGAAGGAGGAGTTGGGGAGGAGATGGTGAAGAAGTGGCAAGGACGAATGGAGGAAGTGGAAAAGCGAATGAAAGCAGCTGTGGATGACTGTACAGAGAACTTTGCCACACAAGCCAAGGTGGACATAGAGCATCTAGTTCAGGAGAACCCGGGCACTGCCGACCAGAACTTCACCAACACCATCTTGGATGCTCTTGCTAAGAAATACGACTGGGTGAACTGGTCCATCAGGGCCTTTAATGACCGGGAGCGCATTTTCTTTTTTAACTGGCTAGCTGGAAAGAAGTACCATGGAAGTGGGGGAGCCAACTGGTTTGACCTTTTGACCAAGAACAAGATCAAGATTGTGGTCTCTTTCTGTGTCAACCCCAAGCCTATTAACAAGAGTCAGATCCAGGAGAAGATTGAGCAGGAGAAGTTGAAGGGGAACATGATGGCAGTTGCTCTGTCTTTGAACAAAAGCTTCCCCAACTGCCTGGTCCATGCTGTCAGCCATTACAAGGCAGTGGTGCAGTCCACCAACTTCCAAGAGGATTGTTACTACTTTGGAAAACACAAACGAGCGTACTTGTGCATTCATCCTGAGTAGGCCAATGAAAAATGTAATGTGTACCTTCTTATTGATGAATTTATGAATGTCTTTATCAGAGACTTGAAAATATCTCCATTCAATATAGAAATGTATTCCTAAATCTTGCCTCTGTTGATGTGTAATCAGCTCTGTCTGGGTTTTGCTATGTGACCCATTGTCTAATGCAACAATTTATATTCTTATATGTGTAGCTTTGAGGTGAGAAAATTCAGAGCCAGATGTGTCCATGCCAGCTTTGTCTTAGCATTAGGGTCGTGAATCTGTTCCCACTGAATATTAGCCTGCTAAGGGTGGATGACTGAGAAATATGTGTTTGTGAGCTTTCAGAGATTTTAAGATTATATGTGAAAATCTACCCTTGGAAAAATGCTGGCTTTGGATGTTCTGAAGATGACATTCGTGACTATCAAAACTGGGTTTGGATGGGATTATTAGTCAGCGACTTGGTTCTGAATAAAAAAAATATTAAAGAGGTGTTCAACAATTAAAAGAATAGTTCTACATTTGGGGGAAATGTGTATATTTGCTTGCTTAGCCTTCGATTTCTATATTAAAAATCAAAAGAGAAATCCGTCCATTCATTTTCTTCTGCTTGTCCCTTGGGCCTACCTCAGCTGTCACAGGTGAGGGCCAAGGTAACATGGATCACCGCTATATCAGACAGAGATATATTCATGCTGAGAACCACTTAGAGTCACAATTATGTGTACTGTGGAAGGAAGCCAAAGCACTCATGAAGGCTTTAAGAATGATTTAAGTTCACATTAGAGCAGTAGAGCTCGTCTAATCTCAACAAAACAATCAAACAAACAAAAAATAACCACTTAAAAAAATTCAGGTGCCCTGTTATAAAAAGATAAGATAACCTTTGTTAGTCATACAGGTGGAATTTTTTTTGTTTTGTGTGTGCACAAATGACTAATACTGTGGTAGATAGTGCCATTAATATTACCCACTCTCCAAATAAAAGCCTATTTTTAAAAAAATCAAATATTTTGCTGTGTTTGGTGCTGTGTGGGAAACCTTTCACATACGATTAATGTTTTACTTTCATCCTTAATAAACTAAAATTACGGATATTTTGTCATCCTTTGTTATCGTCGTTACTCTCTTATTTAAAGGGTCGTGTTGCGTTCAAACGAACTCAGTCAGATTAGCTCTTTAACGGTTATAATGCTGTAATAACATGCCTTTGTTTATTAGATGGGTGGAGGCCGATCTGTATACAATATCAACTACAGACTATTATGCTCACAACTGATTTTCCCTCCACCACCCAGGATTTTTTCTTTTTTCTTGTACTTCTTCTGGGTTTGACTGGGTGTGTCTGCTCTCTGTAACATGAGAGCCACATGACCAATAGGAAGGCAAACAGTCTGGAAGTTAGAGTTCTTCCGCAAACTATATGAGGTGAGTCCGTTTCTCTTGAAAATGTTTCATAGTGGACAGGCACATTTTAACTGCGTGTGAGCAGAGACATTATAAGGGTCCTGTGGCGGTAGTGTTAGTGCTGATGAGTGGAGGATCGATTCAGCTTAATCGACTTCATGCCACTCTCGTTACATAATCGAGCTGTTTTTTTTAAACCCGCTTTTTGTTCACTGCTGTTAAAAGTCCTCGTATATTTTGTTAACGCGGGTTGTTTTAATAAAGCG
Source organism: Aulonocara stuartgranti (assembly GCF_965226115.1). NCBI lineage: Eukaryota > Metazoa > Chordata > Actinopteri > Cichliformes > Cichlidae > Aulonocara > Aulonocara stuartgranti. The sequence continues at coordinate 3,903,501 of NC_138947.1, read as the reverse complement.
GAGTGGGTGATTAGACGAATCTGCAAAATTTAATGCAGTTCAGGCAAAACTTTTATGGGCGTTGGTTGCCAGATCTGGTGCCACCGCTTTACTTTTTCCAGGAAGTGCTTGTTTTTTTAATCCACTGACGCGGCTGCGCTGTAACGCAAACCTAATCTGTGGTGTGAAGCTGCTGTGTTTGTTTGTTTCTCTGCCCATCAGATGTAAAACGATACAATTACAACCCTCGCGCGCGGACTGATCGATACTTCATCCATTAAGAGAGCGCATTTAACAGAGCGTTAAGTTTTTTCCCTGCTCAGTGGTCAGACTGAGTGGTCAGCTGTCAGATGGAGGGTTTGTTCTACTGTCCAGATGAAGCTGGCACTAAAGTCAGTGCAGATAGCGCATGCGCGTTGTGCGTTTCTTGCCACTGCACAGATCCTCATATAAATTTGCCATTGGCATATCACAGTGTTTAAATTCTGCACAGTAATAATAGATGAGAAGAAAACCGTCACCCTGGCTGATATTTTTATTATATTGCTCTTTGAGACCGTATCAACGCATAAGCAGCATATTATTGGTCAGTTCAGTCCTGAGCTGACAGAGCCAAAGCTTACGCCTCTCCAGTGGGTCACACACAACTGAAAGGTCATCATAGTATTAATGTAATACAAAAAAGATAAAGACACTTTTATAATGTTTGCTGATTTGTAGAATATACTGTATTTACCCTCCTCTTTGGTCTTTGAGTACTTAAAAAGGAAAATTCATGTTTGTATAACTGTGAACAACTTAAAGATACCTGAAATGTAACTAAATAACCCAAAAATCACAGAAATCATTTTGCATTTTCTTTAGATTTTTAGTGTAAACGCTTGATCTGAAAAGCCCTGGAGTTAGAAAATATACTGGTCAAATAGGAGCAGCAGAAGAATGACTAAAACAGCATCTAAATGGCAGTACACAGACTGCGGTGTGCATCTCTGTTATGTGAGCCGCAGCAGCTCTTTGTCTATGAAAATGTGATTTCTTTAAGCACTTTTATGTTTGAAGCATCTGCGTGGAGGTGTTTCATGCACTCAGACTGCAGTTACAAAACCCACGAGACCCCGAGAAGTAGCGAAACCGAGAGATAACATCAGTGGAAACATTTTTTATGCTTAAATCAAATGAGATGCAGTAACTGGAAATGCTCTAAACCCCTGCTGGAATTTCCTACTTTGCTGTTTTTCTTAATTTTTAGAACAAAATTGCACAAATATAACATCCTACATATGTTATATTTGAGAAACAGCCAAGTGAACAGCCTTCCCGTTTCCTCTTTGCTTTCTGGGTTGCTGAACATATCATATCCTTTATATCACTTTTTTTGTTGAAGAGGTTTGTGTTTGTTTATTCACAGGTGTGACACTTTGAGGATAGAGTTCTTGTGGAGAGTTAGATGAAATTAATCATATTTCTCCATAAATATGAAGCAACTGATTAGCTTAGTTTGTCATAAAGACTGGTAAACAACATGTCTGGCCCTTTCCCAAAGAATTCTTGGCCGGGAGCAGTGACTTTGACTCCAGGCCAAAATGTAGCCAATAAAACATAGCTAAACCCCAAATTCTTTTGCGTTTAAGTTTTTGTATAAATTAATCAAACAAGATGAACATTTACTGGGCACTTTATTAAGTACAAGTGTAAAAATCTAATGCAATCCAGTGCAACAGCTTTCCCCTCAAATAAAGATTGAATGTGTTCAGTATTTGCTGACATTGTCAAAAAGGCAATATGTCTTTTTTTATATATTACTTAGGTTATAGTCAGAGATGATTACATCTAAGTTTCTTTCATTTCCACCACCCTCTGTGCTGGTTATAACGTTGTTTTATTGTGAGAGGATAGCTTCTTATCTGCATCCTGCCAAGAAAAACGTAGGTGTGTTTTCAAAAAAGGCCAAACTATTCCTTTAATCTGTGTTCAGATTTGCTAAATTCTGATCACCTGTCTAGACATCCTTCGTGCTGGTGTCTGATAGCTGCAGAGGTGTGAGATGCATCAGCCTGAGAAATGGTGCTATCTACTGCAGTTTAGCCACATAACCCCCCCTGGGACAGACTTGACCTCAGCAGAAAGATAAATGAACCTACAGATTATTTTCCATTGTCTTGTTGCCGTGGTAACTTGCTGAGTTTCACTGGAAAACGCACCCTCGCCCAGCAAGTTTAACCTCTTTACGCTTAATCACTTCCCACGCCTGCTGCTCTGATATCGACTGAGGAGAAACAGCACTGCTGCTTCTCACTCAGCTCCAAATGAAACACACCATGTGAACAAGACCAGAAAGCTGAACTGAAGAGTGTGACGGCAGATTCTTTACCGAGAGCTGCAAAATAAACAGTCACAGTGGACTGTTTTTTTTCCACACAAATGAAAGTTTCTCCCAAAATTGCACATTTCCAGATTTGCACCAAGGACATGTCTGAACATGCCCAGGAAATCAGTTAGTGTTGCTCATGCTGTGAGTCCTGGAATTTGGAAATGTTCAGACTAAGACTTTCCAAGTTCAACAGGGATCCGGTTTTTAGGCTGAAATGAAGGGAAAACTTTTTCCCCCTGCATATCAATAAATGCACAGCATGCTTTAATTTGTGGAAGGGTTATTGCCATCTTGAATTTAACCCTTGATTTTACTTGCTTGATTAGCTTTAGGAAAAGTTCACTGCTTCGACAACGTTAGTCCTGCATGTAGAAAAGTGAAGCCCATCCAATATATGAGACTAAAGGATTCTTTACAAGCCCTCATATGTCTGTCATGACCTGTTTCACTTCTATAAACCCAGAGCATCGAGCACACACACCTTATGTGTGTCGGTTAGCAGCTTTGGTGCTATGGCCATTTTTAACGCTTTGGAAATGACAGACTTTCACTACTCAAAGTGAAGCTTTCAGAAATATCACACCGTCTTCCTTTCGTTCAGCTTTTATGGGAACTGATCTGTTGCCAGAAGCTCATGAACTGTCCTGACTTCACGTGTTACACTTTTAGAGACTTCCTGATAATTTTGGCCTTGAGTTTTCAGTTTTTCCAGACATGTTTTCAGTCTTTATGTTAAGCTAAGTTGCTGGCTACAGCTTCAGTATAATGTTGAATCTATTTTATAATTTAACCCTTTGCAAAAAAGGCAACAAAATAATGGATTTCAAACTCTTTCGGCATTTAATTGTACTTTTAACTTGGAAAACAGCCCATTGAACAGTGTGACTTAAAGAGGAGATAGTTGCATTTAACAGTCCAAGTACATAATTTAGTTCCACATGCTTTTATTCTCTGCAAGTTTGCCATGGTAAGCATGTGAGCTCTGTGTTTCTCCGTTAGGCTTGGCTTGGCGTGGCTTGAAACCAGTCAGTGCTCCTCCATGTTGTCTTTGCATAATAGTCACTCTGTTGAGGAATAGCTGTTTAAGTTGAATGTAAATGTAAATGTTGAGCAGGTACATTTTACCTCCCAGCGGTTAACATATGAATAACATGCAGCAGTTCAGCCCATACCAGTCCTCCGTCATTACTGAACTCTCTTGGCATTGTTGAGTCATTGCTCATTGGGTGTGACTAGCAGCCAGCACTGAAGCTCACTTGGCTGTTTCTCTCTTTCCTTATCAGTGTTTGCTGCGTAGTAAGAAGCACAAGGCCTACAGTCTACAGTCCAACAACACTGGAACAGAGCTGTAAGTAGAGTTAGAAGACCAAAAACCGACCCCTCAATCTCTGTTTTACTTTGACTGTTGTTAATATTACAAGAGGATCAGTTCTGACTGTTTCTAAGAATGTGATTGTTTTTCTTCGGTCTGAGACAGACGTCAGCAAAGATGGCAAATCCACTACAGAAGCTTGTGTCTGAGAAAAAGGACATGGTGGAGACAGTGATGGAAGTGTTTGAGCAAGGAGCTGAAGTGGTGGCCAGCATCGCCGGTGACCTCTTCCCCGTCTTCTCCATCGCAGCCCCGATTGTCAGGCTGGCTCTGGACAACGTGGAGAGCAAAGAGGCCGCATTCATGAAGGAGCAGTTTCAGAAGGTCAGAGATCGGCTGGATGTAGTGTCTGAGGAGCTTCAGCGGATCAACGAGGAGATCAAGAAGAGCGGAGTGGATTCTACGTACTTCCCCGTTGAGGAAAACATTACTAATCAGTTCAGGAAGTACATGGACATCCTCAACGCCAAACCTAAGTTCCGGGAAGTGAAGAAGAAGCTCTTCCTGGAGCATTTCGCCAAGACCGGAGGCGACAAAAATATTAACACCCTATACAACGTTGTGATGGGAGAAAGTTTCTCTGGGGAACCTTTGCTCGAGATCATCCTTAACTATGAGGAGAAAAATCGCCGGGTGATGGAAGACTTTTGCGCCCGTCTGAAGAAGCTCTTCTGCATTGCGCTCATTGCACTGCTGGGCCACGCTGCTCTGAAAGGATATGACGAGGAGGACGATCTTCTGAAAGAGTGGGGTGAGAAGATGAAGGCTGTCCAGGGTAAAATGAACGCTGTCATTGAAGACTGCATCGTCAGCTTCCCTAAACAAGCTGAAGAAGACTCCCGACGACTGGTGAGAGATCAGCAAGATTTAACCAACCAACAGCTAGCTGATGCTATGGTAGAGAAGCTAAAGAAGAAGTATGACTGGGTGGGCTGGTCTGTGCGTATATTTAAATCTCCTTCAGGCCTGTTTGTCAACAAGAGGGATTTCCAATGCGCAACGGGAAAGAACCGCTTCCAAGTGCCTTCATCGGATGAGAAACTGAACGTATGGGTGTCCTACAGCTCCTCGCCTGAGCCTGTGGACAAGAGCCACATCCAACAGCTGATCCAGTCTCAGAAGAAACTCACAGTGGTTGGGGTCGCTGAGTTCCTGTTCGAGAAGTTACCCGGCGACTGTGTGGTTCACACAATCAAATCCACCAAAGACCTGGCCTGCTCGTGGAGCTTCGAAGATGAACTTCACTACTGGGAGGAGCACAAAAACTTCTACGTCTGTGTTCACTCAGCTTGATGTTTTAGACACTGAACAAAACTCCAAAAGTCGCTCATTCTGTGTTTGTGTTTGTTTGTGTACCACATCATCATTTCTGCACAGATAATTGGTGCACCTTCATCTTTAACCTTCATCTTGGTTGCTCCTCTGGGCAGTTATTTTGAAGCCCTTATCTAAATGAATGGGTACAAAGCCAGATTATTTGCTTCAGTGGTCATTAGAAGATAAAAAGACGTTTCTTTCAAAAGAACGGTTAAAGTGATTTGTTCTCAGCAGTTATGCTTCTACTAATGAAAAGTTTGATAATGTTACAACTCATTTAATTGCTCAGTCTGGAGTGACGACACAATCAGTCGCTGTTCATCTCACCAGCACACGGAACAGACATTTTGCATATATAAAAGGAGAAGACATGTTTAAACAGTTACAGTGGTCATGAATATGGCTAATATGTTTCCCAGGTGTTGATTAGGGTCAAAACATCTGCAGTCTTTGCCATTAAGGAATTTCATAGACTTTCATAGGTTTGTATTCACGATTCTTGTAGTACCAGTGTCTGATATTATACAGTATATGCCTTCCCAAACTGCACTTCCACAATCATTTTTTTATGCTGAAATGTTCTTTTTTCTGACATTTATCCACAAGAAGTTCACATAAACTAGACTGGAGAAAAGGCACAAAGAATTGTGAAAACAAAAATACAGAGAAATGAAACAGCAAACATGGTGGTTGATCCACGGCTGAAATGTAGTGGAGCGTGATGTTCCACAGTTCAGGTTCATGATTGTGCTTAAATTGTGTTGTGGGAGGCATATTTTTTTGTTATCTAGTAAAGCTATAGGTAAGTGTGCCATTTTCCTTTTTTTCCTGCTAACTCCAAGCATAACGATAATAAGTGTGGTATATGTGTCACCTAAAAAAGCTAAAAAGTTTTTTAAACATTATTTTGGGACAAAATTCCCAAACTCAGGAAGTATTTTCTTGCTTTCCCTTGACCACAGAAATGAATCCTGAGGCTGTCATCCTGTTCAGAGAGAAAGGTTTCAAAATAGCCCAAATGTGCCTGAAGGCGTTGCTAAGGTGGCTGCAGAGTAGTAAGACTTTTTCCAGCGTTGACCAAACACAACTGAGCTTTGTTTCTTTCTCAAGACAGATACAAGTGCTCACCTCTTGGCTTACTTTGCATTAGTGTAAATTGTATCATTTTTTATGAAAGTTGTGGGTTTGAAAATTTTTACAGAAACTTTGCCAGGAGCTAATCAGCTAATATTTTCCACTGTTATGAAATTTGGGAGGACGTGGGACTTTGTTGTTACGGTTCATCTGTCACAGAGAGATTGTGCTGGTGCTGATAAGTGCTGACGTCGCCCTGTTGAGGACATCTACACCAAAGCATTTGAGAGAAAATGATTCCAGGCAGAGAGACTGAAATGGAAACTATTCTTGTTCTCAGTTGGTGAAATAATACGGTAATAAATGTCTTCACTTGAAGCTGTACAGCACACAGCACAAGAGCTCACAAAAGAAAAGGGCTCAGTTTTTATCCACACACCCTGTTACTGACATGCTGAGGTGCTGTTTTGTTTACAGACAGGTGCCTAAAATATTCTTGTGTCACAATTTTGCCTGTGAGGTTGTGCAACATAAACTGGAAGTTTGAACGTACTCAAAACCCGACCTTCACTTTGTTGAGGGTATAAACAGTTTTGGGTTTTTTTTTTGTGAGATCAATCTTGGGTTTGGGATATGAAATTAATAGATTTTTATTTAGATTTTAATACATAAATTGTATAATCTGACCACTATATGGACTCTACTTTATAAGGACAGTAGCAGCTGCTCATAGTTTTCCACACCACTATAACCAATCTGTGTTTCTTCTGTTTCTTTATTATTTTATGTTATTATATAAGTCTAATAAATTCTACTAATTATCAATAAAATTGTATGCAACACCGATTTGAATATAAAAATGATTGACAGAAAATTCTTATGTTGCACATCTGTGTCATATTATTTCCATACAGTGTTTTGAGGAAATTAGTGTCTCAGATCAAATTTTATGCACAAAAAGCACTGAATGTAATAAAGCTTCCAAGTAAACATAATCATGCATCTTTTCTTTGTTTATCTGAATTAATTTCTTGCAGTTGCAGTTTGCGTGTTCGTTATAAGATCCAAACTGTTTCTAACTGGAAAATGTTTTAATCTGGGATCGTTTTGGCTAATTAGTGTTAAGTTCTACAAAATAATTCAAGACCTGATTTACTACTAAAACAAAAAACATTATTTATTGACTCCAATGTTGTCAAGACATTTATTCATCAGAATATGTGTCTGTTACTCAAACTTTCTATATTTTTATTGAATACTTTGCTGATTCTTGAGGGTGAAATCTCACTCAAAATCTCAATTAAAAAGTCAGCATCAGCAGCAGAGTGGCTCCAGCTGACACTGGTACTTCAGCGGTCATTCGTACTGCATTTGTTGTAAAAGAACAAACATAACTTGTGCACTGAACTATTTGTTTTGTACTTTAAAAAAATCAACTTGATAAAGACATCCTCAAATTCAGTCACTAGTAAATATGAAGATGTGAAATCAACATTTGACTGGTCCACAGAATGAAATGTGAAGCTGAAACACAATCACCAAAAAACACCCTGATAAAAGTTACAGTTTTACCTCGTTCTAATCACAAATGTAAATTAGAGAATATTTATCAATCTTATCAAAAAGTCCATAAATTTTGATCTTAGAGAATCTGCTCTGAAGCTCCAGCTCTACTAAACTTGATGCAGAGATGAAGCCCTATTCATTAAATGTGATAAGTAATTGCGTTATTAGGACAAACCCAGTGATCTTGACCACTGCATTCTATATCTTGGTATGGAATAATTTCAGCACACCAGCCAGTCCATCCATTCATTTTCTACCACACAGGGAGTTAAAGCCTATTCCAGCTACAAAAAACAGGAGACATTGTGCACAGGTTGCAAGTCTGTTGCAGGGCTAAAATAGACAACCATTCAGACAGACGGAATTGAGAATCAACCTAACCCAACTAACTACATGTCTTTGGACTGTGGGAGGAAGCAGGAGTGCCTGGAGAGAACCCACACAGACACGGGAGAATACACCAGCTGGCCATCTGCTGACGTAACTACCGTGCCACCGTGCTACCTCCACCAGTCAAGATCTCAGGTAAGCAGCAGAGAGAGACCTTCAGTTATCTAGAAAGAGGAAAAGAGGTAATATTACATAAAATTCTGCCCCATTGAGACTGAGTAAGATATTTAACTCTCAGCTGTTCTGTGGCTATTTTACAGCTTAGAAAAAAAGGAAGGACATTATGGTTTTCTAGTTTGGAGACACCCAAAGTGCTCTGTAATTATGTGGTTGTGGCTTTTCTATCTTCGGCATACACTCATGTCCCAGCAGTCCTGCAACGCATTGCACTGTGGGTCAAGTGCCCCAGCAGAAATGAACAAGTGCAACAAAATTCCAGTGTGTCAACGAGATATTTATAGAGTTTAAAATAAATAAATAAATAAAATGAGTAAATGGAAACATAAGGAGTGTCACAATATATGATGCTTTACGCTTATTTTAATGGTTTAATTGAGGGCTGTCAGAAACATTTTAATAATTTATAGATGAAGGAGGAGGAGGAGGAGACCAAAGACAGACTGAAGTCCAACATTCAAATCTTTAATCAGTAATCTGAAAGTCTCAATGATTTTTGCTTAGCAAAGCGGGAAGCCATGGAGAACTAAACAAAAACTAGAAGTAAAACTAATGTGAAGGTGAATGATTTCAAAACAAAATGATCCAAGAAAACAGAGATGAAGAACCATTACCAACTGCTAAAAAATGAAGCCCCCACACAAGTCCAAAAACCTGCAGTTCCTCCAGTGTCCACTTGAGGTTGGCTCCAAAACTGAGTCAGTCCCCCACAGACTCCTGTGTTAAACTGTTGAACTTTACAATAGAAAAACTACCTTACAGGGGAACACCTCTGAAGAGGACAGCTCTCATTAGGGGTGCAATCTGGGACTCTCCACCAGCCGCTTTAAAACTGAAGAAGCAGCTTGGATGAAGGCAAAACATCTACAAAAACCAAACGAAGACTACTATTACCTGGATGACTGAGATCTTAAACAGACCAACTCTGAGAAGGTTTTACTGATCTTTGCTCAAAATGATTAAAACTCATAGAAAGATGAAACCTTTGACAAGAGCTTGTAAATTAGTTTGCTTAGTCTAGGTTGGGAACATGTGGTCTGGTGTCTCAGTCCTGTCTGTATATGCATCTACTCTTTATCATGTTTACGTTCAAGGTCGTGAATTTAATACGAGCAAGCTTCAACAGACTTTGATAGTAAAATGAACGGAGAGAAGACAAAAGGATACAAAGAGAAGTTTAAAGAAAACTCAAACAAAGCAACTGATGCAGCAAAATTATACACAACACTGCCTGTAACTTGGATTTAAAGCTTATAATATAATTTTAAAAAAGGCCATGGGAGAAAATCAGAAAGCAGAGAGAAAACTATAATTGCAGCAGGAACTTTATAATAAATTTGAAGGGCTCAGATTTTCTTTTGTTTGGCTCAATTTACCAAATCTGACATAAGTAGCAGACGGGGCCTGTTGTCAGGATACCTGTTTGCCAATGGAACAAGACTGAGACAGAAGGAGCTTAAACTTTCCCTCTGCTTCTTAGCAAACCAAATCTCTCTTAAGTGTTTTCCAAATTTCCACTGGCAATGGACTCTGTTACATCAGTGAGCTGAGACCTCACAGTCTGCTTCATCAGCAACTTCATCAGACAGTAAAGCTTTGAGAAAATGATCCTGAAAATGATCAACATGTACTGAAGGGTTGGCCTCACAACAATAACATATCTCATTTTACGTTGACCTCGAAAACGTGTTAGCAAATAACTAACAGACTGCACTGAAGGAGATATATGAAATATGACAACCAGTGGTAAATGGGGCTGATTTAAAAGCCGTTTAGTAAATCCAACAGAAACACAATAAAATCATCATTATGATTCTCATCCAGTGAATGCAAGCTTCAGTCTTTGCTCTGTACTAACTACTACTAACTACTGACTGAAATGTCTGGACCTTACAGATATGCTCATTTACTCCTTGCTAACTGTGGCTGTCTTCTTCTGCTGCTGTTAAGCACCTGGCTGGCTGCCTGTAGGGGCCCACAATCAAGCTAAAACAGCAAAATGCAAACTGAGAAATGCTTACGCTGTTGAACTAGCACAACTGAGCTGAAAGAAAATGAATTGCCATAATTCTTTAGGTTCATTGCTACAGGTACTCCTTAAAAAAGGCACATGAATATTTATATATGCTTACCAGCCACTTTATAAGGTTAACCTTGGACCTAGTTTTTGCTTTCAGAACTGCTTTAATTCTTTGTGGCAGAGATTCAACAAAGCGTTGGAAACATTCCTCAAAGATTTTGGTCCATATCGACATGATAGCATCACACAGTTGTTGCAGATTGGTTGGCAGCACATCAACAGTGCAATCCCCCAGTTTCACCACATTTCAAAAGTGCACCATTTGAGTATATCGTTGACTAATTTTGTATGTTCAAGACCTCCCTTCTCACCCCACATCTCCTTATCACTAAACTAAACAGCATAACTAGCACGTATGCTGAAGCATTTAGTAACAAAAGAACCAGATATGTCTTTTATAGGTAGGTGCAGACCAAAAACTGAGCTAAAAAAAAGTAAAACTGGACATATTCATCATGTGGACAGAAACACAACTCCAAAAGAACAACTATATGCAAAGATTCAAATATTTGCAAATAGAATTACTGCAAAAGGCATTTCAAACTGTATCCATGACCTTTGCCCATTGTCCTAAAGTGGGCAAAAATGAAAAATATGTTAGTGTAAACAACTACACTGTATTTTGGGGGAATTTTACAACTTGACTTGACCAATTACTATAAGGAGAATGACTTTATCGGCTCATTGGACAAAGATATTATAAGTAAAGACCTCCAAAATAAGAAACGAAAAAGACATAGTTATGCTAATTACTTTCTGAGGCAGTGATGATTTTTTATGAAACCCATATTAATCTAAGCTTTTGCTACAAAATTATGATCGAAGCTCACAGTGGAAAACTGTTAGAAATAAATATTTTCAGAATCACAAGGAGCTTTTTGACCTTACACTTGTGTTTTTTCACTTCTAGAGGCAAGTTTGTGTCTGCGCCCAGGTAGGTTAAAGGGGCTGCTGACCCAAAACAGTTGAATAGGCAAAGTGATGCTTTTAATCAGACCGGAATTACTCTTCCATGAATATGATTTGGCCACACAGTCCTGCATTGAGGCTGAACCATCAGGTGATCTCAGGAACGCAGAAAAACATCACGTGGCCACGAAAAGATTCGCCCGACTTGCAGGAATACATTGTGCTGCTACCATCACCTCGGCATAACCCACGACTCTGACTTAATTCAGTCTCAATAGAAAAAGAGGACATTTTGGTTTTAATAAAAGAAAAAAAGGTCACATATTTTAGTCAGGTGGTGCAGCTCAGATGGTGAGTGGGAGGGGCTAAGCTCTGACATGCATCCTCTGCTTCAGGGTCCTGATTGCAGCTCAGTTGAAGATTCAGACATGAATATGTTGTATTTGTGTCATGAGACCCTGAAGCAGTGTGTCAACTTTAAACCAAGTGGGAGAAACTTCAAAGAAAATCCAATGAAGTTAGGCTGTTCCTTCATGTAGTTGATGTCTGAGTCCATGGAGTCTCATCTCCTTTAAGGGAAATCTTTGTGGGTCAGCTGCTGTCTGCAACGTCCAATTTTACTTTTCTTACTCAGTTTCTATTAAATAGTCTGGCAGTGGCTGGGTTAATGCTGATTAGTTTTACAGCTTATTTTACTTCAGAAGAGCCCACTTACTAGCATTAACAAGGTTGTGTTTAATCATCTTTTTCCGTGGGAGAAAATATCGGCTGTTAATGTCAGGCTGTGTAAAGTTTGTATAGCCTTACATTTTACCTAACATGGCTTACATTTCAGATTCATGGCTCAAATTTATTTTTTAGTTACATTTAGAGTTATTACAGTATGAAACCGTGACTGTTTAAAATACTTGAAAGTTATTCAGCCATCGTATTGCAGTTGCTTTGAGCGTATAAGTGGCTTAGAAGTGGCTTACAGCTTTGCATTTAGATTTGTTAGACGAGCAACCAACATTAAAAATTATCTTTATAAATACAGGAACTAGCATTATTAACTTTTAGCTCTGTTTTTGTCTCCACCAGCTCTTGAATGAATTGTCATTTTTATTAACTGCTAAATACTCCTTTAGGACCGTCTAATGGCAACATGTCATACAGCTGATCCATTAAAAGAATCACACAGTGTATGGCTTATTTTAAATATTAACAATGGAGCACACAGTTAGTGGAATATGACTTTAATATTTGGACATTTCAGTCTTGTTTGGGAGTTTTAGGTAGTATGTCCAGGGTGTGTTCAGTTTGCTGTGCTGTCACCATGTGGCCAGTGGCCACAACTCAGAACATTAAGATTTAAAGGTTTTGATTATTTCCAAACTGATAAGATACTATGGTTCTGTTTTGTGGGTAAAGAAACGCAGATCACTTGACTACTACTCAAAGACTTTGCCTCCACATCTCCTTGTCCCCTTCACCTACTGTAATGTCCTTTCTCCTTACATACCAATGTCTAGGCAAGAACCAGCATGCACATGTGACACTGCTGACTGGCTGTCAAAGAAAATTCTTTACTATTGAGTGTTAGAGGTGGTATTGTTTTTTTGTTTTTTTTGCCCCAGGCTTCAGACTTTTCTTCAATTTTTAAATGTCTTTTTTAGTGTTAACTATAAAAAATACACAAATAACTCCTGGCTGATTAAATAGAAGATTAAGAGACAGTTTCAAAATAGCTTTTCATACAAGAATAAGCTGGTATCATAACTGACAAATAGAATACCTGAACAAAGCGTGCTCTCATGCTCTTATCTAAAAGATAAATTGTGTCTAATTGTTTCTAACTGTAGAAATTTCAATGAAAATTTCCTATTTTATAATTTATAAAGACATTTGCACTAACAACTAAATTTATTTCTCCAGCATTTCCAAAATACACACTCGGTTGCCACGACGCATCAAACAAAACAACTGCCCACTGTATACTCTGACTAAAATAAATGTAGGATTTGTGGTTTCTCAGTTTTTTATTACATCATGAATTGTTGTCATAGACTGATTCATTTTTGTTGTATTTATAATTTTTATTATTAAGATTATATTTTTAAGATTTGAAGGATTTTTTAAGCCCCTCTCATAGATCATTGGGTTGTTGATTTTCACAGAAAGATCAGAAACTGAGCAGCATTGTTGAATAGTGCAGTATTTGTGAGTGATTCCAACCTCCAATCCTGCATTCATTCTTTAAATACCACTTACAGAGACTTCTTACACCTCATCATTACATGAAAACACAGACATACCTGTGGTTCTACCTTAAGCCTCTGTTTGTAACCAGATTGTGTAACAGGCATTCAACATGAACCAACAAGCATCTCTGCAGCACCTGCTGTAATTTCAGTGGAAATTAATCTGAATGTCCTGATCAGTGTTTTGTAGACACATTAATTATTTCCACAGAATCCATTTTTTTTGCAGGCAGTTGAGTGTTTCTATTTTAAAACGGGATTAGTTTTACTTATTAAAAGTGGAATGACTTGTTAGTCAAAGTCATCGTGTAATTTTAAGCTGATTTAAATAAAGAAACTGTGATGACGGTTGCTGAATCAGAGTTCAAAGTTACGTGCGACACTTCACACTGGCTCACATGGTTAGCTAAGATTTGGACATTTTTCTGTTAGTTTTGCTTTAGATGGAATAAATACATGATTGAGTCATGGGCTTAAATTGTGTAAATCAGTTCAAATTGGCTTGGAAATACAAAACTGGATACATACAAAACAACTCCATAAACCATTCTCTCATTCTTAGTTTAATAATAACTATAACATTATTACTCAGAGATCCATCCATCCATCCATCCATTCACTTCCGCTTATCCTTTTCAGGGTCGCGGGGGGCGCTGGAGCCTATCCCAGCTGTCATAGGGCGAGAGGCGGGGTACACCCTGGACAGGTCGCCAGTCTGTCACAGGGCCAACACACAGGGACAGACAACCATTCACACTCATATTCATTCGCACATGCACACCTAGTGACAATTTGGATTATCCAATTAACCTATCCCCACAAGCTTTTAGGGGCAGCACGGTGGCACGGTGATTAGCACTGTTGCCGCACAGCAAGAAGGTCCTGAGTTCAATTCCCCCATCAGGCCGGGGTCTTTCTGTGTGGAGTTTGCATGTTCTCCCCGTGTTTGCGTGGGTTCTCTCCGGGTACTCCGGCTTCCTCCCACCGTCCAAAGACATGCAGCTTGTTGGGATAGGTACTCAGAGATATTCAGCAATAATTTTTCTTTATTATTTTTCATGGTTTTTTTTAATACTCTTCTAACACTTTGTGCTTATGCTTAGTTTAAAGGCAAAACATCTGACATAGTATATTTTAAAAGATTAATTAATTTAAAAAATCAAATAAAAAAAAATTATGGTTATCTTCTCAAAATAATGAAACTACGAGCACAGCAACTCACAGTTCTGCATGTGATATGCGGGTATACTTTGTGAAATTAGGACTCCACCTAGTGGCCATCAGTGTCATGACAAACTCACTATGAAAGAAATGCGTAAATATGTGCGTTTCTCTTTTTCCCTTCAAGCTTACAGGGAACATGTTCTGCCTGGTGGTGTAGGGTCCTGATTACCCCAAGTTTGTCTTCCAGAGTGTGTTGGGAGTCAAAGAGGAGTATGGACTGAAATGAACCACGTAAAGAAAGCTTTTCAAACACGTGGATATCCTAATTGGGCTTTCTTTAAGTCAGCAAAGATGCACAGAAAAAAATATCAGACACCAACTAGGGTGGATCAGAAAGACAAATGCAACAATATTGTCATCACCTATGTAGCAGGTTTATCAGAGAAACTCAGGAGAGTCTTCTCCAAGCACAACATCCCAGTGTACTTCAGATCCAGCCACATCCCAAAGACAAAACTCCCAAACACAAGCTTAACAACATATTGTATGATGTACAGTGTAGGGAGGAATGCCCAGACCTCTACATTGTAGAGACCACACAGCCACTTCATAAACGCATGGCACAAAATAGAAGAGCCACCTCCACGGGACAAGACAAAACGTGGCAATGTTCACATTTTGGACAGAGAAGAAAGGTGATTTGAAGGATGAGTAAAAGAAGCCATCTATGTCCACTGTGCACGACCATCTTTGACCAGAGGCGGTGGTTTATGACACCAACTGTCTGCCATCTATAATCTAGTTCCCAGATGCTTTTACTAGGGTGTAATCTAAGGGGTTAGCGAGTAACCAGCAAGTTACCACAGTTGTTTCAAACTATAGAAAAAAAACACTGTAATGAGTTTCTATTGTGTCTCATGAAATAACCATCCCATTCCATTTTCATTCGTTGCACACACATGTGCTCAAAATCAAGAAAGAACTGAACAGGGTATTGTAGAAATGCCCTGCAATAACCTGTCCCACAACCCAATTTATTTCAAGTACATAAAATCATTAACATTTTATAGGACACTCATTTGATAAGATTCATTTCCTTCTATTCGTGTGTATTACCTGCACCATCACACAGCTAGGCTACACTCTGTCTCAAAACTGTAGTCTGTGGTTTTTGTGCTCGCTAATAAATCATCAAATAAAGCCATTGACATCTAAAGACTTTGTCCTCCATGTCTCTATACAGAGCACTCCCAGGTCATTAGGCACTCGTCAGTCATGGTTGTTTGCAGGTGATTTTTTTTAATTAATTCGAGTTTGAAAATCTCAGTACAAGCTGCAGTCCACACTGGTATTGCAACAACAAGTGGGCTGACATTTCTCTGAGTGTACTATGTGTGCAAGGTTGTAATTATGAATACAAAGTTAATTTCTCATTGAGTTCATATGGTCTGCTGCTGTCAGTGCAGGTTAAAGAGAAGTTGAAGTCACTTCAGGCTGTAAACACATTTTCTGTTTAAAGTAGAAAATGAAGAACAGGCGGAATTTTAGAATGAATAATCACATGTTGTAGTAAAATATTGGCTTTAAGGTGGACCCTAAAATGGCCTGTATAGCGCTTTACTAGTCCCTAAGGACCCCAAAGGGCTTTACACATCCAGTCATCCACCCATTCACACACTGGGGATGGCAGCTACATTGTAGCCACAGCCGCCCTGGGGCGCACTGACAGAGGCGAGGCTGCCGAACACTGGCGCCACCTGGCCCTCTGACCACCACCAGTAGGTAACGGGTGAAGTGTCTTGCCCAAGGACACAACGACCGGGGCTCGAACCGGCAACCTTCCAATTACAAGGCGAACTCCCAACTCTTGAGCCATTCAATAAAGACACGAAGAAAACTGGTGAGTTTTTCAATTTATACAAACCCTACCCTTTATTGTGTAGATTCAACACAGAGCCTCATGCACCCTAAATCCAAAAGTGGAGAATGGATTTGTAGTCTGTCACATCAATGTTGTGGCACCTATCCCGATCATGCCATGTTTAGAGTGACATGAATTATGTAAAATGCTACTCTTTATATCAATATGTTTGGTTTGGACATTTTTAAGTGTGCTACTGGAAAGCACACAAACCATCTCTGAAATGGATGCGGAATCCATTTCAGACAATGTAAAAGTTACAATTAGTTGTGCTGCTGATTAAGGTGATGACTGCATAGGTTTCCTCACAATGACTGATCCCCATCCATATTTCCACTCTAGTGACAGCCGAAAAAGATACTAGCCTTTAAACATAGAGGAGTATTTAGCACGTGAAGAGACACATTTCATTCAAGAATTGGTGGATATCGAAAATAGAGCTCTAGAGTTATAAAGATAATTATTACTATTATTAATTAATGCTGATTGCTTAGCTAATAAATATGAAAGCCGAGCTATAAACCACCTATCCACTCCAAGTAACTGCAATACAATGATTTTATCTTCTCTCAGGTTACTTTGTGATCAAAGTCTGTTGAAACTTGCTTGTATTAGATTGCAAGACCTTGAACATGAACTTTATCAAGAGCATGTAGATACACACAGGACTGTGGCAACAGATCATATGTTCCAAACCTAGAATAAGCAAACACATTTTTACAAGGTCTTATCAAAGGTTACATCTCTCTATGAGCTGTTATCATTTTGAACAAATATCAGTTTAACCTTGTCAGAGGTTCTTGGTCATCCAGGTAATGGTAGTCTCAGGAGCTTAAAAAAAGGCAACTGGACTTCTTTAGTTTTTTTGCCTCTCATCCAAAAGGCTTCTTTCGTTCTGGAGCAGCTGGTGGAGAGTCCTCGGTAATAAACCCCTAGCTCTTTGGAGGTGGTTCTAAAAGGTTATTAAGCCACTTCTGATTTTTGTGAATCACAGGAGCCAAAATGTTAAAAAAAAAGAAAACGGCATTGATCATTGCTATCACTGGGGCTGACAGGTGAAACCTCTGTGAGACATCGCCACACCATCATGTGACCTATTGTGGCCACTCGAATGGACAATCTGTTTCATCTCATCTAATCACCGTGTAGGCTACTATTGGTGTGTAATTGTCATTTTCTTGTACAAAGAGAGTGAGATAACTATAAGCTCCGTATGAGGTCACACATTTTATTTGTCCTCATTATCAGGCTGGTGTCTACACAACTGTGAGAAGAAACCTCACAGCTGGACAGACAGAGATTATGTCGACACAATGAGTGTAAAAGAGCTGATTTTTTTCCTTCCTTTATAAAGGGAAAAGTTTTGTTTTATGAATTTCACAAAATCAGTATGGTTCCAACACTCATTTTATTTTTAACACTGATTTCTTAAGTGATTTCTTCTCTGCTTTCATGCTGATAAATCTGCAGGTCAACTCAGTGAGTTTGAATGCGTGCTTACCTCAGAGCAAATTATTGAAGAGATGAGTGCTCAACAATTGAGGGAAGACAGAGCCAGTACTGAAATCTCAATTGATAAAGAAGAGTGGGGAAACAAGTGAATTTCCTCCAACAAAGGTGAAAATGAACTTTTTTGTTTTGCTACATAATTCTATATATCTTGCTTCACATATTTCATGTCTTCAGTATGTATCTACAATGTAGAAAGTAGTAAAAACAAAGAAAAAAAACATTAAATGAGAAGGTCTGTCCAAACTTTTGACTGGTAGTATATATATTCTGTCATGGCTGTGTGCAGGCAGGAAGGAAGACAGGACCCAAAATGGAGGAATCACAGAGGCAAACTTAACTCAAAATACTCAGCTTTATTGCAGGAAAGCAACTGAACGAAAACTAACTAAACTGCAAAAACACAACAAACTAAACAGGCAGGCTGGCAAACAGAACACACAGTGAAAGTGAGGGTACAACACAACAGAGAGCAAAGGAAAACACAGGGCTCGTATACACAGGGGAGTAATCATGGAATGGGAAACAGGAGGAAGACAGCTGGGAGAGATTAGGGCTAACAAGACAGGGGGGAAGTAACACTGAACACACTGACATCAGACATGAACCTTCAAAGTAAAACAGGAAATAAGAAACAATTTACAAAGACGCAGACTGACACTGAACTAAATCTAGAATAATAATCAACAGAAATCATAATACAGAAATATACCAAAATATAAGAAACTGAAAAAGCTGGGTCAAAATGACCCATAACCGTGACATATTCAGTTACAGTGTATTATAAATCTGCATCACTGATTTGTGTCCTGAAATTACCTCTGGATCTTCTTTCTGCGGCCTTTGGGTTAAGGAGACAAGCAGAAACGACTTACTTAGTTACTTAGTTGAGATTTAGAAGCAGGTAAAACAAGAAAGGACACACACTCACACAGAACGCATTGCCAACCTTGTTATTGTTATCTTTGTGTATCATTCAGCATCACGCAGCACAGGCACTGGTGAAAAAAACTAAGATATGCAGTGGTCACATCTTACATCAGGCTCATTAGTATCTCTTTATTCATCTTAAGTTGCTGAATTTGTAGCAATACCACAAGCTTGTGAAAATCTCTTATGGTCAGACAGTCACACTGGACAACAGAGTGAGGGGTGAAAAAGTGCCCTCCTCTAAAAAGAGTGTGCAACACTCCAATTAAGTGATGTGCAGATTGAGACTAGCTGTGTCCCAAAACGTCGGCTGCATCCTTCGGAGGCCGCATTTGAAGGCCGATGACTTCACAGCCAGGCGACGAAGGCTGTCCCAATTCGTCAACTCCTTCAAATGCGGCCGACAAATGCGTTCTTCATTTCCCAGAATTTGAAGGATGGGTCGGGTGTGTCCTTCGTGGCCCACCATATCCCAGAATTCATAGCGCGGCCCAGCCAATTCCAGTTTCCAACAATGGCGGCCGCTACTAAGTTTTAATATTACTCTTATTAATCTTTCTGGGTCACAAGATAAACTTTGAACATATTTTCAGGCGAGAAAGTAACCATGTAAACTTCAAATATCTGCTTGGTTTATCAAGACATCGCATATTTTTCAAAAGTGCTCTGACGTTTTCAGAGACATCTGTTACCCACTAGCTCGATAGCTAACCGGGGGTTTCAATGGTCACTCGAGCCAGCGAGAGCAGCGGACCCCCGGCTTCATCGTTTTCAGACCCCCACTGTCTTTCACTACTCAGGTTAAACATGATATATAAGTCACTTGGATAACTTGAAAATGTAATTGTTTGGCTTTTTTTGGTTTTTTATTTGTTCTGGAGTAAATTAGTTTAGCAGAGATCAAAGTGATTAGATGAGATAAAATAAAACTTTATTAATCCATCAGGTGGGTTCCTCCGGGATTTTTCACACAGCTGAATAAACGTCAAACAGAAAATTGATTAAACAGAAGTGTGAGACGGTCGAGAATTCACGCCACTGTCCAGTTGTATTATAGATATCAAGGAGCAGACGGCTGAGTTTATTAAACTCTACCGAGACAGCGGTGACGCATATCCAAATCTGAAGGCTAGACTGTCCCATTTCACAGCCTCGCCTTCTCGGTCTTCGAAGGACCCGGCTCACGTAGACCGCGAAGGCCGGGTCCTCTGAAGGGTGCGGCCTACATTTTGGGACACAGCTACTGTGTTACCCAGAAGGCATCAACAATGGAACCCTGACAGCAGCTGTTTAAACAACTAGTCTAGTGAGGCTTGAGAAATTGATTATGTTTTTCAGTTATCTGTGATTTGTCTGGTCATTTTTACACATGATAAACATCTGCATGACTCTACAAACATTGAAAACAGGGAAAGCTTATATAAATCACTCAAGGCATTCCCTTGCTGAGAGTTTTAATTCCTTTACTAGCCCTGATATTATCAAAAATACTGTGGCTGATAGCTGTCAACATGTTCTAGACCTGAGAACAAAGCTACACACATTCGGGAGGTTGTCACAGGAGAATTTGCTCCAGGCCCAGGACCATCAGCAGCAACTGTAACAACCCAGGGGCTAGGGGCCCCTTTGTGGTCACAGTGAGTAGGTGTTGCAGTTTATTCTTCTTGACCTCACCAATCCATTTGATATCCCAGCTGGAGAAGAAGGGTCAGATGAGGCTGGAGTTTTTTTCATCACAGCTTTATTACCAATGCGCACTGGGAGACCTCTCTACATGCAGTCACAGCAAGCATCAAGTGGATCTGAGGACCCGTCCTCATACACACACCTATGTTACTATAGTGATACTATAGGTAACTGTTGTGGCTTAATGTTTACCTAGCTGAGGTAGCTTTTACTCCGCTTAGCTTTAAGGTCACATGAAATGCTTTGAGAATAAATGTCCACAATTGTCCTTTAAACAGGGGTGACAACGTCATCCCAACAAAACACACACTTACGAATCATTTCTTGTTCTTCTGATCTCCAGCCACACCCTTTTATCTAAGCAAACCTAAACACATTCTATTCTAATCGTTGTTTTATTCTACTCACATAGGGGATGTTGACTATGAAGTGGTGCGGTCAGACAGGGCTAGAGCCACAGATCATTTTTCCCCTCCACCTGGTTGCACCACACTCATAGAGCACCATTTTGATACCCATTCCGGAGTGTTCACACCCCTATAGATTACCTGAGCATAAAAGACACATTGGTTAGTCAGAGTCCAAGTAACAGCCTTCTCCCCTATGTACACTCTGTACCAATTTGTCACACTTCTGTTAGGCATGTTTGGAGCCCCTGCCATTTTCTAGCATCTCATGAACTAGGTTTGGATGGAGGGAGGTATAGCAGCTGGGGTACCACGCAGGAGGTAGGCAGGTACGCCCCCAAACAGACAAAACAGGGGTTGACTGTCCTGTTGTCTACCTCAGCTAGAAATTGTCAGACGGAGAAACCAGGTACAGCACCAGGTAGAAAAAGAAAGCCTGGCCATCCAGTGGGTAGTTGACTCCCTTTGTGATTATCTCCTGGGGCATCCGTTCACCCTCTGTTCAGCTCATGCACGGCTGAAAGATGCCAAGACCCAGAACACCCACTGGTGTCTGGCTCTCCAGCCTTTTAAGTGCAACGTGGTGCAGATGGTCGCAGCTAGACCTAGAATAGGAAGGGAGCTGAGACCACATGGTTCTGCGTGAGCAGTAACCTGCAGTGAGAGACAGTCGGTGATTACAGCCTGGAAAGGCTGAAATTGGAAGTAGAGAGTGTTGCACCTTAAACCCCTATGTGTGCATGTGTTGTGCTGGTAACATAATATCAGAGCATGTTACAACCACAGCCAGCAAATTCTGTTTCTGTTCTATCAGGATGTACTGGAGAGCATCATAAGGTATGGGATATCACTGTGATATGGCAATCTCTGCATTAAAGCAAAATATAAGCTGTCACAGTCTCCCATGAACCTGATGGGGAGGACTGAGGACCTCAAAATGCTGTCTGTGATACCAGCAGTGACCTGTGGAATTTCTTTTACTTTCAAGACTTTGGGGGTAAAAAATTGATTAAATAACTAAATAAAATCTATAATTGAAAGAAACATGTTTTTTAAGGGGTTTTTTTCTAGCCCAAACATTCATTCTGTGAATAATCAAGAAATATACTATTATATATACTACTATATACTACTATAACTATGCATAATTTTTCCGAGATTTCTGTTGGGACATGATCATCTGAGCTCCTCACACCACCAAACCCACCGTCCCCTCCCCACCTACTGCCCCCCCTTCAATTCCTCACATTTTCTATTTTTATTTCTCTCGAGTCTTGCTCTTAGAAATATTAAATGAATGTACGATATCATTATTGGATATGGATTTGTGACTCGAGTATATGGATACTAGATTTAAAAAGGGAAATTGTACACTTAATTAAACTAAAAACATGAGTTCTGCAAGAAAACCTGACAAGATGGAATTTAAAAAGTATTTTTTCCGGTTTCAGTGAGTAAAAATCTATAAAAGAAAAACAGTCGAAAGATCCTATGCAGTGTTTTGGTTGCAGAACTGTGTAACTGACATCTGCTAATTCATGAAACATGAAAAGGCAAGTTTCTCCTGTAGGCCATTGCACACACAGTGACAGTTAAGAAAACAACTGTAAGAACACAAGCAAAGTGAAAACATTGTTCAAGCATGTTCAGTCAAAACCTTTTGACCCTTTTAACTCCACTGGCATCACCTCTCCTTAGCTCGGTATTCCCATGTAGAGAGTGAGGAGGTGAGAAATATATCAGCTATCAACTCTGGTTTTAGACTAACATATTCAAACCTATTCCTCGTGATTCCTTGTAGGAAATAAAAAACTTACAACAATAAAACTGAAGGTATAAAAATACATTTTTAAATTAAATTTGTTCTTATCTTCACTAGAAAAAATCCTTTTTGCTCTACATCCATATGTCCATATGAACAGAATCAACCTTTTGGGATTTCCTTTCCTGTGCGACTCAGCGTGCATCAAGTCATATGCTGTTAAAAGTTTACTGAAAAATATACACCCTAAACCAGGTCTGCCATCAGGATTACATGACAACAAAGTGTGAAAGATGAGGGAAAAGGAATATGAAAATACAGTTGTAACCAAAAAACAGACACTTGTTGTTACTGCTGAGTAAATTTTATTGTGGATCTTTCCTGAAAATCAGGTTTAGAAGTTCTGCTGAGTCACGGTGAAGTCAGCAGCATTGTTGGCCCTTTCATCTCCGGTGAAACCTATCCAATAACTGTGTCATTTACGGTCTGTGTTTTTCCACTCACTGCAGTAATGGATTACCTATAACATAATAATTTAATTGCAATGGAACTTCTGGTGTGTACTGGTCTGCTGGAGCTACTGCTCAAAGACATGCAACTCACCACCCTGGGCTGAGCCCTTGTCTCTACAGGGAAAAACTGATATGTTTACCACATAAACAGGTTCTCAGCTGTTTTGGGGCTGAATCTTTTTCGATTTTTCCAGCCTATCCCCAGCAAACTTTTGTTTGTTTGGTTTGTTCTGCACACTGCCAAACAGTTCATTCAAAAATGAATATTTAAGTCAGTACAAGGTTTTTTTTTTCCTTATTTAGAAAAAATAACGTTTATCAAGTTGCCATAGGGTGATTATGACTATTCGCAAGTCCATTTCCCGTTGATTAATGCCTTTTAAATCGGAAAAAAACATTTTGATGGTTTGCTTAGCAAAGAAAAGAATCTCTACTGAAGTTTATTAGAAACTATTATGCATGTCATATACTGTGACATTGGCATTTATCCCCCGCTCTCGCTCTTTCTTTGCTGAGTTAATGAAGCTCACCTAGCAGTCTTTCTTTCTAATCTTTGTGACATCAATCATATTGAGGAGAAAGAAGAGGACGATAGACTATTTATTATTTATCTGCTATTTGGATCTCGGCGTTTAAGTGGGTTTTTCTATTCAATTCAATTTAATTTTAGTTATATAGCGCCAAATCACAACAGCAGTCGCCTCCAGGTGCTTTATATTGTAGATCGTACAATAATAGATACAGAGGAAAACCCAACAATCTTATGAACATATACTGGTCTTCCCAATTCACACCCCAAAAAAACAATTCCATTTTCCTTTACACACGCGTGTGCTCTGGTTTGTAAAAATAGGAATCCCGTCTCCTCCTCCGCCTGAACACAGTAAGTCACCTTTGGAAACTCCATGGTCACGTGACGTGGGTGTATTTAATCACGGAATTTCAAAACATCTACCGTTTCTAAACTCGACATGCTGTCGAAACAGAAGTATCGAGCGTCGCACCCAGATTCACCTGCAGTGCTCCACCCCGCTCGTCGGTAGTACTGTGATACTCTGTTTTGCAGTTTTTCTTGACTACAGAGAGGAGTCGACTGGAAAATACTTTTGTTGTAATGGCTCTTCCTGTGTTGCTGCTGCTGTGCACTGCTCCGCTGGTCCGGGGCCACGGCTCAGGTGTGGTTATAGACAGCTGTGAAGACATGGAACTCCACCACTCTGGGCTGAGCCCACAGACTGCACCGTCACCCTTCACTGTCACTACAGAGCAAAGGCGCTACGGACTCGGAGAGGATGTCATAGGTAAGTAAACATGAGTGAGAGAAAGCTTGACGGCCGTTGGTATGTCACTCGATTCAGTGGTTTATAAGGAAATGAATTATTGGTGAAATTTGTAGTGTGTTTTGGAGGTGATTTTGTGGGAGATGGCAAACCAGCGTGTGAACTATGATAAGATAAGATAAGATAAGATAAGATAAGATAAGATAAGATAAGATAAGATAAAACTTTATTAATCCCTCGGGTGGGTTCCTCTGGGAAATTCGGTTTCCAAAAGCACAGCACCGACAGAAGTTACAGAATATTATACACACACACATATATATATATATATATATATATATATATATATATATATATATATATATATATATATATGTGTATATATATATATATATATATTATATATATATTATATATATATTATATATATATACACACACACAGAGACATATATAAATAAAATATACGAAGGGGATAAATAGAATAAATAGGAATAAAAATACAAGTTACAATTTGGGATGTTTTTTGGAAATTAGCTTGTAATATAGTACAACTTTGTTTTGTGATCATCACATGACTGAAAACTGTCTGACTCTGAATAAAATGCAAACTGTTAATTGGGAGTTTGTTCTAGTTTATAGTAATAATACAATAAAGATGACTTGTACTTTAAGGTATTTCTTCAGCAGTGTAAAACAGAATTGTTTTTTAGCTGGTGAGAATAAAAACTCAGTGGACCCTTTCTTTGGTCAGATTCCACCTCTTAACCAAAAAGAGTTGACAGTATTGTATCTCCTGGATGAGGGTGGGTGGGTGGGTGGGTGTGCGTGCGTGTTTCCGTTGACTAGGTTGGCTAGTGAATGAGTTTTACACTTAAATAAATTTTAAATTATATATTTAAAGTATTAATCTAATTTAAAAATGTATTATTTGTCTTTAAATCAGAAATTTTATGAAAGCATTGTGATAAGTATGGTTTGTGGCTTGGCTGCAGAGGAGGGCTGGAACAGCAGGTTCAGGGCATCTTGACAGGGGGAGGTTGGCAAAACAATATGCTTTCTCTATTTTAGTAACCGCTTGTACCGACATCATGCTGCTGAAGTGGGAAATGAAGCACAAGCATAAACAACATATACCCGAGTTGTGTTGGGTCCTTTCGTGTCATGGTCCTGAGTGTGGTGACCCAGTTTTTGTGTTTTGTGCTCGCCTCTGTCAGTGCGCCCCAGGGCAGCTGTGGCTACAATGTAGCTTGCCATCACCAGTGTGTGAATGGTCGGATGACTGAATGTAGTGTAAAGCGCTTTGGGGTCCCTAGGGACTAAGTAAAGCACTATACAAATACAGGCCATTTATCATTTTGATTATTGATATTATTTTTATTATGTTTGATTACTCCCAGCTGTGCTCTCCTTCTGTGTGTCATTCCCTTGTTTCTCCCTTGTGTATGTAAGCCCTGTGTTTTCCTCTGCCTCTTGTCATGTTGTCCCAGTGTTTCTGGTTTCCATTGTTCCTATAGTCTTTCTGTTTCTAGTTATCCAGTGTTTAGTTCTTAGTTTCCATGTTCAGGGTTTTGGCTTGTTTATGATGAGTTTATTTTATGGAGTATTTTTCCCAGCATATAAAGCTGCTGCTTTAAGTTTCCTTTTCCGTGTACGAGTCCTGCATTTGGGTCCTTCATCCTGCCTGCCACACAGCCACACATGACATTTTGGATCATGTTGGAGCCCTAACCTGTGCAACCAACTGAGGCGCTTGGTCAGATTGTGATGCAGCTGGTGGCGACGCAACAGGAGCAGGCAGCAGTGCATCGCAAATGACTGGTGATGCTGCAGCCCCAAGTCGAACATCAGACAGAGGTGTTGGAAAACTCCCCCGCCATTTCCCCCATGACGCTTACTGGATGGTGGAGAAGGAACACCCCTAGGGTGTTTCTAGGGGTCTTTGTGGCTACAGAGGAGGCGTGCCGGTGGCTGGGTAAAGAGCGAACCCTCCGCTTGTTGCCGCTGCTCTCAGGGAAGGCCCAAGCTGTTGCTGTGAGCCTTCCCGCCACAGCGATGACAAATGATGTGATGGCTTGGCCTCCCAAAGATCATTGGCACTGCTTCTGGCATGTGGAGAAGCAACTGGCAAAGTGACTTCATGATGCCGCAGTCAGGTGGTTGCAGCCGTGGCTCTTCTGTAACTGGCCGGCGAGCCTCAATATTGTGGTGACATCGGCGCCACCCTTCCCCTGGTATAAGAGAGACATACTGGGTTCTGGTAAGGTACCAAGGGTGTACACGCCAGGTGCTGGTGGACCAAAGCATAGACAACATGTGCTGAGTCATGTCGGGTCCTTTCACAGTCTTAGTCGCGCCAGCTTTCTGGAGGTGTAAGTGTGATAGAAAGCGAAATGGCTGCCATTTAGCCCCAAGCAAGCTGCCTGATTTAGGCATTGTACCAGTCTAAGTTAACAGTTCATCAGTATATTTTAATGAAACTTTCGTAACTTACGGTAGATGTTTTTCTGTGTAAAACAAATGGCAGTGGATAAAGCAGCTACAAAGTTCACCTTTTTCCCCACGTTGGTGCTTGTTAAACAGGGAGACTGAAGGACTCGAGTAAAGGTTTTAATGGTGGTTACATTTCGAAGTGCTGCTGTTTTGGGCGCTAGAAAAATGTTTTCTTTCACTCCACATGAACCTCTTTGCTCTTTGTGTTGTGTGTAGACTGACTCGGGCTCCATGTTAAACTGTGATAACATCATTGTCACTGCGGCTGTTGTGTTATCAGTTTTTTTGTGTAAACAGAGGCTGCTTGGGCTTAAGGCTGTCATGACTGTTATGCACAGCCGTGCTCCTAGAAACATTTCTATTGTAAATATGTTTTAGCCGCAGATGTGGGCGACACGCTTGCATTTACATGTTGACAACTGAGCTCTCCAGTCATGCATTAAATGAAGCATCAACTCCTCCTAAAATCTTTGATAATTCTTTTTTCTTTCTCTTTTTTTGAAATAATAAAGGTATTTGAGTAAGTTGATCGTTGCAGCCCTAAAAGTGACTAAGGTTATTTTTCAAAAATCTTATTGTCAAAGAATAACACCAGTTTCATTCTTCTTCATTTTTGTTTTTCTGATTCCAAGTTGAGCTGCAGGGTCCAGCCTCTACACCATTTACTGGTTTCCTATTGGAGGCTAGAGAACTGGGAAGCAAGAGTCCTGTGGGTTCCTTTGCCATACCAGAAGGGGCTGCTCAACTCCTCACCTGCAGCCAGAGAGCTGTGAGTATTCTGGAAGTTAATTTGAGCAGCATGTTTATGTACTGGAACTTAAGTCTGCTATCAGTTTGATGCCAAAGTTTTTGCTGTCATTCTTTTTTTTTTAATATATTTATTTTTAAGTTTTCAATAACAATGTTCTTATCTGCCAAAAGTGCCATAATTGGCACCCCATTTATAACCGTCCCTTCAACATCTTTCCAGCCTGAGGAATAGGTTGGTGAACATAAACATATCAGGGGTCTTAATTGGGCTGCATAATAATAGTCACAAAGGCATTGTAAACTGATGCCCCATTTTTCTTCCAATAGTTGCATTGTTTTATATTTAATTCTTGCTCTTTTATTTTGCCAGATATACTTGGCCAATATTCTGTCATACCTCAAAATGTTTCTGTGGTATCCAAATCGGTAAGCTTTGAAATAGATACAGTAAGCGAGGGAGGACATTCATCCTAATTGATTCCACCCGAGACTGCAGCGTCAAGAAGGGAACAGTTTTCCATCTTTGCAAGTCTTTCTTAATCATTGAGAGCAAAGGGTCATAATTGGCTTCAAACAGTTTAGTTGGATCTTCAGTCAGCACAACCCCCAAATATTTGATGTGGTCTGAGTCCCAGTTCCATTTACCGTTATGCGTTTTTAATTTTAGTTGTTGGATGGTAGTTAAGCTTTAATACTTGAGTTTTATTCATGTTAATTTTATATCCTGAAAGAAAACCATAGTCGTCTAACAATCTCATCACATTTTAAAGTGATTCAGTTGGATTAGTCAAGAAAATCAATATATCATCAGCAAATAGGGCAACCCATGGGGGACCCCTGTTATTTCTACGCTTTGTCTTATATATTGACAAATAGAGAAAACAGAAGTGCGGAAGCTCCACATCCTCGATGGGTTCCTCTTTCTAGACTGTTCTAGACTGTTCTTTCTGCCTGTTGTTTTCTTAACCTTATGACAGAAGTTTTAATGCTTTTCCTCCTGTATCATAGTACCGTTGTTTTGTAAGCAGAAGGTTCTTTTGAACCTCTTCTATATTTATCGCATCTGTCTCCCTCCGTACTTCCTTTATTTTTGTCCTGACTGAGTTACATAGTGAAACTGAGTGTTCTTTCACTAGTTTTATAAATGTACTTTCTAGCTCTTGTAGTTTTTGCTTTCTGCACTTCTTTAGCACAGAGGAGATGGCTATGATCTTACCACGAACTACTGCTTTTAAAGCGGATGATCTGATATCTTCGTGTTGGTGTTGTTCCCACATCATCATAATAAATGTTGTTCAAGGTTCAACATTGCAAGTGATCGATCACCTTGTTGTGACGTAATACTTTTGCAAGCCAAGTGAGTCATTCATTTATGAAATTCCAATGTTGCAAGGACAATATGTATAATACTTACCGTTTATTAAAGAACAGTATCCTGAAATGCAAAGAATTCAGAATTTTGCTGGATCGGCAGACAGAGGCGGTTTCTCGCAAGTTAAGTACTTTTTTTTTTTTACGGCGTTTTTTTCCAAAGTTGCAAAAGTATGGCGTCACAACAATGTGATTGGTCATGATGATGTGGGAACAACACCAACACAAAGATATCAGATCATGCTTTTAAAGCATCCCATAGTGTTACTTTTGAAACCTCACCATTATCATTATATTCTAAATAAGATTGAATTTCTAATTTCAAAATGTCTTTAACTTCAGTTGTATTCAGAATGTTTGTATTTATCCTCCAGATGGTAGATTTTGTTTCATTGTTTATATTAAGTGTCAAATACACAGGCTCATGAGCTGAAATGGTACAGGTATCAATGACACATTAAAAAAATAATCTGTACCTGTTGCTTTTAAACATCAGGAAAAAATCAATTCGGGAGTAAACATTGTGTGCTGAGGAATAGTGGGTATAATCCCGTACAGTAAGGTTATGTTCCCTGCACATATCTCCGTTTCAAATCTCCATATTTTGTTTCCTTCTTCTGTCTTTGTTTCTGTCTTCATTTATTTTTTTGTGCTATTTGTATTTATATGTTCTATTTCTATTGTATATATTAGTCGGCATCTATGGGTGGACAACAAAAAAAGAATTTCATTGCACGGAGAAATGCCTTTTCTTGTGTGACACATGACAATAACATCTTGAATCTCCATATATCCACTATTCCAAGCTCTTTCATGTAATTCTTAACCTTTTTACTAATGCTTTTAGTATTTGTCCTCCCATTAGAACTATCCATTTTAGGATCCAGTCTTATGTTAAAATCACCCCCACATATTGGGCTTTGGGTTGTGAATAGCTCAAGTATCTGTTAGTAAAATCCCCAGTTGCTACCTGGAGGCATATAAACATTTAGCAGACTAACTAAGACTCCATCTATTTTACCCTTAACCATAGTGTATCTTCCCTCCTTATCTTTGTGGTCGGAAATGAAATCAAAATTAACTTTATTGGAAAGCAAAATTGCTACCCCTCTACGCGAGGAAAAATATACCTTGGAGTGTCCCATTCTGTTTAATTTTGTATGTTCACTATCAGTGAGATGAGATTCCTGTATATATGCTATCTGAACCTTAGTCTTTGTCAATTGCAATAGCATGTTTGCTGTTTTAATTGGATTAATTATGCCATTTATATTCAAAGAGACAAAAATTATAGGCCTACTAGACATCTGACTGTATTACAACCACAAAATCTCTGGTACTCTTCCCTTTTCTGCTCAGAGCAGCAATGTATAACAACATACAACAAAACACCTAACAAATGTGGCTGAGTATAGAAAATGTGCAGCATTGTGCAGGAGAGAACATATGACTTACGTGTCCTATATACAGTGTCATTAGTTTTTGTGACAAGTTAATTAAAACTATGCAGCAAGGTATATTGTGTTTGGCATGTCACTTGCACTCTCTCTCCCTTTATGCAAATGTGTGTCCAGAACTCGGCTGTGTCCCACACATCAGGCTTTAATAGCAGCTACGTTCAGGTGACATGGAGATCAGAACCATCAAGAGACATCAAAGCTGTTCATTTCTGGTAAATGGTCTATTAATTACATTTTATTTACCAAATCATAACAACAGTTGCCTCAGGTGCTTTATATTGTAAGGTAAAGACCCTACAATCATACAGAGAAAACCCCAACAATCATCACTACTATTAGCAAGATCTTTGGCAACAGTGGAAAGGAAAAACTCCATTTTAACAAGAATAATTTCATTGTCTGCCTTGCTCAAATTAGCAAAGCACTTTCATAAAGCTCAGGTGTTTATACCCCAGTTCACACTGGTTTTGGTGTCGCTGCAGTGCATCCTTTGTGCAGAATTCTACAACATTTTGGATCAATGTGACGAGCCCTGTCCTGACCTTCACTAACGGCAGAGCTGCTAGATCTGCAGGTGCCCTCACTACATCCACTGACAATGGCAGTTTACAACCTGGATCACTTGTTGTAAGTAACAATGTCTGTTTTGAACATAGTTTGGTTGGCAGTTTCATCCTACAAATGGACTGATTTATTATCTGTTGGCTTAGAGGCTGATGGAAGTCTACCATCTTCTGTATTCTGCAACTCCTCTGGGACTGAGCAGCTCAGAAAATAGAGCAGGTTGTCTGCTTAGGTTTTGGTGGTTCACTCACCAGTTTCTCGAGTCTGTACGTCACAGTGCATGTGTGTGAATGGTTATAAGGACCAGTTTATTTACTACAGTGGTCTCAAACTTAAATGAGCTGTGGGCCACTGCTGACACTGTCATCTCATGTGAGGGCCAATTTAGTGTTCAAGTAGCACAAAAACAAACAAGAAAATGCCCACAAATATTTCCGAAAATGTAGCATTTTGTTTTTAAAATTTCCAATATTGTATAACAAGACAAAACTGCAAATGTGAATGCATTTTTTTCTCACTTTTACCAAACTGAAGCCTTTCATTGAACTACCAAATAAACAAATTGGTACTCTCTTTCTGGCCACACGCCAGATTTGGTGATTTGGTGCCGTATAAATAAAAAAAATAAGATTACACAGTATATTCAAAATGATGATGCCAAAGTTTTCTCTTCCTGTGTGTGCAGAAATCAGCTGGACCCATCTCTAGTGCTGACTGTGGGGTCACCAAGGTGTGCTTCAGTCAGCCTTCAAACTGTGACCCAGCAGTCAGTGCTAGCTGTTATTTCATGTCAGCCAAGATGTTAGCCGGTGGTGAAGCTGTCCACTTTGAGATGACTGGTCCTTATGAAGGATATATTGCTTTTGGATTCTCTGATGATCAAAGAATGGTAATGTAAAGACAAAATTATCAGTCCCTTGAAATTAAAGTTAGGTTTTTGTTTATTTGTTTGTTTTTTAAGCAATAACAGCAATAAGCCTCTTGGTGTATTTGTATTTAAGAGCACCTGTTGGTGAAAAGCTGCTGTATCACAGTCATTGTTCACTTACCTCCAATTTGCATATTTCCTATAGGACTAATAAAATATTCTGATGATTCCCACCAATTTTGTGAGCAACGCTAAATCATTCACAACTTGTAAAACAGGCTAATTCATTCCAAATTTGTCTTTCCCCAGGGAAATGATGACATTTACGTTTGTGTTATGAAAAGCAATGGACAAGTTGAG
The DNA here is from genome assembly GCF_965226115.1 of Aulonocara stuartgranti. NCBI lineage: Eukaryota > Metazoa > Chordata > Actinopteri > Cichliformes > Cichlidae > Aulonocara > Aulonocara stuartgranti. The sequence goes on along the minus strand of NC_138947.1, from coordinate 3,870,990 downwards.
GTGGAACATATGTATTCAACAGGACGATCAAAGCCACAAGTTCTTCCTCTGGTACTACATTTTTTTGTGATAGCAGCGATTTATACAAGGCTAGAATGTTTCCATTCAGTTCTGTGGAAAAAGTGAACTGCATGTGTATTTTTTGTGAATTCCATCTTACTCCATAAATTACATCTGAGATTTATGTGTGTTTGTTTCCAACAGGGGAATGTTTATAATATAACAACGTCATTGCAGAACAGTGTCATCAGTTGTGTCTTTACTACCACAAACACAATTTCTATTGAGGGGACTTCTGGTTTCAACCAGTCCTACTACCTCTTGTTTTCCTATGGACCCAGCAACAATGGTAACATAATTTGATGTGTCAGATGGTTTGTTACACCAAACAAGTCAGTCTTTTAAACTGTTTGGAAAGGTCTCTTTCAAATGATACTTTGCAGGTGATCTAATAAGCACGTGTTTTTTATTGTTTACAATTGTACTCCAGTAAATACTTTTACTTGGAACGGTTATGCAGGGCCTTTGACTGTGGTTCCTTTTCCAATAATGTAAAAAGTGTCAAATGAGTTCACTTTTAATACCTCTGTCTCTACCAGTTTATGAAACTTGTTTCATAGGCATGCAAAGCTTAGTCTTTTTCCTTAAAAGGAATCCTAACCCAGCTTGTATCTAAATAGTAGATTACAAACTTGCACCTACTCATGCATTAGCTATTAGCTGAATGTATTATATGCACATAAAGCCGATGCCTTTTGGCCATATTCACTCTCACCTTTTTTTTTTTTTTTTTTCATTATTCCAACCAATGGGGTTTTTTTTTTTTTCTAGGCATGTTACACTTTTTCTTTTTCACATCAAGTTCAATGTCACACTATTTCCTTTTATGTATTATTCACTCATGAATCCCACTTTCAATTTATGCCACCACAAGAGAGAGATTGGTTGTGGTATGTGGAAACGTATTCATAGCTTATTCTGTGAAATTTAAATGTTGGTATGGTTAAATGTTATCCTGTGTGACACTCACACATGCATACACATATACAAGTGTCTGTAAACTTTGATATATCTTTCCTACAGGATCAATAAGAATCCATATGGGTACCTTCACCAGCAATAAAAGGATCAATATTAATAATCCCCTTGTTGTTGGCAAAGATGATGTTCCTGATATCATCAAAGCTCATGGTAAGACCTTGCACAAAGTGATACGTGTAAAATAAAAATGTTTTTTAGTCCAAAATAATCTCAGCAAAGTCCTTTGTCATTTTTTGCTAAGCTGTTCACAGCTAAATGATTTGAAAGTCCTTGGAAGATAAATGCTACCAGGAACGTCATTTCATTTGTACTTTTAGCACGATTAAAGTGTTTAATCTATAATACTGAGTAGACTTGCAGTCCTTTAAATTGAACTGCACATGTTTCACAGACACAAGTTACACAAACAAGGAACCAAAACAGTGGATGAGGTTGGACACATTAGATGGGTGGTCTCTTAACAATAACTGTCCTTTTTCATGAGACAAGGATATGCAAAACAATAATTTATAACAATCTTCAGATGTTTGAAAACTAATAGAATTTTGAAGACGTGAAAAACATTTCTGTGCCGCTTTTCTGCTAATGGTATACCTGTAATTATGGCAATGGACTCAGTTTCTTGGCCCAAGGTTGCTGTTTGGCTGCTCACTGTCTATATTACCTTTGCTCTGTTGACTCATTAGTTTAAATCCAGAATTTGACGACTACTGTCAAATGTTTCTGCTCTAAATTTTTAGTCAGTTGACAGACCACATGTTTACTCCAGGGGAAGAAATTCATCTTAACTCCTAAAACAAAGAGAAGTGGAGAGAATTTCAATATTTAACTGTGTTTCAGGATCACTCATGCTGATTGCCTGGATGACCACAGGATCACTCGGCATGATGGTTGCCCGATATCTAAAAAAAATGGCCAAGGGAAAAAAAATGTGCGACAAAGATCTCTGGTTTATGGTGAGACATCATAGACAAAACCATGTATTATCTTTTCAATGTGGAACCAAAGTTTTTGTAAACTAAACTAGGCTTGAAAATAACTTAAACTTGGTGTGTTTCCAGAATAAATTTCATGACTAAAAATATTAACTTCATAAGTAATTTCAGATATCCAATCCAATCCAAGATATAATAGACTTGTAAGACAGCTTGGTCCAAGCCTAATGTTATCTGGACAAATGTATTGGTTTAGCTGCCACAGTATCATGCTGTATTCTTTGTGTTCCTCCAGGTCCATGTTGGAGCAATGTGTCTGACGGTAGCAGCCACAATCATTGCTTTCATCCTTGTGTTCGTTCATTCTCAGGACTGGTCTGGGGTTAGTACACTGACTCTGCTAGATTCTAAGAATCTTAGTTAAGTTATGGTTTTGTACTATTCATTACAGCGACAATCAAATGATAAAACCGTGTTTCTCTGTAATAATATTTATTTTCTTATTTATTCCAACTAAATTTTATGTGTTGTTCACACAGAATTGGGGGTAATTGTTGAATACAAATTGTTGATTATATGAATGCAAATACCCTCCAAATTATGTTGCAACATTTAGATTTCATTTAATCCCAGTTTTTAAACCCTATATTTAAGTACAAATGTATTTATATAGCACTTTTCAAGATCATTTCTGCAAAGTGCTTCACAATCAAAATAGTTAAGTTAAAAAGAACTCCAAACGTTCCTCATTGAAGATTTAGTTGATATTGCGTGGACATCAAGAGTTTTAATTACATTAGGCACAAACAAGGACTTTGTTTTCTGTTTGAAGAAAATGATCAGCCATTCATTTTTTTAAATAGTCCAAACACCTATGCAAGACCTGTTGCTTAGAAAGTGCAAAGAGTGTGTTTATACACCACTTTGCATTTAATCCTTAGTTACTCTCTGGCTCTCGTCCATAACATTTTGCCTGTCGTGTCTCCCCATCACCTCCAACCAGTTGCAGCAGATGGCTGCATCACCTGAGCCTGGTTCTGCTGGAGGTTTCTAACAGAAAAGAAGGGAATATTTCCTTCCCACTATCACCAAAAGCTTGCTTCCACCAGTTGTAGTAGTGATGCAGAAACATTATGCCTTTTGACAACCAATCCACATATGAACAGGTTCAAGAAATAATTTGAGGGCTAAATGGAATCTGTGGGCTGCATCCAGTTAGTTTCACTTTAGTTTTTTATAAAACAGTCATCTCATGGTGCTTTACATTAGAAGGATGAGCCAAGGGAGTTTAATATAATTCAACTTAATATGAATGCGATAACCATACCAACCAGGTATGGACCCCTCCAACCCTTGGCTTTGGTGTGCAGAAACAACTCCCGTGTAACAGTAGGACCCTCTGGCAAAACCAGACTGAAGGAGGACGATCATCTCCAGCTTTTGGTTGTGATGTGATTGTAGAAGAGAATAGCGACACCATGTAAAACCTAAAGGACAAAATGCAAACTATGGAGATGACAAAAAGTTGGTGCATATTTATAAGCCAATATTGCAAGTCATTAAGACAAAAGGCAAGTGGAGCAGAAGTGCCCCTCATGGGAGGTACATCTAGAAATGATTAAGTTCTCATGGTACTCTCAAAGGTACTCGTACTTTTCACTCTGGGGTTATTTGTGGAGGCTTTACCTTCACTTGGGTAGTAGAGCAAGTCATCTATCAAACAGAAGGTCCATAGATCAATCCTCAGCTCCTCCAGTCTGCAAGTTGCATCCACAGGCAAGATTAATATACCCCTTCAAAGTGTTTTTTTTTCTTTTCTCTTGATATTCATTAAGCACTCTTTAGTTGTGTGTTTCAGCTCTCAGACTGATATTTATGCCCCATGATTAGCACTGTTAATGTGTTTGGTATCCAGGGAGCACATCCAGTGTTGGGGTGCCTGGTTATGATCCTCTCACTCATCCAGCCTATCGGGGCCTTGCTGCGCTGCGGACCACAACATCACCTGTATGTATCCATCTGTGTGTGTTTAATTAATATACTATATCATGCCTATACACATTTAAGAATACTCTGTTCAAATATTATTTAAAAAAAAATTAAAAATGGCCTCACTTTTTTTTTCTCTACAATTATTTAACAAATTTTGAAAACACGATAAACCAAAGGAATGGGGCAGTACATGCTTAATGACTAAATGCACTGCTCACTCGGCAAAGTGAGGTTATAAAGTTATTTGATAACCCTAAGAGTTGTATTCATACTTCAGCCATAAAAGTTTTTAAAATTTCAAACTTTTGCAAAGTGTAGCCTGCATGTGCTTTATCAGAGCACACTTTCACACTGAAACACCAAGTAGGAAACTAATTTGCACATGACTCGTGAAAGTTATTCCTTCCTCTTAGTAATAATGGTACTTTTAATAAATATAGCCTGGTTGTAGCTTTGGAGGCCAGACTCAGTAAATGAAATATTTTTTAAGTGAAATATAGATTTAGTAAAATTGTATGTTCAGTAATGATACTTGTTTTCATAAATTGGATGCAGGAGAAATCTTAGACAAGAACTTCAGAAGCTGATGATTTTATAGTTCTTCTCTTTTCTTTGATAGGAGGTATCTGTTCAACTGGACACATTTTTTAAATGCGGTGGTAATAAAATCTATAGCTGGTAAGCTTGTGTTTTACTTCATTCTACCATCTTGCATATATGAATAGAATAGAATAGAATTCAACTTTATTGTCATTGCACATGCACAGGTACAGGGCAACGAAATGCAGTTTGCATCCATCCAGAAGTGCTTAGTGATATAGATATATTACAATATATATTAGCAATAATATAGATATGTAAGTATATTACAGAAATGGGTCTATTATGTTATAATGTACACGGTATGAAGTATGTTGTGAATATTCTATAACTACAAGTATGTACAGGCTGTAGTGAGTACAAGCTATGTACAGGATATGCTAACATTTTCAATAGCAGACACACTGTCACCCATGCTGCTCGTCTTAAAATGCCTGCTTCTTTGTGTCACACAGTGGCAGCCATATTTACAGGCCTGGACAGGATTGACAGTGATGATGGGTGGCTATTGAAAGTGATGGGTGGCTTCTTTGCCTGGGAAGTTCTCTTCATCATCATTTTGGAGGTCCATGATTGGGTAGTTAAACACAGAGGTAAGCCTTTTTTTTTGCATTTCAGTGATGAAGGAAAAAATCATCACTACCCATATACACTTTAATGACAAAAACCAATCTAGACCCAACAGTCCATTTGCACGGTGAAGAGCCACCTGATCAGTTCAGCAGCATTTAGCTGACTGAGCGAAGAGTATAACCCCTGTACACCTCAGAATGTGGTTGGATGGGTAAAATAAACAGCACTGTATCACAAGATTTTCTGTGTATAACACAGCAGCATCAAATATTGGTATTTATGAATTGATGAGTGAAAACGCGTAAGAATGTCTCAATGGTAGTCTGCTGGAACAAAAGCTGTTACACTTTAACTGTGCTGAAGTACAGCGACAAAGGAATCTTTATCTTTCGATTTATTAAATGCATGAAAATACTCTGGGAATACTATACACGAAGGCTCAGCTCATGCACCACCAACCTAATGTTATCAGAGAGAACTTGCATTGAAATGTCTCAACTGAGACTATCCAATTTTGGACACGTGTAGTTTGACAATGCTGTGGCTCAATGTGTGGCTCAGTCACACAAATTATTAAAAAAAAATATGATCACAACCTCTTTGTGTCTACAAAAACTGGTTAATGTTTGGTGATTTTTAAAAAATGTTTTACCCCCCCGTGCCGCACACACTTTCCATGACCAATGGCAACTTGACATGCTAAATGTTTACATAGAGCTTCCAGCACATTGTTATCGTTCTGAAAGTTGTTGTTTTTTTGTTTTTTTTCAATCACCACAACTACTCAACTCGACTCAATTTTATTTAAATTGATTTCAAATTGTTCTTCTTCTGTTAAAGCTTAAAACGAATATCATAACTCAACCTGTATAAATAAAATGATTAAAAACATAGCTGACTGCTTTAGTTCACTTCAGTTAATGTGCCCTGCAATATTTCACTGTTCTTTGCTCTGGGTTTCAGATGATACTGCTGATCAAATGGAATCAGCATTGGTAAGCTGAAAGAAATATAAAAGCAAGCAATCACTGATTGCCACAAGATGGAGTATTTCTAATATAATTTTACTTTTTTTGTCAGGTCAAAGGTGACAGTTGCCTGATCGCTGTGTACCTTCTGGGAAACCTTTGCTTTTTGGTGGCACTTCTGGTTGGAATTGGAGAAAAATGAGCAGCAGCAGAATCTTCCAGAGTGTTTCCCTGTAGTTTTGTTGAATTTTATCATCAATTTTAACATACTTGATGAGAGACTGCACTGGAAATTCAGACCCACTGATGCATCAGTTGGCGAATCCTGGAAAGTTTCTCAGTAATGTCTTTAAAAAATATTACTTATGTTTTTTTTCTCTTTTGCTTTTAGTTGATAATTAAGGTGTACTTTCAATCAGCATTCAATTTCACTGGGCCAAGCATTACTGTCGTGTGTGTGTGTGTGTGTGTATAATATGTCTCACAGTTGCAAAGAAAGAAGTAGTTTCAGTCGCCTTTAGCCTCCACTCTGGCTGCCAGGTAAACCAGTTTCATTTTACAAGCTGGTTACATTTTTTAAGCCAAACAGCAATTTTGTATTAAAAAGTACTTTTAACAATTTTTCCTTTTACATTTTTAAATCAGGTCAACTCGACCCACATCATAATGGGAGGGTTAAAGCCCTTTTCACACATTAACATCTGTTAATATGACAGCATCTATGTATGAATCTGCACCTTTGTCACTTTCATTTGAAAAAAAAAAAAACTGTCATTGATTCAGCTCCTGAACTTCCCATTTAATGTACATTTTTTCATATATTTCTAATAATCTTGCTGTCAATAACAACTGACAATAAGACAACAAATTTTTAACTTCATTAAATTGAAAATTATGTATGTCAGTGTAGTAGTGTTAAATGCTTACCAGGTTCAGATGAAAATGAAGAAACTCCACTCAGGCAAGTCTGCTGGACCAGATGGAGTGAGTCCCCTCAAGGCCTGTGCCCCCCAGCGTTGTGGAGTCTTCCATAAACTGTTCATGCTGAGTCTGAAGAGGGTCCCAGTGCTGTGGAAGACATCAAGCCTCGTCCCTGTACCAAAGACGCCACGTCCCAGTGGCCCCCAGGATTACAGGCCTGTGACACTGACCTCCCACATCATGAAGACCCTGGAAAGGCTCATCCTGGACCAGATCTCACCCATTGTCAGACCACATCAGGATCCCATTCAATTTGCTTACCAGCCCCGTCTCACAGGACGCCATCATCTATCTGCTCAATCGTGTCTACATCCACCCGGACCAGCTGGCGAGCACTGTGAGGTTCATGTTTTTTTTTTTTTTACTTTTCCAGTGCTTGGTGATAAGCTAACAGCGATGCAGGGGGATGCTTCTCTAGTGTCCTGGATTGTTGATTACCTGACAGGAAGACCACAATATGTGCGTCTTCCACATTGTGTGTCTGACAAGGTAATCAGCAACACAGGAGCACCATAAGGGACCATCCTCTCCCCCTTCCTCTTCACCCTCTACACCACAGACTTCAGCTGCTGCACAGAGACCTGCATCTTCAGAAGTTTTGATGTAAATTTGTAAGTTTTGATGTAAATAAATTTGCGGTCAATTTAGACTCAATTCAAAATCTCCTACTTGGGACGAACACTAAATGTAAATAGCTGACTTTCTAAATAAACCTATCCATCTTTGCAAGGTCAATTTTTGCTTTCACTAAATTCCAAATGTTTAGCCATAATTAGCTTAGCTGTCCTACTCTTGTTACTGCTCTTTCCTACTGCTGTTACAATCAAATGAACATCTCTGCAAAGATAAATTAGCTGAGACCTTAGGTTGATGGTAGTTACTAGCAAACACAGAAACTTACATACACTATATAGTACAGTTCTATGATACATCACCAAATAGAACAATTTGTGGCAATGCAGACAAGCAGAGAAACAGTTTAATTAGTTGAATTTGTTCACTTGATCGGAGGTGTGTTTCCTGCAGATATACAACATCGGATCTCAATGATTTTAAATGAGTAAAAGCCCTTGTGCGTTTAACCGGATTATTTATACCTTTAACATTCCAGCTTATAAAACGAAGAGCAGATGACTTTGCGAGCTTGCCATTCAGGTACCAAAATGCAGGTGCAGAAAAAATATGTCCCAACCTCTGGAATAATAAATCTTTCGTGCTTGAATCGATACGGTCCAATATCCTCTTTTCAGAGCTAGCAATAGCTCTCATAATCTCACTCATGTCATGGGGTGGTGCCTCCGGTCTGTCCTCAGCATGGTCCTGTCAGGATCTGACGGCGCCCTGACCGGTCGACCTGCCAGTGTGTGTGTGTGTGTGTGTGTGTGCGTGTGTGTGTGTGTGTTTGTGTGTGTGTGTGTGTGTGTGTGTGTTCACCCAGGGATTGACGGAGGATTTACGGACACTAAGGAAGCACTTGGAGGAGAGAAGGGCACTCACTACTAGGGCTGGGTATCGTCACAGATTTCTAGAATCGATTCAATTCCGATTCACAAGGTCCCGAATCGATTCGATCCACGATTCGATTTAATTCGATTCGATTCGATTTAAATCTGGGAAATTTTGACAGTCAGAAATATTATAATTCAGATCAGTACATTTACATATTTTTGTATCAATAAAAAGGAAGCTGACACACGCAAGACTTTATCAAAGGTGTAAGCATCACAGCAGATGCCTTTGTGTCAAAGTAGCTGAAGATAAAACACAGAAAAACATGAAGGTGGTTTTCCTGGCCTGGGATTTTATAAAAATATTCTGCAGTACATCAAAAACGAAAGAAAACCATTAATCAACATATGAACATTACCTCTGAAGTTACAGAGGTTTTATTAGAGACACGGTTAAGCGTTTTGCATTTTGAATAATTTTAAAAAGTTTAAATTTGTTCAGTATTGAACAGCAGAAATGAGGTTTTCTTTTCGGAAGAATGTAAAAGGGAAAAAAACAGCGGCCGACAGCGCTGTAAACAACGGTAGACTTGTGCATAACAAGCAAGCGAATAATGAAGAAAGGGAAACTGTTCTTGAAGTACACAGAGAGAGAGAGAGAGGGCGAGAGAGAGACAGAGAGACAGAGACAGAGAGACAGAGAGAGAGAGAGAGAGAGCTGTGCATCGCGGTGGAAGCAAAACAGTAAAAGTCAGAGTGAATTCATGACGATGTTTATGTGAATCTTCTTTTGCTGCTGGTTCGGTCAATATTGTTTGGAAAGAGATCAAACTAACAGCTTTAGAATCAGCGCATAAAGGGCGTGAACACAAAGCGCGGACCCGCCGACAGATCAGAATCAGTGAGCTGTCGGCTTTCAGCCCCGACCGTGTCCGTGCCGTCGGGTGAGAAAGGCGACATCTAAATGATTCTGATCCGCGGGTCGTGCTGTGTGTTTAAGTCTTTGTGCAGAATCCGTGTTCCTGCTCTCATTTACTGTCTTAGCTGTTTGGTGGTTCTTGAAATTTTGTAAGATGTCACCAGAGATTCTGGCATTTCGGGCAAAATAAATTTATATTAAAAAAATCGATTCAGGATTTTAATTAATCGATTTTACGTTATCCAAGCCATAATCGATCTTAATCAATGAATCGATTATAAAAACCCACCCCTACTCACTACCACGCACGGGCTTACACGGAAGGAGGGACGCACTATCACCATTGTTGCACATTTGAGCTGTTGTCACATTGCTGCACTGTAAATAAATGCACTGTCATTATTTCTGAGCTCTGCGCCTGAGTCCACTCTTTAACAACCGTGACAGGTCCGAGGCTTTTGCGGCCTGCTCTTTCCCCGATCTAGTTTTGCTCATATTTCGTACACCGTAGCCTTGAAGATGTAAAAAGTGCCTCAGAGCAGCACACGGGCGTGTTATCATACTGTTGTTAAAAGTTCGTTAGTTTTGGAGCAATGGAATTATGAAACAAGTTAGTCCATTGAGGAGCCCTGTACAACACGTCTTCACATGGCTACCAGACACGCCCCCCGTCATTTTGTTATTATTCAATTCAGAACTGCCCAGACCAGACACAGTGACGTTTCACCAGAATCCCTTTGATCTCTGGTCTTCTTTATGACATCAGCACACGAAAACCTATAAATAGGGGAGAGGTTCTCACTCTTGTCAGTCTTTCAAAGAGAGTGGAAGAATTCACTAGGCAGGAAACTACTGGAAACTTGCGTTTCTGACACAGTCGACGGTATTTTTAAAAAATCTTTTAGTTGGTACAGAGATTTAGCATCAACTTCAATTTGAAATATGAGTCTGTCAAATCCTGTTGTATGCAACATGAGAGCCGAGAACGAAAAACTTAAACAGCAAATCAAAGAGCTGAAAAATGAGAATAAAACTCTCAAACAACAAAACTCTACCATACGTGACCTTAAAGTCGAGAACGCCGACCTTAAGGAGCAAAAAAGAGAGCTCATAAATGAGAACAAGATTCTCCAAAAAAACATTGAAGTTCTCTTCAAACGAAGTGGGTTCTCTAAAAACAAGAGGAAAAGAGACCTGCAACTAGAGAATGAAACAATTCACTTCAAAATTCAAGAGCTGGAATATTGGAACCAAATTCTAAAGGATTTAAACAGCTCCAAAACCAAAGAGATCCAGCAACAGAAAGAGGTGATGCAGGAAATGGAGGCAGAAATCAGAGAGTTGCAAAGCAGCAAGACAGGCTTGGTTATAAAAGTGGGAGACATGGAAAAGGACAACCAGTCTTTAAGAGAGGAAAATGATGTGACGGTAAAACGCATGTGTGAGCTGAAAAGGGACTTTGAAAAGGAAAAAGATGACATGCAACAGGAAATACAGGCTGTTAAAACTGAGCTCCATCAGGCAAACACAGCCTTTAAAGAGTTACAAGAGAGTGAAGAAAGAAAAAGGATCATGAATGAGGAAAACAAAACAACGGACAGTGAACAGCTCAGACAGACCCTGGAACGCCAATGCTTTGCACATGAAATTGACATATTGAGGCGGCATAACGAACTTCTTGAACAGGACCTCCAGGAGCTTTCCAAAAGGAGTGGTGATTCTCAAAAAGAACTGAAACCACACGATGAGGGTGTGAAAGGAGAATCACGGATCTTCAAAGCCACTGAGAAAGACTCCGAACATGATTTTGAAGTGACCAACAGAGAAAAGGAGTTGTTGTGCCATGAATTTGAGGAAATGAAAAGAGAGCTTGAAGAGGTCAAGAAAAATCAGTATGATTTACAGGAAGAACATAACAATCTGATAAACAACTACGATGTCCAAGTTGACATACTCAAACAACAAAATAAGGCCTTAGAAAATACGGTTAGTGACCTTACCAAAAAGATGTGGAATGGACGGGAAGCGATGAGACAAATGGAAAAGAACTTTCAAGAACAAAGGAAGCTACTCGAAAATCTCCGAGGAGAATTCGAGGAAATTTAGCACAACTACGACTTTGGCCCTCCCTATTAAACCTGGTTAACGCAGGTTCAATAGGGCTATAACTTAGACAATGGAAGTTCATTTGATTTAATTGGCCCAAAATGAGTGACTGCACCCAGACACTCAGTAGCAAAAAAATTACAGAGATTCAAGAGAGAAAACTGTTTCTGCATAGACTCCTATAGTACTGCAAGTCGTGTCATCGCTTGGTGTCCTGCATAGAGTGCAGGTTTAAGGTATCTACGTATCTTTCAGAATTAGAAGCTATGCTGCGTCAGGGGTTATAACAGCTGTGCCCCCCCCCCAACCGGTCGAGGCAGATGGCCGCCCCTCACTGAGCCTGGTTCTGCCGAAAGTTTCTTCCTGTTAAAAGGGAGTTTTTCTTTCCCACCGTCACCAAGTCTAAGGAGCTTGGAGAAAAGCGCCTGGACTTCTTTAACTCAAAGAAGTCCAGGCGCTTTTCTTTCCAAGCTCCTTAGACTACTATGGCCTTGATGACTGATAACCTTCACAGACACTGTCATCAAGGGTTTGCTCACAGGGGATCATCTGATTGTTGGGGGGTTTTCTCTCTTATATTGTATGGTCTTTACCTTACAATATAAACAGCCGAGAAGCGGCTATTTTTGCGATCCGGTGCTTTAGAAATACATCTTAGCTGAACTGAACTCCATAACATCTGGACCGAAATGCCTACACACAACGGTAGGCATTTCAATCAAGAGCTCTGTCCAAAACGTTCAATGACAAGCATCAGCACCAGGATTGTTTTTTAGTTCACCAACAGTTCATGTTCCCTACCCATTTTTTATTGTAACTGCAACTTTGTAAGACTGGGTTGGGAGATGTTCTTGTGGTGAGCTTTTATTTACATAATTGGTTTCTTTAATAGTGAAATAAAATAAATTTGTATAACTGGAAACAGCGTTCTCCTGTGTGATTATCACATTGTATTCTTTAAACCATATAACAGAATATATAATATATATAATTTACTCATAGTAATATTAATATCTAATGTGATTGAGTTTCCTTATCTCTACTTATGTGCTGATGTGTTCACTGAGGTCATTGTATGGTCCATTTTGGCTGCATTTCCATGTTTTAAACATGAAATTTGCTTATTTAAAGGGTGTCTCATGTATCTCTTATGCAGAAATATGTGTTGCCTAGCTGGACAAATGTAGCACAGGTCTACTATTATTGGTCACGTGTGTTTTCCCCCCCAGCCATCATGTTCTGTTTGTGCTTAGTTATGTCCATGTCTTATCTCCTGTCCCCTTTTCCCTCTGTATGTATTCACAGTGTACGTGTTCCTCGTCGGTTCGTCATGCTAAGTCTGCGTGTCTTATTCCGTCATGTGTCATGTATCACTCCAAATCTCACTGACTTTAACTAATAATAACTGTTTGCTGAGTGTTATGTCTAAAAGGTATTGCACAATCGCCTCTAGTAGAGGATCAGGTTTGTTTTCCACTGATAATGGATTTTAACATGACTGACCAATGATTGTGGAGCACGTCAATGTAGGATCTTATAAATACAACGAGCAAACTTAAATGTTTTAAAATGTTCAAAAAATTAATGTATTATATTTCTGAAGTATGACGGAAGGAAAAAGTTACATTTTTTTCATATTTTAAAAAAAAATCCATGGGTTTAATGGGTCCATCATCACTATATTGAGGGCCTTGTATAATAGCCCAACTGAAAAAGTAAAGATTAACGGTGAACTTTCAGATGCTTTCAAGCTTGAAAGGTCCACAAGACAAGGATGCCCACTGAGTCCACTCTTATTTGCTATTTTTATAGAGCCATTGGCTGAAAGGATTAGGCAGAATGGGAACATAAAAGGGATTAATATCACTGGAAGTGAGCAGAAATTGGCCTTGTTTGCAGATGACATTTTGGTTTACTTATCAAACCTACCAAATCACTTATGGAGCTCATGTCAGTGTTAAAGGAGTATGGGCTATACTCGGGATATAAATTGAATATACAAAAAACACAAGTTCTTAGTAGCTTTTATAGCCCTCCCCAGAATCTGCTCAACAAATACAAACTAAGCTGGGACAAAAGAACTATCAAATATCTGGGCATAAACTTATCAATGGATATAACTAGCTTGGAAGAAATCAACTACCCCCTACTTAAAAAAGATATCATGCTAAATATTAGCAGATGGTCTATCTAAGCATTTCTTCTAGAGTGGACATCATAAAAATGAATATGCTCCCAAAGATATTAAACTTATTCCAGTCTGTTTCTATAGAAAACCCTGATAGATACTTTGTAGAGTGGGATAGGACCCTCTCAAGATTTATATGGGCGGGTAAAAAGCCAAGAGTTAAGTTCAAAACACTTCAGCTTCCCAAAGATAAAGGAGGATTAGGCATCCCTTGCCTACAGGATTACTACAGGGCAACACAAATAAGAAATCTGGTGGGCTGGTGTAAACCCGGATACTGTTCAACAGAGAGACGAATCTGGCATTGATATCTGACATCACAACAGAGAGACGAATCTGGCATTGATATCTGACATCACAACAGAGAGACGAATCTGGCATTGATATTTGACATCACAACAGAGAGACTGGATGTCAATGTCAGAAAGATGACTGTGATGTCAGAACCCTCTAAATCTTGTAATTTACAGATGGTAAATGGCCTGTATTTGCATAGCGCTTTACTAGTCCCTAAGGACCCCAAAGCACTTTACACATCCAGTCATCCACCCATTCACACACTGGTGATGGCAGCTACATTGTAGCCACAGCCACCCAACAGAGAGACGAATCTGGCATTAATATTTGACATCACAACAGAGAGACGAATTTGGCATTGATATTTGACATCACAACAGAGAGACGAATCTGGCATTAATATTTGACATCACAACAGAGAGACGAATTTGGCATTGATATTTGACATCACAACAGAGAGACGAATCTGGCATTAATATTTGACATCACAACAGAAACGAATTTGGCATTGATATCTGACATCACAACAGAGAGACGAATCTGGCATTAATATTTGACATCACAACAGAGAGACGAATTTGGCATTGATATTTGACATCACAACAGAGAGACGAATCTGGCATTAATATTTGACATCACAACAGAGAGACGAATTTGGCATTGATATTTGACATCACAACAGAGAGACGAATCTGGCATTAATATTTGACATCACAACAGAAACGAATTTGGCATTGATATCTGACATCACAACAGAGAGACGAATCTGGCATTGATATCTGACATCACAACAGAGAGACGAATCTGGCATTAATATTTGACATCACAACAGAGAGACGAATCTGGCATTAATATTTGACATCACAACAGAGAGACGAATCTGGCATTGATATCTGACATCACAACAGAGAGACGAATGAATCACTTATGGAGCTCATGTCAGTGTTAAAGGAGTATGGGCTATACTCGGGATATAAATTGAATATACAAAAAACACAAGTTCTTAGTAGCTTTTATAGCCCTCCCCAGAATCTGCTCAACAAATACAAACTAAGCTAGGACAAAAGAACTATCAAATATCTGGGCATAAACTTATCAATGGATATAACTAGCTTGGAAGAAATCAACTACCCCCTACTTAAAAAAGATATCATGCTAAATATTAGCAGATGGTCTATCTAAGCATTTCTTCTAGAGTGGACATCATAAAAATGAATATGCTCCCAAAGATATTGTACTTATTCCAGTCTGTTTCTATAGAAAACCCTGATAGATACTTTGTAGAGTGGGATAGGACCCTCTCAAGATTTATATGGGCGGGTAAAAAGCCAAGAGTTAAGTTCAAAACACTTCAGCTTCCCAAAGATAAAGGAGGATTAGGCATCCCTTGCCTACAGGATTACTACAGGGCAACACAAATAAGAAATCTGGTGGGCTGGTGTAAACCCGGATACTGTTCAACAGAGACACGAATCTGGCATTAATATTTGACATCACAACAGAGAGACGAATTTGGCATTGATATTTGACATCACAACAGAGAGACGAATCTGGCATTAATATCTGACATCACAACAGAGAGACGAATCTGGCATTGATATTTGACATCACAACAGAGAGACGAATTTGGCATTAATATCTGACATCACAACAGAGAGACAAATTTGGCATTGATATTTGACATCACAACAGAGAGACGAATTTGGCATTGATATTTGACATCACAACAGAGAGACGAATCTGGCATTAATATCTGACATCACAACAGAGAGACGAATCTGGCATTGATATCTGACATCACAACAGAGAGACGAATTTGGCATTGATATTTGACATCACAACAGAGAGACGAATTTGGCATTGATATTTGACATCACAACAGAGAGACGAATCTGGCATTAATATCTGACATCACAACAGAGAGACGAATCTGGCATTGATATCTGACATCACAACAGAGAGACGAATCTGGCATTAATATTTGACATCACAACAGAGACACGAATCTGGCATTGATATCTGACATCACAACAGAGAGACGAATCTGGCATTAATATTTGACATCACAACAGAGACACGAATCTGGCATTAATATTTGACATCACAACAGAGAGACGAATTTGGCATTGATATCTGACATCACAACAGAGAGACGAATCTGGCATTAATATCTGACATCACAACAGAGAGACGAATTTGGCATTGATATTTGACATCACAATAGAGAGACGAATCTGGCATTAATATTTGACATCACAACAGAGAGACGAATCTGGCATTAATATTTGACATCACAACAGAGACACGAATCTGGCATTAATATTTGACATCACAACAGAGAGATGAATCTGGCATTGATATTTGACATCACAACAGAGAGACTGGATGTCAATGTCAGAAAGATGACTGTGATGTCAGAACCCTCTAAATCTTGTAATTTACAGATGGTAAATGGCCTGTATTTGCATAGCGCTTTACTAGTCCCTAAGGACCCCAAAGCACTTTACACATCCAGTCATCCACCCATTCACACACTGGTGATGGCAGCTACATTGTAGCCACAGCCACCCTGGGGCGCACTGACAGAGATATTTAATTCCAAATGATTTGACTGCATCATTGCGTCTTTGAGTTATGACCCAAACTCTCTATCAACTTTGTGAATAAATTCACGTCCCCCTGTGACCTCATAATTACACCACAGTTCAGATGGCATGAATGAGTCATGAGGTCACACCAACAGTGACAACATCAGCAGTGACATCACTAAAGTTGCCAGGTGAGTCCATAAATAGAACCCGTGACGTGGAGCAGGTACCGCCGTTTTGGACAATGCCACGACGCAGGTATAGACGCAGACATGCGAGGTCTTCTCGCCCCGTTCGCAGACACAAGAGACCCCACAAGGCCTCGGGTGTCCGCAGACGTGGGAGAAGATACCGTCGCAGACATTAGACAATCTCAATAAACATGTAGGATGAACATCAAAACTTTGGTCCAATCAAGTTTTTTTTAGATAACATATGTTGTTGTTGTTCTGTGTGTGTTTGTTATCAATGTTGTGGAAAAAAGTTAAGCTTAGTAAGCCATCAAGCACTGATCACTCGTAGAAGAGCACCAATAGGAGACAGAACTAATTAGAAGGTGTTATTATTCAGTCTGTACATCGAATAGAAGGCACTAACCACAAGGTGATCTTCAATTCATCTCTGTGTGAATGTGAACGGGGCGAGAAGACCCCCACTAACTGCATGTCCCTAGACTGTGGGAGGAAGCTCGAGAGAACATCCAGACTCCACACAAAGACCCCGGCCTGATGAGGCTAGGGTCCTGAGTTCGATACCCTAAACTGAACGCAGGACAGAGGAAGGGATGGGTGATGTTCATGTGCGCCCAGGTGTATGATGTGGCTCTTTGTCTGTGACTGGTTGGCTGTCCCAGCCCTGGCCCTTCATGTATTTCAGTAATGTCCTTTTCTCCCGTCTCGTTTACATGTTTTTCCCTTGTGACCCATTCCTTCTGTCACGTGTGTTTCCCCCCCAGCCATCATGTTCTGCTTGTGCTTAGTTATGTCCATGTCTTATCTCCTGTCCCCTTTTCCCTCTGTATGTATTCACAGTGTACATGTTCCTCGTCGGTTCGTCATGCTAAGTCTGCGTGTCTTATTCCGTCATGTGTCATGTATCACTCCAAATCTCACTGACTTTAACTAATAATAACTGTTTGCTGAGTGTTATGTCTAAAAGGTATTGCACAATCGCCTCTAGTAGAGGATCAGGTTTGTTTTCCACTGATAATGGATTTTAACATGACTGACCAATGATTGTGGAGCACGTCAATGTAGGATCTTATAAATACAACGAGCAAACTTAAATGTTTTAAAATGTTCAAAATATTAATATATTATATTTCTGAAGTATGACGGAAGGAAAAAGTTAAATTTTTTTCATATTTTAAAAAAAAATCCATGGGTTTAATGGGTCCATCATCACTATATTGAGGGCCTTGTATAATAGCCCAACTGCAAAAGTAAAGATTAACGGTGAACTTTCAGATGCTTTCAAGCTTGAAAGGTCCACAAGACAAGGATGCCCACTGAGTCCACTCTTATTTGCTATTTTTATAGAGCCATTGGCTGAAAGGATTAGGCAGAATGGTAAAATAAAAGGGATTAATATCACTGGAAGTGAGCAGAAATTGGCCTTGTTTGCTGATGACATTTTGGTTTACTTATCAAAACCTACCGAATCACTTATGGAGCTCATGTCAGTGTTAAAGGAGTATGGGCTATACTCGGGATATAAATTGAATATACAAAAAACACAAGTTCTTAGTAGCTTTTATAGCCCTCCCCAGAATCTGCTCAACAAATACAAACTAAGCTGGGACAAAAGAACTATCAAATATCTGGGCATAAACTTATCAATGGATATAACTAGCTTGGAAGAAATCAACTACCCCCTACTTAAAAAAGATATCATGCTAAATATTAGCAGATGGTCTATCTAAGCATTTCTTCTAGAGTGGACATCATAAAAATGAATATGCTCCCAAAGATATTGTACTTATTCCAGTCTGTTTCTATAGAAAACCCTGATAGATACTTTGTAGAGTGGGATAGGACCCTCTCAAGATTTATATGGGCGGGTAAAAAGCCAAGAGTTAAGTTCAAAACACTTCAGCTTCCCAAAGATAAAGGAGGATTAGGCATCCCTTGCCTACAGGATTACTACAGGGCAACAGAAATAAGAAATCTGGTGGGCTGGTGTAAACCCGGATACTGTTCAACAGAGAGACGAATCTGGCATTAATATTTGACATCACAACAGAGAGACGAATCTGTCATTAATATTTGACATCACAACAGAGACACGAATCTGGCATTGATATCTGACATCACAACAGAGAGACGAATCTGGCATTGATATCTGACATCACAACAGAGAGACGAATCTGGCATTGATATCTGACATCACAACAGAGAGACGAATCTGGCATTGATATCTGACATCACAACAGAGAGACGAATCTGGCATTAATATCTGACATCACAACAGAGAGACGAATTTGGCATTGATATCTGACATCACAACAGAGAGACGAATCTGGCATTGATATTTGACATCACAACAGAGAGACGAATTTGGCATTAATATTTGACATCACAACAGAGAGACGAATCTGGCATTAATATCTGACATCACAACAGAGAGACGAATCTGGCATTGATATTTGACATCACAACAGAGAGACGAATCTGGCATTGATATCTGACATCACAACAGAGAGACGAATCTGGCATTGATATTTGACATCACAACAGAGAGACGAATCTGGCATTGATATCTGACATCACAACAGAGAGACGAATTTGGCATTGATATTTGACATCACAACAGAGACACGAATCTGGCATTAATATTTGACATCACAACAGAGACACGAATCTGGCATTAATATTTGACATCACAACAGAGAGACGAATCTGGCATTGATATCTGACATCACAACAGAGAGACGAATCTGGCATTGATATTTGACATCACAACAGAGAGACGAATCTGGCATTAATATTTGACATCACAACAGAGAGACGAATCTGGCATTGATATCTGACATCACAACAGAGAGACGAATCTGGCATTAATATTTGACATCACAACAGAGAGATGAATCTGGCATTGATATTTGACATCACAACAGAGAGACGAATCTGGCATTGATATTTGACATCACAACAGAGAGACTGGATGTCAATGTCAGAAAGATGACTGTGATGTCAGAACCCTCTAAATCTTGTAATTTACAGATGGTAAATGGCCTGTATTTGCATAGCGCTTTACTAGTCCCTAAGGACCCCAAAGCACTTTACACATCCAGTCATCCACCCATTCACACACTGGTGATGGCAGCTACATTGTAGCCACAGCCACCCTGGGGCGCACTGACAGAGATATTTAATTCCAAATGATTTGACTGCATCATTGCGTCTTTGAGTTATGACCCAAACTCTCTATCAACTTTGTGAATAAATTCACGTCCCCCTGTGACCTCATAATTACACCACAGTTCAGATGGCATGAATGAGTCATGAGGTCACACCAACAGTGACAACATCAGCAGTGACATCACTAAAGTTGCCAGGTGAGTCCATAAATAGACCCGTGACGTGGAGCAGGTACCGCCGTTTTGGACAATGCCACGACGCAGGTATAGACGCAGACATGCGAGGTCTTCTCGCCCCGTTCGCAGACACAAGAGACCCCACAAGGCCTCGGGTGTCCGCAGACGTGGGAGAAGATACCGTCGCAGACATTAGACAATCTCAATAAACATGTAGGATGAACATCAAAACTTTGGTCCAATCAAGTTTTTTTTAGATAACATATGTTGTTGTTGTTCTGTGTGTGTTTGTTATCAATGTTGTGGAAAAAAGTTAAGCTTAGTAAGCCATCAAGCACTGATCACTCGTAGAAGAGCACCAATAGGAGACAGAACTAATTAGAAGGTGTTATTATTCAGTCTGTACATCGAATAGAAGGCACTAACCACAAGGTGATCTTCAATTCATCTCTGTGTGAATGTGAACGGGGCGAGAAGACCCCCACTAACTGCATGTCCCTAGACTGTGGGAGGAAGCTCGAGAGAACATCCAGACTCCACACAAAGACCCCGGCCTGATGAGGCTAGGGTCCTGAGCTCGATACCCTAAACTGAACGCAGGACAGAGGAAGGGATGGGTGATGTTCATGTGTGCCCAGGTGTATGATGTGGCTCCTTGTCTGTGACTGGTTGGCTGTCCCAGCCCTGGCCCTTCATGTATTTCAGTAATGTCCTTTTCTCCCGTCTCGTTTCCATGTTTTTCCCTTGTGACCCATTCCTTCTGTCACGTGTGTTTCCCCCCCAGCCATCATGTTCTGCTTGTGCTTAGTTATGTCCATGTCTTATCTCCTCCAGTCTGCAAGTTGCATCCACAGGCAAGATTAATATACCCCTTCAAAGTGTTTTTTTTTTCTTTTCTCTTGATATTCATTAAGCACTCTTTAGTTGTGTGTTTCAGCTCTCAGACTGATATTTATGCCCCATGATTAGCACTGTTAATGTGTTTGGTATCCAGGGAGCACATCCAGTGTTGGGGTGCCTGGTTATGATCCTCTCACTCATCCAGCCTATCGGGGCCTTGCTGCGCTGCGGACCACAACATCACCTGTATGTATCCATCTGTGTGTGTTTAATTAATATACTATATCATGCCTATACACATTTAAGAATACTCTGTTCAAATATTATTTAAAAAAAAATTAAAAATGGCCTCACTTTTTTTTTCTCTACAATTATTTAACAAATTTTGAAAACACGATAAACCAAAGGAATGGGGCAGTACATGCTTAATGACTAAATGCACTGCTCACTCGGCAAAGTGAGGTTATAAAGTTATTTGATAACCCTAAGAGTTGTATTCATACTTCAGCCATAAAAGTTTTTAAAATTTCAAACTTTTGCAAAGTGTAGCCTGCATGTGCTTTATCAGAGCACACTTTCACACTGAAACACCAAGTAGGAAACTAATTTGCACATGACTCGTGAAAGTTATTCCTTCCTCTTAGTAATAATGGTACTTTTAATAAATATAGCCTGGTTGTAGCTTTGGAGGCCAGACTCAGTAAATGAAATATTTTTTAAGTGAAATATAGATTTAGTAAAATTGTATGTTCAGTAATGATACTTGTTTTCATAAATTGGATGCAGGAGAAATCTTAGACAAGAACTTCAGAAGCTGATGATTTTATAGTTCTTCTCTTTTCTTTGATAGGAGGTATCTGTTCAACTGGACACATTTTTTAAATGCGGTGGTAATAAAATCTATAGCTGGTAAGCTTGTGTTTTACTTCATTCTACCATCTTGCATATATGCTAACATTTTCAATAGCAGACACACTGTCACCCATGCTGCTCGTCTTAAAATGCCTGCTTCTTTGTGTCACACAGTGGCAGCCATATTTACAGGCCTGGACAGGATTGACAGTGATGATGGGTGGCTATTGAAAGTGATGGGTGGCTTCTTTGCCTGGGAAGTTCTCTTCATCATCATTTTGGAGGTCCATGATTGGGTAGTTAAACACAGAGGTAAGCCTTTTTTTTTGCATTTCAGTGATGAAGGAAAAAATCATCACTACCCATATACACTTTAATGACAAAAACCAATCTAGACCCAACAGTCCATTTGCACGGTGAAGAGCCACCTGATCAGTTCAGCAGCATTTAGCTGACTGAGCGAAGAGTATAACCCCTGTACACCTCAGAATGTGGTTGGATGGGTAAAATAAACAGCACTGTATCAAAAGATTTTCTGTGTATAACACAGCAGCATCAAATATTTGTCACGGTACGGCATGGCACACCGTGGAAGGAGTGGGGAAGGAGGACCCAGGCGCGGTGCTCTACGTATAGACAGTGTTTATTTACAGAGGGTGATATCAAACAACAATAAATCCCCGTGTTTCTCCCCAGACTCCCGTGTCGTGTCCTCCAAGTGCTCTCTGCTCCCGTGTCTGCACTCCCGGTGCTCGCTGCTCCTTAAGCCTTCCACGCTCCTCCTGCGGGAAACAATAGCGGCAGCAGTCAGGACACTGAACAATGGCAGGCATACACTACACGACCAAAACCTAAACTGGGTAACTAACGTGGAGTCCCAAGCAATGATCCCGCGTCGGTGGGAGCTCCAAGACTCTCTTAAGTAGCTCCCCCGACGAGGCCTGATCAGCAGCAGGTGTGTGGCTTCGGGTGTGGCCAGTCCCCTTGCAGGGCCACACCCTCCAGGCCTGACGCCGCCTATAAACAAGTGCTCAGCCACCCACACACACATATACACAAGCACAGGGAAGGGGGAGCAACACCAAAATACACAGCAATAATAATAATAATAATATAATACATGACTGCTCAGGGATCCTGGGTCGCCCAGTCCCAGGACCCTGACAATATTGGTATTTATGAATTGATGAGTGAAAACGCGTAAGAATGTCTCAATGGTAGTCTGCTGGAACAAAAGCTGTTACACTTTAACTGTGCTGAAGTACAGCGACAAAGGAATCTTTATCTTTCGATTTATTAAATGCATGAAAATACTCTGGGAATACTATACACGAAGGCTCAGCTCATGCACCACCAACCTAATGTTATCAGAGAGAACTTGCATTGAATTGTCTCAACTGAGACTATCCAATTTTGGACACGTGTAGTTTGACAATGCTGTGGCTCAATGTGTGGCTCAGTCACACAAATTATTAAAAAAAAATATGATCACAACCTCTTTGTGTCTACAAAAACTGGTTAATGTTTGGTGATTTTTAAAAAATGTTTTACCCCCCCGTGCCGCACACACTTTCCATGACCAATGGCAACTTGACATGCTAAATGTTTACATAGAGCTTCCAGCACATTGTTATCGTTCTGAAAGTTGTTGTTTTTTTGTTTTTTTTCAATCACCACAACTACTCAACTCGACTCAATTTTATTTAAATTGATTTCAAATTGTTCTTCTTCTGTTAAAGCTTAAAACTAATATCATAACTCAACCTGTATAAATAAAATGATTAAAAACATAGCTGACTGCTTTAGTTCACTTCAGTTAATGTGCCCTGCAATATTTCACTGTTCTTTGCTCTGGGTTTCAGATGATACTGCTGATCAAATGGAATCAGCATTGGTAAGCTGAAAGAAATATAAAAGCAAGCAATCACTGATTGCCACAAGATGGAGTATTTCTAATATAATTTTACTTTTTTTGTCAGGTCAAAGGTGACAGTTGCCTGATCGCTGTGTACCTTCTGGGAAACCTTTGCTTTTTGGTGGCACTTCTGGTTGGAATTGGAGAAAAATGAGCAGCAGCAGAATCTTCCAGAGTGTTTCCCTGTAGTTTTGTTGAATTTTATCATCAATTTTAACATACTTGATGAGAGACTGCACTGGAAATTCAGACCCACTGATGCATCAGTTGGCGAATCCTGGAAAGTTTCTCAGTAATGTCTTTAAAAAATATTACTTATGTTTTTTTTCTCTTTTGCTTTTAGTTGATAATTAAGGTGTACTTTCAATCAGCATTCAATTTCACTGGGCCAAGCATTACTGTCGTGTGTGTGTGTGTGTGTGTGTATAATATGTCTCACAGTTGCAAAGAAAGAAGTAGTTTCAGTCGCCTTTAGCCTCCACTCTGGCTGCCAGGTAAACCAGTTTCATTTTACAAGCTGGTTACATTTTTTAAGCCAAACAGCAATTTTGTATTAAAAAGTACTTTTAACAATTTTTCCTTTTACATTTTTAAATCAGGTCAACTCGACCCACATCATAATGGGAGGGTTAAAGCCCTTTTCACACATTAACATCTGTTAATATGACAGCATCTATGTATGAATCTGCACCTTTGTCACTTTCATTTGAAAAAAAAAACTGTCATTGATTCAGCTCCTGAACTTCCCATTTAATGTACATTTTTTCATATATTTCTAATAATCTTGCTGTCAATAACAACTGACAATAAGACAACAAATTTTTAACTTCATTAAATTGAAAATTATGTATGTCAGTGTAGTAGTGTTAAATGCTTACCAGGTTCAGATGCAAATGAAGAAACTCCACTCAGGCAAGTCTGCTGGACCAGATGGAGTGAGTCCCCTCAAGGCCTGTGCCCCCCAGCTTTGTGGAGTCTTCCATAAACTGTTCATGCTGAGTCTGAAGAGGGTCCCAGTGCTGTGGAAGACATCAAGCCTCGTCCCTGTACCAAAGACGCCACGTCCCAGTGGCCCCCAGGATTACAGGCCTGTGACACTGACCTCCCACATCATGAAGACCCTGGAAAGGCTCATCCTGGACCAGATCTCACCCATTGTCAGACCACATCAGGATCCCATTCAATTTGCTTACCAGCCCCGTCTCACAGGACGCCATCATCTATCTGCTCAATCGTGTCTACATCCACCCGGACCAGCCGGCGAGCACTGTGAGGTTCATGTTTTTTTTTTACTTTTCCAGTGCTTGGTGATAAGCTAACAGCGATGCAGGGGGATGCTTCTCTAGTGTCCTGGATTGTTGATTACCTGACAGGAAGACCACAATATGTGCGTCTTCCACATTGTGTGTCTGACAAGGTAATCAGCAACACAGGAGCACCATAAGGGACCATCCTCTCCCCCTTCCTCTTCACCCTCTACACCACAGACTTCAGCCGCTGCACAGAGACCTGCATCTTCAGAAGTTTTGATGTAAGTAAATTTGCGGTCAATTTAGACTCAATTCAAAATCTCCTACTTGGGACGAACACTAAATGTAAATAGCTGACTTTCTAAATAAACCTATCCATCTTTGCAAGGTCAATTTTTGCTTTCATTAAATTCCAAATGTTTAGCCATAATTAGCTTAGCTGTCCTACTCTTGTTACTGCTCTTTCCTACTGCTGTTACAATCAAATGAACATCTCTGCAAAGATAAATTAGCTGAGACCTTAGGTTGATGGTAGTTACTAGCAAACACAGAAACTTACATACACTATATAGTACAGTTCTATGATACATCACCAAATAGAACAATTTGTGGCAATGCAGACAAGCAGAGAAACAGTTTAATTAGTTGAATTTGTTCACTTGATCGGAGGTGTGTTTCCTGCAGATATACAACATCGGATCTCAATGATTTTAAATGAGTAAAAGCCCTTGTGCGTTTAACCGGATTATTTATACCTTTAACATTCCAGCTTATAAAACGAAGAGCAGATGACTTTGCGAGCTTGCCATTCAGGTACCAAAATGCAGGTGCAGAAAAAATATGTCCCAACCTCTGGAATAATAAATCTTTCGTGCTTGAATCGATACGGTCCAATATCGTCTTTTCAGAGCTAGCAATAGCTCTCATAATCTCACTCATGTCATGGGGTGGTGCCTCCAGTCTGTCCTCAGCATGGTCCTGTCAGGATCTGACGGCGCCCTGACCGGTCGACCTGCCAGTGTGTGTGTGTGTGTGTGTGTGTGTGTGTGTGTGTGTGTGTTCACCCAGGGATTGACGGAGGATTTACGGACACTAAGGAAGCACTTGGAGGAGAGACGGGCACTCACTACTAGGGCTGGGTATCGTCACTGATTTCTAGAATCGATTCAATTCCGATTCACAAGGTCCCGAATCGATTCGATCCACGATTCGATTTAATTCGATTCGATTCGATTTAAATCTGGGAAATTTTGACAGTCAGAAATATTATAATTCAGATCAGTACATTTACATATTTTTGTATCAATAAAAAGGAAGCTGACACACGCAAGACTTTATCAAAGGTGTAAGTGTTAGGTATTTTAGTACCATGGTAGCATTTACTGGATATTGTTTTATAGTGACATTATGCAGGAAAACTCTGTCATTCAATAAGGCCCCTTTGTTTTAGTTATTTTTCTCTTTGACCCAAGAATTGATGTGTGAGAATCACAGGCTGGTACAAGGTTGAAATACCACAGAGATCACTCCCTCAGCTACATTAGTTTCTTAATCTTTTAGACGCCTGTTGAAGGCCAAATGGTTTGTTTCAGATTTCACTAATGTAAGAACTCTTCGTTTTGTGCCTTGAAAATATGTCGCTGAGATAATCACAATTGTAGCTGAACTAATAAACTACACAAAGGATGCTTCTTCACCCAAGGGCAGGAAGACGCTGCCTTATCTTGGTCTGTACTGGTTTAAACTGATAATCTGCTGTCTCATGAATTTTACCCTCTATATAAACTGTTGTACTTGTGAATAAAGTTGAGTCACTTTGGGAAGACAATCTAAAGCAGTCTCTGTTTTCTTGTTCTCCCAAGCTGCTCCCGAGCTGCTCGTACTAACACGCTGAATGGCATGCTTGAATATTACTTGAGAATATATTTGACTGTGTTACAGACTAAGGGACATTCTCTGCTGATAGGTGAAGGTACATTCTCTGCTGATAGACGTCCACGCCTCGGAGGAAGCCGATCCACGGAGTAGGCCCTGGAAACAGTTTCCTTCAATTTTGGTGTCAGAAGTGGGATCCTGACGAAGGTAGGCACGTGTCTTTTATTTTATAAGACTGTGTTATGCCTTTCTCAGTGATCCACATAGAAACGGGATACGCTGACGAGGCCTTCTTCAGTGGCCCACATAGTAACAAGTGGGATACACTGAGGAGCCTTATTTAGTGGCCCACATAGAAACACAGGAAGTTGCCTGTTGTTTTGTAAATAAAAGCAGAAAGGACACAGGAAGTTGCCTGCTGTCATAAACTAAGAAGTTGCTCACCAGCAGAAAGGACACAGGAAGTTGCCTGGGGTCATAAAACGAGAAGTTGCTCGTTAAAAAGTGAGAAGTTGCTCACTAAAAACATAAAATTGCTAGCAAAAAATCAAGTAACCTCAGGTGTGCCACAGCAAAAATAGAAACTAACTTAAATCCTTCAAAGCGTCTAAACCCCTCTGGAAATCACTGACCATGGGTCAGAATAATTCAAAGACCTTAGACGGGTCCGATAAAAAATCAAAATTAACTGTAAAACCGAAAAAAATAAAATATAAAATCACAAATAGCGGCTCAGTACGACTCCCACTTCCGGTTACGTTTAACCCACGCTCGCGAATCAATGAAGACTTCCATGATTACGTATCCAGAACATGCGGAAGTGCTTACGTGACTGATTTCGTCTCAAACTTAAGAACTATAACTTTAATGCATCCTAATGTATTTCCGGAGCCCTATCCCGAACGATTATCGCCAGAAAACAGGTCAGTAGAAATGTTAAATACTATTTGTGATAAGAAAAGTAGGCTGATTAAAAAGTCCTGTAAAAAATATATGATAGAATGTCGTGATGTGACCAATCGCATGCTACCACTATGGAAAAAAGGACCCGAGCCAGACGTAAATGCTTTAAATCAAGCCAGTGTAGGCTCTAGTAAATCCACTGCAGAAAAAACTAGCCTTATATGCCCATCCGTTCAACCTACGGCTCCGCCGCCTTATGATGAAAAAACAGAATTAATAGCTGCTGCGGCGGCTGCACGTCATCAGCGCGTATATCCTGATTTAACAGCAGAATCCCAAAAGAGTGAGGAAGGCACTGAAATGACACCTAAATTAGAAGAAGATGACTGGTTTAACCTAGATCAAAGACAGGAA
Source organism: Aulonocara stuartgranti (assembly GCF_965226115.1). NCBI lineage: Eukaryota > Metazoa > Chordata > Actinopteri > Cichliformes > Cichlidae > Aulonocara > Aulonocara stuartgranti. The sequence continues at coordinate 3,842,770 of NC_138947.1, read as the reverse complement.
CGAGAATACACTGAACGAGAAAGAGAGTTACAGGAACATAAAAAGCAAACAAAACAGTTAATGACAGAGTGTGAGGAAATCATGAAAGACCCTTTAACTGAACGTACGGAAGCCGAACTGCAGGAAGCCGTTTCTGTCATAGATAATCATGTTCAGCGCCACACTAGAGTAGCGAATGGTTTGACTGTGCCAAAAGCAATAACTAACACCAGAAATTTAATAAGGAACTACTTAAAGCAGAAAAAAGAGGAAAAAACTCAAGAGGGCCCCCACAAAAACACCCGTTATAAAGAAAAGCAGGGATCACAATTTAATGACGTCAGCACCTCCCTCCCGTTCATGATAATAGGGGACATGTGTTGCATTCAACCCCCTAAAATTTCAGAGTTAGCAGCAACCATTAAAGAACTTCCCGATCCTCTACAAAATCCTACAGCCTTTGTTTCTGCATTACAGAGAAGTACCAGATACCACCACTTGGGTGGGCCTGACTATAGATATATATTATGTCAACGAATCCCAGGTGTGACTGAATCTCAGCTTATTGAAGAAGTAGAGGAACTACACCCTAAAAATGACCAAGCAGCCAACACCACCTCGTTTTTGTGGATAAATGATGACAAAATCACAGCCTTTTTTCAAAATCTAAAGAGATTTCTGCTCACAATGTCTAGAGATAAAATTGATTTAAATGCAGTAACCATGTGTAAGCAAAAGCCAGATGAATCCATTCTAGTGTTTATGAAACGTTTCACACACTGCTGGACTAATGAGGCATGCATGCCTGAAGGAGGAAATGATCAGATTTTCATAACAACATTCTTAAACAATATTCATCCAGAATGTTCACAACTATTGAAGCTGACTGCCACTGATAACACGCAGTAAAACGCATATTAGCAACCTGTCTAACATGTGCACGAACTAATGTAGGAAAACCAAAAGCAAAACATCAGCATTTACCACAACCAGATTTCCCATTTCATACATTACAAATTGATTTTACACACATGCCAGCACAAGGAAGCATCAAGTACTTACTGGTAATAGTGGACCAATTTAGTAAATGGGTAGAAGCTTATCCAACCTCAAAAGAAACTGCAGAAGTAGTCTGTCAAAAGTTGTGCAATGAAATAATACCCAGATTTGGAATACCTCACCAAATTAACAGTGATAGAGGACCTTCATTCACATCAGAAGTAATTCAAAAGTGTGCTAAAACTCTAGCAATAGACTGGAAATATCATGTGCCATACCATCCTCAGAGTTCAGGAGTTGTAGAAAGAATGAATAGGACCATAAAAAACCGCCTGACTAAAGCAATGATAGAAACAGGAATGACCTGGATCAAACTACTTCCTCAAATCCTCTGCGAGATTAGAATGACTCCATCCGCAGCAACCAAATTATCTCCATTTGAAATAATCATGGGAAGACCGTTTCCAACACCATGGTCAGCCTCCAGAGGGGCACCGCTATTGGAAGGGGACATAGACACTGCATTGTCTGACTATGTTCATAACCTGGTAGAAACACTGAATAATAACTATCAGAAAGTTTGTCTCTCTCAGCCTCTCCCTTCCATAGATCCAACCCATCCGTGGAAACCAGGAGATGCGGTATTGGTAAAGTCGCTAAAACCAAGGGCACTCGGGGAGGCCGCGTGTTCCAGCCCCCAGACTGTACTTGCAGTGACGAGAACCAGCATCCTAACAGACGGACAACCTCAGTGGATTCATGCCAGCAGGGTTAAGACCAGCCCCACCAAACCACCTAAGGCGTCGGATCAAGTAGATGACGTCTCCGGCGAGCCAGCGCCCGGATTCAATACACCTATAGATGACGACTCAGGCGAGCCAGCGCCCGGATCCAATCCACCTACACACACACAATCACTGATTAACACACAACGCCTGAAAGAGCCAAGACTCAGAAAGCCCTTTGATCCCCTGCCTGAACAACAACAAGGTACTCGAACATCCAGCAGGAACAGAAAGCCTAGAGTACCACACAATGTCTAACCTGATAAAGATAGACTCGTTTCATCCTGATAATGGAGAAAATGAAATGCCCATTGTCATCACACGACGCTTATACGGTGTCTCTCGAACCTGGGACCAGGCCAGGAGACGACTAAAGAACTGTCTTTTTTATATATTTAGGTTATTAATCATATCTACTGCATTAACCTTAGGATTTTTATTTACTATTTCGTATTGTAAACTGCAACCCTGTTCACATTTCTGCAAGCCACATTTTCAATGATAACCCATATAGCTACTAGTACAGCTACTTCAATGTATTTGCAATTAGCACAAATTGATCCTGAGGATGTGCCAGATGTTACCAATGATGTTCCTGATGTGTGTATTGAACATTAGGTTGTGAACTATTACATTTTATGATTTGCTTTTTATATTATGTTATTACATTTGTGATTTTTCCTTTCTATTTGAGTTATTATTTTTAAAAATAATAAAAGAGGGGAACTGTTAGGTATTTTAGTACCATGGTAGCATTTACTGGATATTGTTTTATAGTGACATTATGCAGGAAAACTCTGTCATTCAATAAGGCCCCTTTGTTTTAGTTATTTTTCTCTTTGACCCAAGAATTGATGTGTGAGAATCACAGGCTGGTACAAGGTTGAAATACCACAGAGATCACTCCCTCAGCTACATTAGTTTCTTAATCTTTTAGACGCCTGTTGAAGGCCAAATGGTTTGTTTCAGATTTCACTAATGTAAGAACTCTTCGTTTTGTGCCTTGAAAATATGTCGCTGAGATAATCACAATTGTAGCTGAACTAATAAACTACACAAAGGATGCTTCTTCACCCAAGGGCAGGAAGACGCTGCCTTATCTTGGTCTGTACTGGTTTAAACTGATAATCTGCTGTCTCATGAATTTTACCCTCTATATAAACTGTTGTACTTGTGAATAAAGTTGAGTCACTTTGGGAAGACAATCTAAAGCAGTCTCTGTTTTCTTGTTCTCCCAAGCTGCTCCCGAGCTGCTCGTACTAACACGCTGAATGGCATGCTTGAATATTACTTGAGAATATATTTGACTGTGTTACAGACTAAGGGACATTCTCTGCTGATAGGTGAAGGTACATTCTCTGCTGATAGACGTCCACGCCTCGGAGGAAGCCGATCCACGGAGTAGGCCCTGGAAACAGTTTCCTTCAGTAAGCATCACAGCAGATGCCTTTGTGTCAAAGTAGCTGAAGATAAAACACAGAAAAACATGAAGGTGGTTTTCCTGGCCTGGGATTTTATAAAAATATTCTGCAGTACATCAAAAACGAAAGAAAACCATTAATCAACATATGAACATTACCTCTGAAGTTACAGAGGTTTTATTAGAGACACGGTTAAGCGTTTTGCATTTTGAATAATTTTAAAAAGTTTAAATTTGTTCAGTATTGAACAGCAGAAATGAGGTTTTCTTTTCGGAAGAATGTAAAAGGGAAAAAAACAGCGGCCGACAGCGCTGTAAACAACGGTAGACTTGTGCATAACAAGCAAGCGAATAATGAAGAAAGGGAAACTGTTCTTGAAGTACACAGAGAGAGAGAGAGAGGGCGAGAGAGAGACAGAGAGAGAGAGAGAGACAGAGAGAGAGAGCTGTGCATCGCGGTGGAAGCAAAACAGTAAAAGTCAGAGTGAATTCATGACGATGTTTATGTGAATCTTCTTTTGCTGCTGGTTCGGTCAATATTGTTTGGAAAGAGATCAAACTAACAGCTTTAGAATCAGCGCATAAAGGGCGTGAACACAAAGCGCGGACCCGCCGACAGATCAGAATCAGTGAGCTGTCGGCTTTCAGCCCCGACCGTGTCCGTGCCGTCGGGTGAGAAAGGCGACATCTAAATGATTCTGATCCGCGGGTCGTGCTGTGTGTTTAAGTCTTTGTGCAGAATCCGTGTTCCTGCTCTCATTTACTGTCTTAGCTGTTTGGTGGTTCTTGAAATTTTGTGAGATGTCACCAGAGATTCTGGCATTTCGGGCAAAATAAATTTATATTAAAAAAATCGATTCAGGATTTTAATTAATCGATTTTACGTTATCCAAGCCATAATCAATCTTAATCAATGAATCGATTATAAAAACCCACCCCTACTCACTACCACGCACGGGCTTACACGGAAGGAGGGACGCACTATCACCATTGTTGCACATTTGAGCTGTTGTCACATTGCTGCACTGTAAATAAATGCACTGTCATTATTTCTGAGCTCCGCGCCTGAGTCCACTCTTTAACAACCGTGACAGGTCCGAGGCTTTTGCGGCCTGCTCTTTCCCCGATCTAGTTTTGCTCATATTTCGTACACCGTAGCCTTGAAGATGTAAAAAGTGCCTCAGAGCAGCACACGGGCGTGTTATCATACTGTTGTTAAAAGTTCGTTAGTTTTGGAGCAATGGAATTATGAAACAAGTTAGTCCATTGAGGAGCCCTGTACAACACGTCTTCACATGGCTACCAGACACGCCCCCCGTCATTTTGTTATTATTCAATTCAGAACTGCCCAGACCAGACACAGTGACGTTTCACCAGAATCCCTTTGATCTCTGGTCTTCTTTATGACATCAGCACACGAAAACCTATAAATAGGGGAGAGGTTCTCACTCTTGGCAGTCTTTCAAAGAGAGTGGAAGAATTCACTAGGCAGGAAACTACTGGAAACTTGCGTTTCTGACACAGTCGACGGTATTTTTAAAAAATCTTTTAGTTGGTACAGAGATTTAGCATCAACTTCAATTTGAAATATGAGTCTGTCAAATCCTGTTGTATGCAACATGAGAGCCGAGAACGAAAAACTTAAACAGCAAATCAAAGAGCTGAAAAATGAGAATAAAACTCTCAAACAACAAAACTCTACCATACGTGACCTTAAAGTCGAGAACGCCGACCTTAAGGAGCAAAAAAGAGAGCTCATAAATGAGAACAAGATTCTCCAAAAAAACATTGAAGTTCTCTTCAAACGAAGTGGGTTCTCTAAAAACAAGAGGAAAAGAGACCTGCAACTAGAGAATGAAACAATTCACTTCAAAATTCAAGAGCTGGAATATTGGAACCAAATTCTAAAGGATTTAAACAGCTCCAAAACCAAAGAGATCCAGCAACAGAAAGAGGTGATGCAGGAAATGGAGGCAGAAATCAGAGAGTTGCAAAGCAGCAAGACAGGCTTGGTTATAAAAGTGGGAGACATGGAAAAGGACAACCCGTCTTTAAGAGAGGAAAATGATGTGACGGTAAAACGCATGTGTGAGCTGAAAAGGGACTTTGAAAAGGAAAAAGATGACATGCAACAGGAAATACAGGCTGTTAAAACTGAGCTCCATCAGGCAAACACAGCCTTTAAAGAGTTACAAGAGAGTGAAGAAAGAAAAAGGATCATGAATGAGGAAAACAAAACAACGGACAGTGAACAGCTCAGACAGACCCTGGAACTCCAATGCTTTGCACATGAAATTGACATATTGAGGCATAACGAACTTCTTGAACAGGACCTCCAGGAGCTTTCCAAAAGGAGTGGTGATTCTCAAAAAGAACTGAAACCACACGATGAGGGTGTGAAAGGAGAATCACGGATCTCCAAAGCCACTGAGAAAGACTCCCAACATGATTTTAACGTGACCAACAGAGAAAAGGAGTTTTTGTACCATCAATTTGAGGCAGTGAAAAGAGAGCTCCTAATTGAGAACAAAATTCTCCAAAGAAACGCTGAAGTTCTCTTCAAACGACGTGGGTTCTCTAAAAACAAGAGGAAAAGAGACCTGCAACAGAAAGAGGTGATGCAGGAAATGGAGGCAGAAATCGGAGAGATGCAAAGCAGCAAGACAGGCTCGGTTATAAAAGTGGGAGACATGGAAAAGGACAACCAACATGATTTTAACAAGACCAACAGAGAAAAGGAGTTGTTGTGCCATGAATGTGAGGCACTGAAAAGAGAGCTTGTCAAGAAAAATCTGTGTAATGTACAGGAAGCCTTGAAAACAAGACATGGCGTTGGGAGTCTGAGCTTGGGTTTGCAAAGTTTCACAGGAAGCACATAACAATCTGATAAACAACTACGATGTCCAAGTTGACATACTCAAACAACAAAATAAGGCCTTGGAAAATACGGTTAGTGACCTTACCAAAAAGATGTGGAATGGACGGGAAGCGATGAGACAAATGGAAAAGAACTTTCAAGAACAAAGGAAGCTACTCGAAAATCTCCGAGGAGAATTCGAGGAAATTTAGCACAACTACGACTTTGGCCCTCCCTTTTAAACCTGGTTAACGCAGGTTCAATAGGGCTATAACTTAGACAATGGAAGTTCATTTGATTTAATTGGCCCAAAATGAGTGACTGCACCCAGACACTCAGTAGCAAAAAAATTACAGAGATTCAAGAGAGAAAACTGTTTCTGCATAGACTCCTATAGTACTGCAAGTCGTGTCATCGCTTGGTGTCCTGCATAGAGTGCAGGTTTAAGGTATCTACGTATCTTTCAGAATTAGAAGCTATGCTGCGTCAGGGGTTATAACAGCTGTGCCCCCCCCCCCAACCGGTCGAGGCAGATGGCCGCCCCTCACTGAGCCTGGTTCTGCCGAAAGTTTCTTCCTGTTAAAAGGGAGTTTTTCTTTCCCACCGTCACCAAGTCTAAGGAGCTTGGAGAAAAGCGCCTGGACTTCTTTAACTTAAAGAAGTCCAGGCGCTTTTCTTTCCAAGCTCCTTAGACTACTATGGCCTTGATGACTGATAACCTTCACAGACACTGTCATCAAGGGTTTGCTCACAGGGGATCATCTGATTGTTGGGGGGTTTTCTCTCTTATATTGTATGGTCTTTACCTTACAATATAAACAGCCGAGAAGCGGCTATTTTTGCCATCCGGTGCTTTAGAAATACATCTTAGCTGAACTGAACTCCATAACATCTGGACCGAAATGCCTACACACAACGGTAGGCATTTCAATCAAGAGCTCTGTCCAAAACGTTCAATGACAAGCATCAGCACCAGGATTGTTTTTTAGCTCACCAACAGTTCATGTTCCCTACCCATTTTTTATTGTAACTGCAACTTTGTAAGACTGGGTTGGGAGATGTTCTTGTGGTGAGCTTTTATTTACATAATTGGTTTCTTTAATAGTGAAATAAAATAAATTTGTATAACTGGAAACAGCGTTCTCCTGTGTGATTATCACATTGTATTCTTTAAACCATATAACAGAATATATAATATATATAATTTACTCATAGTAATATTAATATCTAATGTGATTGAGTTTCCTTATCTCTACTTATGTGCTGATGTGTTCACTGAGGCCATTGTATGGTCCATTTTGGCTGCATTTCCATGTTTTAAACATGAAATTTGCTTATTTAAAGGGTGTCTCATGTATCTCTTATGCAGAAATATGTGTTGCCTAGCTGGACAAATGTAGCACAGGTCTACTATTATTGGTCACGTGTGTTTTCCCCCCCAGCCATCATGTTCTGTTTGTGCTTAGTTATGTCCATGTCTTATCTCCTGTCCCCTTTTCCCTCTGTATGTATTCACAGTGTACGTGTTCCTCGTCGGTTCGTCATGCTAAGTCTGCGTGTCTTATTGTATCACTCCAAATCTCACTGACTTTAACTAATAATAACTGTTTGCTGAGTGTTATGTCTAAAAGGTATTGCACAATCGCCTCTAGTAGAGGATCAGGTTTGTTTTCCACTGATAATGGATTTTAACATGACTGACCAATGATTGTGGAGCACGTCAATGTAGGATCTTATAAATACAACGAGCAAACTTAAATGTTTTAAAATGTTCAAAAAATTAATGTATTATATTTCTGAAGTATGACGGAAGGAAAAAGTTACATTTTTTTCATATTTTAAAAAAAAATCCATGGGTTTAATGGGTCCATCATCACTATATTGAGGGCCTTGTATAATAGCCCAACTGCAAAAGTAAAGATTAACGGTGAACTTTCAGATGCTTTCAAGCTTGAAAGGTCCACAAGACAAGGATGCCCACTGAGTCCACTCTTATTTGCTATTTTTATAGAGCCATTGGCTGAAAGGATTAGGCAGAATGGTAACATAAAAGGGATTAATATCACTGGAAGTGAGCAGAAATTGGCCTTGTTTTTGAAGAGTAATACCAGCCGGCAGGTGTGGCAAGGCATCCAGCACCTAACCAACTATAAGATCAATCTCGGAGCTGCGGACGGTGACCTGGAGCTGGCAGAGGAGCTGAATATCTTCTTTGCCCGCTTTGAGACCAGGGTACCGGAGGTATTGGAGCCACAGCAGCAACACGCCACCCATAGCAGCACCACCCTCACCCTGGAAGAGCACGAGGTGAGGCGCATGCTGCAGGCTGTTAACCCGAGGAAGGCGGCGGGTCCTGATGGTGTGCCAGGTCGAATATTGAGGGATTGTGCAGGACAGCTGGCTGGGATCTTCACCAGGATTTTCAACAAATCCCTCGCACAGGCGACTGTCCCACTCTGCCTGAAGTCCTCCACCATAGTCCCCTTGCCTAAGAAGCCCCACATCACCGGCCTGAATGACTACAGACCGGTGGCACTCACCCCAGTGGTAATGAAATGCTTTGAGAAGCTGGTCCGCAGACACATCACAGCAGCCCTGCCCCGCAGCCTGGATCCACACCAGTTTGCCTACAGAGCAAACCGATCCACGGAAGACGCTGTAGCCACAGCACTCCATGCTGCATTAACTCACCTGGAAGAGCATGGTAGCTATGTGCGGATGCTCTTCGTGGATTACTGCTCAGCTTTTAACACCATCCTTCCACACAAACTGGTGGCCAAGCTACAAGACCTGGGGCTTCCAGACAGCACCTGCATGTGGATCAATAGCTTCCTCTCGGGCCATAGACAGAGAGTCAGAGTTGGCCATCACACATCCTCAGCCCTGAGTCTCAGCACTGGCTCACCCCAGGGCTGTGTGCTCAGTCCACTGCTCTACTCTCTCTACACACACGACTGCACTCCTCGCCACCACAGCAACATCTTTGTGAAATTTGCAGATGACACCACAGTGGTGGGGCTCATTTCCAAGGGAGACGAGTCTACGTACAGAGACGAGGTGGAGCAGCTGACGTCATGGTGTAAGGCCAATAACCTCCTCCTCAACACTTCAAAAACCAAAGAACTCATAATAGACTTCAGAAGGAAAAAGGCAGAGATCCAACCACTATTCATAAATGGGGACTGTGTAGAAAGGGTGGCAAGCTTCCGCTTCCTGGGAGTCAATATAGAGGAGAACCTTTCCTGGAGTGTGAACACCTCCGAGCTGCTGAAAAAGGCCCAACAGAGACTGTACTTCCTGAGAATTCTCAGGAGGAATAACATCACACAGAGACTGCTGGTGTCCTTCTACAGAGCCACCATTGAGAGTGTTCTAACTTACTGCATATGCATCTGGTACACTAGCTGCACAGGGGCTCAGAGGAAAGCACTCCAAGGGATCATTAACACCGCCCAAAAGATCACTGGCTGCCCTCTCCCCACACTGGAAGTTCTACACAACGCCCACTGTTTTAAAAAGGCCCAAAACATCATAAAAGACACCTCACATCCTGGCCACTCCCTGTTCGAACTGTTGCCCTCAGGCAGACGGTACAGGGCAATCAGAGCAAGGACTAATAGACTCAAACACAGCTGTTATCCAACTGCAATAACACATCTGAATACTACAAAAAAATGTCCATCACGCCACTCTTGTGTTAATCTATGCACGGTCTGAAGCATGTGTGTGGGAATGTATGTGAATGTTTTACTGTTATATCTTATTAGTATTTTAAGTATTCTATCTATTTTATTTATTGAATTTTATTGTTTTATTTATATTTTGATATTGCTAGGGATGATGCAATGATCGGGGACCATTCTTCATTTCGTTGTTCTCGTGACAATGACAATAAAGTTTCTGATTCTGATTCTGTTTGCAGATGACATTTTGGTTTACTTATCAAAACCTACCGAATCACTTATGGAGCTCATGTCAGTGTTAAAGGAGTATGGGCTATACTCGGGATATAAATTGAATATACAAAAAACACAAGTTCTTAGTAGCTTTTATAGCCCTCCCCAGAATCTGCTCAACAAATACAAACTAAGCTGGGACAAAAGAACTATCAAATATCTGGGCATAAACTTATCAATGGATATAACTAGCTTGGAAGAAATCAACTACCCCCTACTTAAAAAAGATATCATGCTAAATATTAGCAGATGGTCTATCTAAGCATTTCTTCTAGAGTGGACATCATAAAAATGAATATGCTCCCAAAGATATTAAACTTATTCCAGTCTGTTTCTATAGAAAACCCTGATAGATACTTTGTAGAGTGGGATAGGACCCTCTCAAGATTTATATGGGCGGGTAAAAAGCCAAGAGTTAAGTTCAAAACACTTCAGCTTCCCAAAGATAAAGGAGGATTAGGCATCCCTTGCCTACAGGATTACTACAGGGCAACACAAATAAGAAATCTGGTGGGCTGGTGTAAACCCGGATACTGTTCAACAGAGAGACGAATCTGGCATTAATATTTGACATCACAACAGAGAGACGAATTTGGCATTGATATTTGACATCACAACAGAGAGACGGATCTGGCATTGATATCTGACATCACAACAGAGAGACGAATCTGGCATTGATATTTGACATCACAACAGAGAGACGAATCTGGCATTGATATTTGACATCACAACAGAGAGACGAATCTGGCATTGATATTTGACATCACAACAGAGAGACGAATCTGGCATTAATATTTGACATCACAACAGAGACACGAATCTGGCATTGATATCTGACATCACAACAGAGAGACGAATCTGGCATTGATATTTGACATCACAACAGAGAGACGAATCTGGCATTAATATTTGACATCACAACAGAGACACGAATCTGGCATTAATATTTGACATCACAACAGAGACACGAATCTTTCATTGATATTTGACATCACAACAGAGAGACGAATCTGGCATTAATATTTGACATCACAACAGAGAGACGAATCTGGCATTGATATTTGACATCACAACAGAGAGACGAATCTGGCATTGATATCTGACATCACAACAGAGAGACGAATCTGGCATTAATATCTGACATCACAACAGAGAGACGAATCTGGCATTAATATTTGACATCACAACAGAGAGACGAATCTGGCATTAATATCTGACATCACAACAGAGAGACGAATCTGGCATTAATATCTGACATCACAACAGAGAGACGAATCTGGCATTGATATCTGACATCACAACAGAGAGACGAATCTGGCATTAATATTTGACATCACAACAGAGAGACGAATCTGGCATTGATATTTGACATCACAACAGAGAGACGAATTTGGCATTAATATTTGACATCACAACAGAGAGACGAATCTGGCATTGATATTTGACATCACAACAGAGAGACGAATCTGGCATTAATATCTGACATCACAACAGAGAGACGAATCTGGCATTGATATTTGACATCACAACAGAGAGACGAATCTGGCATTGATATCTGACATCACAACAGAGAGAAGAATTTGGCATTAATATTTGACATCACAACAGAGAGACGAATTTGGCATTGATATCTGACATCACAACAGAGAGACGAATTTGGCATTGATATCTGACATCACAACAGAGACACGAATCTTTCATTGATATTTGACATCACAACAGAGAGACGAATCTGGCATTAATATCTGACATCACAACAGAGAGACGAATCTGGCATTAATATCTGACATCACAACAGAGAGAAGAATTTGGCATTAATATCTGACATCACAACAGAGAGAAGAATTTGGCATTAATATCTGACATCACAACAGAGAGAAGAATTTGGCATTGATATCTGACATCACAACAGAGAGACGAATCTGGCATTAATATCTGACATCACAACAGAGAGACGAATTTGGCATTGATATCTGACATCACAACAGAGAGAAGAATTTGGCATTGATATTTGACATCACAACAGAGAGACGAATCTGGCATTAATATCTGACATCACAACAGAGAGACGAATTTGGCATTGATATCTGACATCACAACAGAGAGAAGAATTTGGCATTGATATCTGACATCACAACAGAGAGACGAATCTGGCATTGATATCTGACATCACAACAGAGAGACGAATCTGGCATTGATATCTGACATCACAACAGAGAGAAGAATTTGGCATTGATATGTGACATCACAACAGAGAGAAGAATTTGGCATTAATATTTGACATCACAACAGAGAGACGAATCTGGCATTGATATCTGACATCACAACAGAGAGAAGAATTTGGCATTGATATCTGACATCACAACAGAGAGAAGAATTTGGCATTAATATTTGACATCACAACAGAGAGACGAATCTGGCATTGATATCTGACATCACAACAGAGAGAAGAATTTGGCATTAATATTTGACATCACAACAGAGAGACGAATCTGGCATTGATATCTGACATCACAACAGAGAGAAGAATTTGGCATTAATATCTGACATCACAACAGAGAGACGAATCTGGCATTGATATCTGACATCACAACAGAGAGAAGAATTTGGCATTGATATCTGACATCACAACAGAGAGATGAATCTGGCATTGATATCTGACATCACAACAGAGAGAAGAATTTGGCATTGATATCTGACATCACAACAGAGAGAAGAATTTGGCATTGATATCTGACATCACAACAGAGAGAAGAATTTGGCATTAATATTTGACATCACAACAGAGAGACGAATCTGGCATTGATATTTGACATCACAACAGAGAGACGAATTTGGCATTGATATCTGACATCACAACAGAGAGACGAATCTGGCATTAATATTTGACATCACAACAGAGAGACGAATCTGGCATTGATATTTGACATCACAACAGAGAGACGAATCTGGCATTAATATTTGACATCACAACAGAGAGACGAATCTGGCATTAATATTTGACATCACAACAGAGAGACGAATCTGGCATTGATATTTGACATCACAACAGAGAGACGAATTTGGCATTGATATTTGACATCACAACAGAGAGACGAATCTGGCATTAATATTTGACATCACAACAGAGAGACGAATCTGGCATTAATATTTGACATCACAACAGAGAGACGAATCTGGCATTGATATCTGACATCACAACAGAGAGACGAATCTGGCATTAATATTTGACATCACAACAGAGAGACGAATCTGGCATTAATATTTGACATCACAACAGAGAGACGAATCTGGCATTGATATTTGACATCACAACAGAGAGACGAATCTGGCATTGATATCTGACATCACAACAGAGAGACGAATCTGGCATTAATATTTGACATCACAACAGAGAGACGAATTTGGCATTAATATTTGACATCACAACAGAGAGACTGGATGTCAATGTCAGAAAGATGACTGTGATGTCAGAACCCTCTAAATCTTGTAATTTACAGATGGTAAATGGCCTGTATTTGCATAGCGCTTTACTAGTCCCTAAGGACCCCAAAGCACTTTACACATCCAGTCATCCACCCATTCACACACTGGTGATGGCAGCTACATTGTAGCCACAGCCACCCTGGGGCGCACTGACAGAGATATTTAATTCCAAATGATTTGACTGCATCATTGCGTCTTTGAGTTATGACCCAAACTCTCTATCAACTTTGTGAATAAATTCACGTCCCCCTGTGACCTCATAATTACACCACAGTTCAGATGGCATGAATGAGTCATGAGGTCACACCAACAGTGACAACATCAGCAGTGACATCACTAAAGTTGCCAGGTGAGTCCATAAATAGAACCCGTGACGTGGAGCAGGTACCGCTGTTTTGGACAATGCCACGACGCAGGTATAGACGCAGACATGCGAGGTCTTCTCGCCCCGTTCGCAGACACAAGAGACCCCACAAGGCCTCGGGTGTCCGCAGACGTGGGAGAAGATACCGTCGCAGACATTAGACAATCTCAATAAACATGTAGGATGAACATCAAAACTTTGGTCCAATCAAGTTTTTTTTAGATAACATATGTTGTTGTTGTTCTGTGTGTGTTTGTTATCAATGTTGTGGAAAAAAGTTAAGCTTAGTAAGCCATCAAGCACTGATCACTCGTAGAAGAGCACCAATAGGAGACAGAACTAATTAGAAGGTGTTATTATTCAGTCTGTACATCGAATAGAAGGCACTAACCACAAGGTGATCTTCAATTCATCTCTGTGTGAATGTGAACGGGGCGAGAAGACCCCCACTAACTGCATGTCCCTAGACTGTGGGAGGAAGCTCGAGAGAACATCCAGACTCCACACAAAGACCCCGGCCTGATGAGGCTAGGGTCCTGAGTTCGATACCCTAAACTGAACGCAGGACAGAGGAAGGGATGGGTGATGTTCATGTGTGCCCAGGTGTATGATGTGGCTCTTTGTCTGTGACTGGTTGGCTGTCCCAGCCCTGGCCCTTCATGTATTTCAGTAATGTCCTTTTCTCCCGTCTCGTTTCCATGTTTTTCCCTTGTGACCCATTCCTTCTGTCACGTGTGTTTCCCCCCCAGCCATCATGTTCTGCTTGTGCTTAGTTATGTCCATGTCTTATCTCCTCCAGTCTGCAAGTTGCATCCACAGGCAAGATTAATATACCCCTTCAAAGTGTTTTTTTTTTCTTTTCTCTTGATATTCATTAAGCACTCTTTAGTTGTGTGTTTCAGCTCTCAGACTGATATTTATGCCCCATGATTAGCACTGTTAATGTGTTTGGTATCCAGGGAGCACATCCAGTGTTGGGGTGCCTGGTTATGATCCTCTCACTCATCCAGCCCATCGGGGCCTTGCTGCGCTGCGGACCACAACATCACCTGTATGTATCCATCTGTGTGTGTTTAATTAATATACTATATCATGCCTATACACATTTAAGAATACTCTGTTCAAATATTATTTAAAAAAAAATTAAAAATGGCCTCACTTTTTTTTTCTCTACAATTATTTAACAAATTTTGAAAACACGATAAACCAAAGGAATGGGGCAGTACATGCTTAATGACTAAATGCACTGCTCACGCGGCAAAGTGAGGTTATAAAGTTATTTGATAACCCTAAGAGTTGTATTCATACTTCAGCCATAAAAGTTTTTAAAATTTCAAACTTTTGCAAAGTGTAGCCTGCATGTGCTTTATCAGAGCACACTTTCACACTGAAACACCAAGTAGGAAACTAATTTGCACATGACTCGTGAAAGTTATTCCTTCCTCTTAGTAATAATGGTGCTTTTAATAAATATAGCCTGGTTGTAGCTTTGGAGGCCAGACTCAGTAAATGAAATATTTTTTAAGTGAAATATAGATTTAGTAAAATTGTATGTTCAGTAATGATACTTGTTTTCATAAATTGGATGCAGGAGAAATCTTAGACAAGAACTTCAGAAGCTGATGATTTTATAGTTCTTCTCTTTTCTTTGATAGGAGGTATCTGTTCAACTGGACACATTTTTTAAATGCGGTGGTAATAAAATCTATAGCTGGTAAGCTTGTGTTTTACTTCATTCTACCATCTTGCATATATGAATAGAATAGAATAGAATTCAACTTTATTGTCATTGCACATGCACAGGTACAGGGCAACGAAATGCAGTTTGCATCCATCCAGAAGTGCTTAGTGATATAGATATATTACAATATATATTAGCAATAATATAGATATGTAAGTATATTACAGAAATGGGTCTATTATGTTATAATGTACACGGTATGAAGTATGTTGTGAATATTCTATAACTACAAGTATGTACAGGCTGTAGTGAGTACAAGCTATGTACAGGATATGCTAACATTTTCAATAGCAGACACACTGTCACCCATGCTGCTCGTCTTAAAATGCCTGCTTCTTTGTGTCACACAGTGGCAGCCATATTTACAGGCCTGGACAGGATTGACAGTGATGATGGGTGGCTATTGAAAGTGATGGGTGGCTTCTTTGCCTGGGAAGTTCTCTTCATCATCATTTTGGAGGTCCATGATTGGGTAGTTAAACACAGAGGTAAGCCTTTTTTTTTGCATTTCAGTGATGAAGGAAAAAATCATCACTACCCATATACACTTTAATGACAAAAACCAATCTAGACCCAACAGTCCATTTGCACGGTGAAGAGCCACCTGATCAGTTCAGCAGCATTTAGCTGACTGAGCGAAGAGTATAACCCCTGTACACCTCAGAATGTGGTTGGATGGGTAAAATAAACAGCACTGTATCACAAGATTTTCTGTGTATAACACAGCAGCATCAAATATTTGTCACGGTACGGCATGGCACACCGTGGAAGGAGTGGGGAAGGAGGACCCAGGCGCGGTGCTCTACGTATAGACAGTGTTTATTTACAGAGGGTGATATCAAACAACAATAAATCCCCGTGTTTCTCCCCAGACTCCCGTGTCGTGTCCTCCAAGTGCTCTCTGCTCCCGTGTCTGCACTCCCGGTGCTCGCTGCTCCTTAAGCCTTCCACGCTCCTCCTGCGGGAAACAATAGCGGCAGCAGTCAGGACACTGAACAATGGCAGGCATACACTACACGACCAAAACCTAAACTGGGTAACTAACGTGGAGTCCCAAGCAATGATCCCGCGTCGGTGGGAGCTCCAAGACTCTCTTAAGTAGCTCCCCCGACGAGGCCTGATCAGCAGCAGGTGTGTGGCTTCGGGTGTGGCCAGTCCCCTTGCAGGGCCACACCCTCCAGGCCTGACGCCGCCTATAAACAAGTGCTCAGCCACCCACACACACATATACACAAGCACAGGGAAGGGGGAGCAACACCAAAATACACAGCAATAATAATAATAATAATATAATACATGACTGCTCAGGGATCCTGGGTCGCCCAGTCCCAGGACCCTGACAATATTGGTATTTATGAATTGATGAGTGAAAACGCGTAAGAATGTCTCAATGGTAGTCTGCTGGAACAAAAGCTGTTACACTTTAACTGTGCTGAAGTACAGCGACAAAGGAATCTTTATCTTTCGATTTATTAAATGCATGAAAATACTCTGGGAATACTATACACGAAGGCTCAGCTCATGCACCACCAACCTAATGTTATCAGAGAGAACTTGCATTGAATTGTCTCAACTGAGACTATCCAATTTTGGACACGTGTAGTTTGACAATGCTGTGGCTCAATGTGTGGCTCAGTCACACAAATTATTAAAAAAAAATATGATCACAACCTCTTTGTGTCTACAAAAACTGGTTAATGTTTGGTGATTTTTAAAAAATGTTTTACCCCCCCGTGCCGCACACACTTTCCATGACCAATGGCAACTTGACATGCTAAATGTTTACATAGAGCTTCCAGCACATTGTTATCGTTCTGAAAGTTGTTGTTTTTTTGTTTTTTTTCAATCACCACAACTACTCAACTCGACTCAATTTTATTTAAATTGATTTCAAATTGTTCTTCTTCTGTTAAAGCTTAAAACTAATATCATAACTCAACCTGTATAAATAAAATGATTAAAAACATAGCTGACTGCTTTAGTTCACTTCAGTTAATGTGCCCTGCAATATTTCACTGTTCTTTGCTCTGGGTTTCAGATGATACTGCTGATCAAATGGAATCAGCATTGGTAAGCTGAAAGAAATATAAAAGCAAGCAATCACTGATTGCCACAAGATGGAGTATTTCTAATATAATTTTACTTTTTTTGTCAGGTCAAAGGTGACAGTTGCCTGATCGCTGTGTACCTTCTGGGAAACCTTTGCTTTTTGGTGGCACTTCTGGTTGGAATTGGAGAAAAATGAGCAGCAGCAGAATCTTCCAGAGTGTTTCCCTGTAGTTTTGTTGAATTTTATCATCAATTTTAACATACTTGATGAGAGACTGCACTGGAAATTCAGACCCACTGATGCATCAGTTGGCGAATCCTGGAAAGTTTCTCAGTAATGTCTTTAAAAAATATTACTTATGTTTTTTTTCTCTTTTGCTTTTAGTTGATAATTAAGGTGTACTTTCAATCAGCATTCAATTTCACTGGGCCAAGCATTACTGTCGTGTGTGTGTGTGTGTGTGTATAATATGTCTCACAGTTGCAAAGAAAGAAGTAGTTTCAGTCGCCTTTAGCCTCCACTCTGGCTGCCAGGTAAACCAGTTTCATTTTACAAGCTGGTTACATTTTTTAAGCCAAACAGCAATTTTGTATTAAAAAGTACTTTTAACAATTTTTCCTTTTACATTTTTAAATCAGGTCAACTCGACCCACATCATAATGGGAGGGTTAAAGCCCTTTTCACACATTAACATCTGTTAATATGACAGCATCTATGTATGAATCTGCACCTTTGTCACTTTCATTTGAAAAAAAAAACTGTCATTGATTCAGCTCCTGAACTTCCCATTTAATGTACATTTTTTCATATATTTCTAATAATCTTGCTGTCAATAACAACTGACAATAAGACAACAAATTTTTAACTTCATTAAATTGAAAATTATGTATGTCAGTGTAGTAGTGTTAAATGCTTACCAGGTTCAGATGCAAATGAAGAAACTCCACTCAGGCAAGTCTGCTGGACCAGATGGAGTGAGTCCCCTCAAGGCCTGTGCCCCCCAGCTTTGTGGAGTCTTCCATAAACTGTTCATGCTGAGTCTGAAGAGGGTCCCAGTGCTGTGGAAGACATCAAGCCTCGTCCCTGTACCAAAGACGCCACGTCCCAGTGGCCCCCAGGATTACAGGCCTGTGACACTGACCTCCCACATCATGAAGACCCTGGAAAGGCTCATCCTGGACCAGATCTCACCCATTGTCAGACCACATCAGGATCCCATTCAATTTGCTTACCAGCCCCGTCTCACAGGACGCCATCATCTATCTGCTCAATCGTGTCTACATCCACCCGGACCAGCCGGCGAGCACTGTGAGGTTCATGTTTTTTTTTTACTTTTCCAGTGCTTGGTGATAAGCTAACAGCGATGCAGGGGGATGCTTCTCTAGTGTCCTGGATTGTTGATTACCTGACAGGAAGACCACAATATGTGCGTCTTCCACATTGTGTGTCTGACAAGGTAATCAGCAACACAGGAGCACCATAAGGGACCATCCTCTCCCCCTTCCTCTTCACCCTCTACACCACAGACTTCAGCCGCTGCACAGAGACCTGCATCTTCAGAAGTTTTGATGTAAATTTGTAAGTTTTGATGTAAGTAAATTTGCGGTCAATTTAGACTCAATTCAAAATCTCCTACTTGGGACGAACACTAAATGTAAATAGCTGACTTTCTAAATAAACCTATCCATCTTTGCAAGGTCAATTTTTGCTTTCACTAAATTCCAAATGTTTAGCCATAATTAGCTTAGCTGTCCTACTCTTGTTACTGCTCTTTCCTACTGCTGTTACAATCAAATGAACATCTCTGCAAAGATAAATTAGCTGAGACCTTAGGTTGATGGTAGTTACTAGCAAACACAGAAACTTACATACACTATATAGTACAGTTCTATGATACATCACCAAATAGAACAATTTGTGGCAATGCAGACAAGCAGAGAAACAGTTTAATTAGTTGAATTTGTTCACTTGATCGGAGGTGTGTTTCCTGCAGATATACAACATCGGATCTCAATGATTTTAAATGAGTAAAAGCCCTTGTGCGTTTAACCGGATTATTTATACCTTTAACATTCCAGCTTATAAAACGAAGAGCAGATGACTTTGCGAGCTTGCCATTCAGGTACCAAAATGCAGGTGCAGAAAAAATATGTCCCAACCTCTGGAATAATAAATCTTTCGTGCTTGAATCGATACGGTCCAATATCCTCTTTTCAGAGCTAGCAATAGCTCTCATAATCTCACTCATGTCATGGGGTGGTGCCTCCGGTCTGTCCTCAGCATGGTCCTGTCAGGATCTGACGGCGCCCTGACCGGTGTTCTGGGAATCCATCCTACCTCAAAAAACATCCTACCCAATGTTTTCAACTGCCCCTCCGACAGCCAAACTCATCTGTTCTCTGATTGGATAATTAAATTTGTGATTGACATGACATTTGCCAATCAGATGGAAGAAAAACGGGGTCAAAATTCGTACTTGTAACTTGAAACTTGAGTGCAGTTTCACACGTATATTTTGGCTAAGTCCACACACAAATCTTTTTTACACACACAAATTACTTTTACACATACAAATCCTGATTTACAAGTACAAAATATTTATGACCACAATTTGAGCCCATAGTTATGGTTATGGTTAGGGGTAGGGTTAGGTTTAGTCACAAGTCACCGTAAAATTATAAAACGGGTAGGACGATTTATCAGAGTAGGATGGTTTCTCAGAACACCGGTCGACCTGCCAGTGTGTGTATATCTGTGTGCGTGTGTGTTGCATCTTCAAAAAATAAAAATACAATAACTGAGCCTTACACCGGAGTATCGTTGCACTGGTTTACTGAACCTTACTTTCAGGGCATGTACAGAACATGAGCATCCATTTTCTACTGCCTCCTACAGGACACACACTTCTTCCACTTCCTTACACATTAATGTAACACAGAACTAATACTGCCTCTCCTGGCATTACCATTGTAACAACACATTCATTCTGTTTCTTTCAGAAGAATAACAGGAACTTAGGATGTAGGTATCTATGAATAATAACTATTATGTATACTCATATATTTATATAACCACTTATATCTTGCGATACCACAGTGTGAAAATGTCTCTCCTATCGCCCTGTCTTCCCCTCCGGCTCCGCTGTGATGTGCTAGGAGGTAACCTAGCAACAGGCTACCTCCGACCCGGAAGTGCTGTCGCCCGGAGCTGCCGCACCTGCAGTCAATCCACCAGCTGCTGCCAATCAACTAGTAGCAGGGCTACTTAATGGTGTGGCTGAGCGACAGACAGCGCTGGAGTATTGCACTAAGCCTGGTAGTGTTTTTGAGTCGCTAACGTTATTGAAGTGCTGTCTGATCTTCGTACTCATTCTGCTGTCGTGTGTGTGTGTGTGTGTTCACCCAGGGATTGACGGAGGATTTACGGACACTAAGGAAGCACTTGGAGGAGAGACGGGCACTCACTACCACGCACGGGCTTACACGGAAGGAGGGACGCACTATCACCATTGTTGCACATTTGAGCTGTTGTCACATTGCTGCACTGTAAATAAATGCACTGTCATTATTTCTGAGCTCCGCGCCTGAGTCCACTCTTTAACAACCGTGACAGGTCCGAGGCTTTTGCGGCCTGCTCTTTCCCCGATCTAGTTTTGCTCATATGTCGTACACCGTAGCCTTGAAGATGTAAAAAGTGCCTCAGAGCAGCACACGGGCGTGTTATCGTACTGTTGTTAAAAGTTCGTTAGTTTTGGAGCAATGGAATTATGAAACAAGTTAGTCCATTGAGGAGCCCTGTACAACACGTCTTCACATGGCTACCAGACACGCCCCCCGTCATTTTGTTATTATTCAATTCAGAACTGCCCAGACCAGACACAGTGACGTTTCACCAGAATCCCTTTGATCTCTGGTCTTCTTTATGACATCAGCACACGAAAACCTATAAATAGGGGAGAGGTTCTCACTCTTGTCAGTCTTTCAAAGAGAGTGGAAGAATTCACTAGGCAGGAAACTACTGGAAACTTGCGTTTCTGACACAGTTGACGGTATTTTTAAAAAATCTTTTAGTTGGTACAGAGATTTAGCATCAACTTCAATTTGAAATATGAGTCTGTCAAATCCTGTTGTATGCAACATGAGAGCCGAGAACGAAAAACTTAAACAGCAAATCAAAGAGCTGAAAAATGAGAATAAAACTCTCAAACAACAAAACTCTACCATACGTGACCTTAAAGTCGAGAACGCCGACCTTAAGGAGCAAAAAAGAGAGCTCATAAATGAGAACAAGATTCTCCAAAAAAACATTGAAGTTCTCTTCAAACGAAGTGGGTTCTCTAAAAACAAGAGGAAAAGAGACCTGCAACTAGAGAATGAAACAATTCACTTCAAAATTCAAGAGCTGGAATATTGGAACCAAATTCTAAAGGATTTAAACAGCTCCAAAACCAAAGAGATCCAGCAACAGAAAGAGGTGATGCAGGAAATGGAAGCAGAAATCAGAGAGTTGCAAAGCAGCAAGACAGGCTTGGTTATAAAAGTGGGAGACATGGAAAAGGACAACCAGTCTTTAAGAGAGGAAAATGATGTGACGGTAAAACGCATGTGTGAGCTGAAAAGGGACTTTGAAAAGGAAAAAGATGACATGCAACAGGAAATACAGGCTGTTAAAACTGAGCTCCATCAGGCAAACACAGCCTTTAAAGAGTTACAAGAGAGTGAAGAAAGAAAAAGGATCATGAATGAGGAAAACAAAACAACGGACAGTGAACAGCTCAGACAGACCCTGGAACGCCAATGCTTTGCACATGAAATTGACATATTGAGGCGGCATAACGAACTTCTTGAACAGGACCTCCAGGAGCTTTCCAAAAGGAGTGGTGATTCTCAAAAAGAACTGAAACCACACGATGAGGGTGTGAAAGGAGAATCACGGATCTCCAAAGCCACTGAGAAAGACTCCGAACATGATTTTGAAGTGACCAACAGAGAAAAGGAGTTGTTGTGCCATGAATTTGAGGAAATGAAAAGAGAGCTTGAAGAGGTCAAGAAAAATCTGTATGATTCACAGGAAGCCTTGAAAACAGAAGACATGGCGTTGCAAACCCAAGCTCAGACTCCCAAAGTTTCACAGGAAGAACATAACAATCTGATAAACAACTACGATGTCCAAGTTGACATACTCAAACAACAAAATAAGGCCTTGGAAAATACGGTTAGTGACCTTACCAAAAAGATGTGGAATGGACGGGAAGCGATGAGACAAATGGAAAAGAACTTTCAAGAACAAAGGAAGCTACTCGAAAATCTCCGAGGAGAATTCGAGGAAATTTAGCACAACTACGACTTTGGCCCTCCCTATTAAACCTGGTTAACGCAGGTTCAATAGGGCTATAACTTAGACAATGGAAGTTCATTTGATTTAATTGGCCCAAAATGAGTGACTGCACCCAGACACTCAGTAGCAAAAAAATTACAGAGATTCAAGAGAGAAAACTGTTTCTGCATAGACTCCTATAGTACTGCAAGTCGTGTCATCGCTTGGTGTCCTGCATAGAGTGCAGGTTTAAGGTATCTACGTATCTTTCAGAATTAGAAGCTATGCTGCGTCAGGGGTTATAACAGCTGTGCCCCCCCCCCAACCGGTCGAGGCAGATGGCCGCCCCTCACTGAGCCTGGTTCTGCCGAAAGTTTCTTCCTGTTAAAAGGGAGTTTTTCTTTCCCACCGTCACCAAGTCTAAGGAGCTTGGAGAAAAGCGCCTGGACTTCTTTAACTTAAAGAAGTCCAGGCGCTTTTCTTTCCAAGCTCCTTAGACTACTATGGCCTTGATGACTGATAACCTTCACAGACACTGTCATCAAGGGTTTGCTCACAGGGGATCATCTGATTGTTGGGGGGTTTTCTCTCTTATATTGTATGGTCTTTACCTTACAATATAAACAGCCGAGAAGCGGCTATTTTTGCGATCCGGTGCTTTAGAAATACATCTTAGCTGAACTGAACTCCATAACATCTGGACCGAAATGCCTACACACAACGGTAGGCATTTCAATCAAGAGCTCTGTCCAAAACGTTCAATGACAAGCATCAGCACCAGGATTGTTTTTTAGCTCACCAACAGTTCATGTTCCCTACCCATTTTTTATTGTAACTGCAACTTTGTAAGACTGGGTTGGGAGATGTTCTTGTGGTGAGCTTTTATTTACATAATTGGTTTCTTTAATAGTGAAATAAAATAAATTTGTATAACTGGAAACAGCGTTCTCCTGTGTGATTATCACATTGTATTCTTTAAACCATATAACAGAATATATAATATATATAATTTACTCATAGTAATATTAATATCTAATGTGATTGAGTTTCCTTATCTCTACTTATGTGCTGATGTGTTCACTGAGGCCATTGTATGGTCCATTTTGGCTGCATTTCCATGTTTTAAACATGAAATTTGCTTGTTTAAAGGGTGTCTCATGTATCTCTTATGCAGAAATATGTGTTGCCTAGCTGGACAAATGTAGCACAGGTCTACTATTATTGGTCACGTGTGTTTTCCCCCCCAGCCATCATGTTCTGTTTGTGCTTAGTTATGTCCATGTCTTATCTCCTGTCCCCTTTTCCCTCTGTATGTATTCACAGTGTACGTGTTCCTCGTCGGTTCGTCATGCTAAGTCTGCGTGTCTTATTGTATCACTCCAAATCTCACTGACTTTAACTAATAATAACTGTTTGCTGAGTGTTATGTCTAAAAGGTATTGCACAATCGCCTCTAGTAGAGGATCAGGTTTGTTTTCCACTGATAATGGATTTTAACATGACTGACCAATGATTGTGGAGCACGTCAATGTAGGATCTTATAAATACAACGAGCAAACTTAAATGTTTTAAAATGTTCAAAAAATTAATGTATTATATTTCTGAAGTATGACGGAAGGAAAAAGTTACATTTTTTTCATATTTAAAAAAAAAATCCATGGGTTTAATGGGTCCATCATCACTATATTGAGGGCCTTGTATAATAGCCCAACTGCAAAAGTAAAGATTAACGGTGAACTTTCAGATGCTTTCAAGCTTGAAAGGTCCACAAGACAAGGATGCCCACTGAGTCCACTCTTATTTGCTATTTTTATAGAGCCATTGGCTGAAAGGATTAGGCAGAATGGTAACATAAAAGGGATTAATATCACTGGAAGTGAGCAGAAATTGGCCTTGTTTGCAGATGACATTTTGGTTTACTTATCAAAACCTACCGAATCACTTATGGAGCTCATGTCAGTGTTAAAGGAGTATGGGCTATACTCGGGATATAAATTGAATATACAAAAAACACAAGTTCTTAGTAGCTTTTATAGCCCTCCCCAGAATCTGCTCAACAAATACAAACTAAGCTGGGACAAAAGAACTATCAAATATCTGGGCATAAACTTATCAATGGATATAACTAGCTTGGAAGAAATCAACTACCCCCTACTTAAAAAAGATATCATGCTAAATATTAGCAGATGGTCTATCTAAGCATTTCTTCTAGAGTGGACATCATAAAAATGAATATGCTCCCAAAGATATTGTACTTATTCCAGTCTGTTTCTATAGAAAACCCTGATAGATACTTTGTAGAGTGGGATAGGACCCTCTCAAGATTTATATGGGCGGGTAAAAAGCCAAGAGTTAAGTTCAAAACACTTCAGCTTCCCAAAGATAAAGGAGGATTAGGCATCCCTTGCCTACAGGATTACTACAGGGCAACACAAATAAGAAATCTGGTGGGCTGGTGTAAACCCGGATACTGTTCAACAGAGAGACGAATCTGGCATTGATATCTGACATCACAACAGAGAGACGAATCTGGTATTGATATCTGACATCACAACAGAGAGACGAATCTGGCATTAATATCTGACATCACAACAGAGAGACGAATCTGGCATTGATATTTGACATCACAACAGAGAGACGAATCTGGCATTAATATCTGACATCACAACAGACAGACGAATCTGGCATTAATATCTGACATCACAACAGAGAGACGAATCTGGCATTGATATTTGACATCACAACAGAGAGACGAATCTGGCATTGATATCTGACATCACAACAGAGAGACGAATCTGGCATTGATATCTGACATCACAACAGAGAGACGAATCTGGCATTGATATTTGACATCACAACAGAGAGACGAATCTGGCATTGATATTTGACATCACAACAGAGAGACGAATCTGGCATTGATATCTGACATCACAACAGAGAGACGAATCTGGCATTGATATCTGACATCACAACAGAGAGACGAATCTGGCATTGATATTTGACATCACAACAGAGAGACGAATCTGGCATTGATATTTGACATCACAACAGAGAGACGAATCTGGCATTAATATCTGACATCACAACAGAGAGACGAATCTGGCATTGATATCTGACATCACAACAGAGAGACGAATCTGGCATTGATATCTGACATCACAACAGAGAGACGAATCTGGCATTGATATCTGACATCACAACAGAGAGACGAATCTGGCATTGATATTTGACATCACAACAGAGAGACGAATCTGGCATTGATATCTGACATCACAACAGAGAGACGAATCTGGCATTGATATTTGACATCACAACAGAGAGACGAATCTGGCATTGATATCTGACATCACAACAGAGAGACGAATCTGGCATTGATATCTGACATCACAACAGAGAGACGAATCTGGCATTGATATCTGACATCACAACAGAGAGACGAATCTGGCATTAATATCTGACATCACAACAGAGAGACGAATCTGGCATTGATATCTGACATCACAACAGAGAGATGAATCTGGCATTGATATCTGACATCACAACAGAGAGACGAATCTGGCATTGATATTTGACATCACAACAGAGAGACGAATCTGGCATTAATATCTGACATCACAACAGAGAGACGAATCTGGCATTAATATTTGACATCACAACAGAGAGACGAATCTGGCATTGATATTTGACATCACAACAGAGAGACGAATCTGGCATTGATATCTGACATCACAACAGAGAGACGAATCTGGCATTAATATCTGACATCACAACAGAGAGACGAATTTGGCATTAATATTTGACATCACAACAGAGAGACTGGATGTCAATGTCAGAAAGATGACTGTGATGTCAGAACCCTCTAAATCTTGTAATTTACAGATGGTAAATGGCCTGTATTTGCATAGCGCTTTACTAGTCCCTAAGGACCCCAAAGCACTTTACACATCCAGTCATCCACCCATTCACACACTGGTGATGGCAGCTACATTGTAGCCACAGCCACCCTGGGGCGCACTGACAGAGATATTTAATTCCAAATGATTTGACTGCATCATTGCGTCTTTGAGTTATGACCCAAACTCTCTATCAACTTTGTGAATAAATTCACGTCCCCCTGTGACCTCATAATTACACCACAGTTCAGATGGCATGAATGAGTCATGAGGTCACACCAACAGTGACAACATCAGCAGTGACATCACTAAAGTTGCCAGGTGAGTCCATAAATAGAACCCGTGACGTGGAGCAGGTACCGCCGTTTTGGACAATGCCACGACGCAGGTATAGACGCAGACATGCGAGGTCTTCTCGCCCCGTTCGCAGACACAAGAGACCCCACAAGGCCTCGGGTGTCCGCAGACGTGGGAGAAGATACCGTCGCAGACATTAGACAATCTCAATAAACATGTAGGATGAACATCAAAACTTTGGTCCAATCAAGTTTTTTTTAGATAACATATGTTGTTGTTGTTCTGTGTGTGTTTGTTATCAATGTTGTGGAAAAAAGTTAAGCTTAGTAAGCCATCAAGCACTGATCACTCGTAGAAGAGCACCAATAGGAGACAGAACTAATTAGAAGGTGTTATTATTCAGTCTGTACATCGAATAGAAGGCACTAACCACAAGGTGATCTTCAATTCATCTCTGTGTGAATGTGAACGGGGCGAGAAGACCCCCACTAACTGCATGTCCCTAGACTGTGGGAGGAAGCTCGAGAGAACATCCAGACTCCACACAAAGACCCCGGCCTGATGAGGCTAGGGTCCTGAGTTCGATACCCTAAACTGAACGCAGGACAGAGGAAGGGATGGGTGATGTTCATGTGTGCCCAGGTGTATGATGTGGCTCTTTGTCTGTGACTGGTTGGCTGTCCCAGCCCTGGCCCTTCATGTATTTCAGTAATGTCCTTTTCTCCCGTCTCGTTTCCATGTTTTTCCCTTGTGACCCATTCCTTCTGTCACGTGTGTTTCCCCCCCAGCCATCATGTTCTGCTTGTGCTTAGTTATGTCCATGTCTTATCTCCTCCAGTCTGCAAGTTGCATCCACAGGCAAGATTAATATACCCCTTCAAAGTGTTTTTTTTTCTTTTCTCTTGATATTCATTAAGCACTCTTTAGTTGTGTGTTTCAGCTCTCAGACTGATATTTATGCCCCATGATTAGCACTGTTAATGTGTTTGGTATCCAGGGAGCACATCCAGTGTTGGGGTGCCTGGTTATGATCCTCTCACTCATCCAGCCCATCGGGGCCTTGCTGCGCTGCGGACCACAACATCACCTGTATGTATCCATCTGTGTGTGTTTAATTAATATACTATATCATGCCTATACACATTTAAGAATACTCTGTTCAAATATTATTTAAAAAAAAATTAAAAATGGCCTCACTTTTTTTTTCTCTACAATTATTTAACAAATTTTGAAAACACGATAAACCAAAGGAATGGGGCAGTACATGCTTAATGACTAAATGCACTGCTCACGCGGCAAAGTGAGGTTATAAAGTTATTTGATAACCCTAAGAGTTGTATTCATACTTCAGCCATAAAAGTTTTTAAAATTTCAAACTTTTGCAAAGTGTAGCCTGCATGTGCTTTATCAGAGCACACTTTCACACTGAAACACCAAGTAGGAAACTAATTTGCACATGACTCGTGAAAGTTATTCCTTCCTCTTAGTAATAATGGTGCTTTTAATAAATATAGCCTGGTTGTAGCTTTGGAGGCCAGACTCAGTAAATGAAATATTTTTTTAAGTGAAATATAGATTTAGTAAAATTGTATGTTCAGTAATGATACTTGTTTTCATAAATTGGATGCAGGAGAAATCTTAGACAAGAACTTCAGAAGCTGATGATTTTATAGTTCTTCTCTTTTCTTTGATAGGAGGTATCTGTTCAACTGGACACATTTTTTAAATGCGGTGGTAATAAAATCTATAGCTGGTAAGCTTGTGTTTTACTTCATTCTACCATCTTGCATATATGCTAACAATGTCAATAGCAGACACACTGTCACCCATGCTGCTCGTCTTAAAATGCCTGCTTCTTTGTGTCACACAGTGGCAGCCATATTTACAGGCCTGGACAGGATTGACAGTGATGATGGGTGGCTATTGAAAGTGATGGGTGGCTTCTTTGCCTGGGAAGTTCTCTTCATCATCATTTTGGAGGTCCATGATTGGGTAGTTAAACACAGAGGTAAGCCTTTTTTTTTGCATTTCAGTGATGAAGGAAAAAATCATCACTACCCATATACACTTTAATGACAAAAACCAATCTAGACCCAACAGTCCATTTGCACGGTGAAGAGCCACCTGATCAGTTCAGCAGCATTTAGCTGACTGAGCGAAGAGTATAACCCCTGTACACCTCAGAATGTGGTTGGATGGGTAAAATAAACAGCACTGTATCACAAGATTTTCTGTGTATAACACAGCAGCATCAAATATTTGTCACGGTACGGCATGGCACACCGTGGAAGGAGTGGGGAAGGAGGACCCAGGCGCGGTGCTCTACGTATAGACAGTGTTTATTTACAGAGGGTGATATCAAACAACAATAAATCCCCGTGTTTCTCCCCAGACTCCCGTGTCGTGTCCTCCAAGTGCTCTCTGCTCCCGTGTCTGCACTCCCGGTGCTCGCTGCTCCTTAAGCCTTCCACGCTCCTCCTGCGGGAAACAATAGCGGCAGCAGTCAGGACACTGAACAATGGCAGGCATACACTACACGACCAAAACCTAAACTGGGTAACTAACGTGGAGTCCCAAGCAATGATCCCGCGTCGGTGGGAGCTCCAAGACTCTCTTAAGTAGCTCCCCCGACGAGGCCTGATCAGCAGCAGGTGTGTGGCTTCGGGTGTGGCCAGTCCCCTTGCAGGGCCACACCCTCCAGGCCTGACGCCGCCTATAAACAAGTGCTCAGCCACCCACACACACATATACACAAGCACAGGGAAGGGGGAGCAACACCAAAATACACAGCAATAATAATAATAATAATATAATACATGACTGCTCAGGGATCCTGGGTCGCCCAGTCCCAGGACCCTGACAATATTGGTATTTATGAATTGATGAGTGAAAA
This sequence comes from Aulonocara stuartgranti, assembly GCF_965226115.1. Classification (NCBI taxonomy): domain Eukaryota; kingdom Metazoa; phylum Chordata; class Actinopteri; order Cichliformes; family Cichlidae; genus Aulonocara; species Aulonocara stuartgranti. Next base: position 3,812,734 of record NC_138947.1, on the reverse strand, counting down.
CGCGTAAGAATGTCTCAATGGTAGTCTGCTGGAACAAAAGCTGTTACACTTTAACTGTGCTGAAGTACAGCGACAAAGGAATCTTTATCTTTCGATTTATTAAATGCATGAAAATACTCTGGGAATACTATACACGAAGGCTCAGCTCATGCACCACCAACCTAATGTTATCAGAGAGAACTTGCATTGAATTGTCTCAACTGAGACTATCCAATTTTGGACACGTGTAGTTTGACAATGCTGTGGCTCAATGTGTGGCTCAGTCACACAAATTATTAAAAAAAAATATGATCACAACCTCTTTGTGTCTACAAAAACTGGTTAATGTTTGGTGATTTTTAAAAAATGTTTTACCCCCCCGTGCCGCACACACTTTCCATGACCAATGGCAACTTGACATGCTAAATGTTTACATAGAGCTTCCAGCACATTGTTATCGTTCTGAAAGTTGTTGTTTTTTTGTTTTTTTTCAATCACCACAACTACTCAACTCGACTCAATTTTATTTAAATTGATTTCAAATTGTTCTTCTTCTGTTAAAGCTTAAAACTAATATCATAACTCAACCTGTATAAATAAAATGATTAAAAACATAGCTGACTGCTTTAGTTCACTTCAGTTAATGTGCCCTGCAATATTTCACTGTTCTTTGCTCTGGGTTTCAGATGATACTGCTGATCAAATGGAATCAGCATTGGTAAGCTGAAAGAAATATAAAAGCAAGCAATCACTGATTGCCACAAGATGGAGTATTTCTAATATAATTTTACTTTTTTTGTCAGGTCAAAGGTGACAGTTGCCTGATCGCTGTGTACCTTCTGGGAAACCTTTGCTTTTTGGTGGCACTTCTGGTTGGAATTGGAGAAAAATGAGCAGCAGCAGAATCTTCCAGAGTGTTTCCCTGTAGTTTTGTTGAATTTTATCATCAATTTTAACATACTTGATGAGAGACTGCACTGGAAATTCAGACCCACTGATCCATCAGTTGGCGAATCCTGGAAAGTTTCTCAGTAATGTCTTTAAAAAATATTACTTATGTTTTTTTTCTCTTTTGCTTTTAGTTGATAATTAAGGTGTACTTTCAATCAGCATTCAATTTCACTGGGCCAAGCATTACTGTCGTGTGTGTGTGTGTGTGTGTGTGTGTATAATATGTCTCACAGTTGCAAAGAAAGAAGTAGTTTCAGTCGCCTTTAGCCTCCACTCTGGCTGCCAGGTAAACCAGTTTCATTTTACAAGCTGGTTACATTTTTTAAGCCAAACAGCAATTTTGTATTAAAAAGTACTTTTAACAATTTTTCCTTTTACATTTTTAAATCAGGTCAACTCGACCCACATCATAATGGGAGGGTTAAAGCCCTTTTCACACATTAACATCTGTTAATATGACAGCATCTATGTATGAATCTGCACCTTTGTCACTTTCATTTGAAAAAAAAAACTGTCATTGATTCAGCTCCTGAACTTCCCATTTAATGTACATTTTTTCATATATTTCTAATAATCTTGCTGTCAATAACAACTGACAATAAGACAACAAATTTTTAACTTCATTAAATTGAAAATTATGTATGTCAGTGTAGTAGTGTTAAATGCTTACCAGGTTCAGATGCAAATGAAGAAACTCCACTCAGGCAAGTCTGCTGGACCAGATGGAGTGAGTCCCCTCAAGGCCTGTGCCCCCCAGCTTTGTGGAGTCTTCCATAAACTGTTCATGCTGAGTCTGAAGAGGGTCCCAGTGCTGTGGAAGACATCAAGCCTCGTCCCTGTACCAAAGACGCCACGTCCCAGTGGCCCCCAGGATTACAGGCCTGTGACACTGACCTCCCACATCATGAAGACCCTGGAAAGGCTCATCCTGGACCAGATCTCACCCATTGTCAGACCACATCAGGATCCCATTCAATTTGCTTACCAGCCCCGTCTCACAGGACGCCATCATCTATCTGCTCAATCGTGTCTACATCCACCCGGACCAGCCGGCGAGCACTGTGAGGTTCATGTTTTTTTTTTACTTTTCCAGTGCTTGGTGATAAGCTAACAGCGATGCAGGGGGATGCTTCTCTAGTGTCCTGGATTGTTGATTACCTGACAGGAAGACCACAATATGTGCGTCTTCCACATTGTGTGTCTGACAAGGTAATCAGCAACACAGGAGCACCATAAGGGACCATCCTCTCCCCCTTCCTCTTCACCCTCTACACCACAGACTTCAGCCGCTGCACAGAGACCTGCATCTTCAGAAGTTTTGATGTAAATTTGTAAGTTTTGATGTAAGTAAATTTGCGGTCAATTTAGACTCAATTCAAAATCTCCTACTTGGGACGAACACTAAATGTAAATAGCTGACTTTCTAAATAAACCTATCCATCTTTGCAAGGTCAATTTTTGCTTTCATTAAATTCCAAATGTTTAGCCATAATTAGCTTAGCTGTCCTACTCTTGTTACTGCTCTTTCCTACTGCTGTTACAATCAAATGAACATCTCTGCAAAGATAAATTAGCTGAGACCTTAGGTTGATGGTAGTTACTAGCAAACACAGAAACTTACATACACTATATAGTACAGTTCTATGATACATCACCAAATAGAACAATTTGTGGCAATGCAGACAAGCAGAGAAACAGTTTAATTAGTTGAATTTGTTCACTTGATCGGAGGTGTGTTTCCTGCAGATATACAACATCGGATCTCAATGATTTTAAATGAGTAAAAGCCCTTGTGCGTTTAACCGGATTATTTATACCTTTAACATTCCAGCTTATAAAACGAAGAGCAGATGACTTTGCGAGCTTGCCATTCAGGTACCAAAATGCAGGTGCAGAAAAAATATGTCCCAACCTCTGGAATAATAAATCTTTCGTGCTTGAATCGATACGGTCCAATATCCTCTTTTCAGAGCTAGCAATAGCTCTCATAATCTCACTCATGTCATGGGGTGGTGCCTCCGGTCTGTCCTCAGCATGGTCCTGTCAGGATCTGACGGCGCCCTGACCGGTCGACCTGCCTGTGTGTGTGTGTGTGTGTGTGTGTGTGTGTGTGTGTGTGTGTGTGTGTGTGTGTGTGTGTTCACCCAGGGATTGACGGAGGATTTACGGACACTAAGGAAGCACTTGGAGGAGAGACGGGCACTCACTACTAGGGCTGGGTATCGTCACTGATTTCTAGAATCGATTCAATTCCGATTCACAAGGTCCCGAATCGATTCGATCCACGATTCGATTTAATTCGATTCGATTCGATTTAAATCTGGGAAATTTTGACAGTCAGAAATATTATAATTCAGATCAGTACATTTACATATTTTTGTATCAATAAAAAGGAAGCTGACACACGCAAGACTTTATCAAAGGTGTAAGCATCACAGCAGATGCCTTTGTGTCAAAGTAGCTGAAGATAAAACACAGAAAAACATGAAGGTGGTTTTCCTGGCCTGGGATTTTATAAAAATATTCTGCAGTACATCAAAAACGAAAGAAAACCATTAATCAACATATGAACATTACCTCTGAAGTTACAGAGGTTTTATTAGAGACACGGTTAAGCGTTTTGCATTTTGAATAATTTTAAAAAGTTTAAATTTGTTCAGTATTGAACAGCAGAAATGAGGTTTTCTTTTCGGAAGAATGTAAAAGGGAAAAAAACAGCGGCCGACAGCGCTGTAAACAACGGTAGACTTGTGCATAACAAGCAAGCGAATAATGAAGAAAGGGAAACTGTTCTTGAAGTACACAGAGAGAGAGAGAGGGCGAGAGAGAGACAGAGAAAGAGAGAGACAGAGAGAGAGAGAGAGAGGGCGAGAGAGAGACAGAGAGAGAGAGAGAGCGAGAGAGAGACAGAGAAAGAGAGAGACAGAGAGAGAGAGAGGGCGAGAGAGAGAGACAGAGAGACAGAGAGAGAGAGAGGGCGAGAGAGAGACAGAGAAAGAGAGAGACAGAGAGAGAGAGAGGGCGAGAGAGAGAGACAGAGAGAGAGAGAGAGAGAGCTGTGCATCGCGGTGGAAGCAAAACAGTAAAAGTCAGAGTGAATTCATGACGATGTTTATGTGAATCTTCTTTTGCTGCTGGTTCGGTCAATATTGTTTGGAAAGAGATCAAACTAACAGCTTTAGAATCAGCGCATAAAGGGCGTGAACACAAAGCGCGGACCCGCCGACAGATCAGAATCAGTGAGCTGTTGGCTTTCAGCCCCGACCGTGTCCGTGCCGTCGGGTGAGAAAGGCGACATCTAAATGATTCTGATCCGCGGGTCATGCTGTGTGTTTAAGTCTTTGTGCAGAATCCGTGTTCCTGCTCTCATTTACTGTCTTAGCTGTTTGGTGGTTCTTGAAATTTTGTGAGATGTCACCAGAGATTCTGGCATTTCGGGCAAAATAAATTTATATTAAAAAAATCGATTCAGGATTTTAATTAATCGATTTTACGTTATCCAAGCCATAATCGATCTTAATCAATGAATCGATTATAAAAACCCACCCCTACTCACTACCACGCACGGGCTTACACGGAAGGAGGGACGCACTATCACCATTGTTGCACATTTGAGCTGTTGTCACATTGCTGCACTGTAAATAAATGCACTGTCATTATTTCTGAGCTCCGCGCCTGAGTCCACTCTTTAACAACCGTGACAGGTCCGAGGCTTTTGCGGCCTGCTCTTTCCCCGATCTAGTTTTGCTCATATGTCGTACACCGTAGCCTTGAAGATGTAAAAAGTGCCTCAGAGCAGCACACGGGCGTGTTATCGTACTGTTGTTAAAAGTTCGTTAGTTTTGGAGCAATGGAATTATGAAACAAGTTAGTCCATTGAGGAGCCCTGTACAACACGTCTTCACATGGCTACCAGACACGCCCCCCGTCATTTTGTTATTATTCAATTCAGAACTGCCCAGACCAGACACAGTGACGTTTCACCAGAATCCCTTTGATCTCTGGTCTTCTTTATGACATCAGCACACGAAAACCTATAAATAGGGGAGAGGTTCTCACTCTTGTCAGTCTTTCAAAGAGAGTGGAAGAATTCACTAGGCAGGAAAACACTTAAACTACTGGAAACTTGCGTTTCTGACACAGTCGACGGTATTTTTAAAAAATCTTTTAGTTGGTACAGAGATTTAGCATCAACTTCAATTTGAAATATGAGTCTGTCAAATCCTGTTGTATGCAACATGAGAGCCGAGAACGAAAAACTTAAACAGCAAATCAAAGAGCTGAAAAATGAGAATAAAACTCTCAAACAACAAAACTCTACCATACGTGACCTTAAAGTCGAGAACGCCGACCTTAAGGAGCAAAAAAGAGAGCTCATAAATGAGAACAAGATTCTCCAAAAAAACATTGAAGTTCTCTTCAAACGAAGTGGGTTCTCTAAAAACAAGAGGAAAAGAGACCTGCAACTAGAGAATGAAACAATTCACTTCAAAATTCAAGAGCTGGAATATTGGAACCAAATTCTAAAGGATTTAAACAGCTCCAAAACCAAAGAGATCCAGCAACAGAAAGAGGTGATGCAGGAAATGGAGGCAGAAATCAGAGAGTTGCAAAGCAGCAAGACAGGCTTGGTTATAAAAGTGGGAGACATGGAAAAGGACAACCCGTCTTTAAGAGAGGAAAATGATGTGACGGTAAAACGCATGTGTGAGCTGAAAAGGGACTTTGAAAAGGAAAAAGATGACATGCAACAGGAAATACAGGCTGTTAAAACTGAGCTCCATCAGGCAAACACAGCCTTTAAAGAGTTACAAGAGAGTGAAGAAAGAAAAAGGATCATGAATGAGGAAAACAAAACAACGGACAGTGAACAGCTCAGACAGACCCTGGAACTCCAATGCTTTGCACATGAAATTGACATATTGAGGCATAACGAACTTCTTGAACAGGACCTCCAGGAGCTTTCCAAAAGGAGTGGTGATTCTCAAAAAGAACTGAAACCACACGATGAGGGTGTGAAAGGAGAATCACGGATCTCCAAAGCCACTGAGAAAGACTCCCAACATGATTTTAACGTGACCAACAGAGAAAAGGAGTTTTTGTACCATCAATTTGAGGCAGTGAAAAGAGAGCTCCTAATTGAGAACAAAATTCTCCAAAGAAACGCTGAAGTTCTCTTCAAACGACGTGGGTTCTCTAAAAACAAGAGGAAAAGAGACCTGCAACAGAAAGAGGTGATGCAGGAAATGGAGGCAGAAATCGGAGAGATGCAAAGCAGCAAGACAGGCTCGGTTATAAAAGTGGGAGACATGGAAAAGGACAACCAACATGATTTTAACAAGACCAACAGAGAAAAGGAGTTGTTGTGCCATGAATGTGAGGCACTGAAAAGAGAGCTTGTCAAGAAAAATCTGTGTAATGTACAGGAAGCCTTAAAAACAAGACATGGCGTTGGGAGTCTGAGCTTGGGTTTGCAAAGTTTCACAGGAAGCACATAACAATCTGATAAACAACTACGATGTCCAAGTTGACATACTCAAACAACAAAATAAGGCCTTGGAAAATACGGTTAGTGACCTTACCAAAAAGATGTGGAATGGACGGGAAGCGATGAGACAAATGGAAAAGAACTTTCAAGAACAAAGGAAGCTACTCGAAAATCTCCGAGGAGAATTCGAGGAAATTTAGCACAACTACGACTTTGGCCCTCCCTATTAAACCTGGTTAACGCAGGTTCAATAGGGCTATAACTTAGACAATGGAAGTTCATTTGATTTAATTGGCCCAAAATGAGTGACTGCACCCAGACACTCAGTAGCAAAAAAATTACAGAGATTCAAGAGAGAAAACTGTTTCTGCATAGACTCCTATAGTACTGCAAGTCGTGTCATCGCTTGGTGTCCTGCATAGAGTGCAGGTTTAAGGTATCTACGTATCTTTCAGAATTAGAAGCTATGCTGCGTCAGGGGTTATAACAGCTGTGCCCCCCCCCCCCCAACCGGTCGAGGCAGATGGCCGCCCCTCACTGAGCCTGGTTCTGCCGAAAGTTTCTTCCTGTTAAAAGGGAGTTTTTCTTTCCCACCGTCACCAAGTCTAAGGAGCTTGGAGAAAAGCGCCTGGACTTCTTTAACTTAAAGAAGTCCAGGCGCTTTTCTTTCCAAGCTCCTTAGACTACTATGGCCTTGATGACTGATAACCTTCACAGACACTGTCATCAAGGGTTTGCTCACAGGGGATCATCTGATTGTTGGGGGGTTTTCTCTCTTATATTGTATGGTCTTTACCTTACAATATAAACAGCCGAGAAGCGGCTATTTTTGCCATCCGGTGCTTTAGAAATACATCTTAGCTGAACTGAACTCCATAACATCTGGACCGAAATGCCTACACACAACGGTAGGCATTTCAATCAAGAGCTCTGTCCAAAACGTTCAATGACAAGCATCAGCACCAGGATTGTTTTTTAGCTCACCAACAGTTCATGTTCCCTACCCATTTTTTATTGTAACTGCAACTTTGTAAGACTGGGTTGGGAGATGTTCTTGTGGTGAGCTTTTATTTACATAATTGGTTTCTTTAATAGTGAAATAAAATAAATTTGTATAACTGGAAACAGCGTTCTCCTGTGTGATTATCACATTGTATTCTTTAAACCATATAACAGAATATATAATATATATAATTTACTCATAGTAATATTAATATCTAATGTGATTGAGTTTCCTTATCTCTACTTATGTGCTGATGTGTTCACTGAGGCCATTGTATGGTCCATTTTGGCTGCATTTCCATGTTTTAAACATGAAATTTGCTTATTTAAAGGGTGTCTCATGTATCTCTTATGCAGAAATATGTGTTGCCTAGCTGGACAAATGTAGCACAGGTCTACTATTATTGGTCACGTGTGTTTTCCCCCCCAGCCATCATGTTCTGTTTGTGCTTAGTTATGTCCATGTCTTATCTCCTGTCCCCTTTTCCCTCTGTATGTATTCACAGTGTACGTGTTCCTCGTCGGTTCGTCATGCTAAGTCTGCGTGTCTTATTCCGTCATGTGTCATGTATCACTCCAAATCTCACTGACTTTAACTAATAATAACTGTTTGCTGAGTGTTATGTCTAAAAGGTATTGCACAATCGCCTCTAGTAGAGGATCAGGTTTGTTTTCCACTGATAATGGATTTTAACATGACTGACCAATGATTGTGGAGCACGTCAATGTAGGATCTTATAAATACAACGAGCAAACTTAAATGTTTTAAAATGTTCAAAATATTAATATATTATATTTCTGAAGTATGACGGAAGGAAAAAGTTAAATTTTTTTCATATTTTAAAAAAAAATCCATGGGTTTAATGGGTCCATCATCACTATATTGAGGGCCTTGTATAATAGCCCAACTGAAAAAGTAAAGATTAACGGTGAACTTTCAGATGCTTTCAAGCTTGAAAGGTCCACAAGACAAGGATGCCCACTGAGTCCACTCTTATTTGCTATTTTTATAGAGCCATTGGCTGAAAGGATTAGGCAGAATGGTAACATAAAAGGGATTAATATCACTGGAAGTGAGCAGAAATTGGCCTTGTTTGCAGATGACATTTTGGTTTACTTATCAAAACCTACCGAATCACTTATGGAGCTCATGTCAGTGTTAAAGGAGTATGGGCTATACTCGGGATATAAATTGAATATACAAAAAACACAAGTTCTTAGTAGCTTTTATAGCCCTCCCCAGAATCTGCTCAACAAATACAAACTAAGCTGGGACAAAAGAACTATCAAATATCTGGGCATAAACTTATCAATGGATATAACTAGCTTGGAAGAAATCAACTACCCCCTACTTAAAAAAGATATCATGCTAAATATTAGCAGATGGTCTATCTAAGCATTTCTTCTAGAGTGGACATCATAAAAATGAATATGCTCCCAAAGATATTAAACTTATTCCAGTCTGTTTCTATAGAAAACCCTGATAGATACTTTGTAGAGTGGGATAGGACCCTCTCAAGATTTATATGGGCGGGTAAAAAGCCAAGATTTAAGTTCAAAACACTTCAGCTTCCCAAAGATAAAGGAGGATTAGGCATCCCTTGCCTACAGGATTACTACAGGGCAACACAAATAAGAAATCTGGTGGGCTGGTGTAAACCCGGATACTGTTCAACAGAGAGACGAATCTGGCATTAATATCTGACATCACAACAGAGAGACGAATCTGGCATTAATATCTGACATCACAACAGAGAGACAAATCTGGCATTGATATTTGACATCACAACAGAGAGATGAATCTGGCATTAATATCTGACATCACAACAGAGAGACGAATCTGGCATTGATATTTGACATCACAACAGAGAGATGAATCTGGCATTGATATCTGACATCACAACAGAGAGACGAATCTGGCATTGATATCTGACATCACAACAGAGAGACAAATCTGGCATTAATATCTGACATCACAACAGAGAGACAAATCTGGCATTAATATCTGACATCACAACAGAGAGACAAATCTGGCATTAATATCTGACATCACAACAGAGAGACAAATCTGGCATTAATATCTGACATCACAACAGAGAGACGAATCTGGCATTAATATCTGACATCACAACAGAGAGACGAATCTGGCATTGATATTTGACATCACAACAGAGAGACGAATCTGGCATTGATATCTGACATCACAACAGAGAGACAAATCTGGCATTAATATCTGACATCACAAAAGAGAGACAAATCTGGCATTAATATCTGACATCACAACAGAGAGACGAATCTGGCATTAATATCTGACATCACAACAGAGAGACGAATCTGGCATTAATATCTGACATCACAACAGAGAGACGAATCTGGCATTGATATTTGACATCACAACAGAGAGACGAATCTGGCATTGATATCTGACATCACAACAGAGAGACAAATCTGGCATTAATATCTGACATCACAACAGAGAGACGAATCTGGCATTAATATCTGACATCACAACAGAGAGACAAATCTGGCATTAATATCTGACATCACAAAAGAGAGACAAATCTGGCATTGATATTTGACATCACAACAGAGAGACAAATCTGGCATTAATATCTGACATCACAAAAGAGAGACAAATCTGGCATTAATATCTGACATCACAACAGAGAGACGAATCTGGCATTGATATTTGACATCACAACAGAGAGACGAATCTGGCATTAATATCTGACATCACAACAGAGAGACGAATCTGGCATTAATATTTGACATCACAACAGAGAGACGAATCTGGCATTAATATCTGACATCACAACAGAGAGACAAATCTGGCATTGATATTTGACATCACAACAGAGAGACGAATCTGGCATTGATATTTGACATCACAACAGAGAGACGAATCTGGCATTGATATCTGACATCACAACAGAGAGACGAATCTGGCATTGATATCTGACATCACAACAGAGAGACGAATCTGGCATTGATATCTGACATCACAACAGAGAGACGAATCTGGCATTGATATCTGACATCACAACAGAGAGACGAATCTGGCATTGATATCTGACATCACAAAAGAGAGACGAATCTGGCATTAATATCTGACATCACAACAGAGAGATGAATCTGGCATTGATATCTGACATCACAAAAGAGAGACGAATCTGGCATTGATATCTGACATCACAACAGAGAGACGAATCTGGCATTGATATCTGACATCACAACAGAGAGATGAATCTGGCATTAATATTTGACATCACAACAGAGAGACGAATCTGGCATTAATATTTGACATCACAACAGAGAGACGAATCTGGCATTAATATCTGACATCACAACAGAGAGACAAATCTGGCATTAATATCTGACATCACAACAGAGAGACGAATCTGGCATTAATATCTGACATCACAACAGAGAGACGAATCTGGCATTGATATCTGACATCACAACAGAGAGATGAATCTGGCATTGATATCTGACATCACAACAGAGAGACGAATCTGGCATTAATATCTGACATCACAACAGAGAGATGAATCTGGCATTGACATTTGATATCACAACAGAGAGACTGGATGTCAATGTCAGAAAGATGACTGTGATGTCAGAACCCTCTAAATCTTGTAATTTACAGATGGTAAATGGCCTGTATTTGCATAGCGCTTTACTAGTCCCTAAGGACCCCAAAGCACTTTACACATCCAGTCATCCACCCATTCACACACTGGTGATGGCAGCTACATTGTAGCCACAGCCACCCTGGGGCGCACTGACAGAGATATTTAATTCCAAATGATTTGACTGCATCATTGCGTCTTTGAGTTATGACCCAAACTCTCTATCAACTTTGTGAATAAATTCACGTCCCCCTGTGACCTCATAATTACACCACAGTTCAGATGGCATGAATGAGTCATGAGGTCACACCAACAGTGACAACATCAGCAGTGACATCACTAAAGTTGCCAGGTGAGTCCATAAATAGAACCCGTGACGTGGAGCAGGTACCGCCGTTTTGGACAATGCCACGACGCAGGTATAGACGCAGACATGCGAGGTCTTCTCGCCCCGTTCGCAGACACAAGAGACCCCACAAGGCCTCGGGTGTCCGCAGACGTGGGAGAAGATACCGTCGCAGACATTAGACAATCTCAATAAACATGTAGGATGAACATCAAAACTTTGGTCCAATCAAGTTTTTTTTAGATAACATATGTTGTTGTTGTTCTGTGTGTGTTTGTTATCAATGTTGTGGAAAAAAGTTAAGCTTAGTAAGCCATCAAGCACTGATCACTCGTAGAAGAGCACCAATAGGAGACAGAACTAATTAGAAGGTGTTATTATTCAGTCTGTACATCGAATAGAAGGCACTAACCACAAGGTGATCTTCAATTCATCTCTGTGTGAATGTGAACGGGGCGAGAAGACCCCCACTAACTGCATGTCCCTAGACTGTGGGAGGAAGCTCGAGAGAACATCCAGACTCCACACAAAGACCCCGGCCTGATGAGGCTAGGGTCCTGAGTTCGATACCCTAAACTGAACGCAGGACAGAGGAAGGGATGGGTGATGTTCATGTGCGCCCAGGTGTATGATGTGGCTCTTTGTCTGTGACTGGTTGGCTGTCCCAGCCCTGGCCCTTCATGTATTTCAGTAATGTCCTTTTCTCCCGTCTCGTTTCCATGTTTTTCCCTTGTGACCCATTCCTTCTGTCACGTGTGTTTCCCCCCCAGCCATCATGTTCTGTTTGTGCTTAGTTATGTCCATGTCTTATCTCCTGTCCCCTTTTCCCTCTGTATGTATTCACAGTGTACGTGTTCCTCGTCGGCTCGTCATGCTAAGTCTGCGTGTCTTATTCCGTCATGTGTCATGTATCACTCCAAATCTCACTGACTTTAACTAATAATAACTGTTTGCTGAGTGTTATGTCTAAAAGGTATTGCACAATCGCCTCTAGTAGAGGATCAGGTTTGTTTTCCACTGATAATGGATTTTAACATGACTGACCAATGATTGTGGAGCACGTCAATGTAGGATCTTATAAATACAACGAGCAAACTTAAATGTTTTAAAATGTTCAAAAAATTAATGTATTATATTTCTGAAGTATGACGGAAGGAAAAAGTTAAATTTTTTTCATATTTTAAAAAAAAATCCATGGGTTTAATGGGTCCATCATCACTATATTGAGGGCCTTGTATAATAGCCCAACTGCAAAAGTAAAGATTAACGGTGAACTTTCAGATGCTTTCAAGCTTGAAAGGTCCACAAGACAAGGATGCCCACTGAGTCCACTCTTATTTGCTATTTTTATAGAGCCATTGGCTGAAAGGATTAGGCAGAATGGTAACATAAAAGGGATTAATATCACTGGAAGTGAGCAGAAATTGGCCTTGTTTGCAGATGACATTTTGGTTTACTTATCAAAACCTACCGAATCACTTATGGAGCTCATGTCAGTGTTAAAGGAGTATGGGCTATACTCGGGATATAAATTGAATATACAAAAAACACAAGTTCTTAGTAGCTTTTATAGCCCTCCCCAGAATCTGCTCAACAAATACAAACTAAGCTGGGACAAAAGAACTATCAAATATCTGGGCATAAACTTATCAATGGATATAACTAGCTTGGAAGAAATCAACTACCCCCTACTTAAAAAAGATATCATGCTAAATATTAGCAGATGGTCTATCTAAGCATTTCTTCTAGAGTGGACATCATAAAAATGAATATGCTCCCAAAGATATTAAACTTATTCCAGTCTGTTTCTATAGAAAACCCTGATAGATACTTTGTAGAGTGGGATAGGACCCTCTCAAGATTTATATGGGCGGGTAAAAAGCCAAGAGTTAAGTTCAAAACACTTCAGCTTCCCAAAGATAAAGGAGGATTAGGCATCCCTTGCCTACAGGATTACTACAGGGCAACACAAATAAGAAATCTGGTGGGCTGGTGTAAACCCGGATACTGTTCAACAGAGAGACGAATCTGGCATTGATATCTGACATCACAACAGAGAGACGAATCTTTCATTGATATCTGACATCACAACAGAGAGACGAATCTGGCATTAATATCTGACATCACAACAGAGAGACGAATCTGGCATTGATATCTGACATCACAACAGAGAGACGAATCTGGCATTGATATCTGACATCACAACAGAGAGACGAATCTGGCATTAATATCTGACATCACAACAGAGAGACGAATCTTTCATTGATATCTGACATCACAACAGAGAGACGAATCTGGCATTAATATCTGACATCACAACAGAGAGACGAATCTGGCATTGATATCTGACATCACAACAGAGAGACGAATCTGGCATTAATATCTGACATCACAACAGAGAGACGAATCTTTCATTGATATCTGACATCACAACAGAGAGACGAATCTGGCATTAATATCTGACATCACAACAGAGAGACGAATCTGGCATTAATATCTGACATCACAACAGAGAGACGAATCTGGCATTGATATCTGACATCACAACAGAGAGACGAATCTGGCATTGATATCTGACATCACAACAGAGAGACAAATCTGGCATTAATATCTGACATCACAACAGAGAGACGAATCTGGCATTGATATTTGACATCACAACAGAGAGACGAATCTGGCATTGATATTTGACATCACAACAGAGAGACGAATCTGGCATTGATATCTGACATCACAACAGAGAGACGAATCTGGCATTGATATCTGACATCACAACAGAGAGACGAATCTGGCATTGATATCTGACATCACAACAGAGAGACGAATCTGGCATTAATATCTGACATCACAACAGAGAGACGAATCTTTCATTGATATCTGACATCACAACAGAGAGACGAATCTGGCATTAATATCTGACATCACAACAGAGAGACGAATCTTTCATTGATATCTGACATCACAACAGAGAGACGAATCTGGCATTAATATCTGACATCACAACAGAGAGACGAATCTGGCATTGATATCTGACATCACAACAGAGAGACGAATCTGGCATTAATATCTGACATCACAACAGAGAGACGAATCTTTCATTGATATCTGACATCACAACAGAGAGACGAATCTGGCATTAATATCTGACATCACAACAGAGAGACGAATCTGGCATTAATATCTGACATCACAACAGAGAGACGAATCTGGCATTGATATCTGACATCACAACAGAGAGACGAATCTGGCATTGATATCTGACATCACAACAGAGAGACAAATCTGGCATTAATATCTGACATCACAACAGAGAGACGAATCTGGCATTGATATTTGACATCACAACAGAGAGACGAATCTGGCATTGATATTTGACATCACAACAGAGAGACGAATCTGGCATTGATATCTGACATCACAACAGAGAGACGAATCTGGCATTGATATCTGACATCACAACAGAGAGACAAATCTGGCATTAATATCTGACATCACAACAGAGAGACGAATCTGGCATTGATATTTGACATCACAACAGAGAGACGAATCTGGCATTGATATTTGACATCACAACAGAGAGACGAATCTGGCATTGATATCTGACATCACAACAGAGAGACGAATCTGGCATTGATATCTGACATCACAACAGAGAGACGAATCTGGCATTGATATCTGACATCACAACAGAGAGACGAATCTGGCATTAATATCTGACATCACAACAGAGAGACGAATCTGGCATTGATATCTGACATCACAACAGAGAGACGAATCTGGCATTGATATCTGACATCACAACAGAGAGACGAATCTGGCATTGATATCTGACATCACAACAGAGAGACGAATCTGGCATTGATATCTGACATCACAACAGAGAGACGAATCTGGCATTAATATCTGACATCACAACAGAGAGACGAATCTTTCATTGATATCTGACATCACAACAGAGAGACGAATCTGGCATTAATATCTGACATCACAACAGAGAGACGAATCTTTCATTGATATCTGACATCACAACAGAGAGACGAATCTGGCATTAATATCTGACATCACAACAGAGAGACGAATCTGGCATTAATATCTGACATCACAACAGAGAGACGAATCTGGCATTGATATCTGACATCACAACAGAGAGACGAATCTGGCATTGATATCTGACATCACAACAGAGAGACGAATCTGGCATTAATATCTGACATCACAACAGAGAGACGAATCTGGCATTGATATTTGACATCACAACAGAGAGACGAATCTGGCATTAATATCTGACATCACAACAGAGAGACGAATCTGGCATTAATATCTGACATCACAACAGAGAGATGAATCTGGCATTAATATCTGACATCACAACAGAGAGACGAATCTGGCATTGATATTTGACATCACAACAGAGAGACGAATCTGGCATTGATATTTGACATCACAACAGAGAGACGAATCTGGCATTAATATCTGACATCACAACAGAGAGACGAATCTGGCATTAATATCTGACATCACAACAGAGAGACGAATCTGGCATTAATATCTGACATCACAACAGAGAGACGAATCTGGCATTGACATTTGATATCACAACAGAGAGACTGGATGTCAATGTCAGAAAGATGACTGTGATGTCAGAACCCTCTAAATCTTGTAATTTACAGATGGTAAATGGCCTGTATTTGCATAGCGCTTTACTAGTCCCTAAGGACCCCAAAGCACTTTACACATCCAGTCATCCACCCATTCACACACTGGTGATGGCAGCTACATTGTAGCCACAGCCACCCTGGGGCGCACTGACAGAGATATTTAATTCCAAATGATTTGACTGCATCATTGCCTCTTTGAGTTATCACCCAAACTCTCTATCAACTTTGTGAATAAATTCACGTCCCCCTGTGACCTCATAATTACACCACAGTTCAGATGGCATGAATGAGTCATGAGGTCACACCAACAGTGACAACATCAGCAGTGACATCACTAAAGTTGCCAGGTGAGTCCATAAATAGAACCCGTGACGTGGAGCAGGTACCGCCGTTTTGGACAATGCCACGACGCAGGTATAGACGCAGACATGCGAGGTCTTCTCGCCCCGTTCGCAGACACAAGAGACCCCACAAGGCCTCGGGTGTCCGCAGACGTGGGAGAAGATACCGTCGCAGACATTAGACAATCTCAATAAACATGTAGGATGAACATCAAAACTTTGGTCCAATCAAGTTTTTTTTAGATAACATATGTTGTTGTTGTTCTGTGTGTGTTTGTTATCAATGTTGTGGAAAAAAGTTAAGCTTAGTAAGCCATCAAGCACTGATCACTCGTAGAAGAGCACCAATAGGAGACAGAACTAATTAGAAGGTGTTATTATTCAGTCTGTACATCGAATAGAAGGCACTAACCACAAGGTGATCTTCAATTCATCTCTGTGTGAATGTGAACGGGGCGAGAAGACCCCCACTAACTGCATGTCCCTAGACTGTGGGAGGAAGCTCGAGAGAACATCCAGACTCCACACAAAGACCCCAGCCTGATGAGGCTAGGGTCCTGAGTTCGATACCCTAAACTGAACGCAGGACAGAGGAAGGGATGGGTGATGTTCATGTGCGCCCAGGTGTATGATGTGGCTCTTTGTCTGTGACTGGTTGGCTGTCCCAGCCCTGGCCCTTCATGTATTTCAGTAATGTCCTTTTCTCCCGTCTCGTTTCCATGTTTTTCCCTTGTGACCCATTCCTTCTGTCACGTGTGTTTCCCCCCCAGCCATCATGTTCTGCTTGTGCTTAGTTATGTCCATGTCTTATCTCCTGTCCCCTTTTCCCTCTGTATGTATTCACAGTGTACGTGTTCCTCGTCGGCTCGTCATGCTAAGTCTGCGTGTCTTATTCCGTCATGTGTCATGTATCACTCCAAATCTCACTGACTTTAACTAATAATAACTGTTTGCTGAGTGTTATGTCTAAAAGGTATTGCACAATCGCCTCTAGTAGAGGATCAGGTTTGTTTTCCACTGATAATGGATTTTAACATGACTGACCAATGATTGTGGAGCACATCAATGTAGGATCTTATAAATACAACGAGCAAACTTAAATGTTTTAAAATGTTCAAAAAATTAATGTATTATATTTCTGAAGTATGACGGAAGGAAAAAGTTACATTTTTTTCATATTTTAAAAAAAAATCCATGGGTTTAATGGGTCCATCATCACTATATTGAGGGCCTTGTATAATAGCCCAACTGCAAAAGTAAAGATTAACGGTGAACTTTCAGATGCTTTCAAGCTTGAAAGGTCCACAAGACAAGGATGCCCACTGAGTCCACTCTTATTTGCTATTTTTATAGAGCCATTGGCTGAAAGGATTAGGCAGAATGGTAACATAAAAGGGATTAATATCACTGGAAGTGAGCAGAAATTGGCCTTGTTTGCAGATGACATTTTGGTTTACTTATCAAAACCTACCGAATCACTTATGGAGCTCATGTCAGTGTTAAAGGAGTATGGGCTATACTCGGGATATAAATTGAATATACAAAAAACACAAGTTCTTAGTAGCTTTTATAGCCCTCCCCAGAATCTGCTCAACAAATACAAACTAAGCTGGGACAAAAGAACTATCAAATATCTGGGCATAAACTTATCAATGGATATAACTAGCTTGGAAGAAATCAACTACCCCCTACTTAAAAAAGATATCATGCTAAATATTAGCAGATGGTCTATCTAAGCATTTCTTCTAGAGTGGACATCATAAAAATGAATATGCTCCCAAAGATATTAAACTTATTCCAGTCTGTTTCTATAGAAAACCCTGATAGATACTTTGTAGAGTGGGATAGGACCCTCTCAAGATTTATATGGGCGGGTAAAAAGCCAAGAGTTAAGTTCAAAACACTTCAGCTTCCCAAAGATAAAGGAGGATTAGGCATCCCTTGCCTACAGGATTACTACAGGGCAACACAAATAAGAAATCTGGTGGGCTGGTGTAAACCCGGATACTGTTCAACAGAGAGACGAATCTGGCATTGATATCTGACATCACAACAGAGAGACGAATCTGGCATTGATATCTGACATCACAACAGAGAGACGAATCTTTCATTGATATCTGACATCACAACAGAGAGACGAATCTGGCATTAATATCTGACATCACAACAGAGAGACGAATCTGGCATTGATATCTGACATCACAACAGAGAGACGAATCTGGCATTAATATCTGACATCACAACAGAGAGACGAATCTGGCATTAATATCTGACATCACAACAGAGAGACGAATCTGGCATTGATATCTGACATCACAACAGAGAGACGAATCTGGCATTGATATCTGACATCACAACAGAGAGACAAATCTGGCATTAATATCTGACATCACAACAGAGAGACGAATCTGGCATTGATATTTGACATCACAACAGAGAGACGAATCTGGCATTGATATTTGACATCACAACAGAGAGACGAATCTGGCATTGATATTTGACATCACAACAGAGAGACGAATCTGGCATTGATATCTGACATCACAACAGAGAGACGAATCTTTCATTGATATCTGACATCACAACAGAGAGACGAATCTGGCATTGATATCTGACATCACAACAGAGAGACGAATCTGGCATTGATATCTGACATCACAACAGAGAGACGAATCTGGCATTGATATCTGACATCACAACAGAGAGACGAATCTGGCATTGATATCTGACATCACAACAGAGAGACGAATCTGGCATTGATATCTGACATCACAACAGAGAGACGAATCTGGCATTGATATCTGACATCACAACAGAGAGACGAATCTGGCATTGATATCTGACATCACAACAGAGAGACGAATCTTTCATTGATATCTGACATCACAACAGAGAGACGAATCTGGCATTAATATCTGACATCACAACAGAGAGACGAATCTGGCATTGATATCTGACATCACAACAGAGAGACGAATCTGGCATTGATATCTGACATCACAACAGAGAGACGAATCTGGCATTGATATCTGACATCACAACAGAGAGACGAATCTGGCATTGATATCTGACATCACAACAGAGAGACGAATCTGGCATTAATATCTGACATCACAACAGAGAGACGAATCTTTCATTGATATCTGACATCACAACAGAGAGACAAATCTGGCATTAATATCTGACATCACAACAGAGAGACGAATCTTTCATTGATATCTGACATCACAACAGAGAGACGAATCTGGCATTAATATCTGACATCACAACAGAGAGACGAATCTGGCATTAATATCTGACATCACAACAGAGAGACGAATCTGGCATTGATATCTGACATCACAACAGAGAGACGAATCTGGCATTGATATTTGACATCACAACAGAGAGACGAATCTGGCATTAATATCTGACATCACAACAGAGAGACGAATCTGGCATTAATATCTGACATCACAACAGAGAGACGAATCTGGCATTAATATCTGACATCACAACAGAGAGACGAATCTGGCATTGACATTTGATATCACAACAGAGAGACTGGATGTCAATGTCAGAAAGATGACTGTGATGTCAGAACCCTCTAAATCTTGTAATTTACAGATGGTAAATGGCCTGTATTTGCATAGCGCTTTACTAGTCCCTAAGGACCCCAAAGCACTTTACACATCCAGTCATCCACCCATTCACACACTGGTGATGGCAGCTACATTGTAGCCACAGCCACCCTGGGGCGCACTGACAGAGATATTTAATTCCAAATGATTTGACTGCATCATTGCCTCTTTGAGTTATCACCCAAACTCTCTATCAACTTTGTGAATAAATTCACGTCCCCCTGTGACCTCATAATTACACCACAGTTCAGATGGCATGAATGAGTCATGAGGTCACACCAACAGTGACAACATCAGCAGTGACATCACTAAAGTTGCCAGGTGAGTCCATAAATAGAACCCGTGACGTGGAGCAGGTACCGCCGTTTTGGACAATGCCACGACGCAGGTATAGACGCAGACATGCGAGGTCTTCTCGCCCCGTTCGCAGACACAAGAGACCCCACAAGGCCTCGGGTGTCCGCAGACGTGGGAGAAGATACCGTCGCAGACATTAGACAATCTCAATAAACATGTAGGATGAACATCAAAACTTTGGTCCAATCAAGTTTTTTTTAGATAACATATGTTGTTGTTGTTCTGTGTGTGTTTGTTATCAATGTTGTGGAAAAAAGTTAAGCTTAGTAAGCCATCAAGCACTGATCACTCGTAGAAGAGCACCAATAGGAGACAGAACTAATTAGAAGGTGTTATTATTCAGTCTGTACATCGAATAGAAGGCACTAACCACAAGGTGATCTTCAATTCATCTCTGTGTGAATGTGAACGGGGCGAGAAGACCCCCACTAACTGCATGTCCCTAGACTGTGGGAGGAAGCTCGAGAGAACATCCAGACTCCACACAAAGACCCCGGCCTGATGAGGCTAGGGTCCTGAGTTCGATACCCTAAACTGAACGCAGGACAGAGGAAGGGATGGGTGATGTTCATGTGCGCCCAGGTGTATGATGTGGCTCTTTGTCTGTGACTGGTTGGCTGTCCCAGCCCTGGCCCTTCATGTATTTCAGTAATGTCCTTTTCTCCCGTCTCGTTTCCATGTTTTTCCCTTGTGACCCATTCCTTCTGTCACGTGTGTTTCCCCCCCAGCCATCATGTTCTGCTTGTGCTTAGTTATGTCCATGTCTTATCTCCTGTCCCCTTTTCCCTCTGTATGTATTCACAGTGTACGTGTTCCTCGTCGGCTCGTCATGCTAAGTCTGCGTGTCTTATTCCGTCATGTGTCATGTATCACTCCAAATCTCACTGACTTTAACTAATAATAACTGTTTGCTGAGTGTTATGTCTAAAAGGTATTGCACAATCGCCTCTAGTAGAGGATCAGGTTTGTTTTCCACTGATAATGGATTTTAACATGACTGACCAATGATTGTGGAGCACATCAATGTAGGATCTTATAAATACAACGAGCAAACTTAAATGTTTTAAAATGTTCAAAAAATTAATGTATTATATTTCTGAAGTATGACGGAAGGAAAAAGTTACATTTTTTTCATATTTTAAAAAAAAATCCATGGGTTTAATGGGTCCATCATCACTATATTGAGGGCCTTGTATAATAGCCCAACTGCAAAAGTAAAGATTAACGGTGAACTTTCAGATGCTTTCAAGCTTGAAAGGTCCACAAGACAAGGATGCCCACTGAGTCCACTCTTATTTGCTATTTTTATAGAGCCATTGGCTGAAAGGATTAGGCAGAATGGTAACATAAAAGGGATTAATATCACTGGAAGTGAGCAGAAATTGGCCTTGTTTTTGAAGAGTAATACCAGCCGGCAGGTGTGGCAAGGCATCCAGCACCTAACCAACTATAAGATCAATCTCGGAGCTGCGGACGGTGACCTGGAGCTGGCAGAGGAGCTGAATATCTTCTTTGCCCGCTTTGAGACCAGGGTACCGGAGGTATTGGAGCCACAGCAGCAACACGCCACCCATAGCAGCACCACCCTCACCCTGGAAGAGCACGAGGTGAGGCGCATGCTGCAGGCTGTTAACCCGAGGAAGGCGGCGGGTCCTGATGGTGTGCCAGGTCGAATATTGAGGGATTGTGCAGGACAGCTGGCTGGGATCTTCACCAGGATTTTCAACAAATCCCTCGCACAGGCGACTGTCCCACTCTGCCTGAAGTCCTCCACCATAGTCCCCTTGCCTAAGAAGCCCCACATCACCGGCCTGAATGACTACAGACCGGTGGCACTCACCCCAGTGGTAATGAAATGCTTTGAGAAGCTGGTCCGCAGACACATCACAGCAGCCCTGCCCCGCAGCCTGGATCCACACCAGTTTGCCTACAGAGCAAACCGATCCACGGAAGACGCTGTAGCCACAGCACTCCATGCTGCATTAACTCACCTGGAAGAGCATGGTAGCTATGTGCGGATGCTCTTCGTGGATTACTGCTCAGCTTTTAACACCATCCTTCCACACAAACTGGTGGCCAAGCTACAAGACCTGGGGCTTCCAGACAGCACCTGCATGTGGATCAATAGCTTCCTCTCGGGCCGTAGACAGAGAGTCAGAGTTGGCCATCACACATCCTCAGCCCTGAGTCTCAGCACTGGCTCACCCCAGGGCTGTGTGCTCAGTCCACTGCTCTACTCTCTCTACACACACGACTGCACTCCTCGCCACCACAGCAACATCTTTGTGAAATTTGCAGATGACACCACAGTGGTGGGGCTCATTTCCAAGGGAGACGAGTCTACGTACAGAGACGAGGTGGAGCAGCTGACGTCATGGTGTAAGGCCAATAACCTCCTCCTCAACACTTCAAAAACCAAAGAACTCATAATAGACTTCAGAAGGAAAAAGGCAGAGATCCAACCACTATTCATAAATGGGGACTGTGTAGAAAAGGTGGCAAGCTTCCGCTTCCTGGGAGTCAATATAGAGGAGAACCTTTCCTGGAGTGTGAACACCTCCGAGCTGCTGAAAAAGGCCCAACAGAGACTGTACTTCCTGAGAATTCTCAGGAGGAATAACATCACACAGAGACTGCTGGTGTCCTTCTACAGAGCCACCATTGAGAGTGTTCTAACTTACTGCATATGCATCTGGTACACTAGCTGCACAGGGGCTCAGAGGAAAGCACTCCAAGGGATCATTAACACCGCCCAAAAGATCACTGGCTGCCCTCTCCCCACACTGGAAGTTCTACACAACGCCCACTGTTTTAAAAAGGCCCAAAACATCATAAAAGACACCTCACATCCTGGCCACTCCCTGTTCGAACTGTTGCCCTCAGGCAGACGGTACAGGGCATTCAGAGCAAGAACTAATAGACTCAAACACAGCTGTTATCCAACTGCAATAACACATCTGAATACTACAAAAAAATGTCCATCACGCCACTCTTGTGTTAATCTATGCACGGTCTGAAGCATGTGTGTGAGAATGTATGTGAATGTTTTACTGTTATATCTTATTAGTATTTTAAGTATTCTATCTATTTTATTTATTGAATTTTATTGTTTTATTTATATTTTGATATTGCTAGGGATGATGCAATGATCGGGGACCATTCTTCATTTCGTTGTTCTCATGACAATGACAATAAAGTTTCTGATTCTGATTCTGTTTGCAGATGACATTTTGGTTTACTTATCAAAACCTACCGAATCACTTATGGAGCTCATGTCAGTGTTAAAGGAGTATGGGCTATACTCGGGATATAAATTGAATATACAAAAAACACAAGTTCTTAGTAGCTTTTATAGCCCTCCCCAGAATCTGCTCAACAAATACAAACTAAGCTGGGACAAAAGAACTATCAAATATCTGGGCATAAACTTATCAATGGATATAACTAGCTTGGAAGAAATCAACTACCCCCTACTTAAAAAAGATATCATGCTAAATATTAGCAGATGGTCTATCTAAGCATTTCTTCTAGAGTGGACATCATAAAAATGAATATGCTCCCAAAGATATTAAACTTATTCCAGTCTGTTTCTATAGAAAACCCTGATAGATACTTTGTAGAGTGGGATAGGACCCTCTCAAGATTTATATGGGCGGGTAAAAAGCCAAGAGTTAAGTTCAAAACACTTCAGCTTCCCAAAGATAAAGGAGGATTAGGCATCCCTTGCCTACAGGATTACTACAGGGCAACACAAATAAGAAATCTGGTGGGCTGGTGTAAACCCGGATACTGTTCAACAGAGAGACGAATCTGGCATTGATATCTGACATCACAACAGAGAGACGAATCTGGCATTGATATTTGACATCACAACAGAGACACGAATCTTTCATTGATATTTGACATCACAACAGAGAGACGAATCTGGCATTAATATCTGACATCACAACAGAGAGACGAATCTGGCATTAATATTTGACATCACAACAGAGAGACGAATCTGGCATTGATATCTGACATCACAACAGAGAGACGAATCTGGCATTAATATCTGACATCACAACAGAGAGACGAATTTGGCATTAATATCTGACATCACAACAGAGAGACGAATCTGGCATTGATATCTGACATCACAACAGAGAGACGAATCTGGCATTAATATCTGACATCACAACAGAGAGACGAATTTGGCATTGATATTTGACATCACAACAGAGAGACGAATCTGGCATTGATATTTGACATCACAACAGAGAGACAAATCTGGCATTGATATCTGACATCACAACAGAGAGAAGAATTTGGCATTGATATCTGACATCACAACAGAGAGAAGAATTTGGCATTAATATTTGACATCACAACAGAGAGACGAATCTGGCATTAATATCTGACATCACAACAGAGAGACGAATCTGGCATTAATATTTGACATCACAACAGAGAGACGAATCTGGCATTGATATCTGACATCACAACAGAGAGACGAATCTGGCATTAATATTTGACATCACAACAGAGAGACGAATCTGGCATTGATATTTGACATCACAACAGAGAGACGAATCTGGCATTAATATTTGACATCACAACAGAGAGACGAATCTGGCATTGATATTTGACATCACAACAGAGAGACGAATCTGGCATTGATATCTGACATCACAACAGAGAGACGAATCTGGCATTGATATTTGACATCACAACAGAGAGACGAATCTGGCATTAATATTTGACATCACAACAGAGAGACTGGATGTCAATGTCAGAAAGATGACTGTGATGTCAGAACCCTCTAAATCTTGTAATTTACAGATGGTAAATGGCCTGTATTTGCATAGCGCTTTACTAGTCCCTAAGGACCCCAAAGCACTTTACACATCCAGTCATCCACCCATTCACACACTGGTGATGGCAGCTACATTGTAGCCACAGCCACCCTGGGGCGCACTGACAGAGATATTTAATTCCAAATGATTTGACTGCATCATTGCGTCTTTGAGTTATGACCCAAACTCTCTATCAACTTTGTGAATAAATTCACGTCCCCCTGTGACCTCATAATTACACCACAGTTCAGATGGCATGAATGAGTCATGAGGTCACACCAACAGTGACAACATCAGCAGTGACATCACTAAAGTTGCCAGGTGAGTCCATAAATAGAACCCGTGACGTGGAGCAGGTACCGCCGTTTTGGACAATGCCACGACGCAGGTATAGACGCAGACATGCGAGGTCTTCTCGCCCCGTTCGCAGACACAAGAGACCCCACAAGGCCTCGGGTGTCCGCAGACGTGGGAGAAGATACCGTCGCAGACATTAGACAATCTCAATAAACATGTAGGATGAACATCAAAACTTTGGTCCAA
Organism: Aulonocara stuartgranti; assembly: GCF_965226115.1. NCBI lineage: Eukaryota > Metazoa > Chordata > Actinopteri > Cichliformes > Cichlidae > Aulonocara > Aulonocara stuartgranti. The sequence goes on along the minus strand of NC_138947.1, from coordinate 3,786,988 downwards.
TCAAGTTTTTTTTAGATAACATATGTTGTTGTTGTTCTGTGTGTGTTTGTTATCAATGTTGTGGAAAAAAGTTAAGCTTAGTAAGCCATCAAGCACTGATCACTCGTAGAAGAGCACCAATAGGAGACAGAACTAATTAGAAGGTGTTATTATTCAGTCTGTACATCGAATAGAAGGCACTAACCACAAGGTGATCTTCAATTCATCTCTGTGTGAATGTGAACGGGGCGAGAAGACCCCCACTAACTGCATGTCCCTAGACTGTGGGAGGAAGCTCGAGAGAACATCCAGACTCCACACAAAGACCCCGGCCTGATGAGGCTAGGGTCCTGAGTTCGATACCCTAAACTGAACGCAGGACAGAGGAAGGGATGGGTGATGTTCATGTGTGCCCAGGTGTATGATGTGGCTCTTTGTCTGTGACTGGTTGGCTGTCCCAGCCCTGGCCCTTCATGTATTTCAGTAATGTCCTTTTCTCCCGTCTCGTTTCCATGTTTTTCCCTTGTGACCCATTCCTTCTGTCACGTGTGTTTCCCCCCCAGCCATCATGTTCTGCTTGTGCTTAGTTATGTCCATGTCTTATCTCCTCCAGTCTGCAAGTTGCATCCACAGGCAAGATTAATATACCCCTTCAAAGTGTTTTTTTTTCTTTTCTCTTGATATTCATTAAGCACTCTTTAGTTGTGTGTTTCAGCTCTCAGACTGATATTTATGCCCCATGATTAGCACTGTTAATGTGTTTGGTATCCAGGGAGCACATCCAGTGTTGGGGTGCCTGGTTATGATCCTCTCACTCATCCAGCCCATCGGGGCCTTGCTGCGCTGCGGACCACAACATCACCTGTATGTATCCATCTGTGTGTGTTTAATTAATATACTATATCATGCCTATACACATTTAAGAATACTCTGTTCAAATATTATTTAAAAAAAAATTAAAAATGGCCTCACTTTTTTTTTCTCTACAATTATTTAACAAATTTTGAAAACACGATAAACCAAAGGAATGGGGCAGTACATGCTTAATGACTAAATGCACTGCTCACGCGGCAAAGTGAGGTTATAAAGTTATTTGATAACCCTAAGAGTTGTATTCATACTTCAAGCTGATGATTTTATAGTTCTTCTCTTTTCTTTGATAGGAGGTATCTGTTCAACTGGACACATTTTTTAAATGCGGTGGTAATAAAATCTATAGCTGGTAAGCTTGTGTTTTACTTCATTCTACCATCTTGCATATATGCTAACAATGTCAATAGCAGACACACTGTCACCCATGCTGCTCGTCTTAAAATGCCTGCTTCTTTGTGTCACACAGTGGCAGCCATATTTACAGGCCTGGACAGGATTGACAGTGATGATGGGTGGCTATTGAAAGTGATGGGTGGCTTCTTTGCCTGGGAAGTTCTCTTCATCATCATTTTGGAGGTCCATGATTGGGTAGTTAAATACAGAGGTAAGCCTTTTTTTTTGCATTTCAGTGATGAAGGAAAAAATCATCACTACCCATATACACTTTAATGACAAAAACCAATCTAGACCCAACAGTCCATTTGCACGGTGAAGAGCCACCTGATCAGTTCAGCAGCATTTAGCTGACTGAGCGAAGAGTATAACCCCTGTACACCTCAGAATGTGGTTGGATGGGTAAAATAAACAGCACTGTATCACAAGATTTTCTGTGTATAACACAGCAGCATCAAATATTTGTCACGGTACGGCATGGCACACCGTGGAAGGAGTGGGGAAGGAGGACCCAGGCGCGGTGCTCTACGTATAGACAGTGTTTATTTACAGAGGGTGATATCAAACAACAATAAATCCCCGTGTTTCTCCCCAGACTCCCGTGTCGTGTCCTCCAAGTGCTCTCTGCTCCCGTGTCTGCACTCCCGGTGCTCGCTGCTCCTTAAGCCTTCCACGCTCCTCCTGCGGGAAACAATAGCGGCAGCAGTCAGGACACTGAACAATGGCAGGCATACACTACACGACCAAAACCTAAACTGGGTAACTAACGTGGAGTCCCAAGCAATGATCCCGCGTCGGTGGGAGCTCCAAGACTCTCTTAAGTAGCTCCCCCGACGAGGCCTGATCAGCAGCAGGTGTGTGGCTTCGGGTGTGGCCAGTCCCCTTGCAGGGCCACACCCTCCAGGCCTGACGCCGCATATAAACAAGTGCTCAGCCACCCACACACACATATACACAAGCACAGGGAAGGGGGAGCAACACCAAAATACACAGCAATAATAATAATAATAATATAATACATGACTGCTCAGGGATCCTGGGTCGCCCAGTCCCAGGACCCTGACAATATTGGTATTTATGAATTGATGAGTGAAAACGCGTAAGAATGTCTCAATGGTAGTCTGCTGGAACAAAAGCTGTTACACTTTAACTGTGCTGAAGTACAGCGACAAAGGAATCTTTATCTTTCGATTTATTAAATGCATGAAAATACTCTGGGAATACTATACACGAAGGCTCAGCTCATGCACCACCAACCTAATGTTATCAGAGAGAACTTGCATTGAAATGTCTCAACTGAGACTATCCAATTTTGGACACGTGTAGTTTGACAATGCTGTGGCTCAATGTGTGGCTCAGTCACACAAATTATTAAAAAAAAATATGATCACAACCTCTTTGTGTCTACAAAAACTGGTTAATGTTTGGTGATTTTTAAAAAATGTTTTACCCCCCCGTGCCGCACACACTTTCCATGACCAATGGCAACTTGACATGCTAAATGTTTACATAGAGCTTCCAGCACATTGTTATCGTTCTGAAAGTTGTTGTTTTTTTGTTTTTTTTCAATCACCACAACTACTCAACTCGACTCAATTTTATTTAAATTGATTTCAAATTGTTCTTCTTCTGTTAAAGCTTAAAACTAATATCATAACTCAACCTGTATAAATAAAATGATTAAAAACATAGCTGACTGCTTTAGTTCACTTCAGTTAATGTGCCCTGCAATATTTCACTGTTCTTTGCTCTGGGTTTCAGATGATACTGCTGATCAAATGGAATCAGCATTGGTAAGCTGAAAGAAATATAAAAGCAAGCAATCACTGATTGCCACAAGATGGAGTATTTCTAATATAATTTTACTTTTTTTGTCAGGTCAAAGGTGACAGTTGCCTGATCGCTGTGTACCTTCTGGGAAACCTTTGCTTTTTGGTGGCACTTCTGGTTGGAATTGGAGAAAAATGAGCAGCAGCAGAATCTTCCAGAGTGTTTCCCTGTAGTTTTGTTGAATTTTATCATCAATTTTAACATACTTGATGAGAGACTGCACTGGAAATTCAGACCCACTGATGCATCAGTTGGTGAATCCTGGAAAGTTTCTCAGTAATGTCTTTAAAAAATATTACTTGTGTTTTTTTTCTCTTTTGCTTTTAGTTGATAATTAAGGTGTACTTTCAATCAGCATTCAATTTCACTGGGCCAAGCATTACTGTTGTGTGTGTGTGTGTGTGTGTGTGTATAATATGTCTCACAGTTGCAAAGAAAGAAGTAGTTTCAGTCGCCTTTAGCCTCCACTCTGGCTGCCAGGTAAACCAGTTTCATTTTACAAGCTGGTTACATTTTTTAAGCCAAACAGCAATTTTGTATTAAAAAGTACTTTTAACAATTTTTCCTTTTACATTTTTAAATCAGGTCAACTCGACCCACATCATAATGGGAGGGTTAAAGCCCTTTTCACACATTAACATCTGTTAATATGACAGCATCTATGTATGAATCTGCACCTTTGTCACTTTCATTTGAAAAAAAAAAAACTGTCATTGATTCAGCTCCTGAACTTCCCATTTAATGTACATTTTTTCATATATTTCTAATAATCTTGCTGTCAATAACAACTGACAATAAGACAACAAATTTTTAACTTCATTAAATTGAAAATTATGTATGTCAGTGTAGTAGTGTTAAATGCTTACCAGGTTCAGATGCAAATGAAGAAACTCCACTCAGGCAAGTCTGCTGGACCAGATGGAGTGAGTCCCCTCAAGGCCTGTGCCCCCCAGCTTTGTGGAGTCTTCCATAAACTGTTCATGCTGAGTCTGAAGAGGGTCCCAGTGCTGTGGAAGACATCAAGCCTCGTCCCTGTACCAAAGACGCCACGTCCCAGTGGCCCCCAGGATTACAGGCCTGTGACACTGACCTCCCACATCATGAAGACCCTGGAAAGGCTCATCCTGGACCAGATCTCACCCATTGTCAGACCACATCAGGATCCCATTCAATTTGCTTACCAGCCCCGTCTCACAGGACGCCATCATCTATCTGCTCAATCGTGTCTACATCCACCAGCCGGCGAGCACTGTGAGGTTCATGTTTTTTTTTTACTTTTCCAGTGCTTGGTGATAAGCTAACAGCGATGCAGGGGGATGCTTCTCTAGTGTCCTGGATTGTTGATTACCTGACAGGAAGACCACAATATGTGCGTCTTCCACATTGTGTGTCTGACAAGGTAATCAGCAACACAGGAGCACCATAAGGGACCATCCTCTCCCCCTTCCTCTTCACCCTCTACACCACAGACTTCAGCCGCTGCACAGAGACCTGCATCTTCAGAAGTTTTGATGTAAATTTGTAAGTTTTGATGTAAGTAAATTTGCGGTCAATTTAGACTCAATTCAAAATCTCCTACTTGGGACGAACACTAAATGTAAATAGCTGACTTTCTAAATAAACCTATCCATCTTTGCAAGGTCAATTTTTGCTTTCATTAAATTCCAAATGTTTAGCCATAATTAGCTTAGCTGTCCTACTCTTGTTACTGCTCTTTCCTACTGCTGTTACAATCAAATGAACATCTCTGCAAAGATAAATTAGCTGAGACCTTAGGTTGATGGTAGTTACTAGCAAACACAGAAACTTACATACACTATATAGTACAGTTCTATGATACATCACCAAATAGAACAATTTGTGGCAATGCAGACAAGCAGAGAAACAGTTTAATTAGTTGAATTTGTTCACTTGATCGGAGGTGTGTTTCCTGCAGATATACAACATCGGATCTCAATGATTTTAAATGAGTAAAAGCCCTTGTGCGTTTAACCGGATTATTTATACCTTTAACATTCCAGCTTATAAAACGAAGAGCAGATGACTTTGCGAGCTTGCCATTCAGGTACCAAAATGCAGGTGCAGAAAAAATATGTCCCAACCTCTGGAATAATAAATCTTTCGTGCTTGAATCGATACGGTCCAATATCCTCTTTTCAGAGCTAGCAATAGCTCTCATAATCTCACTCATGTCATGGGGTGGTGCCTCCGGTCTGTCCTCAGCATGGTCCTGTCAGGATCTGACGGCGCCCTGACCGGTCGACCTGCCTGTGTGTGTGTGTGTGTGTGTTCACCCAGGGATTGACGGAGGATTTACGGACACTAAGGAAGCACTTGGAGGAGAGACGGGCACTCACTACTAGGGCTGGGTATCGTCACTGATTTCTAGAATCGATTCAATTCCGATTCACAAGGTCCCGAATCGATTCGATCCACGATTCGATTTAATTCGATTCGATTCGATTTAAATCTGGGAAATTTTGACAGTCAGAAATATTATAATTCAGATCAGTACATTTACATATTTTTGTATCAATAAAAAGGAAGCTGACACACGCAAGACTTTATCAAAGGTGTAAGCATCACAGCAGATGCCTTTGTGTCAAAGTAGCTGAAGATAAAACACAGAAAAACATGAAGGTGGTTTTCCTGGCCTGGGATTTTATAAAAATATTCTGCAGTACATCAAAAACGAAAGAAAACCATTAATCAACATATGAACATTACCTCTGAAGTTACAGAGGTTTTATTAGAGACACGGTTAAGCGTTTTGCATTTTGAATAATTTTAAAAAGTTTAAATTTGTTCAGTATTGAACAGCAGAAATGAGGTTTTCTTTTCGGAAGAATGTAAAAGGGAAAAAAACAGCGGCCGACAGCGCTGTAAACAACGGTAGACTTGTGCATAACAAGCAAGCGAATAATGAAGAAAGGGAAACTGTTCTTGAAGTACACAGAGAGAGAGAGAGGGCGAGAGAGAGACAGAGAGAGAGAGAGACAGAGAGAGAGAGAGAGACAGAGAGAGAGAGCTGTGCATCGCGGTGGAAGCAAAACAGTAAAAGTCAGAGTGAATTCATGACGATGTTTATGTGAATCTTCTTTTGCTGCTGGTTCGGTCAGTATTGTTTGGAAAGAGATCAAACTAACAGCTTTAGAATCAGCGCATAAAGGGCGTGAACACAAAGCGCGGACCCGCCGACAGATCAGAATCAGTGAGCTGTCGGCTTTCAGCCCCGACCGTGTCCGTGCCGTCGGGTGAGAAAGGCGACATCTAAATGATTCTGATCCGCGGGTCGTGCTGTGTGTTTAAGTCTTTGTGCAGAATCCGTGTTCCTGCTCTCATTTACTGTCTTAGCTGTTTGGTGGTTCTTGAAATTTTGTGAGATGTCACCAGAGATTCTGGCATTTCGGGCAAAATAAATTTATATTAAAAAAATCGATTCAGGATTTTAATTAATCGATTTTACGTTATCCAAGCCATAATCGATCTTAATCAATGAATCGATTATAAAAACCCACCCCTACTCACTACCACGCACGGGCTTACACGGAAGGAGGGACGCACTATCACCATTGTTGCACATTTGAGCTGTTGTCACATTGCTGCACTGTAAATAAATGCACTGTCATTATTTCTGAGCTCCGCGCCTGAGTCCACTCTTTAACAACCGTGACAGGTCCGAGGCTTTTGCGGCCTGCTCTTTCCCCGATCTAGTTTTGCTCATATTTCGTACACCGTAGCCTTGAAGATGTAAAAAGTGCCTCAGAGCAGCACACGGGCGTGTTATCATACTGTTGTTAAAAGTTCGTTAGTTTTGGAGCAATAGAATTATGAAACAAGTTAGTCCATTGAGGAGCCCTGTACAACACGTCTTCACATGGCTACCAGACACGCCCCCCGTCATTTTGTTATTATTCAATTCAGAACTGCCCAGACCAGACACAGTGACGTTTCACCAGAATCCCTTTGATCTCTGGTCTTCTTTATGACATCAGCACACGAAAACCTATAAATAGGGGAGAGGTTCTCACTCTTGTCAGTCTTTCAAAGAGAGTGGAAGAATTCACTAGGCAGGAAACTACTGGAAACTTGCGTTTCTGACACAGTTGACGGTATTTTTAAAAAATCTTTTAGTTGGTACAGAGATTTAGCATCAACTTCAATTTGAAATATGAGTCTGTCAAATCCTGTTGTATGCAACATGAGAGCCGAGAACGAAAAACTTAAACAGCAAATCAAAGAGCTGAAAAATGAGAATAAAACTCTCAAACAACAAAACTCTACCATACGTGACCTTAAAGTCGAGAACGCCGACCTTAAGGAGCAAAAAAGAGAGCTCATAAATGAGAACAAGATTCTCCAAAAAAACATTGAAGTTCTCTTCAAACGAAGTGGGTTCTCTAAAAACAAGAGGAAAAGAGACCTGCAACTAGAGAATGAAACAATTCACTTCAAAATTCAAGAGCTGGAATATTGGAACCAAATTCTAAAGGATTTAAACAGCTCCAAAACCAAAGAGATCCAGCAACAGAAAGAGGTGATGCAGGAAATGGAGGCAGAAATCAGAGAGTTGCAAAGCAGCAAGACAGGCTTGGTTATAAAAGTGGGAGACATGGAAAAGGACAACCCGTCTTTAAGAGAGGAAAATGATGTGACGGTAAAACGCATGTGTGAGCTGAAAAGGGACTTTGAAAAGGAAAAAGATGACATGCAACAGGAAATACAGGCTGTTAAAACTGAGCTCCATCAGGCAAACACAGCCTTTAAAGAGTTACAAGAGAGTGAAGAAAGAAAAAGGATCATGAATGAGGAAAACAAAACAACGGACAGTGAACAGCTCAGACAGACCCTGGAACTCCAATGCTTTGCACATGAAATTGACATATTGAGGCATAACGAACTTCTTGAACAGGACCTCCAGGAGCTTTCCAAAAGGAGTGGTGATTCTCAAAAAGAACTGAAACCACACGATGAGGGTGTGAAAGGAGAATCACGGATCTCCAAAGCCACTGAGAAAGACTCCCAACATGATTTTAACGTGACCAACAGAGAAAAGGAGTTTTTGTACCATCAATTTGAGGCAGTGAAAAGAGAGCTCCTAATTGAGAACAAAATTCTCCAAAGAAACGCTGAAGTTCTCTTCAAACGACGTGGGTTCTCTAAAAACAAGAGGAAAAGAGACCTGCAACAGAAAGAGGTGATGCAGGAAATGGAGGCAGAAATCGGAGAGATGCAAAGCAGCAAGACAGGCTCGGTTATAAAAGTGGGAGACATGGAAAAGGACAACCAACATGATTTTAACAAGACCAACAGAGAAAAGGAGTTGTTGTGCCCTGAATGTGAGGCACTGAAAAGAGAGCTTGTCAAGAAAAATCTGTGTAATGTACAGGAAGCCTTGAAAACAAGACATGGCGTTGGGAGTCTGAGCTTGGGTTTGCAAAGTTTCACAGGAAGCACATAACAATCTGATAAACAACTACGATGTCCAAGTTGACATACTCAAACAACAAAATAAGGCCTTGGAAAATACGGTTAGTGACCTTACCAAAAAGATGTGGAATGGACGGGAAGCGATGAGACAAATGGAAAAGAACTTTCAAGAACAAAGGAAGCTACTCGAAAATCTCCGAGGAGAATTCGAGGAAATTTAGCACAACTACGACTTTGGCCCTCCCTTTTAAACCTGGTTAACGCAGGTTCAATAGGGCTATAACTTAGACAATGGAAGTTCATTTGATTTAATTGGCCCAAAATGAGTGACTGCACCCAGACACTCAGTAGCAAAAAAATTACAGAGATTCAAGAGAGAAAACTGTTTCTGCATAGACTCCTATAGTACTGCAAGTCGTGTCATCGCTTGGTGTCCTGCATAGAGTGCAGGTTTAAGGTATCTACGTATCTTTCAGAATTAGAAGCTATGCTGCGTCAGGGGTTATAACAGCTGTGCCCCCCCCCCCAACCGGTCGAGGCAGATGGCCGCCCCTCACTGAGCCTGGTTCTGCCGAAAGTTTCTTCCTGTTAAAAGGGAGTTTTTCTTTCCCACCGTCACCAAGTCTAAGGAGCTTGGAGAAAAGCGCCTGGACTTCTTTAACTTAAAGAAGTCCAGGCGCTTTTCTTTCCAAGCTCCTTAGACTACTATGGCCTTGATGACTGATAACCTTCACAGACACTGTCATCAAGGGTTTGCTCACAGGGGATCATCTGATTGTTGGGGGGTTTTCTCTCTTATATTGTATGGTCTTTACCTTACAATATAAACAGCCGAGAAGCGGCTATTTTTGCCATCCGGTGCTTTAGAAATACATCTTAGCTGAACTGAACTCCATAACATCTGGACCGAAATGCCTACACACAACGGTAGGCATTTCAATCAAGAGCTCTGTCCAAAACGTTCAATGACAAGCATCAGCACCAGGATTGTTTTTTAGCTCACCAACAGTTCATGTTCCCTACCCATTTTTTATTGTAACTGCAACTTTGTAAGACTGGGTTGGGAGATGTTCTTGTGGTGAGCTTTTATTTACATAATTGGTTTCTTTAATAGTGAAATAAAATAAATTTGTATAACTGGAAACAGCGTTCTCCTGTGTGATTATCACATTGTATTCTTTAAACCATATAACAGAATATATAATATATATAATTTACTCATAGTAATATTAATATCTAATGTGATTGAGTTTCCTTATCTCTACTTATGTGCTGATGTGTTCACTGAGGCCATTGTATGGTCCATTTTGGCTGCATTTCCATGTTTTAAACATGAAATTTGCTTATTTAAAGGGTGTCTCATGTATCTCTTATGCAGAAATATGTGTTGCCTAGCTGGACAAATGTAGCACAGGTCTACTATTATTGGTCACGTGTGTTTTCCCCCCCAGCCATCATGTTCTGTTTGTGCTTAGTTATGTCCATGTCTTATCTCCTGTCCCCTTTTCCTCTGTATGTATTCACAGTGTACGTGTTCCTCGTCGGTTCGTCATGCTAAGTCTGCGTGTCTTATTCCGTCATGTGTCATGTATCACTCCAAATCTCACTGACTTTAACTAATAATAACTGTTTGCTGAGTGTTATGCCTAAAAGGTATTGCACAATCGCCTCTAGTAGAGGATCAGGTTTGTTTTCCACTGATAATGGATTTTAACATGACTGACCAATGATTGTGGAGCACGTCAATGTAGGATCTTATAAATACAACGAGCAAACTTAAATGTTTTAAAATGTTCAAAAAATTAATGTATTATATTTCTGAAGTATGACGGAAGGAAAAAGTTAAATTTTTTTCATATTTTAAAAAAAAATCCATGGGTTTAATGGGTCCATCATCACTATATTGAGGGCCTTGTATAATAGCCCAACTGCAAAAGTAAAGATTAACGGTGAACTTTCAGATGCTTTCAAGCTTGAAAGGTCCACAAGACAAGGATGCCCACTGAGTCCACTCTTATTTGCTATTTTTATAGAGCCATTGGCTGAAAGGATTAGGCAGAATGGTAACATAAAAGGGATTAATATCACTGGAAGTGAGCAGAAATTGGCCTTGTTTGCAGATGACATTTTGGTTTACTTATCAAAACCTACCGAATCACTTATGGAGCTCATGTCAGTGTTAAAGGAGTATGGGCTATACTCGGGATATAAATTGAATATACAAAAAACACAAGTTCTTAGTAGCTTTTATAGCCCTCCCCAGAATCTGCTCAACAAATACAAACTAAGCTGGGACAAAAGAACTATCAAATATCTGGGCATAAACTTATCAATGGATATAACTAGCTTGGAAGAAATCAACTACCCCCTACTTAAAAAAGATATCATGCTAAATATTAGCAGATGGTCTATCTAAGCATTTCTTCTAGAGTGGACATCATAAAAATGAATATGCTCCCAAAGATATTAAACTTATTCCAGTCTGTTTCTATAGAAAACCCTGATAGATACTTTGTAGAGTGGGATAGGACCCTCTCAAGATTTATATGGGCGGGTAAAAAGCCAAGAGTTAAGTTCAAAACACTTCAGCTTCCCAAAGATAAAGGAGGATTAGGCATCCCTTGCCTACAGGATTACTACAGGGCAACACAAATAAGAAATCTGGTGGGCTGGTGTAAACCCGGATACTGTTCAACAGAGAGACGAATCTGGCATTGATATCTGACATCACAACAGAGAGACGAATCTGGCATTAATATCTGACATCACAACAGAGAGATGAATCTGGCATTAATATTTGACATCACAACAGAGAGACGAATCTGGCATTAATATCTGACATCACAACAGAGAGATGAATCTGGCATTGATATCTGACATCACAACAGAGAGACGAATCTGGCATTAATATCTGACATCACAACAGAGAGACGAATCTGGCATTAATATCTGACATCACAACAGAGAGACGAATCTGGCATTGATATCTGACATCACAACAGAGAGACGAATCTGGCATTGATATTTGACATCACAACAGAGAGATGAATCTGGCATTAATATTTGACATCACAACAGAGAGACGAATCTGGCATTAATATCTGACATCACAACAGAGAGACGAATCTGGCATTAATATCTGACATCACAACAGAGAGACGAATCTGGCATTAATATCTGACATCACAACAGAGAGACGAATCTGGCATTAATATCTGACATCACAACAGAGAGACGAATCTGGCATTGATATCTGACATCACAACAGAGAGACGAATCTGGCATTAATATCTGACATCACAACAGAGAGACGAATCTGGCATTAATATCTGACATCACAACAGAGAGACGAATCTGGCATTGATATCTGACATCACAACAGAGAGACGAATCTGGCATTAATATCTGACATCACAACAGAGAGACGAATCTGGCATTAATATCTGACATCACAACAGAGAGACAAATCTGGCATTAATATCTGACATCACAACAGAGAGACGAATCTGGCATTGATATTTGACATCACAACAGAGAGACGAATCTGGCATTGATATCTGACATCACAACAGAGAGACGAATCTGGCATTAATATCTGACATCACAACAGAGAGACGAATCTGGCATTAATATCTGACATCACAACAGAGAGACGAATCTGGCATTGATATTTGACATCACAACAGAGAGATGAATCTGGCATTAATATCTGACATCACAACAGAGAGACGAATCTGGCATTGATATCTGACATCACAACAGAGAGACGAATCTGGCATTGATATTTGACATCACAACAGAGAGACGAATCTGGCATTGATATCTGACATCACAACAGAGAGACGAATCTGGCATTGATATCTGACATCACAACAGAGAGACGAATCTGGCATTGATATTTGACATCACAACAGAGAGACGAATCTGGCATTAATATCTGACATCACAACAGAGAGACGAATCTGGCATTGATATTTGACATCACAACAGAGAGACGAATCTGGCATTGATATTTGACATCACAACAGAGAGATGAATCTGGCATTGACATTTGACATCACAACAGAGAGATGAATCTGGCATTAATATCTGACATCACAACAGAGAGACGAATCTGGCATTGATATCTGACATCACAACAGAGAGACGAATCTGGCATTAATATTTGACATCACAACAGAGAGACGAATCTGGCATTAATATCTGACATCACAACAGAGAGACGAATCTGGCATTAATATCTGACATCACAACAGAGAGACGAATCTGGCATTGACATTTGATATCACAACAGAGAGACTGGATGTCAATGTCAGAAAGATGACTGTGATGTCAGAACCCTCTAAATCTTGTAATTTACAGATGGTAAATGGCCTGTATTTGCATAGCGCTTTACTAGTCCCTAAGGACCCCAAAGCACTTTACACATCCAGTCATCCACCCATTCACACACTGGTGATGGCAGCTACATTGTAGCCACAGCCACCCTGGGGCGCACTGACAGAGATATTTAATTCCAAATGATTTGACTGCATCATTGCGTCTTTGAGTTATGACCCAAACTCTCTATCAACTTTGTGAATAAATTCACGTCCCCCTGTGACCTCATAATTACACCACAGTTCAGATGGCATGAATGAGTCATGAGGTCACACCAACAGTGACAACATCAGCAGTGACATCACTAAAGTTGCCAGGTGAGTCCATAAATAGAACCCGTGACGTGGAGCAGGTACCGCCGTTTTGGACAATGCCACGACGCAGGTATAGACGCAAACATGCGAGGTCTTCTCGCCCCGTTCGCAGACACAAGAGACCCCACAAGGCCTCGGGTGTCCGCAGACGTGGGAGAAGATACCGTCGCAGACATTAGACAATCTCAATAAACATGTAGGATGAACATCAAAACTTTGGTCCAATCAAGTTTTTTTTAGATAACATATGTTGTTGTTGTTCTGTGTGTGTTTGTTATCAATGTTGTGGAAAAAAGTTAAGCTTAGTAAGCCATCAAGCACTGATCACTCGTAGAAGAGCACCAATAGGAGACAGAACTAATTAGAAGGTGTTATTATTCAGTCTGTACATCGAATAGAAGGCACTAACCACAAGGTGATCTTCAATTCATCTCTGTGTGAATGTGAACGGGGCGAGAAGACCCCCACTAACCGCATGTCCCTAGACTGTGGGAGGAAGCTCGAGAGAACATCCAGACTCCACACAAAGACCCCGGCCTCATGAGGCTAGGGTCCTGAGTTCGATACCCTAAACTGAACGCAGGACAGAGGAAGGGATGGGTGATGTTCATGTGCGCCCAGGTGTATGATGTGGCTCTTTGTCTGTGACTGGTTGGCTGTCCCAGCCCTGGCCCTTCATGTATTTCAGTAATGTCCTTTTCTCCCGTCTCGTTTACATGTTTTTCCCTTGTGACCCATTCCTTCTGTCACGTGTGTTTCCCCCCCCAGCCATCATGTTCTGCTTGTGCTTAGTTATGTCCATGTCTTATCTCCTGTCCCCTTTTCCCTCTGTATGTATTCACAGTGTACGTGTTCCTCGTCGGCTCGTCATGCTAAGTCTGCGTGTCTTATTCCGTCATGTGTCATGTATCACTCCAAATCTCACTGACTTTAACTAATAATAACTGTTTGCTGAGTGTTATGTCTAAAAGGTATTGCACAATCGCCTCTAGTAGAGGATCAGGTTTGTTTTCCACTGATAATGGATTTTAACATGACTGACCAATGATTGTGGAGCACGTCAATGTAGGATCTTATAAATACAACGAGCAAACTTAAATGTTTTAAAATGTTCAAAAAATTAATGTATTATATTTCTGAAGTATGACGGAAGGAAAAAGTTACATTTTTTCATATTTAAAAAAAAAAATCCATGGGTTTAATGGGTCCATCGTCACTATATTGAGGGCCTTGTATAATAGCCCAACTGCAAAAGTAAAGATTAACGGTGAACTTTCAGATGCTTTCAAGCTTGAAAGGTCCACAAGACAAGGATGCCCACTGAGTCCACTCTTATTTGCTATTTTTATAGAGCCATTGGCTGAAAGGATTAGGCAGAATGGTAACATAAAAGGGATTAATATCACTGGAAGTGAGCAGAAATTGGCCTTGTTTTTGAAGAGTAATACCAGCCGGCAGGTGTGGCAAGGCATCCAGCACCTAACCAACTATAAGATCAATCTCGGAGCTGCGGACGGTGACCTGGAGCTGGCAGAGGAGCTGAATATCTTCTTTGCCCGCTTTGAGACCAGGGTACCGGAGGTATTGGAGCCACAGCAGCAACACGCCACCCATAGCAGCACCACCCTCACCCTGGAAGAGCACGAGGTGAGGCGCATGCTGCAGGCTGTTAACCCGAGGAAGGCGGCGGGTCCTGATGGTGTGCCAGGTCGAATATTGAGGGATTGTGCAGGACAGCTGGCTGGGATCTTCACCAGCATCTTCAACAAATCCCTCGCACAGGCGACTGTCCCACTCTGCCTGAAGTCCTCCACCATAGTCCCCTTGCCTAAGAAGCCCCACATCACCGGCCTGAATGACTACAGACCGGTGGCACTCACCCCAGTGGTAATGAAATGCTTTGAGAAGCTGGTCCGCAGACACATCACAGCAGCCCTGCCCCGCAGCCTGGATCCACACCAGTTTGCCTACAGAGCAAACCGATCCACGGAAGACGCTGTAGCCACAGCACTCCATGCTGCATTAACTCACCTGGAAGAGCATGGTAGCTATGTGCGGATGCTCTTCGTGGATTACTGCTCAGCTTTTAACACCATCCTTCCACACAAACTGGTGGCCAAGCTACAAGACCTGGGGCTTCCAGACAGCACCTGCATGTGGATCAATAGCTTCCTCTCGGGCCGTAGACAGAGAGTCAGAGTTGGCCATCACACATCCTCAGCCCTGAGTCTCAGCACTGGCTCACCCCAGGGCTGTGTGCTCAGTCCACTGCTCTACTCTCTCTACACACACGACTGCACTCCTCGCCACCACAGCAACATCTTTGTGAAATTTGCAGATGACACCACAGTGGTGGGGCTCATTTCCAAGGGAGACGAGTCTACGTACAGAGACGAGGTGGAGCAGCTGACGTCATGGTGTAAGGCCAATAACCTCCTCCTCAACACTTCAAAAACCAAAGAACTCATAATAGACTTCAGAAGGAAAAAGGCAGAGATCCAACCACTATTCATAAATGGGGACTGTGTAGAAAGGGTGGCAAGCTTCCGCTTCCTGGGAGTCAATATAGAGGAGAACCTTTCCTGGAGTGTGAACACCTCCGAGCTGCTGAAAAAGGCCCAACAGAGACTGTACTTCCTGAGAATTCTCAGGAGGAATAACATCACACAGAGACTGCTGGTGTCCTTCTACAGAGCCACCATTGAGAGTGTTCTAACTTACTGCATATGCATCTGGTACACTAGCTGCACAGGGGCTCAGAGGAAAGCACTCCAAGGGATCATTAACACCGCCCAAAAGATCACTGGCTGCCCTCTCCCCACACTGGAAGTTCTACACAACGCCCACTGTTTTAAAAAGGCCCAAAACATCATAAAAGACACCTCACATCCTGGCCACTCCCTGTTCGAACTGTTGCCCTCAGGCAGACGGTACAGGGCAATCAGAGCAAGGACTAATAGACTCAAACACAGCTGTTATCCAACTGCAATAACACATCTGAATACTACAAAAAAATGTCCATCACGCCACTCTTGTGTTAATCTATGCACGGTCTGAAGCATGTGTGTGAGAATGTATGTGAATGTTTTACTGTTATATCTTATTAGTATTTTAAGTATTCTATCTATTTTATTTATTGAATTTTATTGTTTTATTTATATTTTGATATTGCTAGGGATGATGCAATGATCGGGGACCATTCTTCATTTCGTTGTTCTCATGACAATGACAATAAAGTTTCTGATTCTGATTCTGTTTGCAGATGACATTTTGGTTTACTTATCAAAACCTACCGAATCACTTATGGAGCTCATGTCAGTGTTAAAGGAGTATGGGCTATACTCGGGATATAAATTGAATATACAAAAAACACAAGTTCTTAGTAGCTTTTATAGCCCTCCCCAGAATCTGCTCAACAAATACAAACTAAGCTGGGACAAAAGAACTATCAAATATCTGGGCATAAACTTATCAATGGATATAACTAGCTTGGAAGAAATCAACTACCCCCTACTTAAAAAAGATATCATGCTAAATATTAGCAGATGGTCTATCTAAGCATTTCTTCTAGAGTGGACATCATAAAAATGAATATGCTCCCAAAGATATTAAACTTATTCCAGTCTGTTTCTATAGAAAACCCTGATAGATACTTTGTAGAGTGGGATAGGACCCTCTCAAGATTTATATGGGCGGGTAAAAAGCCAAGAGTTAAGTTCAAAACACTTCAGCTTCCCAAAGATAAAGGAGGATTAGGCATCCCTTGCCTACAGGATTACTACAGGGCAACACAAATAAGAAATCTGGTGGGCTGGTGTAAACCCGGATACTGTTCAACAGAGAGACGAATCTGGCATTGATATCTGACATCACAACAGAGAGACGAATCTGGCATTGATATTTGACATCACAACAGAGACACGAATCTTTCATTGATATTTGACATCACAACAGAGAGACGAATCTGGCATTAATATCTGACATCACAACAGAGAGACGAATCTGGCATTAATATTTGACATCACAACAGAGAGACGAATCTGGCATTGATATCTGACATCACAACAGAGAGACGAATCTGGCATTAATATCTGACATCACAACAGAGAGACGAATCTGGCATTAATATTTGACATCACAACAGAGAGACGAATCTGGCATTGATATTTGACATCACAACAGAGAGACGAATCTGGCATTGATATCTGACATCACAACAGAGAGACGAATCTGGCATTAATATCTGACATCACAACAGAGAGACGAATCTGGCATTAATATCTGACATCACAACAGAGAGACGAATCTGGCATTAATATCTGACATCACAACAGAGAGACGAATCTGGCATTAATATCTGACATCACAACAGAGAGACGAATTTGGCATTGATATTTGACATCACAACAGAGAGACGAATCTGGCATTGATATCTGACATCACAACAGAGAGATGAATCTGGCATTAATATTTGACATCACAACAGAGAGACGAATCTGGCATTAATATTTGACATCGCAACAGAGAGATGAATCTGGCATTAATATTTGACATCACAACAGAGAGATGAATCTGGCATTGATATTTGACATCACAACAGAGAGACGAATCTGGCATTGATATTTGACATCACAACAGAGAGACTGGATGTCAATGTCAGAAAGATGACTGTGATGTCAGAACCCTCTAAATCTTGTAATTTATAGATGGTAAATGGCCTGTATTTGCATAGCGCTTTACTAGTCCCTAAGGACCCCAAAGCACTTTACACATCCAGTCATCCACCCATTCACACACTGGTGATGGCAGCTACATTGTAGCCACAGCCACCCTGGGGCGCACTGACAGAGATATTTAATTCCAAATGATTTGACTGCATCATTGCGTCTTTGAGTTATGACCCAAACTCTCTATCAACTTTGTGAATAAATTCACGTCCCCCTGTGACCTCATAATTACACCACAGTTCAGATGGCATGAATGAGTCATGAGGTCACACCAACAGTGACAACATCAGCAGTGACATCACTAAAGTTGCCAGGTGAGTCCATAAATAGAACCCGTGACGTGGAGCAGGTACCGCCGTTTTGGACAATGCCACGACGCAGGTATAGACGCAGACATGCGAGGTCTTCTCGCCCCGTTCGCAGACACAAGAGACCCCACAAGGCCTCGGGTGTCCGCAGACGTGGGAGAAGATACCGTCGCAGACATTAGACAATCTCAATAAACATGTAGGATGAACATCAAAACTTTGGTCCAATCAAGTTTTTTTTAGATAACATATGTTGTTGTTATTCTGTGTGTGTTTGTTATCAATGTTGTGGAAAAAAGTTAAGCTTAGTAAGCCATCAAGCACTGATCACTCGTAGAAGAGCACCAATAGGAGACAGAACTAATTAGAAGGTGTTATTATTCAGTCTGTACATCGAATAGAAGGCACTAACCACAAGGTGATCTTCAATTCATCTCTGTGTGAATGTGAACGGGGCGAGAAGACCCCCACTAACTGCATGTCCCTAGACTGTGGGAGGAAGCTCGAGAGAACATCCAGACTCCACACAAAGACCCCGGCCTGATGAGGCTAGGGTCCTGAGTTCGATACCCTAAACTGAACGCAGGACAGAGGAAGGGATGGGTGATGTTCATGTGTGCCCAGGTGTATGATGTGGCTCTTTGTCTGTGACTGGTTGGCTGTCCCAGCCCTGGCCCTTCATGTATTTCAGTAATGTCCTTTTCTCCCGTCTCGTTTACATGTTTTTCCCTTGTGACCCATTCCTTCTGTCACGTGTGTTTCCCCCCCAGCCATCATGTTCTGCTTGTGCTTAGTTATGTCCATGTCTTATCTCCTCCAGTCTGCAAGTTGCATCCACAGGCAAGATTAATATACCCCTTCAAAGTGTTTTTTTTTCTTTTCTCTTGATATTCATTAAGCACTCTTTAGTTGTGTGTTTCAGCTCTCAGACTGATATTTATGCCCCATGATTAGCACTGTTAATGTGTTTGGTATCCAGGGAGCACATCCAGTGTTGGGGTGCCTGGTTATGATCCTCTCACTCATCCAGCCTATCGGGGCCTTGCTGCGCTGCGGACCACAACATCACCTGTATGTTGTGGGGCCTTGCTGCGCTGCGGACCACAACATCACCTGTATGTATCCATCTGTGTGTGTTTAATTAATATACTATATCATGCCTATACACATTTAAGAATACTCTGTTCAAATATTATTTAAAAAAAAATTAAAAATGGCCTCACTTTTTTTTTCTCTACAATTATTTAACAAATTTTGAAAACACGATAAACCAAAGGAATGGGGCAGTACATGCTTAATGACTAAATGCACTGCTCACTCGGCAAAGTGAGGTTATAAAGTTATTTGATAACCCTAAGAGTTGTATTCATACTTCAGCCATAGAAGTTTTTAAAATTTCAAACTTTTGCAAAGTGTAGCCTGCATGTGCTTTATCAGAGCACACTTTCACACTGAAACACCAAGTAGGAAACTAATTTGCACATGACTCGTGAAAGTTATTCCTTCCTCTTAGTAATAATGGTGCTTTTAATAAATATAGCCTGGTTGTAGCTTTGGAGGCCAGACTCAGTAAATGAAATATTTTTTAAGTGAAATATAGATTTAGTAAAATTGTATGTTCAGTAATGATACTTGTTTTCATAAATTGGATGCAGGAGAAATCTTAGACAAGAACTTCAGAAGCTGATGATTTTATAGTTCTTCTCTTTTCTTTGATAGGAGGTATCTGTTCAACTGGACACATTTTTTAAATGCGGTGGTAATAAAATCTATAGCTGGTAAGCTTGTGTTTTACTTCATTCTACCATCTTGCATATATGAATAGAATAGAATAGAATTCAACTTTATTGTCATTGCACATGCACAGGTACAGGGCAACGAAATGCAGTTTGCATCCATCCAGAAGTGCTTAGTGATATAGATATATTACAATATATATTAGCAATAATATAGATATGTAAGTATATTACAGAAATGGGTCTATTATGTTATAATGTACACGGTATGAAGTATGTTGTGAATATTCTATAACTACAAGTATGTACAGGCTGTAGTGAGTACAAGCTATGTACAGGATATGCTAACATTTTCAATAGCAGACACACTGTCACCCATGCTGCTCGTCTTAAAATGCCTGCTTCTTTGTGTCACACAGTGGCAGCCATATTTACAGGCCTGGACAGGATTGACAGTGATGATGGGTGGCTATTGAAAGTGATGGGTGGCTTCTTTGCCTGGGAAGTTCTCTTCATCATCATTTTGGAGGTCCATGATTGGGTAGTTAAACACAGAGGTAAGCCTTTTTTTTTTGCATTTCAGTGATGAAGGAAAAAATCATCACTACCCATATACACTTTAATGACAAAAACCAATCTAGACCCAACAGTCCATTTGCACGGTGAAGAGCCACCTGATCAGTTCAGCAGCATTTAGCTGACTGAGCGAAGAGTATAACCCCTGTACACCTCAGAATGTGGTTGGATGGGTAAAATAAACAGCACTGTATCACAAGATTTTCTGTGTATAACACAGCAGCATCAAATATTTGTCACGGTACGGCATGGCACACCGTGGAAGGAGTGGGGAAGGAGGACCCAGGCGCGGTGCTCTACGTATAGACAGTGTTTATTTACAGAGGGTGATATCAAACAACAATAAATCCCCGTGTTTCTCCCCAGACTCCCGTGTCGTGTCCTCCAAGTGCTCTCTGCTCCCGTGTCTGCACTCCCGGTGCTCGCTGCTCCTTAAGCCTTCCACGCTCCTCCTGCGGGAAACAATAGCGGCAGCAGTCAGGACACTGAACAATGGCAGGCATACACTACACGACCAAAACCTAAACTGGGTAACTAACGTGGAGTCCCAAGCAATGATCCCGCGTCGGTGGGAGCTCCAAGACTCTCTTAAGTAGCTCCCCCGACGAGGCCTGATCAGCAGCAGGTGTGTGGCTTCGGGTGTGGCCAGTCCCCTTGCAGGGCCACACCCTCCAGGCCTGACGCCGCCTATAAACAAGTGCTCAGCCACCCACACACACATATACACAAGCACAGGGAAGGGGGAGCAACACCAAAATACACAGCAATAATAATAATAATAATATAATACATGACTGCTCAGGGATCCTGGGTCGCCCAGTCCCAGGACCCTGACAATATTGGTATTTATGAATTGATGAGTGAAAACGCGTAAGAATGTCTCAATGGTAGTCTGCTGGAACAAAAGCTGTTACACTTTAACTGTGCTGAAGTACAGCGACAAAGGAATCTTTATCTTTCGATTTATTAAATGCATGAAAATACTCTGGGAATACTATACACGAAGGCTCAGCTCATGCACCACCAACCTAATGTTATCAGAGAGAACTTGCATTGAATTGTCTCAACTGAGACTATCCAATTTTGGACACGTGTAGTTTGACAATGCTGTGGCTCAATGTGTGGCTCAGTCACACAAATTATTAAAAAAAAATATGATCACAACCTCTTTGTGTCTACAAAAACTGGTTAATGTTTGGTGATTTTTAAAAAATGTTTTACCCCCCCGTGCCGCACACACTTTCCATGACCAATGGCAACTTGACATGCTAAATGTTTACATAGAGCTTCCAGCACATTGTTATCGTTCTGAAAGTTGTTGTTTTTTTGTTTTTTTTCAATCACCACAACTACTCAACTCGACTCAATTTTATTTAAATTGATTTCAAATTGTTCTTCTTCTGTTAAAGCTTAAAACTAATATCATAACTCAACCTGTATAAATAAAATGATTAAAAACATAGCTGACTGCTTTAGTTCACTTCAGTTAATGTGCCCTGCAATATTTCACTGTTCTTTGCTCTGGGTTTCAGATGATACTGCTGATCAAATGGAATCAGCATTGGTAAGCTGAAAGAAATATAAAAGCAAGCAATCACTGATTGCCACAAGATGGAGTATTTCTAATATAATTTTACTTTTTTTGTCAGGTCAAAGGTGACAGTTGCCTGATCGCTGTGTACCTTCTGGGAAACCTTTGCTTTTTGGTGGCACTTCTGGTTGGAATTGGAGAAAAATGAGCAGCAGCAGAATCTTCCAGAGTGTTTCCCTGTAGTTTTGTTGAATTTTATCATCAATTTTAACATACTTGATGAGAGACTGCACTGGAAATTCAGACCCACTGATGCATCAGTTGGCGAATCCTGGAAAGTTTCTCAGTAATGTCTTTAAAAAATATTACTTATGTTTTTTTTCTCTTTTGCTTTTAGTTGATAATTAAGGTGTACTTTCAATCAGCATTCAATTTCACTGGGCCAAGCATTACTGTCGTGTGTGTGTGTGTGTGTGTATAATATGTCTCACAGTTGCAAAGAAAGAAGTAGTTTCAGTCGCCTTTAGCCTCCACTCTGGCTGCCAGGTAAACCAGTTTCATTTTACAAGCTGGTTACATTTTTTAAGCCAAACAGCAATTTTGTATTAAAAAGTACTTTTAACAATTTTTCCTTTTACATTTTTAAATCAGGTCAACTCGACCCACATCATAATGGGAGGGTTAAAGCCCTTTTCACACATTAACATCTGTTAATATGACAGCATCTATGTATGAATCTGCACCTTTGTCACTTTCATTTGAAAAAAAAAAAACTGTCATTGATTCAGCTCCTGAACTTCCCATTTAATGTACATTTTTTCATATATTTCTAATAATCTTGCTGTCAATAACAACTGACAATAAGACAACAAATTTTTAACTTCATTAAATTGAAAATTATGTATGTCAGTGTAGTAGTGTTAAATGCTTACCAGGTTCAGATGCAAATGAAGAAACTCCACTCAGGCAAGTCTGCTGGACCAGATGGAGTGAGTCCCCTCAAGGCCTGTGCCCCCCAGCTTTGTGGAGTCTTCCATAAACTGTTCATGCTGAGTCTGAAGAGGGTCCCAGTGCTGTGGAAGACATCAAGCCTCGTCCCTGTACCAAAGACGCCACGTCCCAGTGGCCCCCAGGATTACAGGCCTGTGACACTGACCTCCCACATCATGAAGACCCTGGAAAGGCTCATCCTGGACCAGATCTCACCCATTGTCAGACCACATCAGGATCCCATTCAATTTGCTTACCAGCCCCGTCTCACAGGACGCCATCATCTATCTGCTCAATCGTGTCTACATCCACCCGGACCAGCCGGCGAGCACTGTGAGGTTCATGTTTTTTTTACTTTTCCAGTGCTTGGTGATAAGCTAACAGCGATGCAGGGGGATGCTTCTCTAGTGTCCTGGATTGTTGATTACCTGACAGGAAGACCACAATATGTGCGTCTTCCACATTGTGTGTCTGACAAGGTAATCAGCAACACAGGAGCACCATAAGGGACCATCCTCTCCCCCTTCCTCTTCACCCTCTACACCACAGACTTCAGCCGCTGCACAGAGACCTGCATCTTCAGAAGTTTTGATGTAAATTTGTAAGTTTTGATGTAAGTAAATTTGCGGTCAATTTAGACTCAATTCAAAATCTCCTACTTGGGACGAACACTAAATGTAAATAGCTGACTTTCTAAATAAACCTATCCATCTTTGCAAGGTCAATTTTTGCTTTCACTAAATTCCAAATGTTTAGCCATAATTAGCTTAGCTGTCCTACTCTTGTTACTGCTCTTTCCTACTGCTGTTACAATCAAATGAACATCTCTGCAAAGATAAATTAGCTGAGACCTTAGGTTGATGGTAGTTACTAGCAAACACAGAAACTTACATACACTATATAGTACAGTTCTATGATACATCACCAAATAGAACAATTTGTGGCAATGCAGACAAGCAGAGAAACAGTTTAATTAGTTGAATTTGTTCACTTGATCGGAGGTGTGTTTCCTGCAGATATACAACATCGGATCTCAATGATTTTAAATGAGTAAAAGCCCTTGTGCGTTTAACCGGATTATTTATACCTTTAACATTCCAGCTTATAAAACGAAGAGCAGATGACTTTGCGAGCTTGCCATTCAGGTACCAAAATGCAGGTGCAGAAAAAATATGTCCCAACCTCTGGAATAATAAATCTTTCGTGCTTGAATCGATACGGTCCAATATCGTCTTTTCAGAGCTAGCAATAGCTCTCATAATCTCACTCATGTCATGGGGTGGTGCCTCCGGTCTGTCCTCAGCATGGTCCTGTCAGGATCTGACGGCGCCCTGACCGGTCGACCTGCCAGTGTGTGTATATCTGTGTGCGTGTGTGTTGCATCTTCAAAAAATAAAAATACAATAACTGAGCCTTACACCGGAGTATCGTTGCACTGGTTTACTGAACCTTACTTTCAGGGCATGTACAGAACATGAGCATCCATTTTCTACTGCCTCCTACAGGACACACACTTCTTCCACTTCCTTACACATTAATGTAACACAGAACTAATACTGCCTCTCCTGGCATTACCATTGTAACAACACATTCATTCTGTTTCTTTCAGAAGAATAACAGGAACTTAGGATGTAGGTATCTATGAATAATAACTATTATGTATACTCATATATTTATATAACCACTTATATCTTGCGATACCACAGTGTGAAAATGTCTCTCCTATCGCCCTGTCTTCCCCTCCGGCTCCGCTGTGATGTGCTAGGAGGTAACCTAGCAACAGGCTACCTCCGACCCGGAAGTGCTGTCGCCCGGAGCTGCCGCACCTGCAGTCAATCCACCAGCTGCTGCCAATCAACTAGTAGCAGGGCTACTTAATGGTGTGGCTGAGCGACAGACAGCGCTGGAGTATTGCACTAAGCCTGGTAGTGTTTTTGAGTCGCTAACGTTATTGAAGTGCTGTCTGATCTTCGTACTCATTCTGCTGTCGTGTGTGTGTGTGTGTGTTCACCCAGGGATTGACGGAGGATTTACGGACACTAAGGAAGCACTTGGAGGAGAGACGGGCACTCACTACCACGCACGGGCTTACACGGAAGGAGGGACGCACTATCACCATTGTTGCACATTTGAACTGTTGTCACCTTGCTGCACTGTAAATAAATGCACTGTCATTATTTCTGAGCTCCGCGCCTGAGTCCACTCTTTAACAACCGTGACAGGTCCGAGGCTTTTGCGGCCTGCTCTTTCCCCGATCTAGTTTTGCTCATATGTCGTACACCGTAGCCTTGAAGATGTAAAAAGTGCCTCAGAGCAGCACACGGGCGTGTTATCGTACTGTTGTTAAAAGTTCGTTAGTTTTGGAGCAATGGAATTATGAAACAAGTTAGTCCATTGAGGAGCCCTGTACAACACGTCTTCACATGGCTACCAGACACGCCCCCCGTCATTTTGTTATTATTCAATTCAGAACTGCCCAGACCAGACACAGTGACGTTTCACCAGAATCCCTTTGATCTCTGGTCTTCTTTATGACATCAGCACACGAAAACCTATAAATAGGGGAGAGGTTCTCACTCTTGTCAGTCTTTCAAAGAGAGTGGAAGAATTCACTAGGCAGGAAACTACTGGAAACTTGCGTTTCTGACACAGTTGACGGTATTTTTAAAAAATCTTTTAGTTGGTACAGAGATTTAGCATCAACTTCAATTTGAAATATGAGTCTGTCAAATCCTGTTGTATGCAACATGAGAGCCGAGAACGAAAAACTTAAACAGCAAATCAAAGAGCTGAAAAATGAGAATAAAACTCTCAAACAACAAAACTCTACCATACGTGACCTTAAAGTCGAGAACGCCGACCTTAAGGAGCAAAAAAGAGAGCTCATAAATGAGAACAAGATTCTCCAAAAAAACATTGAAGTTCTCTTCAAACGAAGTGGGTTCTCTAAAAACAAGAGGAAAAGAGACCTGCAACTAGAGAATGAAACAATTCACTTCAAAATTCAAGAGCTGGAATATTGGAACCAAATTCTAAAGGATTTAAACAGCTCCAAAACCAAAGAGATCCAGCAACAGAAAGAGGTGATGCAGGAAATGGAAGCAGAAATCAGAGAGTTGCAAAGCAGCAAGACAGGCTTGGTTATAAAAGTGGGAGACATGGAAAAGGACAACCAGTCTTTAAGAGAGGAAAATGATGTGACGGTAAAACGCATGTGTGAGCTGAAAAGGGACTTTGAAAAGGAAAAAGATGACATGCAACAGGAAATACAGGCTGTTAAAACTGAGCTCCATCAGGCAAACACAGCCTTTAAAGAGTTACAAGAGAGTGAAGAAAGAAAAAGGATCATGAATGAGGAAAACAAAACAACGGACAGTGAACAGCTCAGACAGACCCTGGAACGCCAATGCTTTGCACATGAAATTGACATATTGAGGCGGCATAACGAACTTCTTGAACAGGACCTCCAGGAGCTTTCCAAAAGGAGTGGTGATTCTCAAAAAGAACTGAAACCACACGATGAGGGTGTGAAAGGAGAATCACGGATCTCCAAAGCCACTGAGAAAGACTCCGAACATGATTTTGAAGTGACCAACAGAGAAAAGGAGTTGTTGTGCCATGAATTTGAGGAAATGAAAAGAGAGCTTGAAGAGGTCAAGAAAAATCTGTATGATTCACAGGAAGCCTTGAAAACAGAAGACATGGCGTTGCAAACCCAAGCTCAGACTCCCAAAGTTTCACAGGAAGAACATAACAATCTGATAAACAACTACGATGTCCAAGTTGACATACTCAAAAAACAAAATAAGGCCTTAGAAAATAAGGTTAGTGACCTTACCAAAAAGATGTGGAATGGACGGGAAGCGATGAGACAAATGGAAAAGAACTTTCAAGAACAAAGGAAGCTACTCGAAAATCTCCGAGGAGAATTCGAGGAAATTTAGCACAACTACGACTTTGGCCCTCCCTATTAAACCTGGTTAACGCAGGTTCAATAGGGCTATAACTTAGACAATGGAAGTTCATTTGATTTAATTGGCCCAAAATGAGTGACTGCACCCAGACACTCAGTAGCAAAAAAATTACAGAGATTCAAGAGAGAAAACTGTTTCTGCATAGACTCCTATAGTACTGCAAGTCGTGTCATCGCTTGGTGTCCTGCATAGAGTGCAGGTTTAAGGTATCTACGTATCTTTCAGAATTAGAAGCTATGCTGCGTCAGGGGTTATAACAGCTGTGCCCCCCCCCCAACCGGTCGAGGCAGATGGCCGCCCCTCACTGAGCCTGGTTCTGCCGAAAGTTTCTTCCTGTTAAAAGGGAGTTTTTCTTTCCCACCGTCACCAAGTCTAAGGAGCTTGGAGAAAAGCGCCTGGACTTCTTTAACTTAAAGAAGTCCAGGCGCTTTTCTTTCCAAGCTCCTTAGACTACTATGGCCTTGATGACTGATAACCTTCACAGACACTGTCATCAAGGGTTTGCTCACAGGGGATCATCTGATTGTTGGGGGGTTTTCTCTCTTATATTGTATGGTCTTTACCTTACAATATAAACAGCCGAGAAGCGGCTATTTTTGCCATCCGGTGCTTTAGAAATACATCTTAGCTGAACTGAACTCCATAACATCTGGACCGAAATGCCTACACACAACGGTAGGCATTTCAATCAAGAGCTCTGTCCAAAACGTTCAATGACAAGCATCAGCACCAGGATTGTTTTTTAGCTCACCAACAGTTCATGTTCCCTACCCATTTTTTATTGTAACTGCAACTTTGTAAGACTGGGTTGGGAGATGTTCTTGTGGTGAGCTTTTATTTACATAATTGGTTTCTTTAATAGTGAAATAAAATAAATTTGTATAACTGGAAACAGCGTTCTCCTGTGTGATTATCACATTGTATTCTTTAAACCATATAACAGAATATATAATATATATAATTTACTCATAGTAATATTAATATCTAATGTGATTGAGTTTCCTTATCTCTACTTATGTGCTGATGTGTTCACTGAGGCCATTGTATGGTCCATTTTGGCTGCATTTCCATGTTTTAAACATGAAATTTGCTTATTTAAAGGGTGTCTCATGTATCTCTTATGCAGAAATATGTGTTGCCTAGCTGGACAAATGTAGCACAGGTCTACTATTATTGGTCACGTGTGTTTTCCCCCCCAGCCATCATGTTCTGTTTGTGCTTAGTTATGTCCATGTCTTATCTCCTGTCCCCTTTTCCCTCTGTATGTATTCACAGTGTACGTGTTCCTCGTCGGTTCGTCATGCTAAGTCTGCGTGTCTTATTGTATCACTCCAAATCTCACTGACTTTAACTAATAATAACTGTTTGCTGAGTGTTATGTCTAAAAGGTATTGCACAATCGCCTCTAGTAGAGGATCAGGTTTGTTTTCCACTGATAATGGATTTTAACATGACTGACCAATGATTGTGGAGCACGTCAATGTAGGATCTTATAAATACAACGAGCAAACTTAAATGTTTTAAAATGTTCAAAAAATTAATGTATTATATTTCTGAAGTATGACGGAAGGAAAAAGTTAAATTTTTTTCATATTTTAAAAAAAAATCCATGGGTTTAATGGGTCCATCATCACTATATTGAGGGCCTTGTATAATAGCCCAACTGCAAAAGTAAAGATTAACGGTGAACTTTCAGATGCTTTCAAGCTTGAAAGGTCCACAAGACAAGGATGCCCACTGAGTCCACTCTTATTTGCTATTTTTATAGAGCCATTGGCTGAAAGGATTAGGCAGAATGGTAACATAAAAGGGATTAATATCACTGGAAGTGAGCAGAAATTGGCCTTGTTTGCAGATGACATTTTGGTTTACTTATCAAAACCTACCGAATCACTTATGGAGCTCATGTCAGTGTTAAAGGAGTATGGGCTATACTCGGGATATAAATTGAATATACAAAAAACACAAGTTCTTAGTAGCTTTTATAGCCCTCCCCAGAATCTGCTCAACAAATACAAACTAAGCTGGGACAAAAGAACTATCAAATATCTGGGCATAAACTTATCAATGGATATAACTAGCTTGGAAGAAATCAACTACCCCCTACTTAAAAAAGATATCATGCTAAATATTAGCAGATGGTCTATCTAAGCATTTCTTCTAGAGTGGACATCATAAAAATGAATATGCTCCCAAAGATATTAAACTTATTCCAGTCTGTTTCTATAGAAAACCCTGATAGATACTTTGTAGAGTGGGATAGGACCCTCTCAAGATTTATATGGGCGGGTAAAAAGCCAAGAGTTAAGTTCAAAACACTTCAGCTTCCCAAAGATAAAGGAGGATTAGGCATCCCTTGCCTACAGGATTACTACAGGGCAACACAAATAAGAAATCTGGTGGGCTGGTGTAAACCCGGATACTGTTCAACAGAGAGACGAATCTGGCATTGATATCTGACATCACAACAGAGAGACGAATCTGGCATTGATATCTGACATCACAACAGAGAGACGAATCTGGCATTGATATCTGACATCACAACAGAGAGACGAATCTGGCATTGATATTTGACATCACAACAGAGAGACGAATCTGGCATTGATATTTGACATCACAACAGAGAGACGAATCTGGCATTGATATTTGACATCACAACAGAGAGACGAATCTGGCATTGATATCTGACATCACAACAGAGAGACGAATCTGGCATTGATATTTGACATCACAACAGAGAGACGAATCTGGCATTGATATCTGACATCACAACAGAGAGACGAATCTGGCATTGATATCTGACATCACAACAGAGAGACGAATCTGGTATTGATATCTGACATCACAACAGAGAGACGAATCTGGCATTGATATCTGACATCACAACAGAGAGACGAATCTGGCATTGATATTTGACATCACAACAGAGAGACGAATCTGGCATTGATATTTGACATCACAACAGAGAGACGAATCTGGCATTGATATCTGACATCACAACAGAGAGACGAATCTGGCATTGATATTTGACATCACAACAGAGAGACGAATCTGGCATTGATATCTGACATCACAACAGAGAGACGAATCTGGCATTGATATCTGACATCACAACAGAGAGACGAATCTGGCATTAATATTTGACATCACAACAGAGAGACGAATCTGGCATTAATATCTGACATCACAACAGGGAGACGAATCTGGCATTAATATCTGACATCACAACAGAGAGACGAATCTGGCATTGATATCTGACATCACAACAGAGAGACGAATCTGGCATTAATATCTGACATCACAACAGAGAGACGAATCTGGCATTGATATCTGACATCACAACAGAGAGACGAATCTGGCATTGATATCTGACATCACAACAGAGAGACGAATCTGGCATTGATATTTGACATCACAACAGAGAGACGAATCTGGCATTGATATCTGACATCACAACAGAGAGACGAATCTGGCATTGATATCTGACATCACAACAGAGAGACGAATCTGGCATTGATATTTGACATCACAACAGAGAGACGAATCTGGCATTGATATCTGACATCACAACAGAGAGACGAATCTGGCATTGATATTTGACATCACAACAGAGAGACGAATCTGGCATTGATATCTGACATCACAACAGAGAGACGAATCTGGCATTGATATTTGACATCACAACAGAGAGACGAATCTGGCATTAATATTTGACATCACAACAGAGAGACGAATCTGGCATTAATATCTGACATCACAACAGAGAGACGAATCTGGCATTGATATTTGACATCACAACAGAGAGACTGGATGTCAATGTCAGAAAGATGACTGTGATGTCAGAACCCTCTAAATCTTGTAATTTACAGATGGTAAATGGCCTGTATTTGCATAGCGCTTTACTAGTCCCTAAGGACCCCAAAGCACTTTACACATCCAGTCATCCACCCATTCACACACTGGTGATGGCAGCTACATTGTAGCCACAGCCACCCTGGGGCGCACTGACAGATATATTTAATTCCAAATGATTTGACTGCATCATTGCGTCTTTGAGTTATGACCCAAACTCTCTATCAACGTTGTGAATAAATTCACGTCCCCCTGTGACCTCATAATTACACCACAGTTCAGATGGCATGAATGAGTCATGAGGTCACACCAACAGTGACAACATCAGCAGTGACATCACTAAAGTTGCCAGGTGAGTCCATAAATAGAACCCGTGACGTGGAGCAGGTACCGCCGTTTTGGACAATGCCACGACGCAGGTATAGACGCAGACATGCGAGGTCTTCTCGCCCCGCTCGCAGACACAAGAGACCCCACAAGGCCTCGGGTGTCCGCAGACGTGGGAGAAGATACCGTCGCAGACATTAGACAATCTCAATAAACATGTAGGATGAACATCAAAACTTTGGTCCAATCAAGTTTTTTTTAGATAACATATGTTGTTGTTGTTCTGTGTGTGTTTGTTATCAATGTTGTGGAAAAAAGTTAAGCTTAGTAAGCCATCAAGCACTGATCACTCGTAGAAGAGCACCAATAGGAGACAGAACTAATTAGAAGGTGTTATTATTCAGTCTGTACATCGAATAGAAGGCACTAACCACAAGGTGATCTTCAATTCATCTCTGTGTGAATGTGAACGGGGCGAGAAGACCCCCACTAACTGCATGTCCCTAGACTGTGGGAGGAAGCTCGAGAGAACATCCAGACTCCACACAAAGACCCCGGCCTGATGAGGCTAGGGTCCTGAGTTCGATACCCTAAACTGAACGCAGGACAGAGGAAGGGATGGGTGATGTTCATGTGCGCCCAGGTGTATGATGTGGCTCTTTGTCTGTGACTGGTTGGCTGTCCCAGCCCTGGCCCTTCATGTATTTCAGTAATGTCCTTTTCTCCCGTCTCGTTTCCATGTTTTTCCCTTGTGACCCATTCCTTCTGTCACGTGTGTTTCCCCCCCAGCCATCATGTTCTGTTTGTGCTTAGTTATGTCCATGTCTTATCTCCTGTCCCCTTTTCCCTCTGTATGTATTCACAGTGTACGTGTTCCTCGTCGGCTCGTCATGCTAAGTCTGCGTGTCTTATTCCGTCATGTGTCATGTATCACTCCAAATCTCACTGACTTTAACTAATAATAACTGTTTGCTGAGTGTTATGTCTAAAAGGTATTGCACAATCGCCTCTAGTAGAGGATCAGGTTTGTTTTCCACTGATAATGGATTTTAACATGACTGACCAATGATTGTGGAGCACGTCAATGTAGGATCTTATAAATACAACGAGCAAACTTAAATGTTTTAAAATGTTCAAAAAATTAATGTATTATATTTCTGAAGTATGACGGAAGGAAAAAGTTAAATTTTTTTCATATTTTAAAAAAAAATCCATGGGTTTAATGGGTCCATCATCACTATATTGAGGGCCTTGTATAATAGCCCAACTGCAAAAGTAAAGATTAACGGTGAACTTTCAGATGCTTTCAAGCTTGAAAGGTCCACAAGACAAGGATGCCCACTGAGTCCACTCTTATTTGCTATTTTTATAGAGCCATTGGCTGAAAGGATTAGGCAGAATGGTAACATAAAAGGGATTAATATCACTGGAAGTGAGCAGAAATTGGCCTTGTTTGCAGATGACATTTTGGTTTACTTATCAAAACCTACCGAATCACTTATGGAGCTCATGTCAGTGTTAAAGGAGTATGGGCTATACTCGGGATATAAATTGAATATACAAAAAACACAAGTTCTTAGTAGCTTTTATAGCCCTCCCCAGAATCTGCTCAACAAATACAAACTAAGCTGGGACAAAAGAACTATCAAATATCTGGGCATAAACTTATCAATGGATATAACTAGCTTGGAAGAAATCAACTACCCCCTACTTAAAAAAGATATCATGCTAAATATTAGCAGATGGTGTTAAGATTCAATATTGAGGAAGGGTACAAGAGGTGATCGAAGAATAACCACACCGATCCGGCCGGGTGAAGTCAAACGATGATTTTAATGAACACACGTGTGGGAAGACACTCTGTACGCAGACAGCCAGTAGTCCTCGACTTAATCAAAGCATGAACAGATATTTTATAGCATCAGGGTTTGTTTACTGACGCCCCTTCATACGTCACAGATACATTTTATACATAGATCAAATCAAAACCACAATGACCTTTTAACACAGTTTAAAAGAACATCGTCTCCTATCTTCACAACAGGTGCTTCCTGTCACTGCCGGATGCTCGCAGCAGTTCTGCGACAAACTGCTCTTGTTGCAACCCCAGCAAAACATAATTAAACTTTCACCTATAAATGATTCTCTAACTAAGTGTGTGTCTGTGTGCTAACCACAATTGCACCCTGTTTCACCTCGCGACTAGCTCCTGACCCCTCACCAGACAGAGAGACAGAAACCACTCTCGTATATGTAATAATCGAACTGAAACTATGGATATGACTTTTACTAAATAAATGTTTTAATCAAGAACCTCTACTAAACATAATAACTGTGTGCATAAGCATCTTAAGGCCTTCTTAAAGCTATCTGTTACATTGTTAAAGCAATGATCATACTGTTGCTTAAAATAACTTCCTGCTTGTGCAAACTCTCTGCAAGCCTGTTTCCTGTCAGCCTGTGACTTTTAGCCTTTCTGAAAGACACACACTGTTCTACCCCTGAATGCAATATAAACTCCAGATTATATTATTAATGCAATGGTAATAATGACAATTATTTAACAATAGCAGTAAAATAATTTCCCTTCTCGACACTCCCTCTCTTGACCTCTGGAACACCAGAGGTCACAATACATTGTTTCCTCACTCAGACCCTCTCTGGTGGTCTCGAACCTCGAGATCTCCAGGATCCTCGCCCCTCCTGTGGTCGCCGAGATCGATCTTCTGCAAAGGAAACAAAACACCTTTTCCTGCACCTCCCTAACTTATCCTATTTGGGACTCTTTAATCAAAAGCCTGATCCTAATTATCTTCTTAACTTATTGACTTGTATTTATGTATACTCTTCAACGTTACTCATCCCTTTAAAACTCTTTAAGCCCTGCTTTCACGTCCGGTTGCTCGCTCTATTTTCCCTTATCTGATCATCAACATCCTGTGCACAAATTGTCGCTGCTGCAAGTTCCTCTACTCTAAAAGATCCAAAAGAAAACAACCATTCTAATCAATTAAGTTTAAGCATATAAGCAATTACTCCTGTATACATTTCATCATAGCTAAATGCTGCCTTGAAACAACTCCTATGTGTTAACTTCATTTTAACCTCACATTTCCTATGTTATCACCTGTTTTTGGTATAGCCTCTTTATTTCATTTTGCTCCTTTTAATGTAACAATACCTTCTAATTCTAGTTTATCAGACCTAACCAAAATATATGCTTTCCTTCCTCTTTGGTCCTTCTTTAAGTTCAGTTAAAAACTAAATCAATTTGAGGCCTTTTGCCTGGAATCAATACTGTCATGTGTGTTTCTTAACTCTGTGTCTGTAAGCGTGTGCAATCCTTCATGAACTCATATTATCCTCACAGTAGATTGGCTAATCATAGCGCTAGCCAAAGGCTCGTGACCCTCCAGAGACAAATTTGAGCCACAACTCCTTTAAAAGCACAAAATGCAATATGTATAAAAATCATTTCTATTTAAGCTCCCCCTTTATCCTAAAAATACCTCCTATGTAATATCTGTATGTGTAAGCCTACATTATAACCACTTCTTCTAAAGATCAAAAAATCAAACCTGTTCTACCCCTTCAACCCTCACTAATTTTCCCTCTAAGATTTATTCACAGCTTTGAAAAACCGGCATTGTATCTTCTAAACAGGATTCAGTTCTGTCATGGTCCTGGGCCATGTTGGCCCAGTATTCTTGGTTCCTTGTATTTTCGCTCCTTATTTAGGCCAGGTTTTCTCAGGTGTCCTGTTTAGTGTTCCATAAGTGTTTTTTCCCTTTGTGACTCTTACCCCCTTGTGCCCCTCTGTGTATTTATGAGCTCTCGTCTCTCTTTGTATTTATTCCATGTTTCCCCCAGCCTGTTATGTCTGTGTTCTCCCCGTACTTTCTCTCCTCCTGTCTGAACCTCTGTGT
This sequence comes from Aulonocara stuartgranti, assembly GCF_965226115.1. Lineage (NCBI taxonomy): Eukaryota > Metazoa > Chordata > Actinopteri > Cichliformes > Cichlidae > Aulonocara > Aulonocara stuartgranti. The sequence goes on along the minus strand of NC_138947.1, from coordinate 3,751,842 downwards.
ACTTCCTGTTTTACTTTGACAGTCTCTCGTCAGTATGCGTAATGTTGTATTCACTCCTGCCCTGTCTCGTTATGTTTATCAGTATCACCTGTGTTCCCCACCTGTGTGTAATCTCCCTGTGTTCTCTGGGTGTATTTAAGTTGTGTCTTCTGTTATGGTAGTTGCTGGTTCGTCTGTGTTGTTTCCCCTCGGTCTCCCTGCGTCTCTTGTGTATTTCCCCGGACCTCCCTGCATCCTCGTTTCTGGTTTGTGTTATTAGCTTACCCAGTTTAGGTTTCCGGTTTCTTGTTTTTCCACCAGTGCTGTTTTGTGCCCACCGTTGTAAATAAATATTCACCTGCACCAGAGCTGCCGCCTTTTGGGTCCTTTTCTACAACTCCACACGGCTTGTCTCGCAAACCGTGACAAGTTCACTTTTAATCCTTTAACCTTAACTTAAAAATAACAGTTTCAGTTTTACCATATCCAAATGATCAAAAACCCAAAAGGTCCTAAAATGATCCTAAATTATTAAACAATTAAATTATTAAACCCTAAACCCCCCTTTATCTTGATACATTTCATGTGTCCAGATACTATACAAAACTTAAAAATGCTCAGTTTCCCCACTCATGATCCAATGTATGTCATAAAGATAAACTTAAAACAGAACAGTTATCAGTCATGTGTTTCTTCAATTAATGATAACTGAGTTACATCAAAAAATATTTCCCCTTTAGCATTTGGGATTCTCCCAACAATATACTATAATCCCATAATCTAACCCCAGTCAACAAAACAAAACAGAAATTTTCTCTGGTAAAAACAAATTGTTTGTCCACATTAATTCATCCTCACATTCAGTCACACATTCACTCACATGCAGTCACACCATGTATTTGCTGATAGTGGAGCTTCCCGCACGATCAGATACTCCACCCTCAGCAAAATGAGCTCAGTCATTTTTTATTTTCCATAGGAAAATATTTCTTTATGCTTTTGGACTGGATTGACTCGCATAAAATCCTTTTTACAGGGACTTACGACCTTGATCAGTCCCCACAGGTAGCTCTCCTCAGCCAATTGGAATCTGGAAAGCCCCCCTTGTATTTGCTCTTCCCGATAATTTTCAGCGCCGTTATTCACTGTTACAGGCCTGCTTAAAACAGAAATGAAAAAATAGAGCTGATTGTTAGCTCATAAAAACAAAACAAAATCACCTGACAGGTTTTCTTTAAGTGCACTGTTACAAAATAATGGGCCCAATTTTAGACATGTCCATGTTTCCTAAAACTCCCTCTATTAAAACAAAAATAACAACAACAACCTAACTGACAGAATCAACCCCTCACCACAACAACCTCAACAACCTTAAACACACAAGTCTTGCCACCACATAATTTCACCTCCTCAATACACCAAAAGTCTCATTAAAACCACACAATTTGCACACAAAAATCACCCCCTTATGCTCTGTAACATACTTCAATTCAGCATAAAACATAACCCCCTTTGTCATATGGCTTCTTCTATTCCTCAATTACAAACACAAATGTATTTTATTAAACATTCACACCATTGTATCATTCATACAAAATAGCAAGCTGTTCTTCATTGCATATGTTTGTGTTCTTAGCCAGGTTTAATCTCTATCTCTGCATTAAACTCCATGAGCTTGTCTTGTCTTTATAAGGTTAATGCATTTTCTGTTTGTGTATGTGAATTTGCATATGGTGCTTTTGCAGTGTGTCAGACTCCTTCATAATTTTGCCTTTAAACAGTCAATTTTCTCCTCCCCAAATTTACTAACCCAAATTCTGATTTCCTACCTTAACTAGCAGCATTCCTTGTCCTCAGCCAGAAGGTAGGGCTCCACTTGCCACTTTCCACCTCCACCTTAGCCCAGCGGCTTTACCCCTTGAGGTCCCATCCTCTTCACTTCATCTCACCAGTGAGTCGGAGCTCACCGGGACTGAGTGAGGCGAATAATCGTGACTGTGCCTGCCTTAGGTTGTCCCAGGGTTTCGAGGTGGGATCTTACCCGTCATGGGCTATCCAGCCTTCCATACTCGCCTGATACGGGGCCCAAGTGGGCAGGGGAGGGAACACACTGGCTCTGGGAATTAAAGGAGTGTAAGCTGCTTCCTTCATTGCATCTTATATTAAACTATCTCACTTCTGACTCCTTCCTAGAATAATTTCACATATGGCACTTTGTGTATGTGTGTTTTCTATTCATTAATGTAATTGTCAGTTATTTTCTCTCCCGGTCAGGGAACCACATTATTTTCTCTCTTCATTTTACCTTCTTTTGTTTGTTTGTGACGTTCTACTTTAGTTCTACTAAACCTTGATGTAAAAACAATACTCCCTTATTTCACGCACACACTCTACATTTTGCCTACGCACACACTTCTCTCTCAGACTTCCTCTGTTCACACATCACCTTGCACTCACTCTACTATCAACTTTCATAGTGTTATTATTATTTAGTATTTTGTACACCTCACACAGAATCATTCAAATCGAGTACTCACAGCATTCACATCACAACCTTCAACTTTCACTTTCGATCCTGCAAGACGCAGAGATGGACCTCTCCTTCACCTAACATAAAACTAAATTACCATATCAACATACAATTACTGAAATTCAAACTCAAATACACCGTTTGTTTTAATAAAGTCAAAGAGTAAACAGGTGTACCAAGTGTATGTACTTATGTGTTTTAAACTGAAAGAAAAAGAAACTCAAACTCTTATAACATCACTCATGCCTCTCTCAAATTAAAAACACTTTCAAACTTTAAAACATCCTACCTTACATCACCCAAGAAATACCTCTCACACCTTTATTCATCATGTCAAAGCTTTCTCCATTTTGCACAGCCTGCCACATGTTTAACAAAAAAATCGCTGCCCGAGAAGGCTCCCACATATCAAGGTGGTCGTTCTCACAAATTTCCAGCAGACCCTCAAATAAACAAAAACAACGACCCAGTCAGGCTTCCAGTTCAGCCTCCTCAATTTCTATGCACACCGAAAACTCGTGGGGAGATTCTTCTGTCTCCCCGTGTCCTACACAATTCACCTCCAAATGATCCCCTACAATTGAAATTTCAGTGTGGAATGACGCAGAGATTAACATTCCCTTATTTATTTACTATATGTAACCTGAATTTTTCTCTCTCTTATCAAATAACAAAGGTTATCTTTAAAATTTGTTATTGAACTACTAATTAAGTTGCTTTTTATGGTATCAATGGTAAACTACCCCTAAAAAGTCCACTTCATTGCGTGTTCATTGAGATACTTCTATTAAGGCTATTTAACAAGTTCAATTTACACATATTCATTAATCTGTCACGCTTATTAGTGGCTCATGGTTACTTAAAACCTATGTCTGACTTGACCACAGAGTTAGAGTATCATTCAATCCTCTCAGGATGACCACTCCACTTACTCTGCATCCAGTCAGCTCATGAATTAACAACACTTGCAGACTGTAACCCTTTTATTTTTTGTTTATGCCTTCAAATCCACCTTAAATCTTCTTACCTAAACGTTGGTTTTAAACACAAACAATTCTTATATTCTATTTTGAAACGCTGTCACCATTCATATATTTACAATGTTATTATTTACTAAGCCAGCATTTTAATCGCAGACATTTATCCACATTTGCAAACAATAGTTATAGGACTGAATAATCACACAAAACCGAAAGCATAGTCCTCTCATGCGCTCTGCATCAGCTGCCTCATTTGCATGCACACACACTCTTCATCTAAGAATAGCAGCAGGAAGTCAGTGCATTGCTGACTCGACCCACAGAGATCTTTTTTTATTACAGAGACGTCTTATATTTACAACTGCACAGATTTTAAACCTTTTAACACCTATCGAATTTCGACAAATTTAACATAACAGTCTAACCGATAAACTCCCTGAGTTTTTTGCGATCAATTAACCAGTATCAAGACTTTAACTGTTTCTGGCCTCATTTCTAAAATCCCTAACTCAATTTAAAAGTGTCCAACACCCAAGGTCCAACCTTTGCTGCCCAAAAAAGCACAGGTACCGTTCCAAACGGTAAGGAGACTCTAACTCCTAGCTTAATTCCAGGATGCCCTGTACCCCACAGTTAAGCCACACTGAACTATCCCTCTTCGCCGAGAGGTCAATGTCGCGCGTCCACGACAAGGAGGGAGCGTAACCTCCGGGCTCTGCGCTTCCTACCAGTCCAACTGGCGTTCTTGAGTAATTTATAATACTTTGGAACAACAGTAAAACACCCAACAAAGTGTAAGACTGAAGCAGGTCCAACCTTATAACCAAAAAATAACCAAATTCCCTAACATACTAAAATCATTTCCAGCAGTCCAACTGCTCCCCGCGGTCCAACCGCATTAAATCCTTTCCAGCAGTCCAACTGCTTTAAATCCTCAGTACTGTCATGAGATTCTCATCAAAATCAAAACAGACATCCACCAGTAACTTCAGTGAGTAGACTTAAATTTTATCATATCCAATTTGGCACACTTTGGAAATAATTCAACAGGTAGTGCCTTACCTTTTGGATAAGCCGGCTTATGCCCACTCACTTAGACCACTGGAATTCATGTCTGCCCGTCAGACCACCTCAGAGACCACCAAATTTCTCCATCTAAACCTCCAATTCTCCCTCCTCAACCACCGGACGAAGCCCCCAAATGTTAAGATTCAATATTGAGGAAGGGTACAAGAGGTGATCGAAGAATAACCACACCGATCCGGCCGGGTGAAGTCAAACGATGATTTTAATGAACACACGTGTGGGAAGACACTCTGTACGCAGACAGCCAGTAGTCCTCGACTTAATCAAAGCATGAACAGATATTTTATAGCATCAGGGTTTGTTTACTGACGCCCCTTCATACGTCACAGATACATTTTATACATAGATCAAATCAAAACCACAATGACCTTTTAACACAGTTTAAAAGAACATCGTCTCCTATCTTCACAACAGGTGCTTCCTGTCACTGCCGGATGCTCGCAGCAGTTCTGCGACAAACTGCTCTTGTTGCAACCCCAGCAAAACATAATTAAACTTTCACCTATAAATGATTCTCTAACTAAGTGTGTGTCTGTGTGCTAACCACAATTGCACCCTGTTTCACCTCGCGACTAGCTCCTGACCCCTCACCAGACAGAGAGACAGAAACCACTCTCGTATATGTAATAATCGAACTGAAACTATGGATATGACTTTTACTAAATAAATGTTTTAATCAAGAACCTCTACTAAACATAATAACTGTGTGCATAAGCATCTTAAGGCCTTCTTAAAGCTATCTGTTACATTGTTAAAGCAATGATCATACTGTTGCTTAAAATAACTTCCTGCTTGTGCAAACTCTCTGCAAGCCTGTTTCCTGTCAGCCTGTGACTTTTAGCCTTTCTGAAAGACACACACTGTTCTACCCCTGAATGCAATATAAACTCCAGATTATATTATTAATGCAATGGTAATAATGACAATTATTTAACAATAGCAGTAAAATAATTTCCCTTCTCGACAATGGTCTATCTAAGCATTTCTTCTAGAGTGCACATCATAAAAATGAATATGCTCCCAAAGATATTAAACTTATTCCAGTCTGTTTCTATAGAAAACCCTGATAGATACTTTGTAGAGTGGGATAGGACCCTCTCAAGATTTATATGGGCGGGTAAAAAGCCAAGAGTTAAGTTCAAAACACTTCAGCTTCCCAAAGATAAAGGAGGATTAGGCATCCCTTGCCTACAGGATTACTACAGGGCAACACAAATAAGAAATCTGGTGGGCTGGTGTAAACCCGGATACTGTTCAACAGAGAGACGAATCTGGCATTAATATTTGACATCACAACAGAGAGACGAATCTGGCATTAATATTTGACATCACAACAGAGACACGAATCTGGCATTAATATCTGACATCACAACAGAGAGACGAATTTGGCATTGATATTTGACATCACAACAGAGAGACGAATCTGGCATTGATATCTGACATCACAACAGAGAGACGAATTTGGCATTGATATTTGACATCACAACAGAGAGACGAATCTGGCATTAATATTTGACATCACAACAGAGAGACGAATCTGGCATTGATATCTGACATCACAACAGAGAGACGAATCTGGCATTAATATTTGACATCACAACAGAGAGACGAATCTGGCATTGATATTTGACATCACAACAGAGAGACGAATCTGGCATTGATATCTGACATCACAACAGAGAGACGAATTTGGCATTGATATTTGACATCACAACAGAGAGACGAATCTGGCATTAATATTTGACATCACAACAGAGAGACGAATCTGGCATTGATATCTGACATCACAACAGAGAGACGAATCTGGCATTAATATTTGACATCACAACAGAGAGACGAATCTGGCATTGATATCTGACATCACAACAGAGAGACGAATCTGGCATTAATATTTGACATCACAACAGAGAGACGAATTTGGCATTGATATCTGACATCACAACAGAGAGACGAATCTGGCATTGATATCTGACATCACAACAGAGAGACGAATCTGGCATTAATATCTGACATCACAACAGAGAGACGAATCTGGCATTGATATCTGACATCACAACAGAGAGACGAATCTGGCATTGATATATGACATCACAACAGAGAGACGAATCTGGCATTAATATCTGACATCACAACAGAGAGACGAATCTGGCATTAATATCTGACATCACAACAGAGAGACGAATTTGGCATTGATATCTGACATCACAACAGAGAGACGAATCTGGCATGGATATCTGACATCACAACAGAGAGACGAATCTGGCATTAATATTTGACATCACAACAGAGAGACGAATCTGGCATTGATATCTGACATCACAACAGAGAGACGAATTTGGCATTAATATCTGACATCACAACAGAGAGACGAATTTGGCATTAATATCTGACATCACAACAGAGAGACGAATTTGGCATTAATATCTGACATCACAACAGAGAGACGAATTTGGCATTAATATTTGACATCACAACAGAGAGACGAATTTGGCATTAATATCTGACATCACAACAGAGAGACGAATCTGGCATTAATATTTGACATCACAACAGAGAGACGAATCTGGCATTAATATCTGACATCACAACAGAGAGACGAATCTGGCATTAATATTTGACATCACAACAGAGAGACGAATCTGGCATTGATATCTGACATCACAACAGAGAGACGAATCTGGCATTAATATTTGACATCACAACAGAGAGACGAATCTGGCATTGATATCTGACATCACAACAGAGAGACGAATCTGGCATTGATATCTGACATCACAACAGAGAGACGAATCTGGCATTGATATCTGACATCACAACAGAGAGACGAATCTGGCATTGATATCTGACATCACAACAGAGAGACGAATCTGGCATTGATATCTGACATCACAACAGAGAGATGAATCTGGCATTAATATTTGACATCACAACAGAGAGACGAATCTGGCATTGATATCTGACATCACAACAGAGAGACGAATCTGGCATTGATATCTGACATCACAACAGAGAGACGAATCTGGCATTGATATTTGACATCACAACAGAGAGATGAATCTGGCATTGATATTTGACATCACAACAGAGAGACGAATCTGGCATTGATATTTGACATCACAACAGAGAGACGAATCTGGCATTGATATTTGACATCACAACAGAGAGACTGGATGTCAATGTCAGAAAGATGACTGTGATGTCAGAACCCTCTAAATCTTGTAATTTATAGATGGTAAATGGCCTGTATTTGCATAGCGCTTTACTAGTCCCTAAGGACCCCAAAGCACTTTACACATCCAGTCATCCACCCATTCACACACTGGTGATGGCAGCTACATTGTAGCCACAGCCACCCTGGGGCGCACTGACAGAGATATTTAATTCCAAATGATTTGACTGCATCATTGCGTCTTTGAGTTATGACCCAAACTCTCTATCAACTTTGTGAATAAATTCACGTCCCCCTGTGACCTCATAATTACACCACAGTTCAGATGGCATGAATGAGTCATGAGGTCACACCAACAGTGACAACATCAGCAGTGACATCACTAAAGTTGCCAGGTGAGTCCATAAATAGAACCCGTGACGTGGAGCAGGTACCGCCGTTTTGGACAATGCCACGACGCAGGTATAGACGCAGACATGCGAGGTCTTCTCGCCCCGTTCGCAGACACAAGAGACCCCACAAGGCCTCGGGTGTCCGCAGACGTGGGAGAAGATACCGTCGCAGACATTAGACAATCTCAATAAACATGTAGGATGAACATCAAAACTTTGGTCCAATCAAGTTTTTTTTTAGATAACATATGTTGTTGTTGTTCTGTGTGTGTTTGTTATCAATGTTGTGGAAAAAAGTTAAGCTTAGTAAGCCATCAAGCACTGATCACTCGTAGAAGAGCACCAATAGGAGACAGAACTAATTAGAAGGTGTTATTATTCAGTCTGTACATCGAATAGAAGGCACTAACCACAAGGTGATCTTCAATTCATCTCTGTGTGAATGTGAACGGGGCGAGAAGACCCCCACTAACTGCATGTCCCTAGACTGTGGGAGGAAGCTCGAGAGAACATCCAGACTCCACACAAAGACCCCGGCCTGATGAGGCTAGGGTCCTGAGTTCGATACCCTAAACTGAACGCAGGACAGAGGAAGGGATGGGTGATGTTCATGTGTGCCCAGGTGTATGATGTGGCTCTTTGTCTGTGACTGGTTGGCTGTCCCAGCCCTGGCCCTTCATGTATTTCAGTAATGTCCTTTTCTCCCGTCTCGTTTCCATGTTTTTCCCTTGTGACCCATTCCTTCTGTCACGTGTGTTTCCCCCCCAGCCATCATGTTCTGCTTGTGCTTAGTTATGTCCATGTCTTATCTCCTGTCCCCTTTTCCCTCTGTATGTATTCACAGTGTACGTGTTCCTCGTCGGCTCGTCATGCTAAGTCTGCGTGTCTTATTCCGTCATGTGTCATGTATCACTCCAAATCTCACTGACTTTAACTAATAATAACTGTTTGCTGAGTGTTATGTCTAAAAGGTATTGCACAATCGCCTCTAGTAGAGGATCAGGTTTGTTTTCCACTGATAATGGATTTTAACATGACTGACCAATGATTGTGGAGCACGTCAATGTAGGATCTTATAAATACAACGAGCAAACTTAAATGTTTTAAAATGTTCAAAAAATTAATGTATTATATTTCTGAAGTATGACGGAAGGAAAAAGTTAAATTTTTTTCATATTTTAAAAAAAAATCCATGTGTTTAATGGGTCCATCATCACTATATTGAGGGCCTTGTATAATAGCCCAACTGCAAAAGTAAAGATTAACGGTGAACTTTCAGATGCTTTCAAGCTTGAAAGGTCCACAAGACAAGGATGCCCACTGAGTCCACTCTTATTTGCTATTTTTATAGAGCCATTGGCTGAAAGGATTAGGCAGAATGGTAACATAAAAGGGATTAATATCACTGGAAGTGAGCAGAAATTGGCCTTGTTTTTGAAGAGTAATACCAGCCGGCAGGTGTGGCAAGGCATCCAGCACCTAACCAACTATAAGATCAATCTCGGAGCTGCGGACGGTGACCTGGAGCTGGCAGAGGAGCTGAATATCTTCTTTGCCCGCCTTGAGACCAGGGTACCGGAGGTATTGGAGCCACAGCAGCAACACGCCACCCATAGCAGCACCACCCTCACCCTGGAAGAGCACGAGGTGAGGCGCATGCTGCAGGCTGTTAACCCGAGGAAGGCGGCGGGTCCTGATGGTGTGCCAGGTCGAATATTGAGGGATTGTGCAGGACAGCTGGCTGGGATCTTCACCAGGATTTTCAACAAATCCCTCGCACAGGCGACTGTCCCACTCTGCCTGAAGTCCTCCACCATAGTCCCCTTGCCTAAGAAGCCCCACATCACCGGCCTGAATGACTACAGACCGGTGGCACTCACCCCAGTGGTAATGAAATGCTTTGAGAAGCTGGTCCGCAGACACATCACAGCAGCCCTGCCCCGCAGCCTGGATCCACACCAGTTTGCCTACAGAGCAAACCGATCCACGGAAGACGCTGTAGCCACAGCACTCCATGCTGCATTAACTCACCTGGAAGAGCATGGTAGCTATGTGCGGATGCTCTTCGTGGATTACTGCTCAGCTTTTAACACCATCCTTCCACACAAACTGGTGGCCAAGCTACAAGACCTGGGGCTTCCAGACAGCACCTGCATGTGGATCAATAGCTTCCTCTCGGGCCGTAGACAGAGAGTCAGAGTTGGCCATCACACATCCTCAGCCCTGAGTCTCAGCACTGGCTCACCCCAGGGCTGTGTGCTCAGTCCACTGCTCTACTCTCTCTACACACACGACTGCACTCCTCGCCACCACAGCAACATCTTTGTGAAATTTGCAGATGACACCACAGTGGTGGGGCTCATTTCCAAGGGAGACGAGTCTACGTACAGAGACGAGGTGGAGCAGCTGACGTCATGGTGTAAGGCCAATAACCTCCTCCTCAACACTTCAAAAACCAAAGAACTCATAATAGACTTCAGAAGGAAAAAGGCAGAGATCCAACCACTATTCATAAATGGGGACTGTGTAGAAAGGGTGGCAAGCTTCCGCTTCCTGGGAGTCAATATAGAGGAGAACCTTTCCTGGAGTGTGAACACCTCCGAGCTGCTGAAAAAGGCCCAACAGAGACTGTACTTCCTGAGAATTCTCAGGAGGAATAACATCACACAGAGACTGCTGGTGTCCTTCTACAGAGCCACCATTGAGAGTGTTCTAACTTACTGCATATGCATCTGGTACACTAGCTGCACAGGGGCTCAGAGGAAAGCACTCCAAGGGATCATTAACACTGCCCAAAAGATCACTGGCTGCCCTCTCCCCACACTGGAAGTTCTACACAACGCCCACTGTTTTAAAAAGGCCCAAAACATCATAAAAGACACCTCACATCCTGGCCACTCCCTGTTCGAACTGTTGCCCTCAGGCAGACGGTACAGGGCAATCAGAGCAAGGACTAATAGACTCAAACACAGCTGTTATCCAACTGCAATAACACATCTGAATACTACAAAAAAAATGTCCATCACGCCACTCTTGTGTTAATCTATGCACGGTCTGAAGCATGTGTGTGAGAATGTATGTGAATGTTTTACTGTTATATCTTATTAGTATTTTAAGAATTCTATCTATTTTATTTATTGAATTTTATTGTTTTATTTATATTTTGATATTGCTAGGGATGATGCAATGATCGGGGACCATTCTTCATTTCGTTGTTCTCATGACAATGACAATAAAGTTTCTGATTCTGATTCTGTTTGCAGATGACATTTTGGTTTACTTATCAAAACCTACCGAATCACTTATGGAGCTCATGTCAGTGTTAAAGGAGTATGGGCTATACTCGGGATATAAATTGAATATACAAAAAACACAAGTTCTTAGTAGCTTTTATAGCCCTCCCCAGAATCTGCTCAACAAATACAAACTAAGCTGGGACAAAAGAACTATCAAATATCTGGGCATAAACTTATCAATGGATATAACTAGCTTGGAAGAAATCAACTACCCCCTACTTAAAAAAGATATCATGCTAAATATTAGCAGATGGTCTATCTAAGCATTTCTTCTAGAGTGGACATCATAAAAATGAATATGCTCCCAAAGATATTAAACTTATTCCAGTCTGTTTCTATAGAAAACCCTGATAGATACTTTGTAGAGTGGGATAGGACCCTCTCAAGATTTATATGGGCGGGTAAAAAGCCAAGAGTTAAGTTCAAAACACTTCAGCTTCCCAAAGATAAAGGAGGATTAGGCATCCCTTGCCTACAGGATTACTACAGGGCAACACAAATAAGAAATCTGGTGGGCTGGTGTAAACCCGGATACTGTTCAACAGAGAGACGAATCTGGCATTGATATTTGACATCACAACAGAGACACGAATCTTTCATTGATATTTGACATCACAACAGAGAGACGAATCTGGCATTGATATTTGACATCACAACAGAGACACGAATCTTTCATTGATATTTGACATCACAACAGAGAGACGAATTTGGCATTGATATCTGACATCACAACAGAGAGACGAATTTGGCATTGATATCTGACATCACAACAGAGAGACGAATTTGGCATTGATATCTGACATCACAACAGAGAGACGAATCTGGCATTGATATTTGACATCACAACAGAGAGACGAATCTGGCATTGATATTTGACATCACAACAGAGAGACGAATCTGGCATTGATATCTGACATCACAACAGAGAGACGAATCTGGCATTGATATCTGACATCACAACAGAGAGACGAATCTGGCATTAATATCTGACATCACAACAGAGAGACGAATCTGGCATTAATATCTGACATCACAACAGAGAGACGAATCTGGCATTGATATCTGACATCACAACAGAGAGACGAATCTGGCATTAATATCTGACATCACAACAGAGAGACGAATCTGGCATTGATATCTGACATCACAACAGAGAGACGAATCTGGCATTAATATCTGACATCACAACAGAGAGACGAATCTGGCATTGATATCTGACATCACAACAGAGAGATGAATCTGGCATTAATATTTGACATCACAACAGAGAGACGAATCTGGCATTGATATTTGACATCACAACAGAGAGATGAATCTGGCATTGATATTTGACATCACAACAGAGAGACTGGATGTCAATGTCAGAAAGATGACTGTGATGTCAGAACCCTCTAAATCTTGTAATTTATAGATGGTAAATGGCCTGTATTTGCATAGCGCTTTACTAGTCCCTAAGGACCCCAAAGCACTTTACACATCCAGTCATCCACCCATTCACACACTGGTGATGGCAGCTACATTGTAGCCACAGCCACCCTGGGGCGCACTGACAGAGATATTTAATTCCAAATGATTTGACTGCATCATTGCGTCTTTGAGTTATGACCCAAACTCTCTATCAACTTTGTGAATAAATTCACGTCCCCCTGTGACCTCATAATTACACCACAGTTCAGATGGCATGAATGAGTCATGAGGTCACACCAACAGTGACAACATCAGCAGTGACATCACTAAAGTTGCCAGGTGAGTCCATAAATAGAACCCGTGACGTGGAGCAGGTACCGCCGTTTTGGACAATGCCACGACGCAGGTATAGACGCAGACATGCGAGGTCTTCTCGCCCCGTTCGCAGACACAAGAGACCCCACAAGGCCTCGGGTGTCCGCAGACGTGGGAGAAGATACCGTCGCAGACATTAGACAATCTCAATAAACATGTAGGATGAACATCAAAACTTTGGTCCAATCAAGTTTTTTTTAGATAACATATGTTGTTGTTGTTTTGTGTGTGTTTGTTATCAATGTTGTGGAAAAAAGTTAAGCTTAGTAAGCCATCAAGCACTGATCACTCGTAGAAGAGCACCAATAGGAGACAGAACTAATTAGGTGTTATTATTTCCCCCCCAGCCATCATGTTCTCCTTTTCCTTAGTTATGTCCATGTCTTATCTCCTGTCCCCTTTTGCCTCTGTATGTATTCACAGTGTATATGTTCCTCGTCGGCTCGTCATGCTAAGTCTGCGTGTCTTATTCCGTCATGTGTCATGTATCACTCCAAATCTCACTGACTTTAACTAATAATAACTTTGCTGAATGTTATGTCTAATTACTTTGTCTTATTACTTTGCATTGATTTAATTACTTCGACAATTTCACTAATGGTTATCTCTCTATCAATTTCTGTTCTGTCATTTACCGATATTTGTGGAATCGGTAATCTATCAAGCGTTTCAGCAATCTTTTTTTCATCAACCGGATCTGAGGTATAAAGATTGGAATAGAACATTTTAAACTGGTCATTAATGGTTTTCGGATCAGACGTCTTTTCTCCAGAGGCTTTACAGATTTCAGAAATCATGTTAGCTGATATGGATTGCTTAATTTGATGTGCCAAAAGTTTTCCGGCTCTTTCCCCATGTTCATAGAACTTTTGACTTGATTTGAAAAATAAACGTTCTGTTTGCTGAATGGACCGAATTTTTTATTCTGAATTTAGTAATAATTTTCTCTTATATAGGTCTATTGTTGGTGTCAGGGACCAAGCAGTAAAGCATAAAGGACACAGGTGGTTTTAATTCAAAAAACGGGTCTTATTGACCCAAAAATATGAAAATATATTTAACAAAGCCAAAACTTAAACAGGCAGACCAATAAAAGAGGTCAACTCAATAGACTAAACTCAAGATAATAATTAACAAAACCTCAAACAAACATATGGTAAACTGACCTGCTGAAATGACACACAGGGGGACTTAAATACTGGTTTAGCTAAACCAAATGACACACACGGGGGAAAACAAGATGGCTGCCATATAACCAACTAATACAAAACATTTAAACAAACATGAAACACCCCCCAGGCAATGAAGCATGTGGTGCAATCCAATTAGGCTGTCAGCAGTACTTCAGGTCTCCCAGCCCTTTGCCACACCCTTTGCCAGACAGGAGGAGACACCAACCCCCAGGTAACTCAAACAAAGAAAGATGTATTAATATAACATAAAACAGAACTTTGACCTTGCAAGGTTAATATGTGTGCACGCCATATAAACATTGGAAGGTGTGATGGAAAAATGAATACATTTAAGAAATGATATTGAACAATAAATAGAATATTTTAAAGTAGAGACTGTAAATTAAACTAAAGTGAATCAACGGGTGATGAGGTGTGGAGCTTACCATGTGTGGCATGCCATCACACACCTCCCCTCTTCAGAGCTCTCGCTGTTCCAGCGAGAGAGATAGTCAGCAGTAAGGTTCTCCTTGCCTGGTACGTGGTGGACAGTGAATCGGAATGGCTGTAAGGCCAGGTACCAGCGGGTAATTCGCCCATTTGTGTCCTTCATCTGCTCAAGCCACTGTAGTGCTTTGTGATCAGTTTCCAAGGTGAAGTCTCTTCCCAGTAGATAGTAGCGGAAGGAGTCCAGGGCCCACTTGATCGCTAAGGTCTCCTTCTCTACTGTGGAATACCGAACTTCCCGTGGAAACAGTTTCCGGCTGATGTAAGCCACTGGATGGCGGCCTTCCATGGTTTCCTGAAGGAGGACAGCTCCCAGGCCCCGATCTGAAGCATCAGTCTGTAATATGAATGGTTCATCAAAGTTGGGACTGTACAAAACCGGTTGCTTACTTAGTGACTGTTGTATGTCATGAAATGCTGCCACTGCCTCCTCTGTCCACTGGATGTAATTGGGGGAAACGTGATCCCGTCAGGTCTGTGAGCAGAGCTGCCCTGTTGGAGAACTGAGGGATGAAACGACGGTAGAAACCTGCCATGCCCAAAAAGGATCTCAGCTGCTTCCTTGTTTGGGGCAGGGGGGATGATTCCATGGCCTCGATTTTGCTGACTTGTGGCCTGATAACCCCCTTGCCGATGACATGGCCCAGGTATTCTGTCTCAGCAGCGGCGAAAACACACTTTGACGGATTCACCGTCAACCCAGCTGAGTGCAGGTGGTCCAGAACAGTTCGCAGGTGTTCCACATGCTCCTCCCAGGTGTTGCTGTGGATAACAATATCATCCAAGTAAGCAGCAGCAAAGTCAGAGCAGTCATGTAATACCTGATCCATCAGCTGTTGGAAAGTTGCTGGAGCTCCATGTAGTCCAAATGGCAAGACTGTAAATTGGAAAAGCCCCCATGGTGTTCTGAATGCTGTGAACTCTCTGGACCGTTGAGTGAGTGGGACCTGCCAGTAACCCTTACACAGATCTATTGTGGTCAGGTACCTTGCTTTTCCCAGACGTTCAAGTAGATCATCAATTCTTGGTGTCGGGTAGGAGTCAAACATGGATATGGAGTTCAGGTACCTGAAATCAATGCAGAACCTCATACTCTCATCCTTTTTGGGTACCAAGACCACAGGGTTGCACCATTCACTCTTAGATCTTTCAATGATCCCTAGAGATAGCATCAAATAGATTTCCTTCTTCAATGAAGGCAGCAGATGTTCTGGGATCCTGTAACTTAATCGTCTCACAGAGGCACCTTCTCGTACCACAATATCATGTTCGACAATGTCAGTTCTCCCTGGATTCTCTTGAAAGACTGCTGATTTACACATTTCTCTCACCTGCTGCTGCTTGTCCTCTGGGAGATGGCTGAGATCATAATCTAGAGAGCCAGCAGGTGGTAGATATTGCTCATCTGCTTCATCTTCTTCAGGCACTCGCCGTATGAGCATTGCATCCGCCTTGTGTTCAATACGCTCCACCCACTCCTTCAGAAGGTTTATATGCAAGACCTTGCTGGAGCGCAACTGCCCTGGGGTGGACACCTCATATGTGGTGGGTCCCAGCTTCCTCATGACTTCAAATGGCCCCTGCCACTTTGCCAACAATTTGTTGTTGTCACTGGGGAGGAGCACGAGCACCTTTTGTCCTGGCTCAAACACACGCTGACGAGCAGATTTATCATACCAAGACTTCTGCTGCTGCTGGGCCTCCACCATATGTGATTGAGCAAGTTCACCCATTTTCTCCAACCGTTCTCTCATCTGAATGACATAAGACAAAATGTTCTTGGATCCCCCCTCCACCTTGTCTCCCTCCCAAATCTCCTTTAACAGAGTTAGAGGGCCACGAACCTCATAACCATACAACAGCTCAAAAGGTGAAAAACCTGTGGAGGCTTGGGGGACTTCTCTATAAGCAAAGAGTAGATATGGCAGCCATTGATCCCAATCGTTACCACTGTCGTTGACAAACTTCCTGAGCATCTGTTTCAATGTCTGGTTAAACCGTTCTGTCAGCCCATCAGTTTGAGGGTGGTATGGTGAAGTTCTCAGACTCCGGATGCCCAACAACTGATAAACTTGCTTTAACAGAGTAGACATGAAGTTAGTGCCTTGATCAGTTAGTATTTCTCGTGGAAACCCAACTCTTGCAAAGAACTGCACTAAACAGAATGCAATGGGCTTGGCCTTTATAGATTTTAAAGGGAACACCTCAGGATATTTTGTGGCATAATCTGTTACAACAAGCATGTAACGATTTCCTGCTTTGCTCCTCTCAACAGGCCCTACAATATCCATTCCAAGACGCTCAAAAGGAGTGCCGATGACAGGGAGAGGTTGGAGTGGAGCTCTATGGGGGATTTTAGCAGATGTTATCTGACACTGTGGGCAACTTTTACAAAACTGAGCCACATCTTTGCTAAGACCAGGCCAGTAGAAATGATGTTTGATGCGAGCTGTGGTCTTGTGTTTACCAAGGTGGCCAGCCCACGGAATAGAATGGCCTAAGGTGAGAATGGCGTTTCTAACCTTCTGGGGAACCACCAGCTGCAGCACCGACCCCTGCTGACGATAGAGAATGTCATTTTGCAAGATGTACTCACTGTTAACCTGCTCCACTCCAGGTTCCTTTTCTTTGGCCTTCCGGAAAAGAGATATTAAAGATTGATCAGATTTTTGGAGTTCAGCAATTTCAGTTGGAATATTAAACCCTAGGGGTGACGGTGTTGGCTCAGCGTCTGTTAGTGTATCCACAGGTGAAAATTTGAATTTCTCCTGCCTTTTTTTTAATGAGGAGTTTGAGACAACTGTGGTGAAGCCACGGAAGACCCGCAGACAAAGAAGGCAGGAGAAATTCAAATTTTCACCTGTGGATACACTAACAGACGCTGAGCCAACACCGTCACCCCTAGGGTTTAATATTCCAACTGAAATTGCTGAACTCCAAAAATCTGATCAATCTTTAATATCTCTTTTCCGGAAGGCCAAAGAAAAGGAACCTGGAGTGGAGCAGGTTAACAGTGAGTACATCTTGCAAAATGACATTCTCTATCGTCAGCAGGGGTCGGTGCTGCAGCTGGTGGTTCCCCAGAAGGTTAGAAACGCCATTCTCACCTTAGGCCATTCTATTCCGTGGGCTGGCCACCTTGGTAAACACAAGACCACAGCTCGCATCAAACATCATTTCTACTGGCCTGGTCTTAGCAAAGATGTGGCTCAGTTTTGTAAAAGTTGCCCACAGTGTCAGATAACATCTGCTAAAATCCCCCATAGAGCTCCACTCCAACCTCTCCCTGTCATCGGCACTCCTTTTGAGCGTCTTGGAATGGATATTGTAGGGCCTGTTGAGAGGAGCAAAGCAGGAAATCGTTACATGCTTGTTGTAACAGATTATGCCACAAAATATCCTGAGGTGTTCCCTTTAAAATCTATAAAGGCCAAGCCCATTGCATTCTGTTTAGTGCAGTTCTTTGCAAGAGTTGGGTTTCCACGAGAAATACTAACTGATCAAGGCACTAACTTCATGTCTACTCTGTTAAAGCAAGTTTATCAGTTGTTGGGCATCCGGAGTCTGAGAACTTCACCATACCACCCTCAAACTGATGGGCTGACAGAACGGTTTAACCAGACATTGAAACAGATGCTCAGGAAGTTTGTCAACGACAGTGGTAACGATTGGGATCAATGGCTGCCATATCTACTCTTTGCTTATAGAGAAGTCCCCCAAGCCTCCACAGGTTTTTCACCTTTTGAGCTGTTGTATGGTTATGAGGTTCGTGGCCCTCTAACTCTGTTAAAGGAGATTTGGGAGGGAGACAAGGTGGAGGGGGGATCCAAGAACATTTTGTCTTATGTCATTCAGATGAGAGAACGGTTGGAGAAAATGGGTGAACTTGCTCAATCACATATGGTGGAGGCCCAGCAGCAGCAGAAGTCTTGGTATGATAAATCTGCTCGTCAGCGTGTGTTTGAGCCAGGACAAAAGGTGCTCGTGCTCCTCCCCAGTGACAACAACAAATTGTTGGCAAAGTGGCAGGGGCCATTTGAAGTCATGAGGAAGCTGGGACCCACCACATATGAGGTGTCCACCCCAGGGCAGTTGCGCTCCAGCAAGGTCTTGCATATAAACCTTCTGAAGGAGTGGGTGGAGCGTATTGAACACAAGGCGGATGCAATGCTCATACGGCGAGTGCCTGAAGAAGATGAAGCAGATGAGCAATATCTACCACCTGCTGGCTCTCTAGATTATGATCTCAGCCATCTCCCAGAGGACAAGCAGCAGCAGGTGAGAGAAATGTGTAAATCAGCAGTCTTTCAAGAGAATCCAGGGAGAACTGACATTGTCGAACATGATATTGTGGTACGAGAAGGTGCCTCTGTGAGACGATTAAGTTACAGGATCCCAGAACATCTGCTGCCTTCATTGAAGAAGGAAATCTATTTGATGCTATCTCTAGGGATCATTGAAAGATCTAAGAGTGAATGGTGCAACCCTGTGGTCTTGGTACCCAAAAAGGATGAGAGTATGAGGTTCTGCATTGATTTCAGGTACCTGAACTCCATATCCATGTTTGACTCCTACCCGACACCAAGAATTGATGATCTACTTGAACGTCTGGGAAAAGCAAGGTACCTGACCACAATAGATCTGTGTAAGGGTTACTGGCAGGTCCCACTCACTCAACGGTCCAGAGAGTTCACAGCATTCAGAACACCATGGGGGCTTTTCCAATTTACAGTCTTGCCATTTGGACTACATGGAGCTCCAGCAACTTTCCAACAGCTGATGGATCAGGTATTACATGACTGCTCTGACTTTGCTGCTGCTTACTTGGATGATATTGTTATCCACAGCAACACCTGGGAGGAGCATGTGGAACACCTGCGAACTGTTCTGGACCACCTGCACTCAGCTGGGTTGACGGTGAATCCGTCAAAGTGTGTTTTCGCCGCTGCTGAGACAGAATACCTGGGCCATGTCATCGGCAAGGGGGTTATCAGGCCACAAGTCAGCAAAATCGAGGCCATGGAATCATCCCCCCTGCCCCAAACAAGGAAGCAGCTGAGATCCTTTTTGGGCATGGCAGGTTTCTACCGTCGTTTCATCCCTCAGTTCTCCAACAGGGCAGCTCTGCTCACAGACCTGACGGGATCACGTTTCCCCCAATTACATCCAGTGGACAGAGGAGGCAGTGGCAGCATTTCATGACATACAACAGTCACTAAGTAAGCAACCGGTTTTGTACAGTCCCAACTTTGATGAACCATTCATATTACAGACTGATGCTTCAGATCGGGGCCTGGGAGCTGTCCTCCTTCAGGAAACCATGGAAGGCCGCCATCCAGTGGCTTACATCAGCCGGAAACTGTTTCCACGGGAAGTTCGGTATTCCACAGTAGAGAAGGAGACCTTAGCGATCAAGTGGGCCCTGGACTCCTTCCGCTACTATCTACTGGGAAGAGACTTCACCTTGGAAACTGATCACAAAGCACTACAGTGGCTTGAGCAGATGAAGGACACAAATGGGCGAATTACCCGCTGGTACCTGGCCTTACAGCCATTCCGATTCACTGTCCACCACGTACCAGGCAAGGAGAACCTTACTGCTGACTATCTCTCTCGCTGGAACAGCGAGAGCTCTGAAGAGGGGAGGTGTGTGATGGCATGCCACACATGGTAAGCTCCACACCTCATCACCCGTTGATTCACTTTAGTTTAATTTACAGTCTCTACTTTAAAATATTCTATTTATTGTTCAATATCATTTCTTTATTAAATGTATTCATTTTTCCATCACACCTTCCAATGTTTATATGGCGTGCACACATATTAACCTTGCAAGGTCAAAGTTCTGTTTTATGTTATATTAATACATCTTTCTTTGTTTGAGTTACCTGGGGGTTGGTGTCTCCTCCTGTCTGGCAAAGGGTGTGGCAAAGGGCTGGGAGACCTGAAGTACTGCTGACAGCCTAATTGGATTGCACCACATGCTTCATTGCCTGGGGGTGTTTCATGTTTGTTTAAATGTTTTGTATTAGTTGGTTATATGGCAGCCATCTTGTTTTCCCCCGTGTGTGTCATTTGGTTTAGCTAAACCAGTATTTAAGTCCCCCTGTGTGTCATTTCAGCAGGTCAGTTTACCATATGTTTGTTTGAGGTTTTGTTAATTATTATCTTGAGTTTAGTCTATTGAGTTGACCTCTTTTATTGGTCTGCCTGTTTAAGTTTTGGCTTTGTTAAATATATTTTCATATTTTTGGGTCAATAAGACCCGTTTTTTGAATTAAAACCACCTGTGTCCTTTATGCTTTACTGCTTGGTCCCTGACACCAACAATAGACCTATATAAGAGAAAATTATTACTAAATTCAGAATAAAAAATTCGGTCCATTCAGCAAACAGAACGTTTATTTTTCAAATCAAGTCAAAAGTTCTATGAACATGGGGAAAGAGCCGGAAAACTTTTGGCACATCAAATTAAGCAATCCATATCAGCTAACATGATTTCTGAAATCTGTAAAGCCTCTGGAGAAAAGACGTCTGATCCGAAAACCATTAATGACCAGTTTAAAATGTTCTATTCCAATCTTTATACCTCAGATCCGGTTGATGAAAAAAAGATTGCTGAAACGCTTGATAGATTACCGATTCCACAAATATCGGTAAATGACAGAACAGAAATTGATAGAGAGATAACCATTAGTGAAATTGTCGAAGTAATTAAATCAATGCAAAGTAATAAGACAAAGTAATTAGACATAACATTCAGCAAAGTTATTATTAGTTAAAGTCAGTGAGATTTCTCCTGCCTTCTTTGTCTGCGGGTCTTCCGTGGCTTCACCACAGTTGTCTCAAACTCCTCATTAAAAAAAAGGCAGGGCACTCAGGGTCTCAGAGTGGGTACTGACTTGCTTAGCCTGAGCTCTGGTAACAGCTACATTGCACTCCTCAGTCTGCTCAGACTCCAACAAATCAAAAAGCACAGGAAGGTCACGCCCTAACACGGCAGAGTAAGGCAAACTGTTCACAACACCCACATTCAGCAGATACATCTGGTCCTGAACTTTAATGTAGATGTCAGCTGTCAGATATCTTTTCTCATCTCCATGGACACAACAGATTGAAATTGTATCACTGGTGCGAACAATATTAGGTGGGGCAAAATCTGAGTGAATAAGAGACCGAGAACTGCCAGAGTCAAGAAGGGCATTGAGTAGAACCCCATTCACTTCAATCTGGCTCATTTTGATGGATTTGTCACTCTCCTGCTCAGGATCAGCATTAGAACGAGGAGCAAAACACATTTGCACCATTTTAGCAGAATTTCTTGGGCACATAGGTTTTGTATGGCCCTCTAATCCACAAAGATAACAAATGAGCTTCTTACCAGAGGCCTTTGGTGGTCTAGTGGTAGACTGAGAGCTCTTACTGGTGCTTGTATTTGCTGAATCCAGATGGTTTTGCTGAGGTATCTTCCGGGTGTCCCTCGATACCTTCCATGCATTATGGCTCCATGCTTGCCCCTTCTTTCTGGCAGCAACAAAAACATCAGCTAACCGAGCCGCTTCCATTGCTGAACCAGGGTTGTGTTCTCTGATCCAAACCTGAAGCTCAGGAGATAACATTCTGAGAAACTGCTCCAAGATTATAGTTTCACCAATGTCATGAATAGTTTTACCCTTTGGCTGGATCCATTTCCCATAAAGCTCCTTCAGTCTCGCATATAGCTCACGAGGGCTTTCATCTGGTTGAACGTCCAGGGATCTGAATCTTTGCCTATATGTTTCAGGGTTAATGTCATATTTTGACAGAATAGCTGATTTCACTTTATCATAGTCTAATGAATCATCAATGTCCATGTGAACATAGGCACCTCTAGCTTTACCAGTAAGCAAGGGTATCAAATGAAAAACCCAATCTGACTTCTGCCGTCGATAAGCTGTAGCCATACGTTCAAATGTGATCAGGAAATGTTCAATATCATCAGCTTCAGTTAATCTTTCCAATCTGCCCTCTATTTGTAGGGGAAACTGAAATGCTGGTGAAATGGCTGGATTGGAATTAGTCATAACTGGTTCAGCCTGGGCCTGCTGAACAGAGGAAGAAGGATGAATATCAAACTCTAATGATTCAGAGCGAGCTTCTGCAGAATCTGATGGTGATGTTCTGACTTGGATTCCTGACTGCAAAAGTCTAAACTGATGTTGAAAGGCTTTAAATCGCTGTTCTTGTCGTGCATTTAACTCACTCTGTTTTGCATCCCGGATGTCCTGTTGTTCCATGTAGCATATTGACTAGATCAGACAAAGTAGGCTCCTTTTCAACTCTCTCCACAACTTCAGTGACTCCTGAGGCTCCATTTTCCTCCTCTTCGCAGGTTTGCTGAGCAGATCCCTTTTTCTTTTCATTCTTGCCACCACGATGCATTCTTCCTCCTCATGGGGAAAAACAGAAGAAAGAAAAAAAGAAAAAGAAAAAAGACCTGTGTCCAATACTGGATGATCCCACTGCTGCCACCAATTGTCAGGGACCAAGCAGTAAAGCATAAAGGACACAGGTGGTTTTAATTCAAAAAACAGGTTTTATTGACCCAAAAATATGAAAATATATTTAACAAAGCCAAAACTTAAACAGGCAGACCAATAAAAGAGGTCAACTCAATAGACTAAACTCAAGATAATAATTAACAAAACCTCAAACAAACATATGGTAAACTGACCTGCTGAAATGACACACAGGGGGACTTAAATACTGGTTTAGCTAAACCAAATGACACACACGGGGGAAAACAAGATGGCTGCCATATAACCAACTAATACAAAACATTTAAACAAACATGAAACACCCCCCAGGCAATGAAGCATGTGGTGCAATCCAATTAGGCTGTCAGCAGTACTTCAGGTCTCCCAGCCCTTTGCCACACCTTTTGCCAGACAGGAGGAGACACCAACCCCCAGGTAACTCAAACAAAGAAAGATGTATTAATATAACATAAAACAGAACTTTGACCTTGCAAGGTTAATATGTGTGCACGCCATATAAACATTGGAAGGTGTGATGGAAAAATGAATACATTTAATAAAGAAACGATATTGAACAATAAATAGAATATTTTAAAGTAGTGACTGTAAATTAAACTAAAGTGAATCAACGGGTGATGAGGTGTGGAGCTTACCATGTGTGGCATGCCATCACAGTTGGATTTTCTGCATATAAGCAGTCAATCTCTTTTATACTGTTGGCTAGGTTGTTCATTTGTTATAAGTATTTCTTTTTTGAAATGATACATATGAAATTATCTGGCCTCTAAGATAGGCCTTTAATGCCTCCCATACAACAGTCATTTTCATCCCTTGGGTTTGATTTGTCTCTAAGAAAAACTGTATTTGCTCAGAGACCATTTTTTTTAAATGAGTCTTTAGTTAGGAGTAAAGGATCAAGTCGGCCGGTTTTTGACTTAAGCGTTTGTGAAGAGAAATTGTAGAAGGCAAAGGAACTCAGACTCAAGATATCTTACACATGTGCACACATGGATGATCCCCCCCTCATCCCCCGATCCATCCTGCAGCAACGTGTGCAGGACAGATTTGAGAGAGAGGAAAAACCGCCCAGGGCTTTCAGAACTCTCTTTATTTATACTTAAACAAGCTTTCAGGGAAGTAGGAGTGGAAAAAACATTTCCATAAAAGGAGAGACTGTTCGCTTGTCAACTGAAACAGGAGATAACTTTGTATGTATAGATTCCCATATAAGGGGAGCGAGAGACCGTTAGCTTGCCTGTTAACAAAGGAGGTACTATGTATGTCACAGCATTCCTCTGCACATCTGTTTTCACTCCCTTTTCCTGTGGTAGTTTCAATTCACAAGCTCTTCTTCCTTTAAATGAAGCTACAACTAAGCATAATCACAAAATTAAAAATCTTTCAACAGCGTTCATAAAAATTTACATCTAATTGTACTGGACTGTGGTCTGAGATAACAATAGAGTTGTATTGGCAATCTAAAACCTTGGGAAGAATTCTATTATCTACAACAAAAAAATCTATCCGTGAGTATGACCGGTGCACTGGTGAGAAAAATGAGAATTGTTTAGATGTAGGATTTTTGTTCCTCCAGGGGTCAAAAAAAGCATAAGATTGCATAAAGGATTTTAGAACATTACCCGCTTTTGAAATTTTGCTATCAGGTTTTGGGTTTGATCTGTCAAGTTGAGGATTAAGTACGCAGTTAAAGTCACCACCCAGTATCAAATGGGACTCTGTTAAATCTGGCAGGTGTTTTAAAAAGGTACAATAAAAATTTGGGTCGTCCCAGTTTGGTCCATATACATTAGCAAGAATTACTTGTTTCCCATACAACCTGCCCTGTATAATAATATATCTCCTTCTGGTATCCGCCACAGTTGATAGTGGAATAAATGGAATCCCCTTCCTAATTAGAATAGCCACACCCCGTGATCTATCCTCAAATTTTGAGCTAAATATTTGGCTTATCCATGTTTTTTTTAGTTTAATTTGTTCACTTGATCGGAGGTGTGTTTCCTGCAGATATACAACATCGGATCTCAATGATTTTAAATGAGTAAAACCTCTTGTGCGTTTAACCGGATTATTTATACCTTTAACATTCCAGCTTATAAAACGAAGAGCAGATGACTTTGCGAGCTTGCCATTCAGGTACCAAAATGCAGGTGCAGAAAAAATATGTCCCAACCTCTGGACCCCCCCCCCCCCAAAAAAAAAAAAAGAAAGAGGGGGAGAAGGAAAAAAAAAAAGGGAAAAATAAAAATAAATAAAACGAGCCTCAAAACCCCATGCTGTTCTACTATTATCCCTGAGATCGCAACCCTCCAGGCTAGGATAGCACAGTGACTAAACGTACTGTTAACCCTCAAACAGCCCCTCAGCTGGGCAAATATATAACATTTAATAACTAAACAAAACTCCAAAACTTATATTTTCCACTTTCCCCGTGTTTATTCTAATCAAATGCCCCAGAATAACAGCAATATCTCGAACATATCAAAAATCGGAACGAAGAAGGAAGGCAGAGTATTCATAATCAATTAAATCAAAATCATTCTACCTTCCGGCCTTTTATGACTATGGCAGCAGCAGCAACGGCTGCGACTTGGCGGCCCTTCGGAACACCTCTTCCTTCGCTTGGTAATAGTGAAACTTCACCACGATTGCCCTGGGGGAGTTTCCCCGTTGACCCAAGCTTCGATGAGCATCGGAGTAAAGTCGAGGCCCAGTATGTCTTTCAGCATTGTAGCAATAACTGCCGTAGGTTTCCCGGTGTTTTCAAAGCCCTCCTCCACCCCTACAATGCGTGCATTGCACCGGCGTTGTCGCCCCTCGATGTCGTCCAACTTGCTGGTCAACTTAGCAACGTCCGATTTCAGCTTGCTAACCTCGTTTTCCAACTCCACTGTCCGGTCTGAATAAGTATTCAAAGCAAACTCAACACTTTCCAAACGGGTCTCTTGCTTCTCCAGATCTTCTTTGATTGTGTCTATTTTATCATTTAAATCTTTCGTGCTTGAATTGATACGGTCCAATATCCTCTTTTCAGAGCTAGCAATAGCTCTCAGAATCTCACTCATGTCATGGGGTGGTGCCTCCGGTCTGTCCTCAGCATGGTCCTGTCAGGATCTGACGGCGCCCTGACCGGTTGACCTGCCAGTGTGTGTGTGTGTGTGTGTGTGTGTGTGTGTGTGTGTGTGTGTGTGTGTGTTCACCCAGGGATTGACGGAGGATTTACGGACACTAAGGAAGCACTTGGAGGAGAGACGGGCACTCACTACTAGGGCTGGGTATCGTCACTGATTTCTAGAATCGATTCAATTCCGATTCACAAGGTCCCGAATCGATTCGATCCACGATTCGATTTAATTCGATTCGATTTAAATCTGGGAAATTTTGACAGTCAGAAATATTATAATTCAGATCAGTACATTTACATATTTTTGTATCAATAAAAAGGAAGCTGACACACGCAAGACTTTATCAAAGGTGTAAGCATCACAGCCTTTGTGTCAAAGTAGCTGAAGATAAAACACAGAAAAACATGAAGGTGGTTTTCCTGGCCTGGGATTTTATAAAAATATTCTGCAGTACATCAAAAACGAAAGAAAACCATTAATCAACATATGAACATTACCTCTGAAGTTACAGAGGTTTTATTAGAGACATGGTTAAGCGTTTTGCATTTTGAATAATTTTAAAAAGTTTAAATTTGTTCAGTATTGAACAGCAGAAATGAGGTTTTCTTTTCGGAAGAATGTAAAAGGGAAAAAAACAGCGGCCGACGGCGCTGTAAACAACGGTAGACTTGTGCATAACAAGCAAGCGAATAATGAAGAAAGGGAAACTGTTCTTGAAGGAAGTACACAGAGAGAGAGAGAGAGAGAGAGGCGAGAGAGAGACAGAGAGAGAGAGAGACAGAGAGAGAGAGAGAGGGCGAGAGAGAGAGACAGAGAGACAGAGAGAGAGAGCTATTTCGTACACCGTAGCCTTGAAGATGTAAAAAGTGCCTCAGAGCAGCACACGGGCGTGTTATCGTACTGTTGTTAAAAGTTCGTTAGTTTTGGAGCAATGGAATTATGAAAAAAGTTAGTCCATTGACATAACACATAGCAACAGACAACCATTCACACTCACATTCACACCTAGTGGCAATTTGGATTATCCAATTAACCTATCCCCACAAGCTGCATGTCTTTGGACGGTGGGAGGAAGCCGGAGTACCCGGAGGGAACCCACGCAAACACGGGGAGAACATGCAAACTCCACACAGAAAGACCCTGGCCTAATGGTGGAATTGAACTCAGGACCTTCTTGCTGTGCAGCAACAGTGCTAACCACCGTGCCACCATGCTGCCCTGTTTAAATAATATTAGGAGAAATAAAACATTAAAATCATAGTTTGATTTTAAAGAGGTGCAACATTTGGCTGTAAACCCAAGAAAATGTTGCCTGGCAATTTTTAATAATTATTTAATAATTACCATTAATATTAATAAGAGTCACTCAATAATAACATCCAGTATATTATCTCTGCCTCTAGCTTGTATTATATTACAATGTTTAACAGTTACTTTACTTATATTTAGGATTTAAAAACTATACACTTAAAAAAAAAAAAAAAAAACATGTAAATGTCTCACAACATAATTAGGAGAGTAATTGGACTGATTCTTATATAGTGCTTTTCTACTCTCCCGGAGTACTCAAAGCGCTCTATACAACACGCCACATTCACCCAGTCACTCCCATTCTCACAAGCACTACCTCTATACTGAGTGCTTTCTAACTACACTCAAACACATTCATACTCCGATGGATGCATCGGAGAGCAAATTGGGGTTAGTATCTTGCCCACGGATATTTGGCATGCAGACTGGAGGAGCCTGGGATCGAACCTCCAACCTTCCCATCAGTAGGTGACCTGCTCTACCTCCTGAGCTACAGCCACCCACTCTTATATTGAATAACAAAATTTGTTTTCTCGTTTTAATGATTACAGCCAAAGCCTGTGTGAACTCCATCACTAGGATCAAATTCATATCATAAAAACAACTCATATAAATTATTTGCCCTGAGGCGCCTCTGTTAGTGCGCCTCAGTGCGCTTTGGTTTCATGCAGAAAGGACATAATAATACATTGTTTTGTCCATGATGTCTCACCACAAACCAGAGATCTTTGTTGCACATTCTCGTTCCTTTAGCCATTTTTTTCAGATATTGGGCAACCATCATTCCCAATGTTCCCGTGGTCATCTAGGCAATCAGCATCAGTGCACCTTAAACACAGTTTAATGTTGGAATTGTCTGCGGTTCTCTTTGTTTTATGAACGAAGATAATGATCAATAGGAAACCTGTGAATGGTGTGGAGGCCGGACCCTGTAGCTCAACTTGGAATCACAGAAAAACAAAAATTTAGCTCGTTGATCACATCTAGGAAAATCCTACTGACAGTGAACTTGGATATTAGGATACTTCATTTAACATAGATCTATTAGGCTAAAATACTGGAAGCCTCCTATGAGTGAGTGCTTCTTCATCCATCTCTTTTCACTCTCATCTGGCATCTTATGACCTGTCCCCCTCCTGTAGTAGATGGCTACCCCGTACTGAGTGCGGTTCTGCCAGACGTTTTCTCTGTATTACTGTAGGGTCTTTAGCTTATAATATAAAGTGCCTTGATGTGACTGCTATTGTGACTCTTATATAAATATAAGTGAAGTGAATTAATTAAGTTTATCTTACTGTAAATATGATTGTGCAACAAGTTCTAAGAGAGGTGAACTCTAACCAGAGAACCCACTGGGTTTTGGTGCTGATCGGCTAAAAAACAATACCTCAGTGTCTGCACTACAGAAGGAACACCTGATAGTATAAATCATGTTTTCTGTATTATTAGAAGCAAACATGTGACAGGCTAACCTCTAAAAAATAGTTACACAACAAATTGTATAAAAATATGTAACTACTTTCCCTCTATTTTGGATGACACAATCACCACCACATGGTTCTCCTGGCAGAGAACTTCTCCTGGTGCCTCAACACTAACTCCATAACTAAGAAGGCCCAACAGGGTCTTTACTTCCTGTGGAAGCTGAGAAAAGCCCATCTCCCACCATCCATTCTCACGACCTTCTACAGAGGGACTATCGAGAGCGTCCCGAGCAGCTGCATCACTGTTTGGTAAGGTAACGGCACGGAATCAGATCACAATACCTTACAACTGATAGTAAGAGCAGCTGAGAAGATCTTTGGAGCCTCACTTCCCGCCATCACAGAAACCTATCGCACCTGCTGCATCCACAAACTCACCAGCATTGTGGAGGACCCCCCACACCCATCACACACACTCTTCTGGCAAAAAGTATTCGGGCCCTCAATGCCAGACTGCGAGACAGTTTCTTCCCCTAAGCCATCAGACTCCTGAACACTCAGCAGCTGGACTGACACACATGCATACCTTCATACACCAAGTTATTTTTTGCACAATGCTCAGGCTTTTGCATTTTTTGCACAATTGTACCTTATCTAGTCCTGTGTTGACTGTCTGTTATATGTCATGTGTAGCGCCATAGTCTTGGAGGAACGTTGTCTTATTTCAGTGTGCACTGTACCACTGCACATGGTCGGAATGACAATAAAGCCACTTGACGTAAATAGAGATTTTAAGAAAAGGATTCTTTTCAATGATATTTGTCTCTTGGTGCTTGGATTAATTTTCCATTTCATTTTTCAGTCTGTTTTTTTTTTCTTTTGTCAATGTGTGTCTAAAGCTCTCTGTGCTTGTCAGATCTTCTTTGAGGCGTCTCTACATACCTGTTCCCAGGCTGCCACAGCTGTTTAATGTTTAACAATGCCTGCCTTTGTATTTGTTCCTATTGCCATTAGAGCTGTGTAACACCCACATTTCTCATTTGTGGTATAATAAAGGTTTATTCTATTCTTTGCTTCTTCCACTCACTTTCAGCAAAACATTTACAGTAATATTATACGCAGACTGCCTTCTGCTTACCTTTGATATCCCTGTGTTCTAGGTTCAGTTAGCCTGACCTCAGGAACCTCATCTGCCTGCCAACTCTCCTCTCTCATTCAAAGGTTCTATTTCAAAGCATTAATTAAAGATAAAGATGTTCACTGGGCTAACTCAGAAGACGTAAAGAGAAAAAAACTTTAGCTCTTTCAAGTAAAGAGTGGAAAGGAGTGCAGTTATTGTAGAAAGTGTGCCAGGTGTATTCAATTACAGACAAAATGTTCAAATTCACATATATGTATTGTTCACTGGCAGTAAAGATGTTACATTTTTTTCATATATTTCTAATAATCAATAACAACTGACAATAAGACAACAAATTTTTAACTTCATTAAATTGAAAATTATGTATGTCAGTGTAGTAGTGTTAAATGCTTACCAGGTTCAGATGCAAATGAGGAAACTCCACTCAGGCAAGTCTGCTTGACCAGATGGAGTGAGTCCCCTCAAGGCCTGTGCCCCCCAGCTTTCTGGAGTCTTCCATAAACTGTTCATGCTGAGTCTGAAGAGGGTCCCAGTGCTGTGGAAGACATCAAGCCTCGTCCCTGTACCAAAGACGCCACGTCCCAGTGGCCCCCAGGATTACAGGCCTGTGACACTGACCTCCCACATCATGAAGACCCTGGAAAGGCTCATCCTGGACCAGATCTCACCCATTGTCAGACCACATCAGGATCCCATTCAATTTGCTTACCAGCCCCGTCCCACAGGACGCCATCATCTATCTGCTCAATCGTGTCTACATCCACCCGGACCAGCCGGCGAGCACTGTGAGGTTCATGTTTTTTTTACTTTTCCAGTGCTTGGTGATAAGCTAACAGCGATGCAGGGGGATGCTTCTCTAGTGTCCTGGATTGTTGATTACCTGACAGGAAGACCACAATATGTACATCTTCCACATTGTGTGTCTGACAAGGTAATCGGCAACACAGGAGCACCATAAGGGACCATCCTCTCCCCCTTCCTCTTCACCCTCTACGCCACAGACTTCAGCCACTGCACAGAGACCTGCATCTTCAGAAGTTTTGATGGCTCTGCGGTGGTTGGATGCATCATCAGGGATGATGAAACCGTACTGGGTTGTGGTCGACTCCTTTGTTACGTGGTGTGAGAAGAATCATCCGCAGCTTAACATGGCAAAAACCAAGAAATTGGTTGTGGACTTCAGGAAGACCAGGAAACACTTGACCTCTGTTTCAATCCAGGGGCTCAATGTTGACATTGTGGAGGACTATAAATACCTTGGAGTACACATTGACAATAAACTGGACTGGGCTAAAAACACCACAGCATTTTACAGGAAGGGCCAGAGTCGTCTCTATTTTTTGAGGCGACTGAGGTTCTTCAATATCTGCTGGACAATGCTAAGGATTTTCTATGAGTCTGTTGTGGCCAGTGCGATCCTCTATGCCGTGATGACGTAGGCGCATGCATGTGTGCCCTGGTCACAGCTCTTTCAGCATGGTCAGAGGAGAGGTGATCTAGCAGGCGCGCAACACACACAGCTCACAGCTCTGTATTTCAATTTATTGCAGATGTTGCAGCGACTTACAGTAAAGAGCCCAGAGATCCAGTGCTGTCTCCTGCCTCTTATTTATATGCCAGAACACAACGCATCGACAGGCGTAACACACACACAAAAGGGTTACCTCAGCATATAGAGTTCTCCAGTAAAAAGGATATCTATTGCCCAGTCATAGTTATACACTGAAGTTTCATTTGAGCAGACTAGCTGACATGTGGGTGCCCTCTAAGGGCCAAGAAATATATTTATTTCTACATGTTTGGCTGCTACGTGATCATGTGGAAAGGGTAAAATTATATTCTTGTTAACAATATTAAATTTCAAGACTATTATTATGCAGCGGCATGAATGTAACTAAAGAATCCTACTTTGATAAAAGTTAGAGAATGTATTTGAATAAAAGCTACGTTTTTCACTTGTTTCAGAAACAGCATTGTCTTTTGTTTGCTGAAAATGCATTGTGTGGAAATTAGCACACTAGCAAAGACTGACAAGGACTGCTACAGTGTAGATAACGTAGGCCAAATTAAGCAATCACTTTGCATCAAACTGAATCTCTTTTATGCTTAATCAAAGGCATTTTGATAAATGCACATTAAACATCATGGGAGACTGAGAGTAATTTAATTAGATCCAAAGATCTCTGAACAGGTATATGTACAAAATAACTACATTTCCTCATGACTTCTAAAGCCAAAGAAATGCACTTGAAATTTTTAATTGGCACGTATCCTCGCAGTGACTTTTTTGAACAGACTGAAACTTCTGCTCACTTATTTTTCAAATGTATGTATGTAGAACCTATAAGGTACATGACTGGCTTCTCCTATTGAAGCCATCATTAAAAAGGACATTATTTACAGATTCATTATGAACAATAGTAAATATGACTTTATGGTGAATGTTATTCAACATATGAAAGTGAAACCAATATTTCGAGGATTTCATAACAATTTCCATTCGTTTTTCAAACCCGTTACAGTTATGAAAACAACAACAACAATTATATTAATATAAAGATAAAACTAAGAAGCTTACCATGTACATACCCATCAAAGGTTTCTCCACCAAACAATAAGTGATGCTTTGCTTGGGGATAAAATAATTATTATCCCGCACTTCTGTTATAGTAATAATAATAATAATTATTATTATTATTATCATCATTTTTTTAAAAGGTCAATTCCATTCATAAGAAAAGGAAAACCACAAATTACTTACCATTAATTGAAAAAAAAATGAAAACAAAATTGAAAATTAAAGGGAAGGCTTTAATCTTTTAATTTAAAAATATTTCAGGTTTCATCTCATCTTTTATTAAAAATGAAATTGCTGACTGTCATCACCTATAATTTAAATTCTTGGCACCACGAATGGTAAATAAGCATCTTGACAGATGACATGCTCCTTGTCTCCCACTCATTTTATTCTTTTTCTAGCAGTACGTTGGTCTTTTTTCACAACATTTTGATGTCCAACCTTTTTTAAAACAAACCTTTGTTGTGCTCAGGGTTCTGAGCTTTCACATTGTGTAAAATAACTTTGTTTTGTTTTTTAATCAAATGCCTTTTTTGGGGGGTGGGGGGGGGGGTTAGGTAGCTAAATTGGCTTGCCTACAGAAAAATTCATTACTTTACTTTATATTTATCAAAGGCTGAGGAAGACACAGGACTTAAATACAGCAGTCAGAGACAGGCTTAAGGTAAAACTCATAAAATGACCTTTTATTAGCATGTCAAAGTCCAGAAACGAAAACCACAGAAACACATGTAAGTAAGCCAACACAATGACAAAGAGAATCTAAGACTATACATGCATTAGAAACACATGGGTGTATGAAGCACACCTTAAACTTACCAAGGACAAAACATAAGAGACAAGAGACTCACAAAATAAAACAGGAAGCAACTGTGGGGATGAACAAAAAGTATTTTACCAGCATAATATAATCTGCAGTATGATCATTGCTTTAACAAGGTAATAGATAGCTTTAAGATGGCCTTAAGATGTTTATGATGATGCTAACTTTGTATTTCAGGTGCAGTTATAACCATTTTATACATATTGCATATCTGTGCTTATTTGAGTTGATGTTCAGGTTCTTTAAAGGTCGTAAGCCTCACTGACGTGACTGTTCAGGTGATACATGCTGAGGGAAAACTAGAACATAGAAGGAATTGCAATACATGCTTACAAAACACTTATATCAGTTTATTTTATTATCTTTTATATGTTCATATTCTTGTATTAAGGTTTTAGTAGAGGTTCTTGGTTAAAACATTTATTTAGTAGAAGACATACACATAGTCTCAGTGAGCTTCTGGTCTGGTAAAAGGTCAGAAGTGCAACAGGTGAATTGAGAAAGAGCATTTGAGGACGAGACACAGACAGTAGGTGAAGAGGTGACACAAAGAGCATGTGAGGTCAACACACACACACACACACACACACACTTTAAATTAGATTTATTTAGAGGAGAGGTTAGTTATGTTTGGCTGTAACTGCAAAATTGTCTTGGTAAAAGAGAACCGTTTCTTGGTGTCTCGGCAAGAAAGAGGAACAAGACAAGAACTGAAAGGTAGACAGGAAGGGCTAGCCATGAAATAGAAGATGATTTTCTAGGTGAAAAGTCATGATGATGTTGATCTGATCTATGTATAAAATGTATCTGTGACGCATGAAGGGGCGTCAGTAAACAAACCCTGATGTTATAAAATAATTGTTTGTGCTTTAGTAAGTTGAAGATCAATTGCTGTGTTCAGTGATCTTCCCACATGTGAATTAAAATCTTCGTTTGACTTCACCCGGCCGGACCAGTGTGGTTATTTTTCGATCACCTCTTGTACCCTTTCTCAATTCTTGAATCTTAACATTTGGGGGCTTCGTCCGGTGGTTGAGTAAGGGAAAAAAGTGGAGGTGTGAGCGGTGGTCCGAGGTGGTCAGACGGGGCAGACATGAATTCCAGTGGTTGAAGTGAGTGGGCATAAGCCGGCTTATCCAAAAGGTAAGGCACTACCTGTTGAATTATTTCCAAAGTGTGCCAAATTGGACATGATAAAATTTAAGTCTACTCACTGAAGTTACTGGTGCATGTCTGTTTTGATTTTGATAAGAATCTGAGGATTTAAAGCAGTTGGACTGCTGGTAATGATTGAATACGGTTGGACCGTTTAGTAGGTTAGGGAATTTGGTTATTTTTTGGTTATAAGGTTGGACCTGCTTCAGTCTTACACTTGGTTGGGTGTTTTACTGTTGTTCCAAAGTATTATAAATTACTCAAGAACGCCAGTTGGACTGGTAGGAAGCGCAGTGCTCAGAGGTAACGCTTGCCAATGCAAAGGACGCTTATGCATTGTCCTCGAAGAGGGATAGTCAGTTGGTCACTGTGGAGCTTGGGGCACTCCAGAATAACTAGGAGTTAGAATCTCCTTACCGTTTGGAACGGTATCTGCGCTTTTTTGGGCAGCAAAGGTTGGACCTTGGGTGTTGGACACTTTTAAATTGAGTTAGGGAGTTTAGAGATGAGGCCAGAAACTGTTGGACAGATACTGGTTAATTGATCGCAAAAAACTCAGGGAGTTTATCGGTTAAACTGTTATGTTAAATTTGTCGAAATTCGATAGGTGTTAAAAGGTTTAAAATCTGTGCAGTTGTAAATATAAGACGTCTCTGTAATAAAAAAGATCTCTGTGGGTCGAGTCAGCAATGCACTGACTGCCTGCTGCTATTCTTAGATGAAGAGTGTGTGTGCATGCAAATGAGGCAGCAGATGCAGAGCGCATGAGAGGACTATGCTTTCGGTTTTGTGTGTCATTGAGCTCTATAACTATTGTTTGCAAATGTGGATAAATGTCTGCGATTAAAATGCTGGCTTAGTAAATAATAACATTGTAAATATATGAATGGTGATAGCGTTTCAAAATAGAATATAAGAATTGTTTGTGTTTAAAACCAACGTTTAGGTAAAGAAGATTTAAGGTGGATTTGAAGGCATAAACAAAAAATAAAAGGGTTACAGTCTGCAAGGGTTGTTAATTCATGAGCTGACTGGATGCAGAGTAAGTGGAGTGGTCATCCTGAGAGGATTGAATGATGCTCTAACTCTGTGGTCAAGTCAGACATAGGCTTTAAGCAACCATGAGCCACTAATAAGCGTGACAAATTAATGAGTATGTGTAAATTGAACTTGTTAAATAGCTTTGATAGGAGTAACTCAATGAGCACGCAATAAAGTGGACTTTTTAGGGGCAGTTTATCACTGACACCATAAAAAGCAACTTAATTAGTAGTTCAATAACAAATTGTAAAGATAACCTTTGTTATTTGATAAGAGAGAGAAAATTCAGGTTACATATAGTGAATAAATAAGGAAATGTTAATCTCTGCGTCATTCCACACTGAAATTTCAATTGTAGGGGATCATTTGGAGGTGAATTGTGTAGGACACGGGGAGACAGAAGAATCTCCCCATGAGTTTTCAGTGTGCATAGAAATTGAGGAGGCTGAACTGGAAGCCTGCCTGGGTCGTTGTTTTTGTTTATTTGAGGGTCTGCTGGAAGTTTGTGAAAACGACCACCTTGATATGTGGGAGCCTTCTCGGGCAGCGATTTTTTTGTTAAACCTGTGGCAGGCTGTGCAACATGGAGAAAGCTTTGACATAATGTCATAAAGGTGATTTCTTGGTTTTAGACTTATTAGTACGGGACAAGTTGAGGGACCCTTGAGGGTGTGTTGTTGTAAAGTATATAAGGGACGCGCAGCGCCGTTAATGGGTTTAAAATAAATGAAAAAACACTAATCCGAGGAACTATTGGAGAGGTAAGTATACGGAGGTGAGCGCGTTGCGCATAAGGGTTGCTGGTGTCATATATTAACACTTTGAGGGCGAATAATTTTGATTGAGTGTCAACGCTTGAGAACGCGAGGGCAGCGTCTAAAGTGCTGGGTTAAACTTTGTGTATCACCGAGCAGGGAAGAGGAGCCAGTGGTTGCGAGAACAGCGAGACGAAGACTGAAACCGAAAGTTAAGCGTGTCTGGGTGACCTAGACCAAGAAGGTAGAGTCGACCAACGCCATTTGGAAGAGGTAAGTCTGTGTTTCAGAGAATGGCTGACAGCTTGGGTGCGACACCTAGTGGGAAAAGGGGATGCAAACCTCGAAGGATCAGCTTGAACAGCTTAAGAAAGCTATTCGTTTGGCTTCACCTGGAGCATTAAAAGCAGCAGAGAAAGAGTGCCAAGCGATGGAGGTTGAGGTAAGTAAACTTATTACATCCCAACAGAAAGGGCTGGGTGATAAAATACCTCTGAGCTTGGTGTTAAAAACTGAAGGAGAAGTGTACGGACAAATGCATGAGGCCCTACGTGCGTCCATAGAGGCATTAACGGCATTGGAGGTTATAAAGCAGAGAGTAATGCAGGGAGGGCCAGAAGAGGAGAATGAAGACCGTGCGACGTCATCAGAAGAAGAGGATGATAAGGAGGACGAAGATGGAGGAGCTGAACCTCAACCAAGTACAAGCCTAATTTTGAGGAAAAGAAGTGTGAAGAGAGACCAAGCACAGAGACGGCCCATATTTAAGAGCTCAAAGAGTAGAAAAGTGAGTTTTGAACAAGGAGCTCCTGACCCTGGTTTAAATCTGCCTCTAATAGCAGGTCCAAAGAACGAACCAGTTATCGCGCCTATAAGGTGAGAGATTTGGAAGCATTGGTTAAACAACTTCCACCAATAACCAAGGGAGAACATTGGGAAGGAGAAGAATTAGCGCTGGGCGATTTTCGCGCTTTGGCCGGACGTTGTATGCTGGGTGGTGGGTTAGCAGATGTAGAGCAGATAGCTCAAACAACCAGATATGCAAATGACCTGCAATACCATGAGGTGCAGTGACTTAGCAGATGCAGTTCGGGAGAAGTACCCAACTCCTAACTCTGGAGCCATTCCAAAAATTATTTGGGATCCCAAAAACACACCCAGAGAGTGTTTAGCTAAAGCAAAGGAACAATGGTTGTTAGGAACAGGAATACATCCGGGGAAGGAGGGTGAAAGTAGAGCGTGGTTTCGTTCGGCAGTGCTGGCAGGGCTGCCCAACCAGGTTGCAGTTGACTTGGAAAGGAACCCAGATTTTGCCGTTGCAGACTCGGTGCAGTGGGATAGACATGTGACCCACAGACTTCAGCGGGAACAGGATTTGACGAACAAACAAAAGAAAGAGTTAGATGAAGTACAGGCGCAGCTGCTTAGGCTGCAGCTGGGTGAGGCTCGCGAAAAATATAATGCGAAGAAAAAAGAACTGAAAGAACTAAATAAGACTATAATGGTGGCAAGGTCTCAGCCCGATCCTGTGCCTGACTGGCCAGATCAGGATCCGGGTCTCTACCCTGATGACCGTTGGCCCGCCAATGCACCAAGGCAGCGTCAACCAGTAGGGAATTGGGGGACCGGTGGACCGCAGAGAGGGCGTGGTGGATCCGTGAGGGGAGGACAAAGGGCTCGGAATCCGGGGAATCCTGGCAGAGTGTCTTGGACTGCGTGTCTGAGATGTGGAGCAGAAGGACACTGGGCCCGAGATTGCCCTGAACCGCCGCAGAACTATCAGGGGCGAGGCTATCAATCCCAGGCACAAGGAGGCCCAAGACAAAGAGCTGCTTACAGGGGAGCACATCAAGCTCCAAACCCGAATGCAGCACCAGCCCCCCAGTACCCAGTAGCCGACTGGGGCTGGGAGGGGGAGCAATACTGACGGAGCCCG
The DNA here is from genome assembly GCF_965226115.1 of Aulonocara stuartgranti. Taxonomy (NCBI): domain Eukaryota; kingdom Metazoa; phylum Chordata; class Actinopteri; order Cichliformes; family Cichlidae; genus Aulonocara; species Aulonocara stuartgranti. The sequence continues at coordinate 3,713,126 of NC_138947.1, read as the reverse complement.
GAGAAACCGAACAGTGTGGGAACGGCAGAACCCATGCTGTCGATGACCGTGGAAGGCACTGAATTGCCCTTCCTGGTGGATACTGGAGCAACATACTCAACATTGAAAGACACACCAGACAGTGCAACACTCTCCTGTCACACAGTTAATGTGGTAGGCTTTTCCGGGATTCCAATGACACTGCCATTGACGGATCCAGCATTGACACAGCTGGGAAAACAGACTTTGAAGCACCAATATGTGGTGTCCTCACAGGTGCCTGGAAAATCTCATGGGCAGGGACCTGCTTGTGAAACTGGGATCACCTTCAAAGACTCAATATCTAGTCCAGAACTCTGAACAACCCACTGCCGAAATCTACTGGGGGAGGCTAGTGGAAGAAGGCATTCTGAGACATTATCAGCTGTGGAAACCCTGGATAATGAGCCTGGCCGTCTATTCCCCTCCGCGAGATCCTTTCCACGTTACACTCTTTTATGATAGGGAAGATAACGATATCTATCGGGAACAGTTCCAGTCTGATCTTGAGGGACAGACGTGGAATGTGCAAACACATAACATTTATGTTGGACCAGAAGGTGTGGCCGCGGCTGTGAAATTTACTGATGAACAACTGCCTTGGTACAATGTGGGAGAGGATTTAGCCCCTCACATTACATTGGCGGTCCACGAGGGTCATGGGCCAAGAGATCTGGGACCAATGGTCAAGCGGGCGCTGGACAACGCATGCTGGCAAAACACCCAAATTCCAAATGTCTGGTATGCACCAAAATGTAAAATATATCGCATAACTTGTTTGTCCAACGATGCAGTGATCTTAGAACATAAAGAAATCTCCAGAATACATGGCAGGGAAAGAATGGATCATCTTGATGCAGTAGCTGAGCTCTCAAAATTGCCTGGTACTTTGTGGTCCGCAGGGCCCACAGATGTAGGTCTAGCTAACTGTTCGCCTGTCCTGTTCCAGCTGAAGTCTGACATACCAATTAACAGACCACAATATAAGCACAAAACTGAAGCAGAAGAAGGTATAGCTGAAACCATTGAAGGACTGTGGAAGGCAGGAGTGCTTGAGCCCTCATGGTCATTTTGGAACACACCTATTTTGCCAGTGGAAAAACATGGGACAGGGAAGTACCGTATGGCACATGATTTGAGAGCAATAAATGCCATGCTGAGGACTGACACTGTGCCTGTACCAAATCCCTACACGGCTCTGACCGAAATTACTGGGGACCAAAAGTGGTTCACATGTATTGACCTAGCGAATGCATTCTTTTGTCTCCCACTGCACGAGTCACTCAGAGACATTTTCTCATTCACATACAGAGGCCGCAAATTTAGGTACACACGCCTACCACAAGGCTTTGCACTCTCACCAGGAATTTTTAATCAGGTGTTGAAAGAGGCATTGTCCCCATGTCAACTGCCAGGGGGCTGTACATTAATACAGTATGTTGATGATCTTCTTATTGCAGCCCCGTCAGCAGCGGCCTGTACGGCAGCATCGCTCGTGGTGTTGAACAGATTGGCGGAGTGTGGCTTCAAAGTGAGCAAAGAAAAACTGCAGTTGGTCCGGCCGGAGGTAACATTCCTGGGCCGGGTGATCGCACACAGATCAGTGGGGTTAATGAACACACACAGAGACCAAATTCTGACACATCCAAAACCAAGAACTGTGAAGGAGTTGCTTTCCTTTCTTGGCTTGACAGGTTACAGCAGGCAGTTCATTCCGAACTATGCGGGTAAAACGGCCCCTTTAAGGGACCTGATCAAGAAAGTTGGTGTTCGAAATCTGAAGGCTGAATTGCCTTGGACGCCGGACACAGAGACAGCGTTCATGTCGCTAAAACAGGATTTGTCAAGAGCCACAGATCTGGCCACACCTAACTATGATGAGGCATTTTATCTTGATGTTTCAGAAACAAAGGGAGTTGTGAATGGTGTGTTGTTTCAGAAAAAAGGGGGAGGTAGGGATGTACTTATGTATGTTAGCATAAGATTAAATTCAACAGAAGCAAGGCATCCCACATGCACACAACACGCAGCAGGAGTAGCAAAGATAATTCAGAAAACAGCACATATAGTGAGGGAACACCCACTGAAAGTGCTTACTACACACAGTGTAGTGGCCTATGTGAACTCACAGGCATTCACAATGACTCCACTGACGCAACAAAGGTTGAGCAAAATTTTAGAGGCGCCAAATTTGATATTCACACATGAAGGAATAAATATGGCGGACCTAATGGGGTCAGGAGAACCACATGACTGTATTAAGAAAGCCCAAGTTGAAGGAAAAATCAGGGAAGACCTAAAGGCAGAGCCCATACTTGGAGCTGAGGATTGGTTCACAGATGGATGCTGCCACAGAGATGAAGAAGGATTGAAAGCCGGCTATGCAGTAGTCTGTAGAGTAGGAACTGAGTTTCAGGTGAAAGAAGCAGGAAAAATCGAGGGACAACAGTCGGCCCAGAGAGCTGAAGTGATAGCCCTAACTCGAGCCCTGAGGTTGGCTAAAAACATGAGAGTGAACATCTACACTGACTCAGCATATGCGTTTGGAGCAGCTCATGTGGAACTGGTTCAGTGGAAGAGAGCCGGGTTCAGAACGGCCACTAATGCACCCATCTGTCACAAAAAGGAAATGGAGGAACTGGAAAAGGCCCTGGAGGACCCAGACGAGGTAAGTATTATAAAATGCAAAGGCCACTCACAAGCAGACAGTATGGTGGCAAGAGGAAATCAGAAAGCTGATGAAGCCGCAAAGGAAGCAGCGGGCTACAAAGGACAGAGACAACTGGTGCAGGTAACCCCAGAAGAGGAGGTTAGCACTAACAGCATGGAAGAAGTTAGACAGGCTCAGGAGGAGACATCCCCAGAGGAAAAGGGGGTGTGGGAAAACAAAGGAGCCTGGCAAGATGGCGGTTTGTGGAGGGGGCCAGATGGGCGTCCCGCTTTAACGGCCAAAATGGCGGAACAAAAGGTGAATGAGGCTCACGGGCTTGGTCACGTGGGAGTGAAACAGATGGAGAGAAATTTGTGCCGATGGTGGCATCCTGATTTGAGAAGGATGATACTGGAAAAGGCCAGAACGTGCCTAATTTGTGGGGCACACAACCCAAAGCCAGCAGTAAAACCTGAAGCTGGTAAGTTTCTCATGCCAGAAAGGCCAGGAGAAGAGGTCGTGATTGATTATACCGACATGATTGATACAGGCCCAGGTGGGGTGAGGTATTTGTTGGTGTGTGTGGATGTTCTGACTGGATGGCCCGAAGCATGGGCGACCAAATGTGAAGATGCGAAAAGTGTGATTAAGTGCTTAATCAATCATTACATTCCAAGGCATGGGTTTCCCAAGAGAATTAGATCAGACAATGGTACTCACTTCAAGAATAAATATTTGCAAGAGGTAGAGAGGATGTTGGGAGTGCAACATAAGTTCGGGACGGTCTATCATCCTCAATCTCAAGGAAAGGTAGAGAGGATGAACCTAAATTTGAAAAACAAGTTGGCTAAAATTTGTGCGCAGACAGGGCTAAATTGGGTCGCAGCCCTGCCCATTGTTTTGATGACCATAAGATGTTCTGTTAACCAATCCACAGGTTTCACCCCTTATGAGCTGCTGACTGGGAGACAGTTTCCAGCACCCTGGACAGTGGTCCCGGTGGAGCAGCCCAGGACAAGCAACAGGTCTCATGCAGAATATTTTAATGAGTTGAAAGCTCTTGTGTCCAGCTTTACAAAACAGGTCACTTGTGAGAGACCCACGGGGAACGGAGAGGTCCCGGACGCAAAGGCAGTGTGGCTGAAGGTCATTAAGCGAAAGTGGAAGGAGCCCCGCTGGACTGGTCCGTATGAGGTGACCGCCCGGACGGCTACAGCAGTCCAGCTGAAAGGGAAAGGCGACACCTGGTACCACTGGTCGCAGTGTGCACCCGCACACGAGAGCTTGGTGGAGGAAAATTCGTCTTCAAGGAACGCAGGTGTCAAGGAACAGAGGCAGAATAAACCTCTTCACCTGTGTAACGGGCCGACCAGTAGTCCACCTGGAAGGCCGAAGAAAGAAGAGCAGCCTAGGAGGAGATCGCCGCGCCTACAGAAAGGAGTGGTAACAAATTGAGAGTTTGAAAAGGGGTGGTTCAAATAAAAAGAGTAAAAAAGGGAAAGTGGAAGGGGCTTGTTCTGTCAATTATGTTGTCTCTATCTGTATTGGTGGGTATTTTGGTGACCTGTGGTTGTTGTCTCATTCCTTGTGCCCGAAGGTTGGTAGAGAAAGTGATTGTAAAGGCAGTGGACCCTGGGGCGGTGGCCCCTATGTCCATGATGCCGATGATGGATCTGGAGGTAGCCGAGTGGACTGAGGAGTGAACAACAACCTGTGTATCGACCTCTGGTGTGCCAGAGGTCGTAAGGGGGAATTGTGGGGATGAACAAAAAGTATTTTACCAGCATAATATAATCTGCAGTATGATCATTGCTTTAACAAGGTAATAGATAGCTTTAAGATGGCCTTAAGATGTTTATGATGATGCTAACTTTGTATTTCAGGTGCAGTTATAACCATTTTATACATATTGCATATCTGTGCTTATTTGAGTTGATGTTCAGGTTCTTTAAAGGTCGTAAGCCTCACTGACGTGACTGTTCAGGTGATACATGCTGAGGGAAAACTAGAACATAGAAGGAATTGCAATACATGCTTACAAAACACTTATATCAGTTTATTTTATTATCTTTTATATGTTCATATTCTTGTATTAAGGTTTTAGTAGAGGTTCTTGGTTAAAACATTTATTTAGTAGAAGACATACACATAGTCTCAGTGAGCTTCTGGTCTGGTAAAAGGTCAGAAGTGCAACAGGTGAATTGAGAAAGAGCATTTGAGGACGAGACACAGACAGTAGGTGAAGAGGTGACACAAAGAGCATGTGAGGTCAACACACACACACACACACACACACTTTAAATTAGATTTATTTAGAGGAGAGGTTAGTTATGTTTGGCTGTAACTGCAAAATTGTCTTGGTAAAAGAGGAACCGTTTCTTGGTGTCTCGGCAAGAAAGAGGAACAAGACAAGAACTGAAAGGTAGACAGGAAGGGCTAGCCATGAAAATAGAAGATGATTTTCTAGGTGAAAAGTCATGATGATGTTGATCTGATCTATGTATAAAATGTATCTGTGACGCATGAAGGGGCGTCAGTAAACAAACCCTGATGTTATAAAATAATTGTTTGTGCTTTAGTAAGTTGAAGATCAATTGCTGTGTTCAGTGATCTTCCCACATGTGAATTAAAATCTTCGTTTGACTTCACCCGGCCGGACCAGTGTGGTTATTTTTCGATCACCTCTTGTACCCTTTCTCAATTCTTGAATCTTAACACAACATAACAGGAAACAAAGACTTAACAACAAAATACAAGAAAACATTGGATAGCAGAAATCAGCTCACATGGAATCAAATATAAGGTCTTTACCTCTAACAGGAACTAGGATTCCTAAAAATCAACAACTAAAAATTTTATAATGCTCGTGGAAAAACATCATTGCACTCTATAATGGACAATCAGTTCTGACCAAATGGAGTTTGGTTAGATGCTGATTGCCAATTTACTTCAGTAACTGAACTTAAGGTTAGCCATGAAACTGAAAGCTTAAGGAAAATATCGAACAAAAACATCCACTAAAAAAAAAAAAGAAAAAAAAAAAAAAGAGAAAACAATCTCAATGGGTCCAAACTTTCAGTGCACAATATCCCATCAGGTGTATTTGGATAAAATACCAAAAGAAAAAAAACAATTCTTCAGACAATTCTTTTGGGGCTCTTATTTCACCCCAATTCCAACCAAAAGTGCCACCAAAAAGCAAATGTTTCCCAGAAAGAACAGACCGATCAGCAGACCATCAATTTTTACCTAACAAAACAATGTAATTCAATTACAAGATCATTGCAGTGTTATGGTGATTAATTGTTAATTGCTTTTATATTTCTTTCAACTTACCGATTCTGATTCCACTTCTACAGTAGCACTGCCTGAAATCCAGAGAAGAAACAACAGTTAAAAAGGGCACAACCAACCCCCAGAGTGTTTCCTCATCTGAATCTTATTTTTCAGTTTACTTCAGATTAGTTCTGGCTTGTTTTTAATTATTTGATTTATACCGGTAGATTAAGTTATTTGATTTCAGCTTTCATTTCATTTTAAATTTGTTTACATATTCATTTACATATGATTTAAACAGTTTAAAATCATAAAATATGTGATTACATTTCTTTTAATAATAATAATAATAATAATAATAATAATAATAATAATGCATTAACAATTACATTAACCATTTAGCCATATACACACTCCCAGTTTCTTTTGGCCTATACTAGACTAAGAAACAGTTCAATGGCCAAGTAAAGGCCTGTTCCCTTTTCATGTCATGAAATAATGAAGCTTTTTAAGTGTAGTTTTAAATATGACTGAAAAAGAGACATTACTGTAAGGGAGGGAGGCCAATATTGGACTGAAAACTAAAATAGAAAAGACTTAAGAGAGGAGGCAAATCTGGAATACTCCTAGAAAGAATGAATGTCCCTCAGAGGAGCATGTTTTGAGAGGGGTTACACTATAGAACAGTAAGGTTGATTAGACTTTGTCAGAAAACTTTTCAGGAAAAGTTCTGAAAAAAAAGAGAAAAAAGATTTTTTTGTACTAGAATGATGAGATGAGGAGGAGAAAAAACCTTTAACCTTTACATGCACTTTTCTAAGTGATGATTACTTATAATGAGGAAAAACAAAGATTTACCTTTCTCCTTAGATTTCCCATTATGAACCTCCAACATGATGTAAAAGAGAGCTTCCCAGGCAAGAAAGCCACCCATGACTTTCATTAACCATCCATCACTGCTGTCAATCAAGTTCAGGCCTGTAAATATGGCTCCCACTGTGTAACACAAAGAAACACATATTTAAGACCAACAGCACGGGTGACGGTGTGTCTGCTTTGGAAAATAAATTAGAGTTTATAAAAGAGTGCAGAACAGCATGAAGTAAAACAAAGGCTTACCGGCTAAAGATTTTATTATCACTGCATTCAAAAAATGTGATGTGTTGAATAGATACCGCCTGTCAAACAAAAGAGAATAAATATGAAAACATAAACCGCTGAAGTCAGTGTAAGAAAGAAAGGACAGCACATATCATTTGCTTGACAGAAGCAGCAGTGGTGGACAAACACACAGTGAAAAGAGATCTGTGAAGAAGATTCAGTGCATCACCCGGCATCCTAAGCTTATTGCATCATAACCAGCGGATGGTTCTGGGTCACCTGATTAAGCCCCAAGTAAAAGCTATAACAAAACAGAAAATTTTAGGCCTAAAATTAAAAGTAGAGAGGGTTGCTGTTTCTGAGAGCTGGTTTCATGGTAGAGGGGGCTGAAAGCAGCAGCCTCCTATACCTACTTTTGAAACTCTAGGAAAAACAGCCAGTCTGACAGCAAAGTGTTCTGTTAGGATAATAAGGTACTGCGAGGTCTTGTAGATATGAGATATGAGTGTTTCCATTGAGAAAAAAGTTTTGTTTCCCTTTGGAGAAATGACTTCATTCATGGATATGTATGCTTATTTAGTATTTTGGGCGGATGGTTATATTGGTGACACTGGGAGATTGGCTGAACTGTTCAGTGTTCAATCCATGATGGTGGCTCCTTCTTCACAGTCACTTAACTGGGGCTAAGCATGGAGCATGGCCTCCAAAGCTACAGCCATTCAGTGAAATAACTAAACATTTGGTACACTGAACAGTAAAGTGCCAGTGAGAAAAGATGGAAAAGATTTGAAATTGTAATGATATTTATGGAAGAAATATGAACAGAGCTATCAGAGGTTATCAACTACACTGAAACGAGTGAACAGTGAATGCAGTCATTAAGCAGGTGCTGCCCCATGCTTTTGGCTGATGGTGTTTCCAAAATTTGTCAAATAAGTGTACTAAAAAACAATAATGTGTGTAAAACAGTCATTGAACTCTAAAATGTGTGTTGGCATGCCATAGTAAATTAAATTAGAAGCACACACAGATTGATACATACAGGTGATGCTGTGGTCCGCAGCGCAGCATAGCCACTATAGGCTGGAAGAAGGAGAGGATCATAACCAGACAACCCAACACTGGATGTGCTCCCTGGAAACCAACAGCATTAACACTGGTAATCATGATGATGTAAATATCAGTCTGACAGTGGAAACACGTAACTACAGAGAGTGTTTAAAGAATGTCAAGACAAATAAAAAATTTAAATGATACTTTGATTTTATAGAGATGCTGTTTTTAATAATTACCATTACTATTAAGAAGAGTTACTTAATAATATCTTCCAGTAGGTTGGCTGTGCTTTTGATCTGTGTTGTATAGTATTGTTTAATGTTTAATTTACATCGCTTAAATTACTGTAAGGTGTAATTATCTCTGGTTGCAAAGGAGTTTTTAATGATAAGCAAATTTTTTAATGAAATTAAAAACACAGTGACAAACTGCATGATAACTCAGAGGACACAAGTCTGTGGGTCTTAAACGGTAAATGGATCGGTACTTATAAAGCACCTTCCTACTCACTTCCTTTTATGTGGTTTGAGGATGACTATTTACCCCAAGATCTGAAAGATGCCAGAATAGTGCAGCTGCACAAAGGCAAAGGTGAAAAGTCCTGTTGTGTCAACTATCAAGCAGGCAAGATCCTCTATAAGGTGATTTTAAAAAGGTTGAATACCTATCTTCAGAAGGGACACTACCAGAAAGCCAGTGCAGTTTCCCCCAGAGCAGAGGCACCGTTGACATAATGCTCGCCGCAAGATAGATCCAAAAGAAATGTAAGAAACACAATATGCATCTGTAAAACCTCTTTGTTAAGGTGTTCAACATTAGCGTCATGCCCACAATCTTGGGTATGACGCTATTTTCTGAACAGGAATCCCTCCCAAGATGGAAAAAGTAATCAGATTCTTTCATGATGGTGTAAACACAAGACTGGTCATTGGCTGAGATGATGATGAGTTTCCCATCACTCAAGTCAAGCAAGGATGCTCCAACACTCTTCAGCTTCCGTTTTAGATGTTGCTTCTCTCTGCTTTCAAAGACTTAAATACAGCCATCCAGATCACACACAAGACAGATGGAGGTAAAATTAATGCTCAGCGCCTAAAGGCAAAGACAAAAGTCACTAGATCACTTTTTCATGACTTCCTCGATCCTGATTACTGTTCTATAGTCAACAGCAAGCATGCCTGAAATAAAGATCAACAATAAGGTCCTTGGAAATTTTAACTCCATAACCGAACTTAGTTAGCTTACAAAGTATCGAGGTATCCAACAGCATTGCTAAGGAAAGTGCTTCCGATAGACTCCACAAGCAAGTGTGGAACGAAGATTCTGAGATATGATTGTTCGGTTTTTCTCTGTATCTATTATTGTAGGATCTACTGTACAATATAAAGTGCCTTAAGGTGACTGTTGTTGTGATTTGGCGCTATATAAATAAAGTTGAAATGAATTGAATAGATCCTACATGAGGGTACACAAAAATAGTGCTATTTTGGACTTTATCAATCCTAATAGCCAGTCATATATATCCTTGGGTTGAGCATTTCCTAGTACTACCGTTGGTTATCCATGCACAAACACACTTAATGTGGGAGCCAAGTTAAGATAGTTCATATGTTTTAGTATTTATATTTCGCTGTTGTTAAGCGTGGTTGTGTAATTAATAATTTAAGAAGTAAATGCATGTTTATGGTGGAACTAAAATTATTTTATTGCTGTATTGGTTTGGTTACGTAGCACCATGAATACATGTGCCTTAAAGACTCGTGTTTATAGTAAAATCCGGGCATCACGGATGTATGCAAATTAGCGCATGCGGTGCGGGAGGGGGGAGAGAGAAAAAGAGTTAACACGGCATAAGCTATACGGCAGCAGGGTAGAACAGAGCCACACGGTTTTCCTACCGTAGTAGGTTATTTTGTTGAGGATAAGTTAAACCTGACCACTCCTGTAAGATGCAAACTGTAGAATAAATTTTTTGTTACATCTTTTCACATCGGAGTCCCGTAAAGTTCTTTCTCCTCTTCAAACTGACGTTCCTGAGTGAAGCACGGGAAAACTGGTCTCACGGCTTATACACTTAATTTAGCACTTTTATCTATGCCTAAGTGCTTTTGTAACATTCACAAACACACACATACACACACACACGGTGCATCTCAAGGCTCAGTATCTTGTCCGTAGATTTACTAATTGCAGAACATTTTAAAGCTGGTATTAAAGGAGACTCAAATGTGGTACAATAAAATCTGAAGGATATTTGGATTCATGTATCAAATAAACAATAATTTGTATTCAGTAATTCCAACCAAAACCTTTGTGAACTTCGACACTAGGACCAAGTTCATATCATAAAAATCGTTATTTACTGGCAAATAATAGTGTGTTACATAGGTAAAGCCAGTTTTGTTGTTTGATTGATCTGTAATTTAAAAATATAAAACTGTAATAATTCTGATACTAGCAGAGTTAGTGTACCAACCCCAGACCAGTCCCGAGTATGAGCGAAAATGAGGATGAAAGCAATGATTGTGGCTGCTACCGTCAGAAGCATTACTCCAACATGGACCTGGAGGAACATAAAGAATACAACATGATATTAAGCAAGCCAAACATATACAAAATCAACAGTTCCCAAATAAGATTAAGCTTGGACCAACTGTCTTAAAAGTCTAACATATCTGACATATAATACTTAATATTTTCTTAGTATGTTTTTTTTCTATGATGACTCACCACAAACCAGAGATCTTTGTTGCACATTGTTGTTCCCTTGGCCATTGTTTTCAGATACCGGGCAACCATCATTCCCAGTGTTCCCGTGGTCATCCAGGCAATCAGCATTAGTGACCCTGAAAAACAGTTTAGTTTTGGAGTTCTCTCCACTTCTCTTTGTTTTATGAGTTAAGATGAGTTTCTTTCCCTGGTCCCAACATGTCTTTAGTCTATATATCGGTTTACTATAAAAAGAATTAAACCAACTGAGGCAAGCCATTAGGAGTACAACACAGAAATATTTTTATAGCTTTCAAACTGTATACAAACAATCGATTTTGATGGTGTACATTCGTACAATATGTTACAAATGATTGTTTTGCATGATGATAAGTCACTGTGTCATGAAAGAGGCAAGAGTTACTGCCAAGAAATATGCATCTAACTTGTAAAACCCAATCCACGTTTTTGGTCTATTTTGTCACGTCGAGGGATTAAACTGAATTTCCCGGCGGAACCAATCCAAGGAATTAATAGAGTTTCATCTAATCTAATGTAGTCTAGTCATTAAACGCTGTGAAATGCAACAGAAATGTAAGTCTACTTGGTATTATAGATAAAATAGTTTAATCTTAATGGAAGAAAAAATTCAGTGTCTTCCCATGTTCCCAGTAGCATGTATCCTCGACTATTCACCGGTTAACACAGTGTACTAACTGTCAACTGGTTGGCCAAAGTAAGTGAGAAAGGACTTTACATAGTGACTCTTTCACACAGAGACCTCTCTGTGCAGGATCTTACCATGAGCTTTGATGATATCAGGAAATCCCCTTTCACTTACAACAGGAGTAGAAATGGCCATCTTAGTAGTGCTGACGAAGTCGTGCTTATGGAATTGGATTTGTCCTGTAGCAAAGATATCGCAAAGCTTATACACAACTGTTTGTATATGTATAGCTGTGTGTGTGTACACAGAATAAGCTGAATCAAAAAAAGAGTAACACGGCCAGGACGAATGAAGGAAAATAACCATCTGCTCTCTCAGTCGAGACGAAAAATTAGCTGCAGTTACTGAAAAAAACACATCCATAAGTGAAGTATTGAAAGGTGATGAAAGTGATTACATGGCCAAAGCATGAAACACATTATTTTAATGCTAATGGCTGAGTATTTCCAAAAGTTGATTCTGTTCATCTGGACGTAGCGTTTTGTGGGAGAAACGTTTCGTCATCATCCAGGTGACGTCTTCAGTCTCAGCTGACTGCAGGTTTCCCCAATCTTATAAACAGTACATTTGCATAATGACTGAAACCAGCCCATTGAAGGAACAAAGGACTGGGAGGTCAGTTCCTTAATCATAATTATGCAAATTCTCATGACCATTGATCAACAACCATGGCAACAACAACAACAACAACAACAATGGCTGAGTAAGTTTGAATCTGTAATCGAAAATTTAGATACATGCTGGTGTATGATTCCTTTATGATATTTTTATTTTTATTAAATTTTTTTGTTGTTTTACAAAAGAAAAACACTTTAGAAAGAAACTTTAACATAGACATGAAAAATATTCTTTTATATCTTTTTTTCATAAACTGACCAGGGTTGTTAAACATGTGACTTCTTTTAAAATGTTCACACGATTGGAAAAGGAAGTACAATCAAAGGCCCTGCTTAACTGTTCAAAATAAAAGTATTTACTTGAGTATAATTTTTTTATTAGTACGTTTTTTCAGAGTGAAGTGCTTAAAGATTGCACATTTAAATAATCGCCTAAATTTTAAGAGTGATGGAACAGATCTTTCTTATGGGCGACAAACCCTCACCACCATGTAGCCTTGACATGAAGAGTTTGGACACTCTTTTTCATCCAATCACCTGCATGCATGTCTTGAGACATATGTGCTATTTTCTCTAAGTATATTGTGACGTCCATAGTCTTCTTCATCGCATGCTATCTTCAATTTATTGATATGATAGGTTAAGTTATATAAACTACACTGCTGTGGTGTAAGAAACAGTCTGGCACATGTAGTTACCATTGCTGCTGGGTCCGCAGACAAACATGAAGTAGTAGGATTGGCTGAAACCTGAAGTCCCCTGTATAGAAATTATCTCCGTAGTAGTGAAGGAACAACTGATGACATTGTTCTGCAATGACGTTGTTATATTATAAACGTTCCCCTGTAGGACACATAAGAAATTTCACAATTTTTAAGAGCAGAAACAAAGCATTATATCTAAACATTCTAGCCTTATATAAATCACTGATATCAGAAAAACTTCAGTACCAGAGCAACAACTTGTGGAGTTGTTCGTCCTGTTGAATACATATGTTGCACACCAACTTGTCCATTACTGTTCATTCCACAAACATAAATATCATCGTTTCCCTGAGGAAAGACAAATATAGTAAGGAATTAGCATGCTTATTATTTAATGATTAATTCTTGTGGGGGGAAAAAATCCAAACTTGTTGATATTGTTTGGGAAAA